>NC_090933.1:737670549-738295549 GCF_040938575.1 Ambystoma mexicanum | reverse complement strand
GCAAAAATGTGTAATTTTACTCGCGTGTTCGGTACCATCTTTGCGGGGACTTAAACGCGTGTTACCATCCTTGTGGGGACTTATTTTATTATTCTTATTTGGGATGATTGCACCAAAAGCAAATGGAAAAATGCTTACTTTATAGTACTCCATATACATTATACAACTGTATTGCTACATGTGAGTACCTGCGTGCATCACACCAGATGGATTTTGCTGGTTTGGCATTTCCCACAAGTTTTTTATTTGCATGTGAAACTTAAAAAGGTACTTATTTTCTGGCATTAAACACTATTATAAGCACTGAAAATGTTCCAGAAAAGATAACTGCGACACAGGAGATGACTTGATTGACCCAGGCTGACACACTGCGGGGAAAACAAAATAAAAAATTCAAATTCAGATCTCAATTTTTCACAGGCATCATCTTCCCAGCAAACTCATATCTCCTCTTTAGAAATGGTTTAATGGAAATGATGTTGCTTCCATCCTTTGGAATGTGTATTATAATAGTGGAATTAACTTTCCTATAGGACTCATGTTTGATTATGGAAAAGTTACATTTTCCACAGAGATTGTGTGTGATAATCATGAAACTGTCCCCACAGAGACAGTGTGTACTTGCAATCATGTTGATGTCCCCACAGAGATGGTGTGTAGTTACAATGATGGTAAGATCCCCATAGAGATGGTGTGTGATTAGGACTATACTCAAGTCCCCACATGGACAGTGTATAATTATGATGCTGTTAAGTGCTTGGGCATTAGCCGCTACATAAATCTCAATATAATACAAAAAATACAAATACCAAATATGGTCCCCACAGGTATGGTAAGTGATTATGATAACACTAAAGTCCCCACACAGATGGTGTGTGATTATAATGATGATAAGGCCCCCATAGAGATGGTGTGTGATTAGAACTATACTCAAGTCCCCATAGAGACTGTGTGTAATTTTGATGCTGCAAATATAGTCCCCGCAGATATGGCAAGTGATTATGATAACACTAAAGTCCCCACAGAGATGCTGTGTGATTAAAATGATAAGGTCCCCACAGAGATGGTGTGTGATTAAAATGATGATAAGGTCCCCACACAGATGGGGTGTAATTACAATGAAGATAAGGTCCCCACGGAGATAGTGTGTGATTACAATGATGATAAGGTCCCCACAGAGATGGTGTGTGATTACAATGATCATAAGGTCCCCATAGACATGGTGTGTGAGTAGGACTATATTCAAGTCCCCACAGAGACAGTGTGTAATTATGATGCTGTTACGTACTCAGGCATTAGCCGCTCTAGACATCTAGATAAAATACTAAGCATTTATAAATATAATACAAGATCCCCACAGGTATGGCAAGTGATTGTGATAACACTAAAGTCCCCACAGAGATGGTATGTGATTATAACAACACTCAAGTCCCCACAGTGATAGTGTATAGTTATGATGATGTTAAACGCTTTGGCATTAGCCGCTATATAGATCTTTATGAAATACTAAATAATTACTAGTACAAAAGGTTTCCACAGATATGGCATGTGATTATGATAACACTAAAGTCCAACAGAGAGGTTGTGTCATTTCTAAGATGTTGAGGTCCCCACAGAGATGGTATGCTATAATGGTAACACTAAAGTCCCCACATAGATGGTGTGTGATAAAAATATTGTTACAGTCCACCCAGGGGCCACACAGAGGTCAACAAACAACTGCAATGGAAACATTTGAGTCTAGTATTCAACTCCACAGTGGCTGTCCTAATGAATCACCACCCCTTCCCCATCTAAAATGATATACCCCTCTTTCTACTGCTACCTTGCACTACACACACATATTCCACCCCACATATGGCAGCCTTCTGTCTATTAATACCAAATTAACCTGATGCAGACTTGCCAAAGCTCTAATCTCTATTTATTTGACTTACCCCATAAGGCAGAGGAAAATCAAGTCACAGTGCTGTCATTTAATAGATGTTGGGCTCTCCTGTCTGGATAAAAGAGAAATCCAAGTGCCACTATCAGAAACCACACCGAACAATACTGGCATTGAGGACTCAGGCACTGCCCCTGACCTCCACACATCAACAATGCTGGTTTTGAATTTGATTCACACTCTAACCCACTAAGATCCCAACCACACCAGTTTTCTAGAAAATGTGCATGCAATTAAACCACCAAAATGCAAAAGGTTCACCATGGAAGACCACAGTTCAGTTCATGTCTTGAGTGTGAAAATGATGTTGAAGTCCCATAGAGATGGCGTGTGATTATAATGGCTTTAAGGTTCTCACAGAGATTGTGTGTGATGATAATGCTGTTAAACTCCCCTTAGAAATGGTGTATGATAAATGTGAGGTTGAAGACCCACAGACATGGTGTTTGAATATAGTGATGTTCAAGTATCCATAGCAACGGTGTGTGTTTATAAGGGTGCTCAAGTCCCCACAGAGATGGTGTGTGTTAAAAATGAGTTTGAAGACCCCACAGAGATGGTGTTTGATTATATTGATGTTTTAGTCCTCACTGATATCTTTTGTTTGATAAGGGTGCTATTAAAGTCTTGTGGTAGAGTGGGATCATTTAAATGTTACCATCTGCATGGAGATGATGTGCGACAATGTTAAAGTCATAGATTTTTATAACAATGTGTGGTAAATGGATCTTGTATGATGCGGCTTAAGCTATTTTGGTGGCTTCTTGGCATTACGTACTGAAATAAAGGAAGGTGGGGATTGGTGGAGCAGAGCAAATGTGATCTGCAAATCCTGAAGTGTTAATTAGTGCAGATGGGGATATACATGCTTTGCTTTCTGTGAGCTGGTTAGATACAGGGTGAGTTGGACATGAGGGTTTTGTCTTGACATATGGGCCATAGGTGTGTTGTTCCATGAAATACTAACAGGATTCATCTTATGAACATGGGTAGGTGTGGCAATGCAACATGGGGTGGATCACAGTCACTTACCCACGGTAATGTTCTTTTGACTGGATGTTCCTCCCACGTATTCCTTATGTTAGATATTTCCAATATCCAGCTTGCTGCCTTGGAAAATTATTTTCAGCAGGGGGCGCTGTGTGTGGATGCCTGGTCGAGTTGATGTCCCGCGGACAGCTCCGTCTCGACGTCGACGTCACCCCAGGTATATATATAGCACGCGCAGCACCCGTTGGGCTCAGTTCTGTTTTGATGAGTGGAGCTTTGCCTTGTGTTCAGCGGTTACTCCCCTGAGAGAGCATTGACTGCAACCACAAGGGATGTTCTACTGCAGGGTAGGTTGGGAGGGGCAATAAGGAATACGTGGGAGGAACATCCAGTCGAAAGAACGTTACAGTGGGTAAGTAACTTGTTCTTCGAATGGATTGTGTCCTTCCACGTGTTCTTTATGTTTGATGCACTTTCAAAGCAGTTTATATAATTTGGAGGAGGGAGTAGAAATTAGTGTGGTTATGTATGCACAGAGTGCAACACTGCTTTCCCAAAAGCCGAATCTTGGCTCGTGGAAGAGTCTAAATGGTAGTATTTAGTAAAGGTGTGCACAGACGACCATGTGGCAGCTGCACATATATCCTTTATCGAAACTCCCCTCTGCAACACAGATGAAGTTGCAACACCCCTGGTCGAATGAGCTCTTAGATGTTCTGGAGGGTCTACACCTGCCAGTTTGTAATATTCTGATATAGTTCGTATGATCCATCCGGAGATGGTTTGCTCGGTGATGGCCAGTATTAATTTGTGACCTCAATAGCCCACAAATAGTTGGTCATTCTGCCGCAATTTTTCCAATCTAGAGATGTAAAAGCTCAGTGCACGTTTAGGGTCAAGCCTGTGAAGTCTTTCTTATTCTTTCCCCGGATGAGGTGGAGGATAAAAATATGGCAATGTTATCTTCTGAGTAATATGAAACTCAGAAACAATTTGGGGGCGAAGAGTAGGCTTCACTTTTAGTACCACTCAGTCTTTATGAAAGACAGTATAAGGAGGCTTGCAGGATGAAGCCTGCAGCTCACTCACCCTTTGGGCTGATGTAATTGCCACCAAAAAGACAATTTTTAGAGTTAGATGTTTTAATGGAAAAGAGTGCAGAGTCTCGAAATGATCTCCCATCACGTAGTTTAACACCTAGTTGAGATCCCATAGTTGGACTTGAAACGGGACTGGAGGGTAAATATTAGTTAGTCGCTTTAAAAATTGTACTACTAGAGGAATCTTAATGTAGGAGACTTCCTCTGAAGTGCGCTTAAAAATAGAAAACGCTGCCAAATATCCCTTGATGGTACCAATCTGGAGCCCCAGATTTGCCAGATGTGATATAAAGAATAACACCATCGGTGTATTACACGAGAAAGGGTCAACATTCTTATCTCTACACCAGCCACAGAACTTATTCCAGCGGCAGCGGTATAAAGATTTGGTTGCTGGCCTTCTGGCCGAAAGCAAAATCTCCATTACATCATCCGGGAGGTCCCAATACTTGTATCTCAGAAACCATGCCTAAAGGCTGAGAGTCCTAATATCCGGATGGAGAACCCAACCCTCCTCTCGTGAGAGAATATCCTCTCTTTGTGAAGACGAATCGAAGGGCAGATGGACATGTCCAGAAGGTTCGGGTACCACGTCCTCCTGGCACAGTCTGGGGCAACTAGGATCATGGATTTCCTGAACCTTCTCAACCTCCTAATTACATGAGGAATGATGTGGATTGGAGGAAACGCGTATAGGAGTGGAAACTAACAGTCCTTCATGAACGCGTCTCCTAGAGCTCCTCTCGGGGGAAATTCCCTTGAGCAGTACAGTTCGCACTTCCTGTTAGCACTGGTCGTGAACAGATCCACTTCCCCAAAGGGTGAAGATCTCCTAAAGGACTTCCTGAGTTAGTTCCCACTTGTGGGAGACTGTGCTCTGCCTGCTCAGAGCGTCCGCCGCTGTGTTCTTCTCTCCGGATAGGTGAACTGCTGATAGAGAGATTCCCTCTTGTATTGCCTAAAACCAGAGCTGCATTCCCTCTCTGGAAAGTGGTAGTGACCCTACACTTCATCACCTTTTGAAGTAGTACATGGCCACACTGTTGTCTGTCATTACCAGGACATTCCTTCCCCATTCAGAGGGCAGAAAGGCCTTCAGCGCTAGTCTGATTGCCATCAACTCTAAAAAGTTGATATGTAGTTTGGACTCTAATGGAGACCAACAAACACTGATGGTCAAATCATTGGTATGGGCTCCCCACCCCGTGAGTGAGGTGTCCGTCACTACTGTTATCTCCGGCCATGGTTGCCAAAAAGGTTCTCCTTTTAAGATGTTCTCCCGGCAGGTCCACCACTAAAGATCTGGTGAGACTCTGTCTGGGATTTGTAGGAGATCTGACATCTTTCCTGACAACTGTGACTACTGGATCCTGAGAGCCCATTTCTAGAGATCTCAATCTCAAGCAAGCCTCTGGCACCAGAAGAATTTAGGATGCCTTGAGGCTGAGCAACCTCAGAAAATCAAAGGCCGGTAGATATTGGGCATTCTGGAATTTGGTCACCATCTGTAGAATGTCTTGAGCCTTCACCTCTGGTGGCGAGGCTTTGCCCAGGGAGGCATCCAGGACTGCTCTAATGAATTGGAGTCTTTGTGAGGATATCATGTGGGACTTGTTGAAGTTGAGGGAGATGACCAGCTTGTGGAGGGAGTGACAGGTGGAGCTGAGATGTTCCAGAGCCTGTTCCGGGGAACTGTCCCTGATCAGCCAATTGTCTAGGGGTAAAAATGAATCCCCCTCTTCTGAGACTCGCTGCCACAACTGCCATTAGCTTGGTGAAAACCCTTAGGGCGGAGGTGAGCCCAAATGGCAGAACCCAAAACTGATAATGATAACTGTCTCGTTCCTCCCCTTCGGGATATGGTCAGCCACCACTGAAATGCACTACCAAAGGGTGTGTGTAATGCACGTAGCATTGGCAGATTTTAAAGCCATACTGCCGGCCGAGAAAACCTTCTTGGCCATGGCATCATAGCGTTTAACGTCTCTATCTTGCGGTATCATAGGATAGGCATTTTGTCTACCTGAGAAAGTGGCTGCTTGTAATACCAGACTTTCTGGTGTAGGATGTTTGGAGAGGTAAAAAGGGTCTGAAATAGAGGCTCTGTATTTGGCTGTTTTTTATTAACAGCTGGGAGAACCTCCGGTGTTATCCCAATTCGAAGCCACTCTCCTTTGCAAAGCCTGATAGAAAGGGACAAGTGGGTCCTCCTGTGGCCTCTTGTCTAATATATCTTTGAGATCGTCCTGTTCAAAAACAGGTGTGGGTCTCGACCCTTGTCATTAGCTGTCTGTATGTTACCTCAGCATTGTCTCCATGGGCTGCCTTTCCAAAAATCAATCTCAAGAGAGGTATCAATACCACTGGCTTCGTGAAGACATTCTTTTAAATTCTTCATGAAAGAATCCTTTGATGTAAGTACCTCAGGCACTGATGGTGTCGCATATTGCAACCCAAAGGGTCTATCTTCCTCAGAGGACTCCTCTGCATGTTCATGAATTCAAGAGAGGGATTTAAAATAGTCTGCTTGTGGTAGAGGTGTATAAGTCCTTTCAAATAAAGTTGGCATTATGACAGTCATCACAGGAGCCGAAACCGTCAAAATTGTCAACGTCAATGGCTTAGATGGTTTTGACAATAGCATTGAAGGTTTCGATGATAACATTGATGGCTTCGATGATTGTATCAAAGGGACTGACACATGTGTCGCTGAAGAGGTTGACACTCGAGGCGTTGATGGCTTCTCCATCGGTTTCAGCACCGCTGGAATTGATGATGCACTTTTCAGTCCTGTAACAGAGGTTTCCTTCAACGTCGATGACGTTGGTTTTTTAGTCTTTGAGGAGACTTTCTCTCGACTCAAGGGATGAGATTGCTCTCGAGGAGATTCGTCGGCCTGGTCCGAAGACACACGGCTCTTGTTCTTTTGAGGTCTTTCGACTAGATAATCGCCTTTAGGTGTTGACGAGGGGGGCAAGGCCGCATTCTCGAAAACCTTTGCCATACACTAAACTCCACCCACTGTTCCGGTGTACACGATTTGGAAGGGCAAATGACCGGTTCAAGTGAACTGGATGATGATGAGGTGGATGGCGACCTATGGCACATAATCTTTCCATGCCTTGAAGTCGAAGAGTGGTGCGAACCACTTCTCGAACGGGAACGTTTAGAACTCTTCCGATGAGGAGAAGTAGGTTCTCAACTCATCTGATGTTTTATCTATAGATGGCTTACCTGCCACCAACTTCCCTCTATGCTCTCTCAAGGCTTTGGCTGTCATCGACAGGCAGTCCTCGCGCTCCGAATATGGATAATTTGACCCCAATCACCAAAGGCAGATCCTGTGTGGTTCCATCACAGACATCATTGCCCCACAGTCATGGCACTTCTTGAAGCCAGTTCGAGGAGTGGACGACGCTGAAGACAAAGCCATTTCGTGTTGAGGTGATGATGAATTTTCTAAGAAAACTTGAAGAAGATTCGAAGAAAATTTCTGTCAGGAACTAGGTGTTATGTATCCGAAGCTGTGAAGCACAGAAAAACAGAACTGAGGCCAACAAGCGCTGCACGTGGTATATATGCTTGGGGTGACGTCGACGTCGAGACTGAGGCCTCCGAGGGACATTGACTCAACCAGGCATCAACGCACAGCTCACCACTGCTGAAAAAAAACTTCTGAGGTAACACGCTGGATATTGGAAATATCTAAGATAAAGAAAACATGGGAGGACACAATCCATTCAAAAAGTGTGGGATCCCCTTGTGGGTGTTATGAATGGCCATGCCACTGCGAGGGGAGTTTTAGTTGGTTGATATACAGAATGTATGATGTATGAGGGAGTGTGAAGGTCAATAATATCACAAACATAACCCCACATAGATGTGTGATGTTGATAAGGTTACAATACCTGCAGAGATAGTAGTTGATGATGTGAATGTCAAAATCACTACAAATGTGCTCTAGGATGGAAATGTCTAATGTTATATGTTGCCCTCATTGTTAGTGTGTGATGATGGTTGTCTTAAACATCACATAGACAAGTTGTTGACTGATGATGGTGATTTTTTTGGTCCCAGAAAGGTGTTGTGTGATGACAGGACACCAAGGAAGCTGAATTAGAAGTCGGTGTCAGTGATCCATAGTCAACCAATTAGCATATAGACCACATCTCCTCAAGCCATTAGATGTCTTCTCCACAGCAATTGTTTGATGATATTGGTGCTTTCATCTGAATTGCTTTGGAATGTTTAGCCTGAGTTTAATGCCTCCAAAGATAAAAGGCTTCATTATGACTTTAATGGAATTCTCTTTGATAATTCTATGATTGACTGGGGGAAGCTGCAGATGTTCGCAAGCATTCTGGCCCCACAAGTGTTTGAACGCCTTATGGAATAAAGGCTCATGTTAGGTTCTAGTAGATTGGGCCTCTGAATGCTTAAAAACATTACAACTAATAGGAGCATCCAAGGAAGAATTGGGAATCACGCCCAAAATGGTTAAAACAAAATTATCCAGACACATGTGGGCTAATTTAAGAGAATCCTTGTTGCAATACCAATGTTTTGGTGAGCACTTTGACTGGATAGTTAACAACTTTAATACTGTCTCCTCTTATTTGAAAAAGCATCCATCAAGGTACTTTAGGTTTCAAATGTTAAGACTCAGGCTAAATTTAGTGCTAACACAAGAAATTCTGGGCCACCGAAAGAATGTTCCTCGGGAACAGAGACTCTGTCGCCATTGTCACACTAAATAGAGATTTAAAGCACTTGTGTGTACACTGCCCCAGCCTGTGGACTTTGCAGACTCAAACTTTATCTATGAATTTTATTCCTACAGCGCAAGAGTTGTGGAGGAGGATCTTAAATTGTAATGAATTGTGTTTATCCATATGTATTTTGGAGTTTTTAAAGGTTTGTGCAGTGGTTTTTAACAGACTGAAGTTTTAGGGTGAAGATCATGATATCTAGGCTGCCGATTTTAAGAAGAATGATATGTTGGTTTCTTTTATTCATGTGATGTTGATTTGTTAATATTGTTTTGTGTTAAAAGTACAATTTGTTTCGGGGCGTGGCCAGCAGCAGAACAATGCGGAAGTGTGTCCCTGAGGCTCCCACGGCCGCTGCACACATCCTGTGAAAAGAGCCTGTAAACCAAATCATATTTACAGAAAAACAAACCCACTGAGAGCCAAGAGCCCGATGTGCAATTGGATGAAGTTTGGGAGACGCTTTTGACATCCAGAGGTGTTTCTGACCTGAAACGTTCCGCGGCAAAATGAGAAGGCAAGGAGACAAGATGGCGGCGGGGTCCGAAGGCAGACCGTGACGCCGAGCGTAAAGTTGCTGCGGAAGAGCTACACCAGACAAGCGGTCCCTGTTGAGCGGCATATTTGGGGGAGCTCCGAAGGGCTGACAGACCACATAGTGACCGCCGGGGACACTTCAAACAGACTGCGCCTGTATGCGACACGCAGGCTGCTGCCTGGAGGCAAGGCATGCGCTGGGCCAGTGTCTGCGAGAAACGCAGGCTCATCAAGGAGGACCTGAGTCGTCTTCCGGCTGGAGCACCGGCTGGAGCACCGGAGAGTGGATTGTGTTGGGATGATCCCGGGATCTGCCTGCCTGCAGGCTGGCAAGTCCGTGCTGCAATTTATCCCTTGAAAGCCACACACATCGTAGACACACTGCCAACGGGAGCACTAGACCTAGAGAGGACGCCATACGGAAAGGGCCAACCATCCTGGATGTCGGACGGGATCTAAAGTAACCGCGCCCGGCGAGGGCGAAACTGCACCTGATATACACAACAATCTAATATGAGAAGGAGGTGCAGAATCACACAAAGTCAGCATACTGCAGGTGGCGTGGCTTGGGCAGCCATGGAGTAGGACGTGCTTCCTGGGCAGCTCCGGAGGATCCGACATATGATTCGTGAAAACTACCTACAAAAACGCGCTACTGGTTCCAGGATTGACTATACATGCATGGGAACGTGTGTTCTGCTCACTGTGTAAAGACCGAGTGAATCGTGTGTGGAATTCTGGAGGAATTGCTCGGCGAACGACGGCGACTGCTCGGTCCATTGTCACACAAGATGGCCGACAACAAAGGAAATGAAACTGAAGCACCCGGAGCGGCAGAATAGAGACGGCAGCCGCGGGGAAAGAATGATGATGGCGATGTGGAGACAGAGCGAAACCCCTGCGGCGGTAAGCCTTGTGTCACGCTGGCTTGCGTGCTGACCTGGAAGGCAAGAGCCCGGGGGCAGCGGGGGTGCAAACAGATGGGCCGCGCAACGATAGACACATGAAGCGCTCGCTCAGCATCGATGAGCAGAAAGCCGCGGTGAGAGGCAGCGGACGGTGCGACTGCTTGAAGAGTACTACAATAGCTGATAAGGGTGGAAAAGACGGTTGGGGAGGCACGCGGACGCTGAATCGAGACAGTGAGGCCCAACGGAGGCCGCAGAATGTCGGCACGGAGGGCCGTGAGCAAGAACAAGAATAAGCAATACACAATGGATATTTTTGCCAAAACGCAACATTCTCCTGCCGCCATTGCACCCAAAGGCTCAATGGCACCAGCGGAGGGCACCACAGTGGCTGATAACCATCAGATATTAGAGGCCATCACGGAGCTGAAAGACTCTTGGGGGGTTGCGATGTCAGACTTTCGCACTTCCCTGGAGGCTAAAATAGACGCAGTGGGAATAGAAGTCTCCCTGCTGAGGCAAGATGTCAGGGGACTGGCGGAACGAACAGGCAGCCTGGAAGGTGCGGTGAAAACCAACACGGACACCAGCACTAACAATGCAAAAGAGATCCATGTACTCAAACAACAGGTAGCTAACTTGGAGTCTCGAGTGGAGGAAGCAGAAGGGAGAGCGAGGAGGAACAATATATTCGCGTGGTGGGCTTTGCCGGAGGGCGAGGAGGGATAAGACCCGACAAACTGCGTCAAGAACCTACTCCTACAAGGAATTGGGGCTGGCAAACTCTCGCAGGGATTCGCAGTGGAGCGTGCACATAGAGCCCTTATGAGGAAGCCGAGACCAGGGGCCCCTCCCCGGGCGATAATCGCCAAAATATTGAACTACAAAGACCGTGAGAAAATACTGGAGTACTTCAAAAAAGGTGGAACAATCGAAAGGGCCTCGAGCACCATCGCGGCGTATCCGGACTACACTATGTTGGTCCAGGGGCAACGGTACAGCTATGTGGCAATCAAAAGAAGGCTGCGCGCGGCTGGGATAAAATATATGCTTCTGTACCCCGTGAAATTGAAGGTGGTGCACAAGAGCAAAATGTATTTTTTTGACACTCCGGAAGAAGCAACGACGTGGCTGGATCTGCAGGGCTGCCCGGAACGAGACACGGAAGAGACCCAAGAGGGCAGAGATAAGTGACCGGGATTGGGTATGCATACTGTTAAGGCGTCGAGTGAGCACCCCAGGGGTGCTTAGATGAAGATTAAGAACAATGGGCGCGGCTGTAGGAGGCTGATATTCTGATAAAATACCGTGGATTGTAACGGACTTGAAGGACTGGAATATAGTAGCGTGTATATATATGCAAATTGTATAGCAATGTGTAGTTAACCCGAAGTGACATAGGAGCGGCAGGGCGAAAGCACCCAACCCCCCGAAGTAGTAGTAGGTTGGCCACTAAGGCGGCCTCACCCTGCGGAGCTTCGAGTACAGGCGAGAGCCAGAAAGAGCTAGATGCGGGGGAGCCTGAGATCCAGGGATGGAGCTGGGCAACAGTTGGGGGTGTGATGTTGGGGAAGGGAAGGGACGGGAGGTGGGAGGGAGGGGGAACGGGAAGTTTGGTGTGTTTTTGGTTAAAGGGAATTTAGAATGGGATGCAAGCCTATACAGATTGGATTGGAACACAAAGTCAGACTGCACCTGGGGGGGGAGGAACAGAACTGGTACAGGCCATGGGGGACCTTAAGATACTTACATGGAATGTGCGGGGGCTCAAAAGCTACTTAAAAAGGAACAAAGTTATGTTGTACCTGCGCAGGCAGAAAATAGATATTGCATTGCTGCAGGAAACCCATCTTACACTAGAGAGGATGGACACGATCGCTGGGAGGTGGTAAGGAGTGTTGGTGGGCTCATCGCACTCTGCTTATGCAAGAGGAGTGCTTATTTGGGTGGCGCCACATGTCCCTTTTCAGCAATTGCAAGTGGTGGCTGAGACAGACGGGAGGATGGTTATGCTGAGGGGACTGGTGGAGAACAGGGAGATAAGCATTGTTAACACGTATGCCCCGAACCAGAACACAGCGGCGTACAAAAGAACATTGAGTGCGAATTTGAGCGTATGCGTAGGAAGCGGGATGATCTGGGGAGGGGACTTCAACTGCGTATTGAACCCGAGGGTGGACAGATCGGATGGGAAGATGGATAGACCGGCCCCTGCAGCCAGGGCGTTACAGACATTGCTGGATGACTTTGGTTTGGAGGATGCATGGAGAGGGAGGCACCCCCAGGAAAGGCAATATTCACATTATTCTGCCCCACAGCAGTTATCAACGAGGTTGGATTATGTCTTCACATCACCCGAAATGATAGCAGAGATCTCACAAATAGAGTACAAGGCCAGGGTCCTTTCAGACCACTCGCCCCTGATTCTCGCATGGCAATACTGCCCCCCGAGAGCGAGGATCCCGACATGGCGCCTACGAGCGGAAGCGTTGCGAGACCTCTTTTTTAGGGAGGACCTGAGGGAGGAGATTGTAAATTATTTTGAAACAAATACTGGGAGCTTGGATTCCACGGGAACACTATGGGATGCCTTTAAAGTTTTCATGAGGGGGTAGCCATAGCGAAATCCAAGGGCCTACAAGGTGGGGTTTTAGCTGAACTGCAGGAGACGGAAGAAAAATTAGAAGAGGCCTTAAGGGACAGAGACGATACAGCAGAGAAGCTAGAATTGACACTTAGGCTACAGCAAAAATGTGCAGAATATTGGGAGAGATTGTGTAACCTTAATTATAAAAGATACGTAGAGAGACAGCACGCGGGAGGTGATAAACCGGGGAGACTTTTGGCGTGGTTATATAAGAGTGAGACCCCTAGAGTCACAATCAGGACTATAGAAAGAGAAGACGGTAGCGTAGAGGACACCCAGGAGGGAGTTAATCAAGCGTTTGTGGATTATTATAAGGTATTATACAGAGATGACGGGGAAAGTAGTTGCGCTATGATTGAAGAAACGCTTGAGAACATGGGGTTACCCAAGATAAGCGAGGAGGAGAGAGAGGAACTAGAAACCCTGATCACCTTGGAAGAATTAGGGGAGGTGGTGAGGCAGCTGCCTACTAGTAAAACCCCAGGGACAGATGGGCTCGCAAGTGAGTTTTACAAAGTATACATGGAAGAGGTCCTCCACCCACTGTTAGAGATGTTAAACTAAGCGTTCGAGACGGGACACTTACAGGAGTCACTGAGAGAGGCCGTCATAATACCGCTCCCCAAACCTAACAAACCTGGGCACAGCTGTGGTTCCTATAGACCCTTGTCAATGCTGAATCAAGACGGCGAGATATTAACTGCTGTTTTAGCAAATAGACTGAAGAAGGTTATTGGCAAATGAATACACCGGGATCAAACGGGCTATGTCCCTCATAGAAACATTACCAATAATCATAGTTGACTCCAGAGAATCATCGAGTTTGGCAGAGAAAGAGATAAGGAAATGGCAATTGTGTCTTTTGATGCAATCAAGGCCTTTCACTCCGTTAAATGGCCATGGCTGCTTGCGGCCCTGAAGCACTACGGGTTAGGGCTTGGATATGTAAGGTGGGCGAATATTTTATATAGCGGACCGCTGGCTAGAGTTAGGACAGGATCTGTGATATCGGAAAGGTGGCAGCTCAGCAGGGGTACTAGACAGGGATGCCCGTGGTCTCCAATGCTCTACATACTGGCCCTGGAACCTCTAGCAATATATCTGAGGCAGCAATATGACACCATAGGCATCGAGGTGAAAGGGGAGCGGCATCTGATCTCCCTATATGCAGATGACATGCTGATGTACTTTCGATTCCCAGAAGAAAATCTCCAGTACATCCTAGAAGTGTTGGAGAGATACGCTGTGCTGTCCGGTATAGCAGTGAACCCCCAGAAGTCCAGCATGTTCCCATTAGGGGGGTACATGGGGATTCCAGGGGAACGGCTAACTGTATTGCAAGTGCCGTGGGCGGTTAGCACATTTCGGTACCTGGGGATAGGTATATACCACACCGTGGAGGAAGAGCATAAGTGCAATACAGAAGTAGCCACTAAAAAATTGAGAAGTGCATGCAATTTTGGGCAAAGCTGCCCTTGGCGATGATGGGGCGGGGAGCAATGCTAAAGATGGTGGTCCTGCCAAGGCTCCTACCTGATTCCTAAGAAGTTCTTCACCAAATTGAACAGCATGTGTAGGGACTTTCTGTGGCAGAGCACGCGAAATAGAGTGGCGTGAAATAGAGAAGCTACAGAACTTCCATGACAAAGGAGGGATAAAGCTGCCCAACTATGAGGCGTATTATGTGGCAAGCCAGCTACAGTATGTTGCCAAATGGCTCTC
Organism: Ambystoma mexicanum; assembly: GCF_040938575.1. Classification (NCBI taxonomy): domain Eukaryota; kingdom Metazoa; phylum Chordata; class Amphibia; order Caudata; family Ambystomatidae; genus Ambystoma; species Ambystoma mexicanum. The sequence continues at coordinate 738,280,931 of NC_090933.1, read as the reverse complement.
TGACGAAGAGACCTCGGAATTAAGGCTGTTTGGGCGTGATTGTGCACCTTTTTATTTGAAAGAGACGATGTGGGTACCCAGGGCGGAAATGGTGGGGCGCCCTAAAATGATGCTACTGGGGTGGAAGGTGTGGCGCAGGGCATGTCAAATGATGGAGAACCCGTCCCCATGCTCACCGCAGATACCACTGGTTGCATTGACGGGGGCAGACGTGCAGCTACAAATGATACTCAGGAACCACTGGGAACCGGCTGGGGTGGCAACAATGGGTGATATTTGGTGGGAGGGCTCTGGTATTACTTTTGAGGGGCTGCAGGAAGAAACTGGGTTGCATGAGGGCCAGTATATTACGTATCATAAGAGAACATGGCCTGAAACTGTGTTGGAGGAAGAATCAGATGCCACCATAGACGTGATATATGACATAGCTGAGGGGGGTCATGAGATTTCCAGATTGTATGAAATGCTGATGTCTAAAGTGGGGAAGGAGGTCACGCAGTTGAGACTAGACTGGGAAATGGAGTTTGGAGCCCCGATGGGAGACGGGATGTGGGAACGGGTGCAGGGGTATCATAAGAAGGTGTCTAGAAATGCGAGGCTGAAACAGATTCAGCTGTACATAACGCACAGGGCATATATGACGCCTTGGAGGATATCGAGGTTTGAAAATGCAGGACGGCAAGCATGCCCCAAGTGTGATGAGGAGAACGCGGGCATGGTGCATATGTTCTGGTCATGCCCGATCATAGAGCGTTTCTGGAGGGGAGTGAAAGGGAAACTGGAAGAAAAAGGGGTCAAGATTCTAGTGGATACAGTGTGGGCCTGTCTGCTGGGGGGGTTCCCCAGATCACAGAAGCTCAGGCACGTGAGTAAGCTGAGGGATCTGGTTTATGTGCTTGCAAAGAGGAGGATTGCCATGGGATGGAAGTAATGCCATGTGCCAAAGGTAGAGGTGTGGTGGAGAGATTTTAAAAAATGGGCGGAAGCCAAAACCATGGCATGGCAAGAAGCGAGTAGCACAGGGGGGGATGAGGAGACTGAGTCCCTGATGGCCTGGAAATCACTGATAGCCGAACTGTTTGGGTCATTAGATGACCCGGCAGAGCTTGTAGAAGAGGAGACCGAACCACAGGATGCGGAAACTGAAGGTTTAACGCAATAGACTTGCAGAGGGGGGTGGGATAAGGGAAGTAGTGGTTCAAAGTTAAGAAAGTGTAATGAAACTGTTGGAACATGCACTGTTTGTTTGATTTGTATTGTTTGGTTGTTTTTATAATTCAATAAAATGTTTTTTTTTAAAAGTCAGCATACTGCAGGTGAGCGGGCGATGAGCAGACAGTAATTGCCTTATCCCAAAACCTACTCGAGAGAAGCGGGTGAGAATAACCCATAGCCGAGAGGTGTTTGGAGAGCGGATCCTACGTACACACGCAAGAGTGCTAGCTGCAACTACCTCTGAGAATGGACCGGTGGTCCAGTGTCAACAACCCCCTCAACTGTTGGAATAGATCTCCTGACAATGGTGCCACTTGGCGAAGAAGGCCCCGAGGGCGTGTATGACCCGCAGACACACTAGAAAGAAAAGACTGCCACCAGTGAGGCGAAATGGGATTGGCGCTGTATGTGGGGCCTGGAGGAGGACTGCTGCGCTCGAAGTGACACCCGGCAGAGAGGTGACCCGGCACTCTCCAGACGCAGAGGCATCTCGAACAGCAACATAGCCTGTGGCGTTTCACGGAGCTGCAGATCACCGCCGAGTACAGCAGAGAACGCATGGCCACGTTGTCGATGGGGCGCTGATGTGAGAGAAGGGGCAGCTCGGGCAAGTGTACCAACATAATCCCACTACCCTGCTGTAGTAAGAGCCTGGGATCTCCGCGAGAACATACCCCTGATGACAATTACTGTGAAGAGAGGGAACAAAGGCATCCTTTCCTAGCCCCCGATCTTTGGTGGGGAACCTACAACCAGCGCACATCTTCAATGCTCACCCCGTGGTAAAGGGGGCTTACACGCTTCCAACTATATGGCACCATAAATAGCTATATAGAGACGCGATGAGAGCTACTGCGTTTCACTCGGTGCGACTCAAGAGATGCAGCAAAATCGAGCCACGAGGGCGATTAACTGGCATGCTGCTAACCACTCACCCCACCGTCGCAAATCTGGCCAGTGTGGCTGAGGCCAGAAGGGGAAATGAAGAGAAACCCAGAGAATACAAGGAAGCACTACGAAGTCAGGGTGAAATAGCAGTGCTGCGTAAATCACACAAGAGGCACAGAAGCATATTGCGCAGACAACTCGGCTGACACGTCTATGAACATACAAACAAGGCACGGCTTCTTTACCCAACAACACATTCAGGAGACTCAACCCGACCTGCCCACAGCGCTGTGACTGCAGAGAGAGAAGCTTGTGGCAGATAAACGGAGTACTGCTCTTAGACTTGTGGAATCTGTGACAAGCCGGGTACCTTGATTGGACTGTGCCTGACACGCTTGGATGAGATGAACAAGGTGCTCATTAACTACTGTGCCTAGTGAATCCGCACCAGGGGAATGTGACGGTCGTGGCGCCACTTCTATCTTGACATCTGGAGGTGGTGGCTTGACCTGCGATCACTCTGAGAAGACACCAATCGGAGACGGGGTGAATCATAGAGTTTGGATGAACTGCCCTTCCATACTCCCATCAAGGAGGCAGCAAATGGACCCCTGGAGTCAATAATTACAAACAGACTGCCTGGCTACAGCGGACCCAAGGGGCAGATACCCCCGATTGGGGCCGAGAGTAGAGTGTCACATAGGCTGGTTGCTGGCTGGCTTGAACTGACGTTCTGCTGGCTCCCCGCGACCTTGCCCTGCCCTCACCCAAAGCTCACACTTGGTATACAGGAAGTGCTTTTGCCCATCATGGGCAAGGACAAGGCAAAGAAACAACCGACCCAAAGTAAAATTGACCAATATACTATGCCGGTCGCACAGGCACAAGACGAACAGGCCCAGGTTGACACTATGGCTGAAATGGAGTGCACATCATCATTAAAAGACGTTATGTCTGCCATTGCCGACTCACAGGCCTTCATGGAACAAAAGATGGACGGCATTAGTATGGACGTCTCACTCCTTCACCACGATTTGCAAAAACGAACATCACGTACCGGCGAGGCGGAGCAGCGCATATCTGAGGCAGAGGATGGTCTCTGTGAGCTACAACAGCAGCTAGATAGTGTCAACTTGAGACTGAAAACTATGGAAGAAAGAGTGGATGAGGGCGAGGGTAGATCAAGGCGTAACAACGTCCGAATTCTCAATCTACCAGAAAATGCAAAGGGTCCAAGTATGGAACTGTAACTGGAACAATGGATCACTGACATGTTTGAACCAAACTCGTTATCAGAAATTCTTTTCGATAGAAAGAGCCCACCGTATGCCATCTGGAAGACCAGTGCCAGGTGCTCCTCCACGCATTGTAATTGCAAAACTCCTGAATTACAGAGACGGGGATGCACTGCTCCAATAAGCATGCGCAAAAGGCACACTGACATACAACAGATCTAAAATTGCCTTCTTCCCGGACTATACTAGGGAGGTACAGAAGGCCAGGCAATCGTTTGACCAACTTAAGAGACAATTGCAAACCATGAAGGTGAAATATGGCCTGCTCTTCCCAGCCCAACTGAAAATATACCACAAGGGCACTACCGTCCACTTCACAGACCCCAAATAAGCATGGAGGTGGGCAGAACAGCACATCGAGGGAGAATGGAGAGCTGCGAGGAATAATAGGAGCAGAAACCTCCGGGCCCGACCAGAGCGGGGACCACCACCGGTACAACCACCGGTACATGAGCAGGATCCGCCACTACGTGAGGAAGAGGATTGACAACCAGGTGTGGGTGGATGGGGCACATTGACACCACCACGAACTGGAAAAGGGGCTGCAAACGAAACAATCAGATGATAAGTATTCTACTTGACCAAGGATATGCAACATTTGTGCAGCCGTCGAGGAGGGCGTGCCTCCCCCCTGAAACAAACCCCACTCCGGACCTGAAAGTCTGAAGAGTATTCCAGAAGCGGTAGGGGAAAATACTGTTATAGAATAGTATTGTTGGTTTTCGGCAGGACCAGTGAATTCCTGGTTAAACCGAGATTGGGATAGTTCCAGTTCTTAAGTTAACGCTGACTCTGTAGTTCCACGTGTCAGCATGTTCGGACGACAGGTACTTCAAGTTGGGGTGGAGTATAGGGAGGGAGAATTGGGAAATGCTTAATGTTGTCTACATATCATCACATGTTCTTAGGTCCACATGATCTGCCTGATAGAGACACCTACCACATATCACCCAATACCAATACCACCATACACCCACAGGATGTCCCAGGTAAGCTCATTTACTTTTTTTTAAAAAAACCTTTCTTTATTGGCAAGCAGTAGCAGCAGGTACACAACATAGTGCATGAACAGTTGCAATCATACATTTGGGTTTTCCAGTACATTTAAGGGGTATTTAATGGGGGTGTGCTGACAGCCCATTATGCTTTCCGCAGTTCAGGGTCCTGGTTCATCTTGCACACCTGGCGGGGGGCGGGGGGAGTGGTTCTATGTCATCTTTGTTGTTTAGGTAACTACAAAAGTCTGTCCACACATTTTTCGGGTGGGAACTCATAGGGAGGGAACTGAAATATTCCTCCTCACACATCTGTGTCCCGGTGAGAGCCTTCAGCCACATCTCAAATGAAGGGGGGGAGCAACGCTTCCAGCATTGTAGTATACATTTTTTGGCCACCATAGCACTGACATTCAAAAATGTTGACATTTTCTTCACCTCAACCCCAGCCCACAACCCAAACAGAATAGCTAACGGATCGAGGCCCACTGGGGTCCCGACTCTCTCTGGAAGGGCTTCAGTCACTGCTTTCCAGAATGCACCAAGTGCGGTACAGGACCGAAACATGTGTGTGTGGTCCGCTTCTTCGGATCTGCATCTCGGCCATGTGTGGGTCTGATAATGTGCAAATTTCCACACCCTGTATGGTGTGTAATATAATCGATTGAAGAGCTTATATTGCATTCATCAAAATCTGGAGTTAAGGTTGACTTTGCGTGTGTGTGAGCACATTTTGCTCCACATGTCATCTGTGATTGCCAGGCCCAGCTCCTCACTCCACTCGTCTCACGGTTTTGAAGGTGCCTCCTCAGATTTTTCCAGTAGTATCTTGTACAGAGAGGACGTTATACCCCTACTGCCGGCTGAGTTGGCTATGTAGTGAATCTCGGGAGAGTCAGGGGGCTCGTCTGGGTAAGTGAGCCACATGTCGCGAACTGCCACTCTTAGTCTGAAGTATTGCAACAGCTCTAACGCCGAACCCGAGTGTCCCGGGCGCCATGTCTGCGGGGTAATGAATTTACCTTCGGGATATAAGTCTGTTAGTGCCTGATACCCCAGGTCTAGCAAGTGTCGCATGAGGAGTTTATCGTGGGTGGAGGTGAGGCCCGGCAAGTGCCAGATGGGTAGCCACTTGTAATATGGTCGATGCTCAGGCTGGGAGTGCAGTAGTCGATTCCATGCCATAATCGTGGTGGCCACGGGATCCGCTGTGGCATCTGTGTGGTATGTACGGTAGAGGATTAAGGGCATAATATTTACCTCCTCGTCTGCTAGTTTTTTAAATTTCACATGGTGGGGGGGTGCCTCCGGGTGTTTGTACCAATGTGTAGCATGTTGGCCCTATGCAGCAATCCAATATCGGGTTAGATCAGGGGCCGTGAAGCCCCCTCTCTCGTAAGGGAGGGTCATATGTTGTCACTTCTTGCGGTCCACACCGGAATGCCAAAGGAATTGGGCGCATGCAGAGTGTAGGTTTCTGAAGTATTGCTTCCCAGGCCAGATCGGGACGTTTGCAAAGGTATAAAGGAGCTTGGGGACCACTATCATTTTAATTAGTGATAGTTTACCCGCTAAGGAAAGTGGAAGGTTGCGCCACCTTGCCATTTTGGACTCCACGAGTTGCGCTGTAGCAGTGTAGTTGTCGCCTAGTAAGGAGGATCTAGATAATGATACCTGAGCCTTCAGATATTTGATGCCGCCTGGGCACCAACGGAGAGGGAATTTGCATGTCGGCTGTTGGGTCGCCGTAGTGAGTGGGAATATCTCCGACTTGGCGTAGTTGATGGTAAAGCCCGAGAAAGTGCCTATTTTTGTTATGTCATAGATAATCGTGTTTAGATGTGTAGACTGGTCCCTGATGTAGAGGAGTACATCATCCGCGTATAGTGATATTATTTCTGGTGTATCTTGCAGTCGTATGCCCTTGCGAGTGCGTCGGTTTCTGACATTATCAGCCATGGGCTCAATGACTAGTGCAAACAGAATGGGGGAAAAGGGGCAGCCCTGGCGAGTGCCCCTGTGGAGCGTGAAGGGTGAGGATGTTAGGGAATTGACCAGGACTTTAGCTACAAGATCTGTCTATAGTAGTTTAGTGTAGGATATCATGCTTGGTCCAATCCCCATTTCCTCCAATACTGCCCACATATATTGCCAAGACACCATGTCAAATGCCTTCTGAGCATCTAGTGTAACCGCTGCCGCATCAGATTTTGGATCAATCCTGGACATTACATTAAAGAGCCGATGGATATTAAGGGCTGTTGAGCGACAAGGGACAAAGCCGCTTTGGTCTGGGTGGACCAGGTGTGACATTATTGGGAGGAATCTGCTTGCTATTACCTTAAAGAATATTTTGGTATCCGTATTTATAAGTGATAGGGACCTGTAGGATCCACATTCATCACAGGGTTTACCCGGCTTGGGAAGAACAGTTATGAGAGCTTCCCGTAGGGATTGGGGGAGGGTGGCCAGACGGAGTGACTCAGCCCAAACTCCATGTAGTTTCGGTGCCAAAATGGCTACATGTTCCTGGTAGAATTCTGAAGTGAGCCCATCCGGTCCAGCGGCCTTGCCCTTTGGGAGGTCTGAGATGGCCTCGACCATCTCGTCAAGAGTGATCGGTGCATCCAGTTGCTCTCTGGTGGGTCGGAAGATGTAGGTCATGGGGATATGGTCAAGTAGATCCTTTATGTCCTGGACGGTGTGCTCCCGCTGGGGTGCATATAAGGCAGCATAGAATTCCATGAAGGTGTCAAGGATACACTGGTCGGACCAGTGTTGGGTGCCTCTTGCATCTATGATGCTGTCAATTCGGGACTTGCCCCCCTCTGTGCGCACCAGTCTGGCCAGGGTTCTCCCTGGTCTGTCCCCTTCCCCGTACTTCGGCACCGCCAGAGGCCGCGTGTAGTACTGTACCTCTCTAAGGGCGTGGGATTCGAAGATTTCCAGCTCCGATTTAATCTGTGCGAGTGGTATGCTCATTTACTTACCATACAAATTATATGGCTGCAACACCGACCCGACCAACATCTGTAGACCGCCCTAGGTCCCTCAAACTGCTCACCTGGAATGTGAATGGAATGGGCTCTGGGATCAAGAGGCGTCTCATTACCCAATTCCTGGACAGGCACTCCCCCGATATTGCCTTTATCAAAGAAACACACTTAGCGGGTTCGGTCTGTAGCCTATTCTGAAGAACAAATTATCGTTCTGCATTCCATGCAGGGTACACCATGGGATCTCGAGGCACCTTGATTTTACTGCACAAATGCATCCTATTCACCCCAATCACAGTGGATCAAGACCCCAGAGGCCGCTATACGATCTTGCTTGGCACACTGGGGGGTGGAAACTCTGGCCTTTGCTGCGATATACTCCCCACCAGGGCTCGGAGAAGAACTCCTAGATGACATCACCACTCTCGTCGCGAGACACCATCCAGACACTTGGATACTATGGGGGGACTTCAATGCTGTAATGTGCAATACTCTAGATCGCACTCATATTCGAGGCCATAATCCAAACACTCCCACTAGATTAGCAGCGTTCACATCTGCACTGGGCCTCTGAGATGTGTGGAGGGAGCTTCACCCCAGAAGCGAGGGATACTTGTTTCACTCTGGGGCTCACGGTTCCCTTTCTAGATTAGATTACTTTTTTCTCCCTGCCACAGACATACATAGGGTACGTAACGCAGAACTACTTCACCGCGTCATGTCAGATCATTCACCATTACTGATTGAGATACGGGTGAATGGCCTAACCACCCCCCTGCCCCCATCATGGCGATTAAATAATGATTACCTAGGCTTCCCTGACTTTATTGACCACCTTGCTGAAAAAACTAACAAATATTTTGAGACTAACACGACATTGGTCTATAGCCTGGTGGTGGTATGGGAAGCATATAAGGCAGTGCTTAGGGGTGCAGCGATCTCCTGGATATCCAATAAAAGAAAAGTGCACCTACATACGCTGACAGAAGCTGAAAGAGAAGTGGGAGAATGGGAGGCTAGATCCATTCTTGATGCGACCCCTGAGGTCCATCGATCTCTTGTTACAGCCAAAGAGCGTCTCCGTAATATTACGTTAGACAATGCTAAACATGCACATAGGGAATCGCTCTGGTGTTAGTCCGTTGTCTGTTACGATGTAAGAAAGTGTTTTTGATGGAAAAAGGGGGGGTGCAGCTTCTAAATGTCCTACAGAGTAGGATGGGAAAAGGTGTTACAAGGAAGAGGGTGCCGCGTTTTGCCCGTCGGTGTTCCACTTCCACTCATCCAGGTGATCCTCCCCCACTGGTCCACCCACAGGAACTGGATCCAACAGCGATGGCCATGTCCTGGCCACCTGGATGACAGCTCTCCGGGGACTAGCGGGTGAGACACCTTCAGTTTTCTCATAGTTTCTAATGTGAGTTTAAAGAATTATAAGTTACTACAAAGTTTAATGTTGGACGCATGAAGGGTTTGAGAATCGACTCCAGCAATCCAGTACATTTGCTGGCTTATTTTCCTGGGCATCTCTATATGTTGTCTCTCAATTGAATTTCTAGAAGGTTAATTCTGTGACTGCCAGGCTTGAGTCAGGAGTGGTGTAGTCAAGAATAGACTTGTATAAAGAGGAATTTTCTTTGTAACAGAAGGTAAGGGAATGCATTGGTGAAACAATTATGCTAAAATTGAAAAAGACACTGAGATATCTTCTTAATCATCTAGAACTCAAATCTATCACTATGCATTTCAATTTCAGTTATTGCATCTGATTAATATATTCCCCAGAGAACAGTGAATACGCTGCACAGGTTGTGTGATAGTGAAGACCCAAACTGTAGGTACTACAATGAACAAAGCACGTTAGACAGTATTAATTTATATGATCAGAACCTAGTTGGTGACAAATGCTATGCAGGAGGCCCAGAATCTCAGCACCACTCTACAATATATTAAAATGTTGTAGTTATGCTGTGTTAATGTTAAGGTTATTTATATAGCGCACCATCACCAACGTAAGAAAAAGTGAACACAATGTTTTCATCAGGCAGAGGGAGAACGTTGTGGGTGTGTGGCTCTCTCAGGGTTGGAGCCTGGCCCCTTTTTGACCAAACTTCAAGACATCTGTCCAGACCCTGCCGACATCCTTGACTTTTAGTAACATAGAGACACATTATCCTATGTTATTCATAAAAGGTCCAAGCACGCTACTTGTTCGATGTCCAGTTTATCCTTCTACAACTAAAAGGCACGATTTGAATGTATACTTCCAATGAACACATTATAGTTCAAACACCTTATTTTGTAAGCAGTACGGCACTACTAATCCAGGGTATGACAAGATTGTTTCCGATAACGCCCAGTTCTAGCTCCTTCCACTGCCAAGCACTGCCAGCCATACCTGCCTAACCTCCGGAATTTTTCTGGAGACTCCGGAATTTTAAGCATTTCTCCGGGTCCCCAGAATAGTCCCTTGAATCTCCGGAATTTTGAGATTCTTTCTGGTCCCGTCATATTCTCCACCTGATTGGCTGCCGCCAGTAACCAATCAGGTGGAGAATATGACGGGACCCGGAAATGGCGCCAATTGTTCGTGCCCACTGCCTGCACCACTATAATAATAGTGCTTTCAATCCATATAATTGGATTGAAAGCGCTATTATTACGGCGGCGGTGCTGCGTTCATTTTGCTTACCATAGCACTGAAAATCATTAATTCAGTGCTATAGTAAGCAAAATGAAGTCGGCGCCGCAGCCGAAATAATGCTGCATTCAATCAATGTCATTGGATTGAATGCAGCATTATTTCTGCTGCGGCGCCACCCACTGAGCTATTTTACCGGCTATAGCGATTTAACAGCTATAGTAACATGAGCAATTACATGTCTGAATGTTATCAAAGTCAGAAAGCAAATTACACTCGGTAGTGGATACCATTAAGCTGGTAACTGAGATTTAAAAGCAGGCCAGCTCATCTGCAGGTCTGGTGCAAAGTTGGCCACATGTCAAGCCTGCATGGATCTACTTATCAGACTTCAGAGGTTGGCAAAATACATTTAATTGGCAGGGTACATAACTGTGCATAACAGAATTTAGAGAAACGCAGGGAAAGCAGAGCACTGACACAGCATCTTGTACTCTGGGCACACGTTACCTCATCCATGCAAACACACATCCTAAACAGTATTCCATGGAGACAGGAAATAGACATATTGCAACAAAGCATGAAGTGTGGCACAATTAAATCAAGGGCCCCTTTATGTGCTGTGGTCAAACATTTCTACACTGTATTTAGGCACAAGGATTTTGTCAAGGGACTGAGGACACCGAGATGGAATGTCTTGTGATGATCATAACAGGAAAGAAAAAAACATGCTATAACTTCAACTTGCGAAAAGCAAAATATATAAAAAGCTAAATATATATGGCCTCATTACGAGAAGTGCGGAATGGGTTTAACGGCGCCGGTAATGGTGCCGGCACCGTTAAACCCACTCCGCACTATTACGAGGTCCCCTCGCGGGACCGGCTGTGGACGTCTGGTTTTTCCAGACATCCATAGCGGGTCCCGCGAGGGGGACCAGGGAGCTAATAATGGGTCCGTAATTGACGGGCCCGTTGTTAGCTCCCTCCCTCTCTCCTTCCCTTATGGGGGCTCAAATGGGGATGGGGAAGGACCGGGCCCGGGTTCCCTGCTTCTGGCAGCTCTGAAGCCAGACTGGTGGTCATGGAGACAGCCAACAGAATTGGAATGAACGGTAAGATGAGAGATGTCCAACTTTTTCAGGAGTTTGCCCAGAAAGGGACTAATGGAAATTGGATGATAGTTAGCCGGACAAGAAGGATCAGATGTGGGTTTCTTGAGAATAGGATGCACAAGGGGGTGCTTCAGAGGGGAGGAGAAGGATCCTGAGGCAAAGGAGTGGTTGTAAAAATCAGCAAGGGCCGGAGCGAGGGTGTCAATGTGGTCCTTGCAAAAATCATAGACCCATGACGAAAATCTCGTGCACAGTGAGCGTCGGAAGCGGCCACGTCACACTGTTGGAGACTGAGCGTGTGCTCGTAGGTGCGGCTTGACGCGGATACTGGGTCCTTTGGGTGCTTTCCTCTAGTAGCGAGGAGCCGGAGGCTGCGACCCAGAGACGTGTGACGAGCCGAGACGAGGCAAGGCGCAGCGGTGGAAGCCAAGGTGAACGCTGCTTTAGTGTGAAAGCTGCAGAGAGCTGAGAGAGTTGAGGAGTGGAGCCGAGCCGAGCCGAGTCGAGGCCTAGACAGCTCCTGCAAATTATCTGCAGCTACCTTGCAGGAACGCTGACGAACGCGGCAAAGGTGAGGCACAGCGAGTGGTGACTCGGGGGATTGAGTCAAGATTCTCCTCGCCCCCGGCCCCTCTCGCGCCGCCCCTTTGCCAAGTGAGCCCGGGCTATAGTGCTCCCTCCCCCTCCCTCTTCCTTCCCCCTTCTCCCTCTGCCTTTCGGTTTCTACTCCTGCTATCAGGCACATGCGCTGTGCTATTGCACTCAGCACAGCTGCCTGGAACCTTTCTGCACCCCCTACGCTCCCTTACCTGTCTTCCCGTGCTCGGAACAACGGCATGTTAGTCAGAGGCAAGGAAAGGCGCAATTTATAAACGTGGGTTCCAGTTACTCATACATACTGTGGATCAGGGAAATCTTAGGCTATTTAATTGAGCCTAGGACACAGTTGCTGTGCCCACTGATTGAAAGTACTATTTTTGCCCTTGCACCAACTGCGCTAAACACCTGAGGATTTGTTCAAAACATCCCGAAGATACCCTGTACGTGATTTCCAATGCCTGAAAGTGCTGAAGGGAGCATTATACATTACCAGCAAAAGGCGATCTTGCTGGAAATTTTTCACACGGTTCTTTCCCTTTTCACCTTGATCCGTCACGGAAGCGAAGGAATAGATTCACTATGCTAACTGTCAAGAAGTGCTCTGCCACGAGGTACAACCTTCGGAATCAGAAGGGCAGGACCTCTACCACAGGGCTGAATAAGAGTAAGGGTACGAAACCTGCTCCGAAGGAAAGAGGTACTATTATTGACTTCTTTCCACCTCCGATCATTCCAAATCCCACAAGTCCATTGCTAAGTGAGGAGAAGGAGCCGAGCCTCCACAGCAGGACGAACAATTCAGTGCGTCTAGGGGAGAGTGTAATTGACAATAACTCATTGCTAGACCTCTGCTTGTCCATGCAGAGAGCCATGACTCCGCTGCCGCGAAGCAACACGAGCAACCGAATCAATAGTTACCAACACCAGATGATAACCTCACAACGGGAAGCGCTAGATAGACTATCCGCTTCCCCTAATCTTGACGTTCATTTAGACTCGCAGGATCCAGAAAATAACAGCAAACACGGAGAAGGCAGTACGAGCCTGGGTGATTTGCAAGCGTCTGTTGCATCTTTACAATTTGCATTAAACATATTATTGAAGATGTGTGGGAAGATACTAGACGTCACCCTCGCAATCGCAACAAGCGATACGGAGAAAAATATTCCAAAGGAGCCCGAGCCGGAACTCATTAATATTAATACGCATGATGGCTCTGACTTTGGGACCCAGGACCCAAACACTACCAACAATTCGGAAATTTACCTCTCACGTAAACAGAGACGCCTGACTAAAAAGGCGATGGGAAGAAGAAAGCGTCAAATGGCAACAATTATACTACCAGACACAGCAGAGTTAGTGGAGGAAATCTCTAGACCAACAGTAGGCAGCACGCCCAAAAAGGGACAGAGGAAAGCTAAACGGAGAGCGGCACGCGCACGTAAACGTACTGCAGGAAAAGAGGGGAAGCTCACAAGCTGGCTTATTAATGATAAACGTAATACCTCCCAATCAGCAGTGCCACAAGAACCAGAACCATCTCTATGTGAAGAAGAACAGGAAACAAATGTACCCCAGAATGACACAAACAATCTATCAGTCATCTCAATACTCCCGACCAACGAGCCTCAATTACCAACAGCAGCACCAGTTGAGGATAAGGGCAACTTTATAGTGCCTAGAGGCGGAAGAACTTGCCTGATTAAAAATCTCTATCAATCTAGTAACCATGACTGGATCACCAGATCAGCACTAATGACCAGACTGCATTCCATTCCGCAGCTGAGAGTACTACGATCTGAGGACTTTGAATTCGTTGAACCATTAGAAGTCATGAATTCAAGCACATCGGCCCTTCACTGTAAATTCTTAGCCACTGTAGAGCTGCTGCGTAACTTTAAAACCAACTTGAGGGAAGTTGACCTGGAAATAGATGTCGATCCTAATACCACTGATCCCCAGTGGCCGATCCAGATGCCAAGCCTAATTACGGAAGTGATTCTGTACAGTTGGCAGATATACAGAAGGTTCTCAAATGGTTAATAGAGTCTCTACCGGGAACAACATCAAACCAATGAGATCAAACCATAATATCTTGGAACTGCCGGGGATTCAGCCATCTACTATCTTCTGATGGCTCTATCCCTTATTAACAGGCCATACTTGCATATGCTTACAAGAGACGTGGCTTACCTCCCGAGCCCTGCTAAATGGATATACCATACACCAGGAACTGGCAAAAAAGGGACAAAGGGGAAGACCATATGGAGCTCTATTAATTGGCATTTTGCATCCACTAAGATCTACCCGCATCTACACGAATACGGACGAATTTGTGTTAGCAGTAGAATTGGAGCTTCCTGGCAAAGATAAAACGGAATATGTTCTCCTGGTTAATATATATAATCCACCTGAATCTTCTCAGAGTGAGTTTATCCAGGAAGCTTGCCATGATTTGTTGATCAATTGGCTGACGGAGCCGAAGAAAAATATGGTAATTTTTGTTGGAGACTTTAATTGCCACTTAATTGGTGAGACGAGCACTAGTAACAACCCCCTGCTGAAGAAAATAGGTAAACTGAAACATGGAAGCGCAAATACGGAGGGACTGCTATGGCTTAACTTCTTTAAGTCATGGAACTTCGAAATATTAAATGGCAGAACCATCAGTGATTATCCGGGAAAACCAACATGGGGAAACTCCATATCCAGTAGTACATTGGACTATATGTACGTAAGCCCCACTATGACCACCTGGGTCACAGATATGAAGATTAAGGATAATGAGTGGAGTGACCACGCCACTCTCACACTCTCTTTCAATTATATTACACAGTATACATCACATAGATCTATTGGAGAGTTGAAGACGAATCATGCTCTAACCAAGATTCGGTGTTCTGATAACAACATTAAACGAGCCGCAGAATACACAAACAACAATCCCAATTTGTGTCGTACAGAGCTCTTAGCCATGACCAGCAAGGAGATCGAAGATTGGATCGCAGCATTCTCAAACTCCTTTGCAATGGTTAAAACAAATATGCGGGCCCCTGAGGCTAAGACCATTAATATATTCGACATTGAAATTAGAGACGCCAAACGAACTTTAAGAGCTGACCTGAGGAAACTACGTAAAGCTTCCATTACATTATACAACTATTTGACTTTAAGCAAGAAGCTGAAAAATGCCTATAGAACATGGCTTAAGCAGAAATGCTATGCAATAAAATTACTTAAATGGCAAACAACAGTCCAAACACTATGTACTGGGAACTCCCGAACTATATGGGGACTACTGAGCACGGCCCGCGGTGATACCAGTATTCCCTTAACCAACTCAATCGGTATTAGCCAATGGGAGGAATTCCTGAAAACCCGGAATGGCACGGATCAGGCAAAGCCACAGGAGAGGATTCTCCGGGATCGACCTACGATCCCTTTTATAGTGTCAGCTGAATCTTTGACAATTAGGATAAAAAAGCTCAAATCATCAAGAGCTCCGGGACCCAATGGCCTAGCAAAAGCCGTATTAAAGAGCAATCCGGAATACTGGGCAGAGGTACTCGAGATCCTTTTTGAAAAGATTCTGAAGGAGGGTAAAATCCCGGAATCCTGGCAGACAGCAATCCTGATTCCTGTATATAAGAGAGGCGACCGTACAGATCCTGGTAATTACTGTTTACTTTCTATGCTGGACTGCACAGGCAAGTTATTTGCAGCATACCTACTACAAGAACTCCAAACATGGGCAGACAGAGAAAAGATCTTTGACCGTTTCCAATGCGGATTTAGAAGCGGATATTCTACTACACATAACCTGGTAGTAATGGATATTCTTTGTAACAAGGCTAGAACACCAGGCAATCCACCTCTATACGCCTTGTTCATACATTTCAAGTCCGCTTTTGATCTAGTTCCCAGGGAATTACTGTGGGCCAAACTTGAAAACTTGGGATGTCCTAAAGGAATACTATATTATCTCAAGCTATTGCACCACAATACCACAGTTTCCCTGAAGTTAGATGCTAAAGGGAACATGACCAACAAGATCAATCAAAATTGTGGCGTGAAACAAGGATGTGTTACGGCACCAATACTGTACAACCTGTTTGTCCATGATATTCCCAAAATGCTATCATTGGAAAATAACTGCCCCCCCAAGATTGGATCTGCTCACTGTGTGGTACTAGCATACGCTGATGACTTAGTCATTTTGGACCACACTATTAGCGGTATCCGAAGATCAGCAGAGGCACTATGGTCCTATACTCAATCGAATGGGTTGACTATTAATCTGAACAAAACTCAGATGGTAATGTTCAGTTCCAAGAAGACAGCACAAGTCGGTCTAAATATATATGGGACGGCAATTAACTATGCCCCATATTATAGATACTTGGGTGTCGAGGTTGAGCCCAAGGGGCACTACACTATATGCAAACAAACCAGAATCACAAGAGCGGCCCAAGTCACAGCACTTATCCATCGTTTTTCTACATCCCACTGTGGTTATACTATCTGGGCAGCACGCCAACTTTACCTTCAGGTCTTAACGCCAATGATAATCTACGGCCTTGAGGCATTGCAACTGATAGACCTTGACTGGCTTCAAATCCTTGAAGGAAAATTTTGGAAAAAAATACTGGGTCTCCCGGGCTGTATTCCAATGGCCATCCTTAGATTAGAGCTCGGCCTCATCTCCTGGAAGTCTCTAGTACTCAGGAAAAGAGCTGAACTATATCTAAAAGCAACACCTGATACAGCCAATCTATTGTTAGCAGCGATTCACTGTGAAATCAACAAAGCGTCTTCATATTCTCTTATGAAAAAGAACATCATCAACTATCTTGAAGCGATTGGCTGGACCCAAAAACAACAAGTGGTCTCCACTCCTTTGCTGAGAGCGCTAGCTAAGAAAACTGAACTACACGATTGGATCAGCAATTTTGCGCATTTGGAAGATCTAAAGCGCTATAAATTTGTGCAATTCATGAACTACACTTTCAAGAAACCATTACCATATCTGAATATATGCCCCTCGCCACGTCTACGACGATTCATTCTTCTGCTAAGGATTGATCAGCTACCTGTACTGGCCATAAGTGGGATTAAGAATAATCTCCCCCTACCTGAACGCTACTGCAGGTTGTGCAAGGACAGAATGGAATCTGAAACGGGCAAACATGTCCTTACTAGATGTGTTGCTATGATAAAGGTCTATACAATATTCTACACAGATTATGTCCATAACCTGAAATATGTTGGCAGTAACGAATTCTGGCAAAGAGCCGTTAATGCAAAGGGAAAAGGAATGAAATTATACATTGCAATGTATAATGTCTGGACGAATGTTGAGAAATCATTGGGCATAAACATATAGCAAACTGCCAATTCAGGGATGTTTTCCATGGGAATGCTATTTTTAGGAAAAAATAGTTTACTAATTTACCATCAGCAATCGCTTTCTGGGCTTGAAGTTCTGATTCGTAAAAGAACTAACACTCATCTATTGGTGATCTTAAGGACTTATGTACATATTTTCTTGACATAAACACTCTTAATTTTGAATTTGTATTTTTCTCGCTTTTTTTCTTATTCTCATTTTTCTTTTTTTCTTTTCTTATCTATCCACTCCTTCTTTTTACTCTACTAATTTCTTTATTTATCTGTTTTTAATGATTAACTGCTTGTAAATGTAATTTTTTATGTCATGTGAAAAGCTTATACTAAGCTATAACACATTAATAATAAATGTGGTCCTTGATGGTTTTAGAGGATCAGGGATGAACCTGTTTTGACAAGGCTTTCATAGATCAGACTTGTCTTGCGACCTTGTCAGGGGAGAAAAGAGGAAAGGACGAGAAGGAGGGTGGAGGGGTGGCTGAAGGAGGGTCAGCAAGCACAAATGGAGAGGGGAGAGGAGGGGCAGGGGTGGAGAGGGTGGACAGGATGTCCTGGGTTTTTGAGATGAAGTGACAGACAAGGGCATTGCAAAGAGCCTGGGAGGCAACAGGAGGGTTAGAGACTGCAGCAGGGTTTTCCAGCTCCTTGCAGATTTTAAAGAGTACGTCTGAGTTGTTAGATTCCGCAGAGACACGAGCTTGAATGTGTTCTCTCTTCTTGGTGAGGACAGAGAGACAGTATTGCCTGTGTAGCAGGCGACAGGCCAGTTTGTCAGAGGATGAACAAGAAGCCCTCCATTTCCTCTCAGCCGCCCTTCACTTACATTTAAGTGTAGCTAGGTCGGAGCCATACCAGGAATTTCACTTGGCTTTGGACTTCAAACAGATCCTCATGACGGGGGCATGAGCATCAAGAGTATCAGAAATTGAAGAGTAGAGCAGAGACAGGTCTGTGTCAGGATGTGAGACAGCCAGAGGTGGACGTGGGGAGAAAGTGGCGGCGAAAGCCTCAACTGACGCACGCTTCATGGGCCGGATGTCCGAGAAGGTAGGTGGCAGTGTTGGCTTGGGGGGAAGAGAGGGAGAGATGAGAGGAGTGGTCAGAGGGATGGAGAGGGGTAGGTCAGAGGAGATCAAGACATCGAGTGTGTGCCCTGCAGAGTGAGGGAGGATGGACAGGGAGAGGGAGTCGCACAGGTCACAAATGAGTACAGAGGAGGAACAAGGAGAGTCTAAATGGATATTGAGGTCACTGAGGAGGAGGAGTTGAGTGGTAGATTCCAGGAGGGAGGAGGAGAGGTCCGCCCACTCAGAGAGAAATGAGGTGATTTTACCAGGAGGCCAGTAGATGGTAGCCACAGTAAGAGAATGTGTAGGAGAGAGAGAGAGCCTACAGACAGGGCATTCAAAAGAGGAGTAGGTCTGAGTGGGAATGATAGAGGCAGGAATCCACTCAGGAAAGATCAGGGCTACCCCCCCCAACGGACCAGGAGGATCTGGGTGCAGAGAGGATCTTGTAGCCATCAGGGAGGAGAGTGTCAAAGCTTGTGACAGAGGTTGCCATGAATCATGTCTCAGTAAGACCAAGGACATCGAAGTCTAGTTTTTCAAGGAGGTGGCAGATGTCAGAGGAGTGTTTGACAGCTGAGCGAGAGTTGAGAGTGGCAATATGAAGAAGGTTGCTAGCCTTAAAGACCTTCCGGAGAGGGATACAGATCAGAGGTACGCTCTGCGGAGGAGAAAGGGCCCTAGGAGGGGCAGAGGAGGAGGAGAGAGAGGGCAAGTTAGCCAAGGGGGGAGAGGAGGGGACAGCAGGAGATGAGAGGAAATTGATGAGGCGAGGGAAGCACCTATCAAAGAGGAGGAGATTGGCCTGAGGGCCTTGGACCATGGTGCAGGTTTATAGGGAGGAGGGCATAAAATGTCCAATTCAGAACCTGGAACCCCGGCTTCTACTCCCAGCTTTAGAGCTTGACTAGCCGCACTGTGTGATTCTTGACAAAGGTAGAATTGCAAATATAATGCATTATACAGGTATGCAGTGCCGTGTACCCACTTCCTCCCCTTTTGGTTTGTGAGGTCAAGAAACCCATTCCCTACTCAATCCACTCAAGTAGGAGAAAACGTAGGCTCGCAATGAAAAAAGGCAACATATGTAACTTTAAAATAAATGGCCAGCAAAATTCCAAAGTGCGTAGTATGTTTACCCATATGCCACTGAGTGTTTTTAGATGGGTTACATCAATGCCAATTTCTGACAACCACAAAAACCAAGTCCCTAAAATGCACACAGCATTTACCTCCATTTGGCGTGAGGGTGTTTAAACGGGGCTGCAATGTCAGCCACGCCCAAACGTCCCTTGTGTCAAATCGGCACCACAAGAAAGGCTTATGCGCCAGAATGGTCACACCGAACTGGCTGCCGCGCCAAAGCGGTCGAGCCAAACTGGCCCACGCCGAAACGGCGGCACCAACAAGGGGTGTACTGCCACAGGTGGGTAGTGGGAGGTAAAAGATGGTGGGTGAAGGAACTATTTGTTTTATTCTATTGATTTTTACAACACATAACTCACCTTAAAATGACTAACAATTCCAAACACATCACAGTACACTGCAAAATTGAACATTAGGATGACATAAATGATGTATGCTACATGATATGATATTGCATTTATAACTTGCCTATACACAAGTGTTTCAATGCGTGATGAGGCAAGGGAGGAGGAACCGAGGGAGGACAGAGACAACAATCTTACTAGGCCAGGTGACATTGAGATTGTGCAAGTCCAGGGGAGTGGGGAGGGGAAAGTGCGGGGGTGAAGGGGGAGGGGGCAATGCAGTACATAGGATAACAGTAAAGAATAAACAAACAATAAATACAAAGTGCGGCCAGCTGGTGGCAAGTTCCAGGGTAAGTGCAGACATCACGTGTGAAGTGCTGGCAGGGGGTTGTAGGGGCACAGAAACAACCCCCGAGTGCAAGGGTTGCCAAGCGGGCAGTGCAGGTGTGCAAATGGCAGGGAGGGGACCTGGGCCCGAGATCAGAGGATAGCTAGGTAACTAGTGCAGATTCAGTTTCAACCCAGCTGATCAGCAGTAGAGAGAAAGAGAGAAAGCATGGTTCTCTTCAAGTTTCAGAGAGGCAGGGAGGCTGTTCCAGAGGGAGGCTCCAACAAAGAAAGAGATCTACCACCAACCCGTTGCTTGGAGAAGCAGCTGACCCTGAGGGAGTTGGAGGCAGATGCGCAAAGAGCTAGAGAAGGAAGATATTTAGGAAGAGAGAGTGGAAGATATTGAGGCCCAGGCCCCAAAAGGCCTTGTGGAAAATGCAAAGGGTTTTGAACTTAATCCTCAAAGCCACTAGGAGCCACTGGGCTTGAGGCCAAGGACAAGTCTTGCAGTCCTGTTCTGGATGAGTTGCAGAGGATGGAGAGTAGAAGCTGGCAGATTTAGAAAGAGGCTGTTGCAGTAGTCCAGGGTAGAGATAACAAGAGCTCTAGAGACAGTGAGCTTCTGGGGGAAGGAGAGGAAAGGAAGAATACCTCTGAGGAGGTGCAGCTGGTAGTGTGATTTCTTAGAGACGTCAGAGATGTGAGAAGAGAAGGAGAGTGTGGAGTTGAAGATGACCCCAAGGTTTTTAGCCTCACAGGTGGGAGCAGGAAGAGAGCCAAGAGAGGTCAGTCAGAGAGTGACAGGAAATGCGGGAGCAGGTGTGCCAATGAGGAGAATCTTGCTCTTACTGGCATTAAGGCAGAGATCATTGGCGGCACACCGCTCCTGGATAGCAGACAGACAGTCAGAGATGAGAGAAGGAGAAGAGGTGAAAAAAGGGAGCCTGAAAATGAGTTGAGTGTCATCTGAATAGCACCGAAGTTTGTGGCAGAGCGCAGCAATGCGGTGGACAAGAAGTGCAAGGTATTGGTTGAGCAGCCAGGGAGAGAGGTTAGACCCCTGGGGAACACCACAGATAGAGACAGAGGAGAGGAAGTACCCCAGTTGGATCTGGGAGGTTCGGTTGGAGAGGAAAGAGGTCAGCCAAGCCAGGGCCTGATCGGTGATACCCAGGTTATCATGGAGATGGTTGAGCAGGATGTCATGTTTGACCATGTCAAAGGCAGAAGAGAGGTCAAGTAAGATGAGGACACAGGGTGTTTTGTAATCGAGGTTGGAGAGCAGGTCTTCACAGACGTTCAGGAGAGCAGTTTTCATGCCTCTGGCAGCTCTGAAACCAGACTGATGGTCACAGAGACAACCAACTGATCCAGTTTGAAGATTAAGCTGGGCCAGCTTTTCCAGGAGTTTGTCCAGGAAAGGAGTACATAGCATGAGAACTGTACCATCACATTATACATAACATGCGTTGGTGTGCAATGGTTATTTTGAACATTCCCAGTTAAATAGTTCATGGAGGCATAAGAGTGAAAAAGTGATTAATTGAAATCTGGTGGCAAACTCTTGTTTTGTTCCATGCATGTCCCAAAATGCAGAGTGAAACGGGATCTGATGAACTACTCGCAACTGATATGAGAGACACTAATCCAAGAGTAATGAGATGGTTCCTAGATCTCCAATCATTTTGCTTCACTGTAGAACAGCGGATGGGGAAAGAACAGTGGAATATGTATTTTCTAAATTGATTCTCAAAATAGAGATGGGGAACCCACCACTGTAAGGGGAAGGGTATTTGACAAATCACAGGTATTCATCCCTTTTCCCCTAGTGGGATACCCACCACTGTAAGGCTAGCGATGTGAGCCCACTCCGCAAGGTGCTTCCTAGGCGTTGAGGCAAGTGGAACCTCAGTGGGAGAGACATCTACAACACCACCAAACCAAGCCCATACAGACTTCAATATTTTTGCACAACTTCACTGTGAAGATGATCCATAGTACCACAAGCTATCTCTGTACAGTACAAAATTAAAAACAAAGGCAACTTAAATATCCTCACACACCATCACTACATTGACCTCTGTATCACCATTGCACCATCCCTGTGGGGACTTCAATATCATGACACAGCAAACCTGCAGGGACTTCATTAGAAGTGCACATAATGTTGGGACTATTCTCATGATAATCCCAGTTCATGCAGTACGTAAATCAGTAACACACCCAATTCTTGTGAAGTATATGAAGACATTAATATCACCATAAACTGTGTGGGGACTTATCACACAACGGTGCTGTGAAAACACACACCATCCATGTAGGGCCTTACATATCACAGCACACCACCTCTGTCGGGACTTCAATGTCATTCTGATTCCTACTGAATACTGCAGCATAATTGCATATGTTTGATGGTTAAAGGGGGCATTTTACCATCAAGGAAAGCACCCTTTGATTTACAAACAAGATACTATTTTCAAAGTAAGGAAAATAAATCCACATAGCTCCAATTGCCTGTTTGGCAGTGGCTCACCGTATCGAATTGTGGATGTTTCAAATGTGTTGCTCTGTAGCAATGGGGTTAATTCAATATGTGCATCTGGCTGGCTGGCGTGCAGTGCCCGAGGCTTGAAAAGGCTGGGTGACCATTTGGGGTCAGGAGAAAATCCTGCCTCCTCTCTGTGACTCTGTCTATGTCCCATCTGGCTGTGGTGTCTCTAGTAGCTCAACTGGTCAAGCGGTTCTCAGTCAGTGATTCTGTCTATCTCTTCTGTGGTAAAACAGTGAGAGGGATTACTCAGGGAAATTCCAGGTTTGGGTCTAAGCTAAGCAGGAAGTGTCTCATGTGGAGCCTGAGTTTGGTTGTGGTGAGATCAATTGAAGCAGTTGTACCTATTGTGCCTTTCTCACCATACTTTGTGTGTTACTGCCCTCATAAAAAGTTTGGGAATCATACCAGGAGAGAATGAGGAAGCAGCTTTGCAAGGGCATTGCCCATAATGAATTGAGAAGGTGGTAGGTGGGTATGGGGAAGAGACCACTGACAAACCCTACTCAGGCTTCCTTCAGGTAACTAAAGCCACTGGCATAAGGGTCCTGGTAAGCTGGACTTCCTGGTCTCCATGCAGGATCAGGACCCTGAATTTTTCACAATATCGAGACAACTGTTGACATGAACTAATCAGATTAATATTGTATTAGTTTAGTACATTAACATGATCACTGAGGATAGAATCAAAATATTTAATTGCAAAATCTAAAACGTAGATAACACTGACATTTACTTGCAGCTTTCTCATCCTTTTCTCTTACCTGAGCTCATTTTCTTTCTTCCAGCAGATTAAGGTCTGCAAACCTTTGATAGGTTCATGGTATGCCACCCCATGGGCAAGCATATGTGCATATAATGCCAAAACCTTGCATATTACAGTACATACCCTTTCTGATGTTCACCCACCTGTGACATCCAGTTCATCCTTCCCTTCAGTGCTAGGATTTCCAAAGCTCTATCATTGAGTGGATCCCCCGTTTTTATAGTGGGGGGGATGGAAGACAGGTGTAGATGTGATCAGCAATATACGTTTATGACACTCAACTTTTAACTTTAATAATTTAACCCACCTCTTACCTGTCTCCAGCAGCCCCCACTTGCCTAAGATATGCCAATTCTAGAAGGGGCCAGTTATCTTTTAACAGAATGGACAACTGGTTCGGTCAGAGTGGGCCAGTTTCATAAGTTACTACATTAGGCTTAACCAATGTTACTAAGCAAATTTTTCCAAACATGTTAGTTGCAGCATATCTTACCAAAAAGACCACCTTGGTTAATACACAGTCTGTTCTGGATGGTGATGAATTGCAATGTGTGATTGTGGCCCACTTTTTCAATGGTGCCTGGACCAATGTTATGCCCCAGTCTGAACCTGCCTTGTTGCACCACGGTGGGAAGTGGACTTGGGAAGTGGACTTGGGATAAAAATGCAAAAACCTCTTGGTAAGAAACCCAGGGATATGACTTTTAGAAGACAGAAAAGTAAAGGCAGACAGCAAAATGCTGGTGTACGATTTGTTTAGTTGATCTTAAGCTTTTTCCCTTCTCCCAGTACACCAGCAGACTTTTACATTTGTATATAAAAAGGAGTAATCACACAATACTATTTACATTATTAACCTATGTAAACAGCGTAATTACTAAAAACAGTACAGAAAAGAGTCCTTTTAAAATATAAACAGTTCTTTCAAAAAATAAAAGTCCTTAAAAATATATGCAAATATCTCAATACAGTGTGCTGTAACTATGTATAAAAAAACATTACTTCCGAGCCAGCCAGGCCAGCGCTGTCACAAGGTCCTTTCTGCTCTGGGTATTTCTCTTCCTCTGTGTTGTGATGGTTCTCTGGCAGGCTAGCAGCAGCAGCATGTGTGATGGGACCCAAAGTTTCTTTTGGATAGGCAGCTTATGCCAGGTGCAGCCCAGCATTTATGGCAGTCTGGGGACAGGGGCCCAAACCAATGCTCCACCCAGGCTGCATCTGCCAGATGCAGCCCCGGGAGTCTCGGAGGCCTGTCTTGGCAGGGGGCAGGCCTTAAATCATTACACAGCGCTCCCCTCTCCACTGGAGAGCGCCACACCTGACAGAGGAGGGCGAAAGGGGGGTCAATGACTGGGGGCGTTCCCCGCACACAGAGCCATGTGGAGCCAGGCCACGGCAGTAACAGGAGTGCCAGGAGGCAGTGGTGGGTTCTGGCAGTCCCCTACCTGTGTGGGGAGAATCACTCTTTCAGCTCGGGCCAGCAGAGGTGAAAAAGAACTAGCAAAGGTGCAGGGAGGAGTGCTGCTCAACCCTCCTCAGTGGAGGTTCAGACCAACTGTCTTCAAGACGCTGTGCTCATGCTGCAAACCTTTTCCTTTTTTAAAGAATTCTTGTGTGGCATCATGTGCGGATGTCTTTTACTCTAATTTGTTGCATGCTTTTCCCCACAAAAATATCCCCAACCTTGAGGATAGCCATGGCCTGAATTATAAATCTATCTAGCTAGCAACTTGCTCCACACACCCACCACTCCCCACCCGACCTGAGACTGGTTGATCTGCCCTCACTGTTTCCTCCCCTGATTGTTTGGAGATCCCTTTCCCACCCTCCCCCTCCGAATACCCTAACAATAATAATAATAATATAAAAATAAGCCATGATGTAGATCTACAGTCCACCTGCCACAGTACCCTCGAACTCGTAGACACCTGCACTAAAGAAGAAAGAATGGAAAACTGAGGATCAGGCAATGGGAAACTCACATTGGACCGATGGTGAATCATAAGTTAGTTTCATGACAGTCCTGCCCTCCCTGGTTGCAGGATGAAGATCAGCCGGGGCCTCATCTAGGGTTTCTTCCTGACCCGGTGATCAACCCTGTACCAAGTCAAGCTCCCTATATTCCAGTGGAGGAATGGGTAAGGGTTCCCTGCCACATCCAACTTAGCAGGAGCAATGGGATCAGGATTAGTCTCGAAAGAACACTCTCACATTCGGGTTCACATCCTCTTCTCTCACTACCAGTGTCAGCTCAAACTCATCCTGGACTTGGAGCAGATGGTTCCGGTGCAAGGTCTTGATGTTTCTTGGCTGTCCTCATACCCACAGTCAGTAGACAGGCAGCACTACTAATTGATGCTCAATGTTGAATGGTTGAGACTCCCACTTGTTACTCAGCCTGTTCTGTCAACTCTTTCCCAGGCTGTGGGTCAACACACAATCACCAGGTGGAAGACTTGCATCAATGTGCAAGATTCAAGGCAACTGAGGATCTGTGTAGCCCAGAATTGGTTTGAGGATTTGAGGAGCTCAAGTAGTGAGTATCTGCACAGCTCCTTGAATGCCTCCTGGCATTAGTCGGTCCACCTATCATCAAAGGGCTCATGTGGATGGTGTAAATGGTCTGAAGAGTTGATGGTAGTCCTGCGGCTCCTCTGGTTAGGCAGGTATCCTTTGATGAGGTCCACAAGCGGTTGCACGATGTTGGCATATCCCACAACAAATCTGCAGTAGCAGTTAAAGAATTCAAGGAAACTCTGTAACTCCTTCAAGTTCTGAGGTCTTGACCAGGTGAGGAGGGCTTCCGTCTTTGCGGGATCTACAGGAATGCTGTCTGCAGAGATGTTTCTGCTGTATTTGATGCTTGTCCAGCACTGCTTGTCCTGCATTGTTGTGCACTTGTTCACACTGACCTTTAGCCCTTGCTCCCTTAGGCAGTAATTCTGCCAAAAATGCCCCATAGAGTCCAATGGACTCTGAAAAAATGGGAACATACTCCGCCACCACCATGTGTAATCCACCGGTAAATCTGCCAGACCAAGTGGTGGTAACGGTAAGTCCAGTGGATTGACAGACAGAATACCGCCCAATTCGTAATGACCCCTATTGTCAGGTGAGATTTCGTTCAATTTCTGATTTTGTCATGTACTAAGCAGAGCGTGATGTAACATTACCATTACATGATTTCATGTTAACATAAAACACACTCAGGCCTATATACTTTCTTAAATGATTTCAACATCTTCACAAAATCTCTCTTTTACTTCATTGAAGCATTATATATATGTAAGGCATTTAAGAGCCCACATACGAAATGTTTAATATCATAATACATCTTCATTAAGGAGACTTCAACATCATCACACACTATCCATTTGAGGACTTCAATATCATCACATATCAACCCTGTGGGGACCTCAACATCAGCACACACCACCCGTTTGAGGACTTAAATATCATCACATATCAACCCTGTGGGGACCTCAACATCAGCACACACCATCCATGTGAGGACTTAAATATCATCACATATCAACCCTGTGGGGACCTCACCATCAGCACACACCATCCATGTGAGGACTTCAATATCATCACATATCAACCCTGTGGGGACCTCAACATCAGAACACACCACCCATTTGAGGACTTAAATATCATCACATATCAACCCTGTGGGGACCTCACCATCAGCACACACCATCCATGTGAGGACTTCAATATCATCACATATCAACCCTGTGGGGACCTCAACATCAGCACACACCACCCATTTGAGGACTTCAATCTCATCACAAATCAACCCTGTGGGGACCTCAACATCAGAACACACCACCCATTTGAGGACTTAAATATCATCACATATCAAACCTGTGGGGACCTCACCATCAGCACACACCATCCATGTGAGGACTTCAATATCATCACATATCAACCCTGTGGGGACCTCAACATCAGCACACACCACCCATTTGAGGACTTCAATCTCATCACAAATCAACCCTGTGGGGACCTCAACATCAGCACACACCATCCAGTTGGAGGATTCAATATCATTGCATACCATATCTATGGGACCATGAGCATAATTACATACTATTCTTATGTGGCCTTCTATACAATGACACACCATCCATGTGAGGACCTCTATGTCATCAAGCAACATCCCAGTGGAGACCTCAACATGACCACACACCATCCTTTTGGTGGACTCAGTATCATCATATCAGCTCTATGGGGACTTCAGCATCATTACATACTATTTGTATTCACATACCTTTGTATGGCCAATTGGGTGCTTCTGTGGCTTCATTTGCATCACCTGAATGCATTTTCCTTCACCTTTTGGGTATTTTTTGGTGAAATTGGCCACTATCTTTGGCAGTGTTTTGTTCGGTATTTTAACCTGAAGATAGGATGGATTTAGCATTTT
Source organism: Ambystoma mexicanum (assembly GCF_040938575.1). Lineage (NCBI taxonomy): Eukaryota > Metazoa > Chordata > Amphibia > Caudata > Ambystomatidae > Ambystoma > Ambystoma mexicanum. Next base: position 738,253,148 of record NC_090933.1, on the reverse strand, counting down.
TATTTCCAGCGCTAATTCCACTGGACGATTTAGCCCCGGGGAATTATCACTGGTTTTCATTACATATTCCTCCAGCGCTAATTTCTTCAGGGTTAATTTCACCAGAGGAATTAGTGTCCATTTTCAATAACCCTTATATCAGCAGATTGATCAAAGTGGCGGAAATTCCATTACTGCCACTCTTTCCCTTTAGAGATCAACTTGTAATGAAACCAAATGAGTATCAATTAAACATCAACCTTGTGAATATTTTTTGAATAATCAGACAAAATGTGATGCCAACATTCAATTAATTCACATATCAGACTATAGACAAGATGACATCCGTGCACATAATGTGTTGTCTTGACAGTGTAGAATTCAATATCATCACACACTACCCCTATAGGGACTTCAACAAAATCACAGAAAAATAAGGAAGTAAAGTAAGTCACATTGTGATTCGTTTGTTACAAACGTAGCCAATGCTTGAAATGCATCTGGAAGTGTGTTGTGCACTCAATGAGGGAAGACTTACATTGCATATCAATTATATCCAATTCTGCAAACATACAAAATACACAAAAAAACTGCGTAATTTCATTATTTTACATTTAAATGCAGAGTTCAGGCCATTTAAAACATAATTGTACTTGTGTATAAATGGTTCCCATGAATCTGCTGTCTGCTGCCTAGGCATGTAGGGCATCCAATTTATCAAGTGTGTTTAAATTCCTGTCCGTGTGTTGATGACTGCAATACCACACCCAGCCTGCGGGGGCAGAGCTGAGTAAAAAATCAACACACCAAAATAAACACAGGTCCCCACAAGGCCATTTTTTTTAAAAGTTATAAAAATTGGCACAGACGACTTTTAAGTTGTTTTAAATCATTTGGAAGGCATTACCATGTGGGGACTTGGGTTTAGGTCCCCACAGTGAAATCAAGTCCCCACAGCGTGTGTGTGTTTTCATACCCAAGTCCCCACAAGGATAGTAACACAAACTCACACACACAAACAGACACACACACTCTCTCTCTCTCTTTCTCTCTCTCTCTCTCTCTCTCTCTTTGTATGTCTCTCTCAGGAGACATGAGCATGACAGGAGTGATGAATGAGGTGATATATTTACTGTCATGTCTGATTTGAATACCTTTGCAACATGGGGCTCATTGCATAACATCCTTACTAAATCCTAGTCAGTCATAATACAATGTCACTGGAACGTACAGTTACAGGCACATCAACAGTGTGTCAACAACATTTGAGCAGATGCTCTTATTTCCTACTATCACAAGACAAGTTTTATCATAGGCTGATGATGAACAAATCTAACACTCTCTTTTCTCTCTGTGACACTGGGATTAACAACCCATCGTTTGGAATAGGATAGGGGAAGAGGGTTGAAGCTGCTATACAGCACATCAGGTGGAATCCAGTGTATGATGGTAATGCTGCCTCCCATTATCTTTAGAGGCACAACCTCCTCATCTTCCCTTGTCATTGACAGTGGGCTGCACGGGCCAGGGCTCAGAGGTTATGGACTATAGGACAGGACCATTCCCAGTGAATGGGTTGTAGTTAGTGTATCACCTATCCACTTCTGCAATTGTATGCATTCCACCACCACAGAAGAAATAAGATTTGCTGATTATTAGTCTTCGTTTTGCTTGGAAAGATAGCCATTCCTATGTAGAGGGTATCTGCCTAGACATGTAAATGCACCCATCTGTTTACAATAGTACATATAGCCTGTAATATGCCTAAGCAAGTGGTTTATTGTTGTCCAAAACAAAAGGCTTCCTTATTCCTGTGCTTCACATTTCTACCCTCACTTGAATCTTAATTTTTCAACACCCAAACCATTTCACCAAACCCATGTACTGCAATTGCCACTGTAACAACATTGACAGCATTTCCAAATGCAGTTGAGGAGGTGCTTCACAAAACACCCAAACTCACAGGCCAATCTGAGCTCCTTCAACAACTCTCCCTAGCTAAACATCTCCCCACACACCTGGCAGCATGGTCCAAACACCCAGGAAATGTTGTCTAAGTCCCTGCTCTGTGGGTGACACTGGCACTGTAGAACCCATGCATCCTGTGATGCTGCCTGGATTGTGTCTGGGCCCGTTTTTATGTGGGCACGGGTCTAGGTCCTTTGGTTGTGGGTACCACATCTCTGCAGTAACAGGTTCTACTCAGTGGAACCGTACGCCTTCTCATCCACATGTATGTCAGGTCAGAGAGGTGAACAGTGCATTCTCTTCTCTTTGCTAGCACTGAAGGTGGTTCAGGAGGTCTGTTGTACCCAGTGAATGTCTGGCTGTTATCATACCACTAATGGTGGACACCAGGCACAGGGTTCACTTGATGATTTCAGCCACTGCTGGTAAAACGCCTTCTGGCAAAGAGTGCCCTTTTCCCCTACCGTTGCAGTACTTCTGGAGTGACTTCTGAGCCTACCTTGAACCCATATTGGGCCTAGCGCCTCCCTTTCTGACCATTGACTGACTATCCTGCCGTCTCCTCAATATCTCACCTTAATGTTATATCTCCCTTCCCTCACCACCACTACTGCATGTGGCTCCTCCCTTTCTTTCTTCGTCTCCTGCAACCTAACATCATCATCACCCTCATTCTCACCATCTCTTCCAGCCCCATCATCATGACTTGTGCCAACACCAGTCCACCCCCAAAACAGCATCATGTTCTGTTAGAGGAGGAAGCTGTAAGGAATTGCCATCTGGCAAGGGTGCAAAGCCCTGGCATTTTTTTATTTGATTTTTAATGAATTAAATGATGGTGCATGGCACTACTTACGATCATGACATCCACATCCAATTTGATATCACACATGTGTCAAGTCCTGTGAGTGAGCTCCGCTGTGGAAGGTGATCTTTATTCTGACCAGACGGGATGAGCCTGACAGATGACAAGACAGGAACCTTAATGGCCATGGCTCATCTTTGATATCTTTTATGAGGGTAGGTATCACCCTCTGCCCGATACAGCCAACCACCAGGCAGCTGCCCTGGGCCCAGGCATGAACGGGGCACACCCATCAAAAGGGAGTAGCCTACCAGTGTGCTGCATTGCTAAAGGGCTTTGATCCTTGAGAAGGGAGGGGGACGCGGTTAGTGTAGTCAGATGGGCTGTGTTTAGTGGGAGGAGACTTCCACCATTTTCTTTCTCTCTACCTCGCTCTTTCCTTCCTGTCCCCTGAATTTTCTCTAGAACAAAGCACTTTGGGTGTGATCTCAAAAGGGCAAAGTCCACTTCTTTGAAGAACAGGGACTGGACCAATAAAGCAGGCTAGCTTTATGCCAATCACCTGTGGACTTTTACCTTTGAAAGAATGGGTCTCCCATCACTTTTTTGATTTACTTTGGAACACCACATGAGAAGGATTTACTGGACCTCTTTTGGGAGAGTTGTACTTTCCATAGCCCTCAGCCACTGAAGCAAAGAAGGAGCAGTCCAAGGCAGGGGATATCTCCGCCCCCTAAACACTCCTAGGACACATTGGGGTGACATTTTCTGTGTATCTGCCATTCTGCACTAGAATCTCCCAGGGCTGGGAGATCAGACACTGAAGGGACTCACCCAGTCCTTGAGCTCCTAAATTAGGTCTTGCAACACCTGAAGACAGATCTGCTATGGCTCCGCTTTCCACCACCTCAAAATTGGTTAGACAGCCATTGAAGTGAATTTGATGCCATTGACACTGAGGGATCTCTCCGGTGCCACTTTCTCCTCCTAACCTTCGAACAATTGCTTGCGCAGAGCCTGCTCAGCGATGCATCACACCCTTTCTGAGCCTGTCAACTGCTAGGCTCACATCAACTGCTCGGGCTGGGACCCGACTTGAACCACTGCAGTGTCACTTGCTGACTCAGACCTGGAGTTACATAACAACTCAATCTGATTCACCCTTCGAACTACTGCTGATAATATGTCGTCTTGCATTTGTATAGCGTCTCAGGCCATAGTTTATGGCATCATTTTCATTTATTTCACCTTCATTCGAAAATGTCATTAGGCATACAGAGTTAAAACATTATAATAGCTACAAGAACAATCATAAAATATCTTACATACATTCCACGAAAAAGGAAAAGTTCATAACAAAAGCTCTGTATTGAAAATGAATGGTTACAGCTTTGGTTAAAATAGTTAATCAAACACGAATTCTGGTTAATCTGGTTAATGAATCTAATTTTAACATTGCATTCCTCCTTAACCCGGAAAAATAAGCATATCTTGCAACTGCATAAGTAGAAGCCTAATCACCTGTCTTTTTACAAAAGGAAATAGCATCCACTGTCGTTTTGATTCCATTCATTAAAATCTTGTCTCAAATACAGCATTCGGTACTAAATGCACTATGAACATGGTAAAAGAAAATGGGCCTCATTACGAGTTTGGAGGTATTTGGGAGGTACATCCTCCCAGATACCACCAAACGGATTTACAGTTACCACCACTTGGACCTGTGGATTTTCCACGGTATTACAAGTTGGGTAGGTGTCCTAAATTCCCATTTTCTGGAGTCTATAGGACTCCATTGGGGATTTTTGGCGGAATTACCAAAGGTGGAATTATGAATGTTAATTTTGCCCATTTTTTAGAGGAAAAGTGGAGGATGCTGGAGGTACATCCTCCACTTTCTTCAAAAAATCTGTGGAATTACCACTCATAATTCCACCAGTGGTAATTCCTCCAAAATTGTAATTTGGTGGTGCAGAAAAAATGGAGGTAACAGAATTACTGTCACTTCAATAAAACAGAATGAAACACTCAGCCAATCAGTCGCTCACAAATTATACCCCAGTCTGGGTTGCTATGATTTTTACAAGAGTAAAAAAAGCTTTAGAAGAATTTCCAAAATGGTGATAGTCAACAGAGGGCCTCATTATGAGTTTGGTGGTAGCCATGCCCTTAATAAGGCATGGCTACCCCCAAACTCGGGTCCGGGTCCCGCAAAACAGGACTTACCGGGCCATTCCAACCTTGGAGGGCCCATTAATTCCCATTCGCGGGACCCAGACCCGGTACGTCCCCATTCCCATTTGAGCCCCCATAGGGCTCAATGGGAATGGGGAGGATGGCAGCAGCGGTACCATTAATAATGGGACCGCTGCTACCATCACAGTCTGCTTGCGGGTGCCGCTCTGCACGACTGTCTGACCAGGCGTCCAGAGTGGCACTTTCCAGCAAACTCGGAATGTTGTGGCGAGGAAACAATGAGTAGTTTAATTATTCAACAGAAGAAATGTCACGCCTAAGAAAACACAGCACGTGAAGCCCCTCTACTTACTCCCCTAAGCCATGAACTACCACAAAGGACCAGGTTCCAAATATGCGAAAGCTGGAAGGAAATATGGGCATATTTAACTGAGGATGGGATTTCGACCACGGCTTTCTTGGGAGCAGAGGCCCAGTTTGGCCTTCCTGGAGGATCCATAGTCCTGCTAGGGCCTTTAAGGCAATGGATATATTAGATATATTAGTGTGTGACGCAGGAATCTGCTTAGGCTGAGGCTGGGTGCCTATGTGCGATAATATACATAATCCAGCCTTTGACTAACCTTCTCACCCTTGGCTGAAGTGCACTTTTAATAGTTGGAATTGTGAAAATGTGAGGTGAAAACAGGGTTGTATGGTTAACAGATGAGATTTCCAGGTTTAATTTTTGTTTTGTATTTCTTTTGCGTGGTCAAGGGGTGGCTACCTGCTTTCTTATGGCTGCTTCAAAGGTGCTTGAAAATTAGACATTTAAAGCAAAACATTATAATGAAACCACAGCATAACCTAGCATGACCTAACCAGCTGGTATAAAAGGACATTGACATCATATTGTCCTCCCCACCCCCGAAAGAAGTGAATGAGTAGAAACAGTAGTAATCAGGTAGATTCTTGTTAACAATCATTTAGCTTTGGGATGACAACAAATTGATCCCAGGAGAGCAAGTCATTACATACCATGTTCCTGCAGCTTAAAACATGAAATGGCATTGAATCACATAACAGTGTTGCATATTAAAAGGGAACTCAGTGTAGCACTTCAAAACACGGTAGGGCATAGATAAATATGGCTTAGTGCAGGCACATAGAAAAACATCACACACACAGGCTCACCCTCCATCCACTCCCCCAAATTCACTGTTTCTGGATTGGAAGTCATCTGCTGCCCTTGGGTTGACTGATTTCAAGATGAAGTGCACTGGGTCCTCAAAGGCAAGGGACTCTTCCACACATACCCTTCCTTCTCCTTTTCTCTGCCCTGTGGCAAATTGTTGTTTTCTTTCATTAAGAAGTGCCATTCCTCCTTTCATTAGGATGTGTTATCTCCCTTCACCAGGGGAGGAACATTTGGGTGCTTTTGGTCAGCGAGTGATGTCTTGTATTGTGAAATTAGTTCCAGTTACATTTCTGGGTAGCATTTGGCGGTATAATAACATATAAACACACATAAACACATTCAAAATAATGTTGTTATATATAGCACTTGGTAGTACCGAAATATGAGAGGGTGAGCTGATTCTGAAGAGAATCCAACCTCTGACCTGCACATTCAACACAGGTCTCAGCAAGCAATTAACATATTGAACTGTGCAGTATAATACATTGTATAAGGGGTGACTGTGATGAAATGCCTACTGCTCTGCAGTTGTGCAGAGATCAGTAGTAGCTAAATGGGCTACTCAGCCCCAAACGAGAGGCGTTGTTATGGGAAGACAAAAGAGGCATGGCTGCCAGATTCAAAGATGTCAGTCCCCATTATTTGCAAACCTTGTCAGGATGTTTTAAGGTGCTACATCTCTAAACCTGTTGTCTGAATGTTGCTCACAACTAAATTCTGGTCTGATCAATAAATCCCGCAAAGCTTTCTGTGTTCAATGTACAACACAAAGTGGGGCAGAATTTCAAAACTTTTTTGGGTGCGAGTGATAAAATGTACTGACGCATCTCAACACTTGTGTCAAAAAAAGGTGCACCGAAATCCACAAAATACCTCTGAATGTAAACCCTGAATGCACACATTCAGATGACATCTTTCACACCCTTTTCTCATTTGCACAAAAAAGCGGGCATTTTTGCGCATTTCAATACACAACCCAAATACAAAAATAGGATGCGCTTTCAAATGCATAAAAATGAAAGCTCTTCAGTTGCGCCTGTTTGAACTAGGTGCAGGCGAAGGCCCAATGCATGATACATTCATTTCTGAAACTTTCATGCATTTTCTTTGTAGTGGCATTTATTCAATCCCTTAAACAAGGAAGGAAAAGCATTTTTATGTTTTACTCCATTTCACAGTGATGGTCCTGTAACTCTGAAATACGCTCTAAGAACACAGTTGTGTGCTGGGAGCCTGTAGTACATTAGTGTTAGGAGCACACCCTGAAAATGTATGAGGGATGGACAGCACATCTACTGTTCAGCGCAAGTCACCTTTGAGAATAAAGTGACCTGCACATTTCTAAAATGAGCGCAAATGAAAACACTGCATTGTTTTTAATTTTTTCATTGGCAATCAATTTTGGGAATTTGCTCCCATTTGTCTGTTCACTATACCACAACTCCTCCAGCATTCGCACCCTACTGTGGGGAATATATTGATTGCGTGCAATAAACACTCATTACAGAGATTTGCAATCATAATCTTGATACCAGTATAAAGTTCCAGCAAGGTAGACTCCGCCTTTCCAAGGTCGGAGATTGATAAACTCACATGCATATATACGTTTGTGATATAAACACCTGCTATGCTACAAAAAAATGCACCTCATTAGACAGTGCTAGAAAGTAACATAGCTTGAATATGATGGTTCCATGTGATTAAAGGAATCATGAAATAATGAATACAATTTTAACAAATTAAAAATATCGAAAACAATACCGATTTATTTTGGGGGGATTACCCCCCAAACCCTGGTTTCCCCTTGCCAAAAACCCATCCCAACCAGCGGCCCACAAGATTTGACCCTTTACTTTACCCTACCCATGCATATATTTTCTAAAAAAAAATAACGATTTTTTCATTGTTTTCAATTCGTTGAAATTGTCATCCGTTATTTCTTTTTCATTATAATCACTGTATACCCTAAGCTCGACCTTAGATCATACAATGGGAGGATAACTGGAGACCATCCTGTAACAGCAACCTTCGCTAGTGACAATAGCAATAATCATATTAACTATATTCTCCTCGATCTAGGTCTGGGCATTAGCAAAGGATTTTGCGGTGTTAGATCAGACAGTCATCATTGCCCTCTTATGCTCTTGTTAACCGTTTGCATAGCATAACTGCAAAAAATGATAATTCAAAGGGTATGCCAATTAACATTACCGGGTTCTCAAGGCATTATATTAAATGTGATGCTGCTGATAATATGGTTTTATTAACACACATTTACTGAGAAATATTGCCCGCTCTAGAGCGGGTATTAAAGGATTCATTGGTATTAAATGAGGTAGGTTTGGGAGCTTATTGGTAAATTGTTGATGCAATGTATCCATTGGTCGTAAAGCCGTCCAATGTAGTAAAAAAAGTAGCAATTAAAAGGGACACCTGGTATGATAAGAAGTGTGGGCAACCCAGGCAACACCACCTGAGCTACGCCAAAAATGTGTGTAGTCACGGTATGGATGATTTTAACCTTGCAGGGTCTAACAATAAGAAAAGGATTGCCTCAAAGAAGAAAGATAATGGAGTAGACTTGTTGGATTTACTCCTTGGTGCTATGAAACATAGGGCCTCATTAGGAGATTGGTGGTAGTCATGGCGCTATTTGCGCCATGACTGCCACCAATAACGTGTCCGTCACTGGTCTCGTTCAATGGGGATTTACCGGTGTAGTCCGACCTTTGCGGGACCGGTAAGTCCCCATTGAAAAAGCCATTCCCCATTCCCATTTGAGCCCCTCAATGGGAATGGTGAAGGCGCTAATAACGGTAGCGCAAATTGCGGTACCGTTATTGGGTCTGAATTCCCTTAACGGGTCCCGTCCATAACGCCTGGTCAGACCAGGCGTTAAAGGAGGGACCCGCTAAGGGAACTCGTAGTATGGTGGTAAGGGATTACCGGCACCGGTCTCCTTACCGGTGCCCGGTATCCCTTAATGCTTAAGGGTCAACAGTAGACACCACAGAAATAGTCTCCTTCACAGAAAACGAGCAGTGTGCAGTTTCCCAACAAAGTAAAACACTCACAGAGCCCAACCATGTAAGGCTGTGCAGGTAGATCCTTTGGTGTTTTTATTAAAGGAGCTTCTTGCCATTATAACATTGCAAAAGAGAAATAAATCCCCTAACTATAGGAGACCTGTGGATATCATCAACTCTGAGCCACGAGCCGCGAATCTGGGCTCCCTTGCTTCTATGATTATTCAGTGCTATTACTGCTTCTACCACAGTCCAGGAATAGGGCAGAAATAATAACAATTCATAAAAAGGCAGGGTGTGAGTGGCACTCCAATTTTCCTCCAATTTCATTACTGGTCTGTGTGTACAAGATAATTGTGTGTGTCATAGTAGGTCATTTGAAGACCCGAGTATAGGATAATAGGCTTATAAGTGACTTGCAGGTTTGCTTCCAAACAGAAACAAGCACCACTGATCAAAGTTTCGGGCTGTCTCTACTAATCCAGAAATACGTGATACAGAAGAAACGTACAATGTGTGTGTTGTTTATTGACTGACAAACAGCCTTTGACTATGTTCCATGGGTAAAGCTCTGGGAAACATTAAGGCACTTAGGTTTTCCGCCAGCCTTGTTCACAGCTATATTGACATTATATACAGGCATAGAATCAATTGTAAGGTGGAGCTTAGATGGAGAAGTAACAGCCCTGTTTGAAGTACTAAATGGTTTTCAGCATGGATGTGTACTAGCTCCAACACTCTTTTCTCTCTTCATAAATCAGGTCCTTGAGAGTTTTCTATCAGTTTTCACATATGCTCCAACTTTGGGTGAGGAAAGGTATTCCCTGTTACTATTTGGGGACAATGCAGAGCTGATATCCTTGTCTTCATCTGAGCTAAAAAAAGAGCTTGCCCTACTCAAGGACTGATATGACCCACTCAATTATTCATTTTGAGACCTTGGCAATGGTCTTTACTATGAAGGGGAAAATAAATCCTAAACTCACATTATCAATTGAAGGGGAAGCCGTAAAACAAGGCATTACAAAGTTGCCAACAACCCAGTAACACCAATTCCATTGGAATGGAGACTCGGAAGCGCCAGCACCGTTGCTGACGGTGCTGGTGCTTCCATGGCAACGCTGCCTGCCTGGGCCACACCGCCTGGTAGGGTTAGACCTGTTGGGCACAGCGGCCCCAGCAGGCAGACTCGTAGTCTGGAATCAAGGGTTCCGGTGAGCTTACCAGCACCCTTGTTTCCAGACCGCCAACTTGTAATGAGGCCCAATGTGTATGATTGTTTGGCAATAAGATCACGGACAGTGATACATGAAGCCACCAACTAAAGACAGCTAATCTAACCTTCTTCAGGTACAGAGCGGCTATTGCCAGGTTTGCAAATGAAAATGTAAATGGGGCTATAAGGCCTACATTGGACATTGTAAAGCTTCAGGACCAACAGCAATGTATTATGATTAAGAGCTTTGGGGATATTTTTAAAGTAACAAATTTCATGTCACAGAGAACAGCTTCTGTAAGAAAATGTTGTCATTACCTAATAGCACTCCAACTATTCCACCGAACTTAACTAAATCTGTGCCATATTAATGGCGTAATTGCACTTCAACCTCTTTTGTACTGGGCTAGCCTCGAGTACCCAATGCCAGGCTAAGTTTGTTTGTTTGTTTGTTTGTTTATTTGGTATAGCGCAAAACCAAACCCAAAAAGGGTAGCTGGGCACGGACAGTACAAGGATACTTGAGAACTTGGTTACAGGAAAATGCAGTTATGCAGTAAAAATAGAAACAAGGTACATGTACAAGCGAATATGAAAAATACAGATAAAGCAAGATGCCCAGAGAGCAATTAATCTAATTACAAACATCAGGGTCTCAAGGGTAAGTGGCAGTAGGGGGTCAGGCTAAGTGTCATTGGAGCGTATCCAGGTGAGGACTTTCCGCCTGAAACTGGGATAGGGTTGGTCCATTCTGAGATCAAGAGGGAGTCTATTCCAGGTTTGAGCAGCTATGACCAGAAAGCTGGAGCCGCCAGCTGTGCTCTTTTTGTATCTAGGCACCACTAAAGTGTAGGCATTGGTCAGGTCATTCTAGTGGGACGGTTTGATATTCTCTTGTTGACTCTGTTTGTTAGGTAAGGGGGCGCTATATTGTTAAGACATTTAGAGGTGAGGGAGAGGGTTTTAAGGGCAATCCTATCTTTGATTTTTAGCCAATGGTTGTTTTTTCTAGAGGTGGAGATATGAGCTCTATTAGGAATATTTAAAGCTACTCTAATAGCGTTATTTTGGAGAGTTTGAAGTTTATCAAGGATATATTTGTTAGATCCTGCATATAGAGCATTGCAGTAATCCAGCTTGGATATGATGAGTGCATTAGCTAGAGTAATGCAGCTAGTTTCAGTTAGAAATGGTCTACATGCACGGATCAGTTTACAAGTATATGCAGTGGAGGATGCTAGTGAGTTAGTTTGTTTCTTGAAGGTGAGCGCTGAGTCAAGATAGACCCCGAGGGTTTTGACTGCAGGCATCACTTTGATGACATTGTTGTCGATGTTGAATGAGGCATAGTTCGGGTCAAGTTTTTTGATGGCCAGCTCTGAGCCGAGGATCAGTAACTCAGTTTTATCATCATTCAAGCAGAGGCCGTGAGATGCCATCCATGCCTGAATGAGGAGATATATCTTGTTTACTAAGGCCGTGTCTTCCAAGTAGTTGCCCGAAAGGGGAATAAGGATCTGAGTGTCGTCTGCGTAATTAGTGTAGATGACACCCAGTCTGTCCAACTTGTCAAACAAAGGTTTAGTAAAGATGTTGTACATCGTCGGAGATACACATGATCCTTGCGGGACGCCGAATGAAACTTGTGTGGGATCAGCGGCTGCTAAAGGGGAGAAGACACTCATTGTCCGATTTGCAAGGAAGGATTGTACCCAGGTTGTGGCATCACTTGAAAAATGTGCAGCCGAGCTGAGGTGATTGCATAAGACTGCATGATCTACCAAGTCGAAGGCCGCAGAAAGGTCAAGGAGGAGTAGCATAGCTAATTTGCCATTGCATTGCCATTGCATTTAAAGATTTGCTTTCGTAAGATTGTGGTTCCGCCGTGCAATGGTGTACTAATATCAAGGAATCGCTAAACCATGTAGGGCTTGCTGATATCTGGACAAATCCTAGCATGAGACCAAACCCATAGTAAAAGAGCTTTTTGGACAAAAAATGCATGGTTACCAAAACATTCAATTAGACAGTGCTCTAAAGAATTATGTGGCAACAGGATATGAGAGTTATTTGAACACAATGAAACTAAGGTTTAGACGTTCCCTGTTTGTAAAAGTTAGGTTTGGAATATTACCACTTACCCACTGGTCTAACATCTGTGATACAACACTATCTGATAAATGGTCGTACTGTAGGGACATCATCGAAACCAAACCTTGCTTGATGTTAATTTGCCCATTGTATTTATGGTGTAGAAAGTGTTACTTGAAACTTAGATTTATGGTCCCCGGGTTTAGGCTAATATGCATGCTATGATCCTTGGTTGGACGATGCAAGATGAGACTACAGTTTTTGAAGTGTCTAAATATCTTCACAGAAATTGGCTCCAGAGAAAGTCACTCATAAATTTAGCTCTTTAATGATTACCCTTTGCATTGGATCTAGTATTATTTATGTATTGAGATTAGCACATGAATCAGTGTATTTAGTATGAACATGCAGCAATGGGTTTAATATTTGATGTTGTATGTGATGTGTTGGCCTATGTTTGTTGGAATGTTGCATTTATAGTTGATCAAGTAGCAATTGTATGAAATGGTTTGTAAGAAAATATAGAGTGCACTAATTTCAACAGTTCACTAATTTCAACGATGCCACTGATTTCAACAGAAATGGGATTTCAACAGAAATGGTGTGCACCAGTTTCAAATGATGCTAACGTTGCAGCATGTGCCATGTGTGCGGTTTAGTATGCTAGTACTGATGTGTGGCAGTGAGGGTAAACCAAAGGGGGTTTGCTTTGGGGGCTTCAGGCGTTAACATATTAATACTATAGCATGTGCATGGCTTGCATGGGCAGCTTTGCTTGCGATGGTTAGATTCAGAAAAAGCAGAAAAAAAGAGAACGAAATGGTGAGCGTCCTGCTTTGCACAGTGTAACTAGATGACAGGCCCTGGGAATGAACACGGGCATTGCTGAGAAGTGTAGGAAGAAAGGATGGCATGTAGCATTTTCTTCCGAGCGCAGGAAGAGCTGGGTGCAACTTGCCAAAAGTCAGAAGGGGTGCGTTGGTGTTATAAGACTCTGGAATATTCCCAAAGGGTCTGTCATGTGTTTAGTGACAAAGGGGAATGGGGAAAAGAAGTGACATCGGCAAATAAGTGGATCAAATGTGCAGTTTCCATATGTGATATAGGAAAGGGGTTGGATTTCTTAGAAAGGCATATAAAGGACTGCACGCTGAGAGTATTGTCTTTTTCAGGCTATGTAGTTTTTGGCAGGGCCTTTTTCTGAAAGTGCTGAATAAGAAGAAGACAGAGGGCCTCATTACGACCCTGGCGGAGTGGGTTTACGCCAGCGTTATTCGCGGCGGACCCGTCCGCCCTACTACGAGTTTCCGTAGCGCCATGGGGCGTTTTCCGCCTGGTTTTTCCGGGCGGAGAAATCCATGGCGCTACGGGACCTTGTCGTTAATTACGCCACTGTATTTTGAGGTGGCGTAATTAACGCCTTCCCCACTCCCATTATACCCTATGGGGCAAAAATGGGAATGGGGAAGGGTAAAATGGGGAATGGGGATTTACCGCCCCGCCAAGGTCGGAATGGGGCGGAAAATCCGCCAACCCCCATGGCACTATCGGCAGCTTTCCGCCGTGCTCCATGGTGCATTTTGCACCGCGATTTCCGCCAGGGTCGTAATGAGGGCCAGAGACTTTTGCTTGTTGCTAATTCCATGAGGCTGTTTGCTTTTTGCTTATTCGTCGAGCCCCGTCGGCCAGTGATTGTGCATGGAGCACTTTTGACACAGGTTTCTAACATGAGTCTGTGACCTGTTTCTTTTTAACATATTTATTTTTCAAAAAAAGAAAAAGAACAGGGCAGTGATATTACAAGCAAAAACCGGGGGCTGCATTCAGCAAATGTTTAAAGATTTTCCTCGTTCATGAGAGCCAAGCTGCCAGTGCAGCTGAGCTGTCTGAACATGAAGGCATCTCACCAACTCTCACTGGGCTTTGAAAGCACCTGGGAGCAGAGTTTGTTATCCATGTGCTGAGCTGCGGACAGGACTGTGTGAGCTGAGTTCCGAAGCCAGGAGGTGTGGGTGCTGCTGTGACTGGTACTGAGACTGGTGCTGACATTGCAATCAAGCCAGAAGAGCTGGTTGTACGACAGTCACACTGTGAGTAATAAAAAGGTTAAACAAGATTTGGAATTTCTTGTAAAGGGCGATTTGGCCAGGTCTGATTGACCTAATGGGCAATTATATTTTTTCATTGTACACGAAGAACATCAAAACTTCCTAGAATGAAATTGATCATGGGAATAATTCTACTATGGAAGGAAATCCGTTGCCTCTAACATCAGACTAACCTGTCATTTGGCTAAAAGAGCAAGGGGTAGATGGGAGATTAGGCTGTCTCATAAATTGCACCTGCTTTCATAACCAACTGAATTGCATGCCAAGACGTGTCCCAAGTACATCCCCAATCCACTGATAATATACAAGGGATCAATCACGATACATACATTATCAATGAATACTAAATATCTTTTAGAACTCAAAGAAAACTGTCAGTGTGAAATTGCATATTCTGTTTTCTCTTCATAACAAAGTGCATGGTTAAATTCCTGTTTTGCTGATTGATTTTGAAATATGTCATGTATGTATATCATTGTGTTGATGGATTTTTAAGTATGCATATGAAGTTATGGAAGTATAAGGCTGTGTGGTACTGTTATTGTGTGACCTGGTCAATTTATAATATACTGTTTAAGAATTTGGTGTCTGCCTAATGCAAATGAAGGCCTTATGATCCATAGCCAAAGGACCCACAATTCTATATACCGGTATTAACAGAAAGTGACCTAAGAATATTTCTTACACGATGGTGCTTTGATGTTTTTTTCATGCCTGATGACATTCTGTGAAGTTAACGTATTACTACTACTACTGGAAAGGGGCCACTTTAACTTTTAAATGTGGGTCCACAATGGAAGTCAGAAGATACCAAATGTTTCTTTCAAATCCACCCCCCATGGATCACCTAACAAGGCTGAAAGCAGGATAATCCCCAGCTATGCAGAATAAGCATCACCTACCAAGTGCAGACCCTCACCACATTGGTCAGTTTGAGCTGAAGTAGGTACGCCAGAGAGAACCTCTCACTCAGTGTGCATTGTGATGGCTGAAACACTTGGTGGCATCCTCAAAAGTTGTAGCATGGAGCAGACTTTAGGCAGCAGCTGCCACAGTATTGGAAATGCCACATCAAGAGTTTTTCTGTAAGTGTTGTAATCACATAGCCTCGCTAATATTCCCAGAGTTCCAGTGGGTGCTACTGAAATCTTCAGGTTTGCTTTGAAAACCTATGACTTAGCTTTAGTTGGTGCAGTGGATTTTTGTCATGGTAAGCCTATCTGAAGGAGTACAGGGGCGTGGTACTCCGGTCAGACAGGATGGGACAGTGAGAGTGGTGAGGGGAAAGGAAGCAGAAGGAAGGAAGTTGATGAGGGAAGGCAGGATCCAGTTAAAGAGTAGAAGGTTGGGTTGAGGACCCTGAACCAGGATAGTGCCAGTGTGGTAGAGATTAACGATGCAGCGTGAGCATGAGAAGCCAAGAAAACTTCCCACTTGGTCCCACCATTAATGGGAGAGGACGTGAAAGGGGAGAGCATAGAGATGAGATGAGGAGTCCAAAGATCTGGAGAGGGGACAGAGAAGAGGATATCCGTGAAGACCTCTCTGGAGGTTGCGCTGACAAGGTGTCTCCGATGGGAAGGCCAGGGTTAGCATGCAAAATGTCTCTTTTGTGCTTTTTCATTCCAGACATAGTGAGAGGGGGGATAGGAGATAGAGTAGCAATTAGAGAAGATAGGAGAAACGGTAAGTGCCATTATGGTGACGGAGGGAAGTAGAAAGGAGATGGGTGACTGCAATGCACAGTTCTCACTTAATTTCACAAGTGATCTAACAATAGCAAAGACACAATGCAAAGAAGTTGGAGTGCAAGGCCACAAATGCAGTAAATTAGGGTGCAGGATGCAAATGCACACAGCTAAAAATGAGTTCAATGAAAGGCTACGAATACAGTAAATTAGGGAGCAGGATGTGAATGAACACAACTAAACACGATTCTGTGCAGGGGACACCCCAGAGAGAGAAGAGAAAGGTGAAGAGGTTAAGCAAAGTGAGATATACAAAGATATAGATCAGGAAGCTACAGGAGGAGGCAAAAGAATAGTTCAACCATCACTCACTGAGGCTCAATAGTTCATATGGGTGCTGAGGCCCGAGTTCATGTGTGAGCAGGATGCAGCATAGTTTGTGGTGACGGAGAGCGTGTGGGGGCCCACCAGCCCCAGACAGACTCAGACACGGCCTTCCACCTGCCGGCACCTCCCATTGGCTGTTAGTAGAAAGAGACAGTCAATCATTGTGGGGGCTTCTACCGAGTGAGGAACAGCCATCTTGGAGGTGCTGCGGAAAAGATAATGTTGATGCAGTTTGATTCCAAAGCCCCCCAAAGAAGGTTTAATACCTTCAGAAATTGCCTCCAAACAAAAGTGCCATGCTTATAGAGTAGGAACACATCCTCTAAGGTATTTTAGAGCATGGTGCACACTTGAACGGAAGAAAAGTACGATTTTTCTCTGATATTTCCCAAATAAGAAACTAATCCCCACAGGCCTACCTTCTCGAAATGTGTCTGCTTAGCACTGCTCCAGCAGCTCCCAATGCCCCACGTGTTGGTCTAGGCATGAGGCTGCTCCTGCAGGCTACTCTGATGAAGTCACGGTTACAAAACTAATGACACAGTTACCACACTAATGTCTTCTTATAATGGCACAACACTAGGATTATTTTACACAGCCAACATGAGTGTGTTCATACAGTGGAATTACTAGGATATAGTGGTGAAGCCTGCATCAGGGGAGGACTGGTGACTTTTGGCCTAGGGGCAGATACAGTTCAGTGTCCCATGGTACATGCCTGCCCCCCCCCCCCGCCCCCCAGTCCATGGTGCAACACCCTACAAACCACAATTCCAAATGCACATTTGATGTTAAAAATGCTTGCAAAATAAAACATATGGGAAACCAAAATAGAGTGTGGTTAAACATAGCAATTTAGTTTGAATGGAAAATACAAAATATTCAACAAATAAATAATATTGCTAGTATTTATTTTGTGTGTGATTGAACATTTGCTTCACACATTCATGCTTGATTTGTATTTCGTGTTCTAGGGCTCTGTTGGTCTGTTGAATAGTACTTATATGCCAGTAAAACCATGGGGTATTCCTATGGGGGCTCAAATGGGAATGGGGAAGGGCCCTGATGAATGGGGAATTACTGGTCCCTCCAACCTTGGAATGGACCAGTAATTACTCCATTCACCAGGGCGGAGTCGTAACAATTTTGGAGGCTGCCATGCCGCAAATAGTGGCGTGGTTACCTTCAAAGTCAGAATGAGGCCCTATATCATGGCTGGGGAGGTGCGGAGCAACTGCGCGGAGAGCCCAGCGCCACGTCCAGTCACTTGCCAGTCAACCGACTGTTGGTGAGTAGACGGGTGGAGGGCGCTAATGGATCCAGACCTCCCCTGCAAAGTAAGAAAGCCATCTAAACGGGAAAATGGAAACACGACCAACAACATTGAACGTGTCAGGAGATTTCGGAGCGGCCAGGCACAGCCGAACCTGCATGCTCATTTAGTGGAGGTAGGTGATTTGTGCAATCAAGGGGAGGTAATTACCCAAGGTGAGCAAATGCATAAAATGGATGAACTCGCACTGGCCGTCTCACCATTGTCTTTCTACTGCTCGCCGTCTGTGTCAGAAGATCTTAACACAGGCAAACCACTGCCAGAGATCCCAGATAGCAGCGCCACCTACACCCACACTGAGTTAACGGGAAGAGAACCTGTGGGGTACAACATGGAAACTCCTTCTCCCCTTCATGAACACGCATGGTCTGGGGCAGGTGCTTCAAGCGCATGCCATCTAAACTTAACCTCCCCATAGCTAATAACTGCATGTTTTAACTTGCTGAGTCGACTTTCATACCTTGGCACACAAGGGGCTATTCCCTCTACCCTGACAATGATCCCGGCACTTTTCCATGTACAAGCACAGCCCCCCCGCATGGAGGATCATGGGGGACACCTGGCCAAATGCAACAGAATAAGAAACCTAAGGGGTCAAGTGGAAATGACAACTCCAGACAAGCTACTGACTGTCTCCTCAGCTATGACTAATCTATTTCAAGTCAACCCACAGCTGTGGTCCCTCTTGAATACCATGACCCAGGCACCCCAGTAATTAAAGAGAGGCCGGTACCATCGCCAAAGAGCTGTGGTGCTCTGGAATTGTGGTGGTTTTCAAGGCCCGGTAATTACCATCGACGGCCTCGTCATGTCTTCAAGGGATCTTTCTATGGGGGGTGCAGCCCCCGTGCAAAAAAGTGCCACTGTTGGAAACCACAACAGAGAACTTGGTGTATAATCCTAAAACCCATGACTCAAACTATGGTGACAACGCCACGGATCTGTCTAGGTGGCGTGATGCACAACCAAAAGTATATGAGAACAGTGATTTGCGCCAGGAAATTGATGCTCTGAATAAAAAGTTCAATGCTCTCACAGCAACTACAAAATGTAATGAGATTGTAAAAGTCCAGAGGAAGGTACTAAACCCGAGGGTCTCGCTGGAGGCAGACCCAATAAATTCAGAAAAGCTAGTAGCGGAACCGCTGTCTGAAACTAGAACCCAATAATTTCTAACTCAGGGGGATTCAGCTAAAAAATTAAACAATCCACAAACACAGAGGAAGCAGTGGCTGAATTCTGCGACTCTGGATCTATCGTAAGCTGACCAAGAGGAAGCCTCAGCAAGACCATAGACCAGACCAGCGACAGGGCTACCCACAGACATTCAGGCAAGGATGTATTTAGTCAGATGGCTGTGTTGACAATTGCAATGGCCCCCTTTATGAAACTCTATGAGGCCTTAAACGATACAGTAAAGGATCACATAACCCTATTGGCTATGCTCCATGCCAAAATGGTCTATATAGTGGGCTTGGTTACGGCCTCAACCCAAATGAGGGAGGGAGACGGTGGGAACCAGTGAGCTTGCCCGCTGGCAAAAAAAGAAAAAAGAGAAAGCAGGGAGAAACCCCTACAAAATGTGCATCGTCAGTGCCATTGACAAAAAATGTCTTACCAGGAGAGACTCTTGATTGTGCCAAAAGTGTCCTTGTCTCTTGTCCAGAACCTCAGAATCTGATGGTTGACCAAAGCATTATTGTTTGTGAAGAAGTCCAGGTAGATCTACAAGTACAGAGCACACATATACTTGAAATCCAGGGGAGTCCGGCAGAGCCATTTGCGGCGAATAGGAAAGAGACATTGTTAAAATGTTCCCAGTCTTTGAGAACCTGAAGTCCGTTCTTCTTACATCAAGGCAAAAGTCTAAACAATTAAAGTTAACATCCATGGTCCATTCAAAAGACTCGAGAAGCTTTTTAAGAAAAGTTAAGCTGCCTGATTGTGATCTTGCACTAACTACTAACCAACAGGCTGAAGTTGGAAAGTTCACTACTGATTCCAATCACGACAATGAACGAGCTCAAAGCCTGAGTGAAGATGGCAGTGACATTTTGTTAGACCTTACCACTCACTCGGTGGTCTTTGAAGATGATACTATGTGCTCATATAAACTGGATAGTGCCAAACAGTACGCAGTTCTTGTGGTGGTTACAGGTGTGATGCTGGAAATGCATCAGGGGGACAGGGCCTCTGAATCCTTGTCCTTTACTGCCTTTTATCGTGTGTTCTGTCATGTTTTCTGCCCATGAGTCCATTTGGGACTCCTGGCAGTGCAGCTCTCTCTTTTGGTTTGGTGAACAGACCCATGGGATACCGTTATGGCACCCATGGGTAGGGGTACAACCCTGTGCCCCTAGTGTATGTTTTTGGGCACCTGTGGGTGGCCCACAGAGCAGGGTATGGGCTGGTGGCAGCTCCATGCTGGATTTGACAGGTGCTCTGGGTGTCCTCCATTTTGGGATACCCAGGCCCTGCCATTGGAATCAGTTGATTCCTGATACGAAACAAGATGGCCCCTGTGGCCTCTTGCTTTCTATTGCCTGTTATCTTGTTTTTCCCAAAGTCCTGGGAAGCCCTGACTCTGTCCCTTCCCCCTGACTGGCTGTTGGGTGGAAGTTCCATATATGGTGTTGTTGTGAAGGCCCAGCTAGACTGACTGGAGCCTTCCCAGTGACTGTATGTTGTGGGTACCTCCTGTGGGTGGGACCTGGGTGAATGGAGTGTGTGACCAAAATACACTCCTTGTTGTGGTTGTCTGGTTTCTGGCATGAGAGACAAAGACTGAGACAGCCCTGCCCGAAACTGGCCTGAATGCAGTGTGTAGTGTTGAATGGCTGGGTACTTGTCCCAATCCACATTCCTTGTTGTGAGTGTCTGAAAGGGAGGAGTGTGGCCTGAATGCACTGTGTGCCTGATTGGCTGACTGACTGCATGAATGCCCTTCTGTGTGATTGGCTGCTGTGTGTGTGCCAGCAGTGTGGATGAGAGACAGAATAGTATATCTGGGGACCTCTCACCATTGGAAATTGTTCAGAAGCGTTCAGAAGCTGAGTCTCCACTCAAGAGTAACTGGAACTGCTGATCCTCGACGTCCAGCTGGAAGAAGAAGACTTGCTGCTGCATTTGCTTCGACAGATCTGAAGGTTGCCGAATTCGTCGAGGACTGACCCGAGAGAGGACCTGGTAAGGCGCCCTCTTCCCGTGCTCCGAGGGATCATCGAGCACCGCTACATCTTCGCCGAAGCGCCCTGGAAGTCAGACCCTCGAAAGGCTGCCGACCCGAGACGGGACCGCCTAGGAGATCGAAGTGAAGCACCCGGACATCGACGCCGTCGAAGTCCATTGCCGTCGACCAGGGTTCGCAGGTTTGTGTAACCGCTGGAGGCCCGTCGAAGTTGTGTTGCCCAGCCGTGGGAACCACTTGACGCCGTGCCGCCGACGACCGGAGCCGTCCGCTCCTTTGCCTAAGAACATTCAATCGAAGGACTCCCTCGACCACATCGTCGACCGCTTATCCTGCCGGAGAAAGTCGAGGACGACCAACGCGCCGAGGAGAAACCTGCCGGTGGGTTTCCCGCCACCCAACGACCTCAAAGACTCGGACGACCCGACGCCCTTGCTGGGCTCCCGTCTCTACAATCTTTGCGGTCCAGAACTATTGTCATCGAGGTGCCCCGCACACCTCCGCCTTGCAGGACGCCGACGCCCCGACGCCGACGAGCACCGCTCGGACGAAGCTGCCGCCTCTTCGACATCGTTCTACCTCGTTTGTCGACGGACGTTTGACGCCCCGTGTCTCCCGCTTGAAAGGGAAGGCATTCAAGAAGGGCCGTCGATTCCCCGTCGCCGAACCCCGAGGTCTTCGACGTTTCTCGACGCCTCTCGACGATCCGTGACTCCCGCTTGAAAGGGGGTCGCTCAAGAAGGATCCGTCGACGCCTCTTCGAAGGACTCGACTCCACCAGGTACATTGGGGGGGTAAAAACATTGTAGAAGAGAATAAGACTATTGCACAATATATGGACTGGGCTTGTGTTATATCTCTTTATTTTACAGGTTGCCCAGGTGGGGGGATCTCCACACAGAACTGTGTCCAGTAGCAAGGGCCAGTCTTCTGCCTATTGTTTCAACCCTCTAGTATCTCTCCTCTCTCTATTGCTGGTTTCCTTCTTATTGATCTGCGTGCCATTTCTACAGTATTGTGAATGCACTGTTATGAGGTCTAATATTAGTGGTACCACTTTAGAATTGTAGATATTTATCATTATTGGTTTTCCTGAGCACAAAGTGCGTTGTTGTGATAAGTGTACATAACCCTTGAATATTAATTATATAAAGACTGTGTTTTCAGTAATACAGTGTGTGGACATTCCTTTGTGGGGGCTTGGGGATACACTGTACTTAAGAACCAGCCTGCATCACCTCCTGAGAAGCTAGGCCTTGATTGCTCGTCCATCGCTACCGTAATAGAGAATCTTGGCTGGGGTCTTCTGTGCCTCTCTTCTACCATATAGGGAGCAGAGGTACAGACACCCCCTACCGGTCTTTACAAGCTGGTGGCAGCGGTGGGATGCTTATGGTTTTAAGACTCAGTGTATAACCGTGCCACTTACAAAATATCCACACTTTATTAGATTAAGGTCTGGGTGTGTACCAAATAACTGCATTACAAGCAATGGAGCCCATTGCAAATGGTAAATTGACTCGGATGAGCTTAGAGGCTCTCCAGAGTGCTTGTGAAGCCAGGGAGCTAGACTTTGTGGATAAGTCTAGGGCTGAGCTGATAGCTGCCCTGGTGGACTACCAGACGGATGGTGAAACTCTTGATGAAGGGGGGATGCAACCAATGAGGACTCTGCCCCTGGGGTTGTCGCTGAATCTGTTTCTGGGAATGCCACCCTTCCTGCTGCCTCTGTTCCAAACCCCAGCAATTCCATGGAACTTGAGTTATTAAGGATGAAATTGGCCTTTGAATATCGCAAGTTGGAAATAGAAGCTGAGCTTAAGAAAGAGGAGCTGGCACAGCAAGTGGAACTCAAGAATAGGGATCTTGCGCTCAAAGACAAGGACACTGAATGTCAGAGGATCCAGCTAGAGAAAGCTAGAGTGGAGACGTCAGCTAGACCAATTGAGAATGGCAGGTCCCCAGCCACCAAGTTTATGAAAGATTTGGTTGGTGTGTTTGTGGAGGGTTCAGATATCCTCCAATGGATTGAAGCGTTTGAAATGGCTTGTGCAATTCATGATGTAGATAAAAGAGATTGGGCTAAGTGTTTGTTAAGCAGAGTGCCTCAAACTGGATATGACTGTATTCTGAAGCTGAGTGTGGAAGAAAGGGGTCAGTATGAGTGTATGAAGTCTGCTTTGATTGCCAAGTTTGGCAAGACACCTACCCAATACCTTAGAAGGTTCAGGGATTTTAAGAAAAGAGAGAATGTGTCTTGGGTTGACTGGGTGAGTGCTGCGCACATGAACATGATGGGGTGGATTGATGGTTACAAGGTGAAAACTTTTGTTGAGTTGTCCCACCTCTTGTTTTTTGAGCATTTTTCTGAAGCCTGTTCACCGGAGCTGCGTCAGTATGTGGCTGACCAGAACATTTTGGACCCCTTTAAGCTGGCTAGGTTGACTGACAAGTGGGTCTCCCACCGGGTGTCCCCTAAGGACTCCAGTGGGAAGGACAAGGACAAAGAGAAGGGGGCCTCTCAGAAAGCTGAGGAGTCCCCCAAGCAATCACAGTCGGGTAAACCAAAACCTTCCTCTCCTAAGACCCAAAAATCTAGTGGGGATAAGTCATCTGTGGGTGGGAATAAGAGTAGTGGTCCACCTGCTGCAAAGCAGGCTCCCAGTGGTTCCAGTACCGTACCCCGCACTCCTGGCGCTTGTTGGGACTGTGGGGCTCTGGATCACAAAAGGGGTGACTCCAAGTGTAAAGGTAAGGCACTTGGAGTACAGGCTGTCAGCCTGACCTACCCTTACCCCGTGTCTGAGGTGGAGGCCACTGTCCTCCCCTCCTCTACCGGGATCACATTTGGTGCTCCGGTAGAGATTTCCCTAGTGTCCCTTGGGGCCTGGGACCAGTACGCGGAAGTACTGGCGACTATCCCACAGAACACCCGTAGGTTTTTGAGAAGTGTCCTCTTGAATGGCCAGCCTTCTACTGGCTTGAGAGACACTGGGGCAAGCATGACAGTGGTGGACAGGACCCTGCTCAAGCCAGAGGACTATGTAGGTGCTCCTCTGAGAACCACCAGGTTAGCTGGTGGGCCTCCCAAATTATCGCCTGTAGCCTTAGTCACACTCATGATTGGAGACAAGACAGCGAAGCTTCCTGTCCTGGTTCAGGACAATGTCCCTGCTAACATTTTGTTAGGTAATGATCTAGTAGAGTTGGGGTTGATCTCGGATGGTCTTCCCATGACTGCTGCTGCAGTCACTAGGTCACAGGTGACACCGGGTCTGGCTGTGGGTCAGATACCCGAGCCAAAGGCGAGGCCTAAGGCAAGAAGGCGGAAGACCAAGAAGGCCACCTCTGTGGAGGGAGCACCTTCTCTTCCTGCTGCACCCATTGGGATCCATGCTCCGGACGGGCTGGGTCCAGTGGAAAACCCAAACTCAACTCCTTTGGGAGAAGAGGCAGAAGACTCTCCTGTGGGAGAGGTTCTCAACCCGGAGGATCATCCCGACCTTCAATGCTTGTTAGCTGAAGGGGGACCCTCCCGGGCAGACTTCTGTAGGGGACAGAGGGAGTGCCACTCTCTCGAGGGTCTGAGGAAACAGGCCCTGTCCCAGGCACAAGGAGAAGTGCCTAGGAATTTCCGGATTTATTGGGAGGGTGAGCTCCTTGTTAGTGAGCCCACTAAGCCTGAACCTGGTGCCCGCAAGAGGTTGGTGGGACCCCAGGTTTACAGGCCCTTCCTTCTGCAATTGGCGCATGAGGTGCCCTTGGCTGGTCATCTTGGGACCAAGAAGACTAAGCAGAGGCTCTCTGCCCATTTCTACTGGCCACGGATGGGAGTAGAGGTGGAGTCCCACTGCAGGACCTGCCCCACTTGTCAGTTGTCTGGCAAGACTGGAGGCAGGGTCATTGCCCCACTGCAGCCATTACCAGTGGTTGGCACACCATTTGAGAGGGTGGGCATCGACATCGTCGGTCCCCTTGACCCTCCCACTTCAGGTGGACATCGGTTCATCCTGGTCTTGGTAGATCATGCCACCAGGTACCCTGAGGCAATACCCCTTCGGACTGTTACTGCCAAGGTGGTTGCCAGGGCTCTCCTGGGCATTTTCACCAGTGTTGGATTCCCCAAGGAGGTTGTCTCTGACTGAGGATCCAACTTCATGTCTAGTTACATGAAAACCATGTGGAAAGAGTGCGGGGTAACCTACAAGTTCTCCACCTCTTACCACCCCCAGACCAATGGTCTGGTTGAGAGATTTAATAAAACTCTCAAGGGCATGCTAGGGGCTTTGGAAGAACCCCTAAGGAGGAAATGGGATCTCCTCCTGCCATGCCTGCTGTTTGCTTACAGAGAGGTACCTCAAGAGGGTGTTGGTTTCAGCCCCTTTGAGTTACTCTTTGGACATCCCGTGAGGGGGCCCCTCGCCTTGATCCGAGAAGGCTTGGAAGCCACCCCTCCCGGTCCCGCCAAGCAAGTGGGGGACTATGTGTTAGGCCTCAGGCGGAGGATGACACAAATGATGGGTCAGGCAACAGCAAATCTCAAGGCCAGCCAGGAATTGAATAAGTACTGGCATGACCTTAAAGCTTCGCAAGTGGATTGGACTCCGGGACAGGAAATCCTTATGATGGAGCCTACCAAGCCTAGAGCTTTGGCAGACAAGTGGACTGGACCCTTCAGGATCATCTCCAAGATGGGCGAAGTCAATTATCTGGTTGACATGGGAGCCTCTGGGGTAGCCCCCCAGGTATTCCATGTCAACAGGCTCAAGCCTTTCCACAGGCGAGCAGAGGTCTCATGCCTCTTGCTAGCTTCAGGGCAAGAAGAGGATGAGAGTGAGCCCCTTCCTGATTTGCTGCATAGCAACCCTCAGGATGGCTCAGTGGAGGGAGTACATCTCTCTCCAGATTTGACAACAGAGCAGCAGAGGGCCTGCAGGGCTTTGCTCCAGCAGTATGCCTCTCTGTTTTCACTGACACCGGGCCTTACACCGTGGTGTAAGCACGAAATTGACACTGGTGACAGTGTGCCTGTCAAAAGCAGGTGCTATCGTATGTCAGATACCGTCAAGAACCACATCCAGGCTGAGGTCGCCAAGATGTTGGATCTGGGTGTTATTGAACCCTCAACCAGTCCCTGGTCCAGTCCAGTGGTCCTTGTCCCCAAGGCAAGTTCCCAGGCGGGTACCAAAGATTGGAGGTTCTGTGTGGACTACCGAGGAGTCAATGCCGTCACCAAAACTGACGTGCACCCATTGCCCAGGGCTGATGAGCTCGTGGACACCATAGGTGCTCCCAAGTTTGTGAGCACCTTTGACCTTACCTCAGGCTATTGGCAAATAGCTCTGACGGACCATGCCAAGGAAAAGACGGCTTTCTCAACACCTGAGGGACTCTACCAGTTTAGGTTCATGCCTTTTGGGTTGAAGAATGCCCCTGCCACCTTCCAGAGATTGGTCAACCATGCGCTCAGTGGGCTGGAAGCCTTTTGTGTGGCTTACTTAGACGACATTGCCGTCTACAGTTCCACCTGGGAAGAGCATTTGACACATCTGGATAAGGTGTTGCAGGCCTTGAAAAGGGCTAACCTCACTATCAAGGCCACCAAGTGCCAGATAGCTCAGGGGAAAGTTACCTATCTTGGTCATGAGGTAGGAGGGGGTCAAATCCAACCTCTCTCCAGTAAAGTACAGGATGTACAGAACTGGGAGACTCCCACTACTCAAACCCAGGTGAGAGCCTTTTTGGGCCTCACTGGGTACTATCGCAATTTCATGGCAGACTATGGAACCATAGCTGCACCCCTGACAGCTCTAACTTCACCCAAACAGCCTAGGAAGGTTAATTGGACCGAAGACTGTCAGAGGGCCTTTGATGGCTTGAAAGAAAGTCTGTGTAGGGCACCTGTGTTGTGTGCGCCTGACTACAGCCGACCCTTTATCGTCCAGACGGATGCCTGCGACACCGGAATTGGAGCTGTCTTGTCCCAGTTAGATGACAAAGGGAGAGAACATCCTATCATATTCATCAGTAGACAACTCAAGGGTAGAGAACTTAGGTGGGCTACTGTTGAAAAGGAGTGTTTTAGCATAGTTTGGAGCCTTAGGCGTTTTAGGCCCTACCTTACGGGGTCTACCTTCAAGGTCCAAACAGATCATAAGCCCCTGAAGTGGCTTATGCAGATGAAGGGTGAGAATCCGAAATTGCTCAGGTGGTCCATTAGCCTGCAAGGGCTAGACTTCACCATAGAGCACAGACCAGGGAAGAGTCACGATAATGCAGATGGCCTTTCCAGAAGGTATGTTGACCGTCTGGATGAGGGTGTCTATCCCGTGGGAGATTAGACACCCTCCACCTCAGTCTGGGGGGGGCGACTGTGATGCTGGAAATGCATCAGGGGGACAGGGCCTCTGAATCCTTGTCCTTTACTGCCTTTTATCGTGTGTTCTGTCATGTTTTCTGCCCATGAGTCCATTTGGGACTCCTGGCAGTGCAGCTCTCTCTTTTGGTTTGGTGAACAGACCCATGGGATACCGTTATGGCACCCATGGGTAGGGGTACAACCTTGTGCCCCTAGTGTATGTTTTTGGGCACCTGTGGGTGGCCCACAGAGCAGGGTATGGGCTGGTGCCAGCTCCATGCTGGATTTGACAGGTGCTCTGGGTGTCCTCCATTTTGGGATACCCAGGCCCTGCCATTGGAATCAGTTGATTCCTGATAGGAAACAAGATGGCCCCTGTGGCCTCTTGCTTTCTATTGCCTGTTATCTTGTTTTTCCCAAAGTCCTGGGAAGCCCTGACTCTGTCCCTTCCCCCTGACTGGCTGTTGGGTGGAAGTTCCATATATGGTGTTGTTGTAAAGGCCCAGCTAGACTGACTGGAGCCTTCCCAGTGACTGTATGTTGTGGGTACCTCCTGTGGGTGGGAGCTGGGTGAATGGAGTGTGTGACCAATATACACTCCTTGTTGTGGTTGTCTGGTTTCTGGCATGAGAGACAAAGACTGAGACAGCCCTGCCCGAAACTGGCCTGAATGCAGTGTGTAGTGTTGAATGGCTGGGTACTTGTCCCAATCCACATTCCTTGTTGTGAGTGTCTGAAAGGGAGGAGTGTGGCCTGAATGCACTGTGTGCCTGATTGGCTGACTGACTGCATGAATGCCCTTCTGTGTGATTGGCTGCTGTGTGTGTGCCAGCAGTGTGGATGAGAGACAGAATAGTATATCTGGGGACCTCTCACCATTGGAAATTGTTCAGAAGCGTTCAGAAGCTGAGTCTCCACTCAAGAGTAACTGGAACTGCTGATCCTCGACGTCCAGCTGGAAGAAGAAGACTTGCTGCTGCATTTGCTTCGACAGATCTGAAGGTTGCCGAATTCGTCGAGGACTGACCCGAGAGAGGGCCTGGTAAGGCGCCCTCTTCCCGTGCTCCGAGGGATCATCGAGCACCGCTACATCTTCGCCGAAGCGCCCTGGAAGTCAGACCCTCGAAAGGCTGCCGACCCGAGACGGGACCGCCTAGGAGATCGAAGTGAAGCACCCGGACATCGACGCCCTTCGAAGTCCATTGCCGTCGACCAGGGTTCGCAGGTTTGTGTAACCGCTGGAGGCCCGTCGAAGTTGTGTTGCCCAGCCGTGGGAACCACTTGACGCCGTGCCACCGACGACCGGAGCCGTCCGCTCCTTTGCCTAAGAACATTCAATCGAAGGACTCCCTCGACCGCATCGTCGACCGCTTATCCTGCCGGAGAAAGTCGAGGACGACCAACGCGCCGAGGAGAAACCTGCCGGTGGGTTTCCCGCCACCCAACGACCTCAAAGACTCGGACGACCCGACGCCCTTGCTGGGCTCCCGTCTCTACAATCTTTGCGGTCCAGAACTATTGTCATCGAGGTGCCCCGCACACCTCCGCCTTGCAGGACGCCGACGCCCCGACGCCGACGAGCACCGCTCGGACGAAGCTGCCGCCTCTTCGACATCGTTCTACCTCGTTTGTCGACGGACGTTCGACGCCCCGTGTCTCCCGCTTGAAAGGGAAGGCATTCAAGAAGGGCCGTCGATTCCCCGTCGCCGAACCCCGAGGTCTTCGACGTTTCTCGACGCCTCTTGACGATCCGTGACTCCCGCTTGAAAGGGGGTCGCTCAAGAAGGATCCGTCGACGCCTCTTCGAAGGACTCGACTCCACCAGGTACATTGGGGGGGTAAAAACATTGTAGAAGAGAATAAGACTATTGAACAATATATGGACTGGGCTTGTGTTATATCTCTTTATTTTACAGGTTGCCCAGGTGGGGGGATCTCCACACAGAACTGTGTCCAGTAGCAAGGGCCAGTCTTCTGCCTATTGTTTCAACCCTCTAGTATCTCTCCTCTCTCTATTGCTGGTTTCCTTCTTATTGATCTGCGTGCCATTTCTACAGTATTGTGAATGCACTGTTATGAGGTCTAATATTAGTGGTACCACTTTAGAATTGTAGATATTTATCATTATTGGTTTTCCTGAGCACAAAGTGCGTTGTTGTGATAAGTGTACATAACCCTTGAATATTAATTATATAAAGACTGTGTTTTCAGTAATACAGTGTGTGGACATTCCTTTGTGGGGGCTTGGGGATACACTGTACTTAAGAACCAGCCTGCATCACCTCCTGAGAAGCTAGGCCTTGATTGCTCGTCCATCGCTACCGTAATAGAGAATCTTGGCTGGGGTCTTCTGTGCCTCTCTTCTACCATATAGGGAGCAGAGGTACAGACACCCCCTACCGGTCTTTACAACAGGGCCAGCCTTTTCAGCTGGCCTCCACCCCTCACAAAAATTCTTCACTTGGGCCGACAAAAGAGAGAGCGCAATCAGAAAGCATGAACAAGAAGGTGTTAATGGGGCTCTGAACATGCAGCCTTTTCCCTGGCAAGGAAAGGCAGACAAGGCTCTGAATACTCCTCTTCTACAACTCACAAACTATTACAAGCAAAAAAGAAGCAAAAAACCATATCAGGACGATGATGCCCGTGACCTATTAAAACTGCCAGTAACCCACCTAAGGACTGGAAGTGATTGCCAAACAATCAGTTCTCCCGCCGCATTGTAAATGGGCAAGCCAAGGATTGTCCTTGGCTTATCAGATTGGAGAGAGTGTTAGACCAAGGAGTGGAGTGTATTCTAAACCATTACATTGTGCTGAAACTATGCTACAATATTCCACACCTGCACAAAATTGTATTGGAAGATCTTGAAATTGTGGAATTTGTGCAAAAAGACCAAATGGACTTGTTGCTTCTTCACCTCTGGTCAGTGGTGATCAAAAAACTGCTGCTGGCTTCGGCAGCAACATTGCTATCGCTAGGTTTTGACCTAACTGAAATGAGGGGACAACGCTCGATGGAACAAACTGAACCGGCACTAAGTGAAATGATCAAAGGAACCTACAGCATAAGCCCTGCATTTGTCCCTATCTTCGACAGGGCACTGGATGAAGAAAGTGCAGGGGTGGAAATAGCTACTACGCAGGGGGGGAATAACCCGGCAAGACCTGTGTTCAAGGGCCACCAGCAATCTGCTCAAATATCAGCTTGACCATAACTCGTCCATGGAAAACAGTTCCCGTCAAAAAGAAGGAACTTGAGATAATGAAACCCTAGGTGCTACCTGAGGAGATTGCTTGGTCTTGGCTTGGCACGGTGCTGATGCTGGAAATTGCCTCATAGCCAAAAAAAATGTAACTCCAGATTTGTCCCCCTTAAGCCTCACTTCTTGGAACACAGAGGGGTTTGCACAGCTGATGAAAATAGGGGTGGCACCCTGGGTGGAGGCCGATCTTATCTGTCTGCAAAAATTATGGCTTACCAACAAACCTGTATTGGACTGCTTTGCAGCTTTCCTTAATCCGGCTACTGCAACAGGCCTAGGCCGTCTAACTGTGATTCGCCTGACCTTAGTCAGGTCGGGGTATTGATTCTAAGGTAATAAAATCTATTAACCACAGTCCTTTTATTGAGCAAAGCATACTTGAAAGTCATCAACAGGCCAAGAAGGTATGGGGTTGGAGGATCAAGCACTTGTCCTTGATCAACGCTTATTGGCATCATGTGAAGTTAGTGTAAAGAATATGCTTGACAACATGGGGAAAGTCATTGACGAAGCCTTTGGTTTGGAAAATTCCTCAATTATTGTATGTGGGGATCTAAACACACTATGTGGCTTTGAAAACACTACGATTCAACGCATCTAAATACTGACTTCTTTTAAGCAGGTTCAGAGAGGTAAAAAATGGAATGCACTTATGAATTCTCTGACCTCTATCTCTTAAATGGCCATTTTGAAAAGAGCAAGAAGTATCATCCAACCTGGCAACGGGGGTTGCAATCCTCTGCAATAGACTTTGTTTTTGTATAAAGAGACCTCATTGATTCAATAACATCCTTTGAAGTATTACCATCTCAAGCAAGTGACCACAGTGTGCTTAAAATGTGCTGGCTGGGAGACCGGGCAAGGCCCACCCAGTTCGCTCCAACACAAGTAGCGGCCACAAATAATGGGTGCAGGCTGAAGATATCAAAACAAGATGTAGAAAAAATGAGCCAGAGCCTGTTGAGTAACATATGGGGTACCACCAGATAGTGTACTGTGTACTGCTGTTGACTCCTTTCTTGGTTCAGAATGTTTAGACACAGCCCTTCAGAGGACATCATCATAGTTACAATAAGGAGGTAGCATAAAAAAGCCCTAAGATAAGTCTTGGTGGCGCTGAAGCAAGTATAAGTCTCCTCAGTCAGGGATGAAATCAAGAGGCTAAAGAAAACCTATAGTGACTATTAGGGGCCATAGGAAAGAGCTGATTTGGAGAGATGTGCAGAGGTCTATGAGAGCTATAGAACAAAAAAATGTATCTGCAACTTGGGCTATTATAAATTCGACAGGAGCCCATAACAACCTACCATTGATATATGGAGTTGCTGAAAGTACTTGGATCACCTTCTTTGCAACTCTCTTTGCAGAACGGGGCTCAGTGAAAGAGATTACACATGCTCGACCATACTGGAAGCTGGAATACGATTTGACTGACCTGAACACCTTGATAATTCAATCAAATCGTTCCCGAGCTCTGGGGCCTGACAGCCTATCAAACGTAATATTGAAAGAAAATCCGCACCAATGGGCTTTGATCCTTGACATGATTCTGAGAAACATCTTGGAAACAACAACACTACCTAACTCCTGGTGTGAGGCAAATGTGGTTGCGATCTTCAAAGGTGGCAATAGATCCAACCCAAATAATTACTGCCCAATAATTACTGCCCAATTGCGTTATTGGACATTTTGGGCAAACTCTATGCCATTCTTCTGTTCCAGAGACTGTGTAAATGGTCAGTGAGAACAGACCATCAATATCCTTTTCAGTCAGGCTTTACCAAAGGGCTTTGGACCTCGCCCCATTTTTCCTCCTTTTGCTATTGATGAGCAGAGTTCAAGAAAAGAACCATAAGATCTATATTGCCTTTGTGGATTTCTCTAAGGTCTTTGACGGAATCAGCAGGAAACGTCTCTGGAACAAGTTTTTTGACTTGGGCTTGCTAAAGCCGCTACACAAAATGTGTCCTGTAAAATCCAGCTAAGCTCCTGCGTGAAAAGATCCTATTCGGCAGGGGAGTCAAACAGGGGTGTCCTGTGGCACCCACACTATATAATCTGTATATTTCAGATCTGGCTATTTTGATGGTGGATGTCCGGATTTTCACCACAAAGATCGGTGGAGTAACGGTGAACCGACTTCTATCTGCAGGTAACCTGGTCCTATTTGATACTACACCAATAGGCCTGCAGAGGCAACTAAATCATCTGGGTGAATATTCTGTCCTAAATGACCTACAGGTGAACATAGACAAGACAAAGGTCCTGGTAATGCAGAAGAATTGAGGCAAATGCAACAGCGCATTCACCTAGCGTGTGGGGTGAAAAGACAGCCCAGAGTGACAGAGATGGAGAGGCCATGCTAGGCTCTATTGTGAGAGTGATGCTGGCTAAATGTGGAGTTCCATGGAAATAGAAAAGCCAGTACAAAATAGTGATTTCAATGTGAGGCCTAATGAATGAGTGAGAATGGGCCTCCCTCCATTTTGTTAGAACGTACAGGCACTCAGATGAAGAAAAGTGTGACTCAGAGCTGCCCTATTATTAACATTGTCTAATGGATTCCAAAAAGACATGTGGCATTGCAGATGCTGACTTCGAGTAAATGCCCACTTTGACAGATTCAAAACTGCAACAGTGCACATGGAAAGAAAAGATACATTTTAAACACTGGGCATTTGGAAGCTAAAAGAGAGGAATGATGCCTTACATTTAAGAATTAAAGTTGAATGACAAATTGCATTCATCGGGAATAAAGCGACTTAATTTCAGCACATAAAATGACAATATTTATAGGGAAAGGCCTATTTTGTTTTTGCATAAATTAACACTGGTTTCGTATGTAACTATGGCCTAATTATGTGAAGAATACCAAGAATGAACTTATATCTGTTCATAAAGTATGTACAGAAATGCTAGCCTTTAAGAATTGTGAACTGCAACTTGTTTTTCTCACTGAGCTAATACTTCGAACACAAGACCTTTATCAAGGAAACAGGCTTAGAGCTTCAGTTAAAAATATAAGAAATGTTGCAAGAGAGATTGGAACTAGAGCGACACTGATAACATGACCAAAAGAAATGACCTTTAAAGTCAAGTCCCCCATAAAGTCTGCATTATCTCTGAGCAAAGACCCTTTGAAGCTTAGAAGAAGAGAGTAGAATAAACATGGGCCAGCAGATTGCCGGTCACATGTTTAAAGGTAAATGAAACCTAAGAGTTGGTGGGGGCCATCTGAAACTGAGGAACCCTTGTGATGCATTGCCATTGATTAACATTGAATATATTTTATCGACTAAAAAGTGCATTGTGTGTCCCATCACGCTCATCCCGGGGTCATTTTAAAGGGGATAAAAAGCCAGCTGGGACCATATAAAAATTAAATGTTTGTGATGTACATAACTTAAGTTATGATCAAAATTAAGATTCTGGCATTTTCATACATCTGAGGAACTGGAAAATTGGTGAAGTTGTAGATGGTGGAATTAATGTTGGAAGAATGTAGTGTCAGAGGTGTAACTATTAAAGCACAACCATCAAGCACAAAAAATGGTGGCTGTGGCCAGGAAGGGCATGCCAAAATCAAATGTGTATTTTCCACCATAAAATGTAGAATTAGAAATGATATAGATTTATGTAGTTATCTGAAAAATTAGCATAGCTGCCATGTTGTTAGATTTTCAGAACCCAAAAAGGTAAAACCCATATGTCATTTTGGGATCACAAATCTTTTTCCTTCCTCAGCCTGCATCATACACACCCCCCAGCACGTGGTCCTATCAGCAGCCAGTGGCCTTGAAGGGAGAATGCTAGCCAATCCTTACCGTGGGAATTAAGATAATGTAGGAGTGTCATCAGCCCTATAAGAGGTTCATTTTGCACCAGAACAGGGTTTTTCCACTTTAATCCTGGAGGTAGTCTACTGCCAGACTCTTGCGAGGAACATCTAGCAGAGAGACCTCAATCCTTGCATTGGAGAGAGTGACAGGGAAATCTAGAAGCTAGCTGGGACCCAATCAGAAGAGCCAAAGGAAGTCTGGGGGCAGGAGAAAATCCTTGAATGAAGCCCTTGACCAGACCTGTGCTGTCATCGAGGAGTCCTGCTGTTTCCCTAGATGCCCCTTAATCAAGGCCTCCCATGTAAGTAGATATATCCGAAAGCTACCAAAGTCCAGGGGGTGGGGGGAGTGGACTGCCAGCCTTAATCTTCATCTTGCATTGCTGGTAGTGGGTGATACTGGGAAGACCCTTGGCACATTTTATTAAATCAAAATCCAATTCAAATTAAATCCACTATAGATAGTCACCCTATACATTTAAATTTAATTGTGTTGGGAACAGCACACTTTCATCCTGACCATTACATTCTGGGGAGGTGGGAAGCAGTGGAGATCCTTAGTGCATTGAATTGAAGTTAAATCAATTAATTCCCATATAGAAAATAACAGGATGAGTTTTTTTAGAGTTCGTAACTAATACAGTTCATGCTCACTGTGTTATAGCCAGTATAGACAATGATGTACTTGAGTGACTTTATCTTTTTGAAACCTCGGTCTCCCATACAAAAGGGGGATGCCCATAATCCCCAAATAACTAACCCTACAACTTTGCTATTCAAATGAATGTAATGGGTGAAAAATGAAATTTCCCATTAATTTACTTGCATCCCAAAAACGATATACCCAAAGTCCTGCCTTTCATGCAAATAAAGAGCCAAAAATGATTTTGCCATTGAGTTCCTTTGCTGAATTTGCTTTTAAAATAAAAGCCTAAAAAACGTTTTCCCATTGAGTTTCTTTCTCAAACATTCCCTTTCTCAAAATAAAGCCAAAACGTGCTTTCCATTGTATTGTGAATGTTTTCTATTGGTTAATTTGCAATGAAATCTGATGTACGTTGTGACTGCTGAATTCCAAATTTTACCTGTCTGTTGCAGTATTTGTCAAGGTCATTAGAAATATAAGTCAGCTAATTGGTGCAAGAACTTTGGATTTGTGATCTTTTATAGTGCCACAGCACTGGTAGTTGATTTTTGGTGGCTATTCCATTAGGTCAAACCTTAGATCAATATATATTCTTACTATACACCGGCCTGATTCCTAACTTTTTAGTGTTGAATATGGTATTTGGTGGGGTTGGTGCGGGACATGTTGGAAGCCTCCCTAAGGTTGCATCTGTATAATCGCTTTGGGTGCGCACCACCTTGCTTGGGGTAGAAAGGAACTACCTGAGTTGAGTGTGACCACCTAATTAATCACGACAGGTGCCTGGGGCTGGAGACACTGGAAGTAGTAAATTCCTTCAAACGTCATATCTGCAAAAACTCGACACAAATCAAAATTACCAAAGAGCTGAAAGATAAAATGAGTGCGCTGGTGAACCAAGCTAACATTTTGAAACACATATTCTGTGGCTTCTCATTACTCCCTCTAATAGACTTCACAGAGCTAAAGCTTGCAGTGACCGACGGCGTGGATGCTCTACTAGCCATTCCAATAAAACAATGGCCTCTACTAGAAGGCCGCTTTTGGAAAAAAGTGCTTGGTTTGCCAAATTCTATACCAATTCAGATTATCAGAAGAGAATTTGGGCTAGTTTAACTGAAGGGAGTAGTGGAGTGGAAAGCTCTGATCCTCTTTGGGATGTTTTTGTAACCCAGCTACTTGCTGATCCTCACACTAATAAAACCAGAAATAGAGTCGGGAAACAGCGTGTTGGGGACTATATAGGATTTGGGGTCCACTTTTGAAGAACTGCGGTCCAATCCAGCGAAAGTGAAGAAAAAGCTATGGCAAAGAGATTGAATCAGTACTTCTGAGGAAGCAAATTTAAACTGCTCCAAACACCTAGCACACAAAACGAGATTGTATGGAGAAATGCCGGGCTACATAAAGACATTTCCAGATTACTGCTTTAGATCCCAGTTTATGACGTTCAGATTCAATTGATACCCTACATTGGAGATTTTAAAGGCAAGAGAGGGACGAAGCTCAGGAACTCCATTCTGTAGGTTTTTTAAGGAATCAGGAGTTTAGGAAAACTCTTCCACCTTTGCATCCGATGTTCCGAGACTAACAGAGCTAAGGACATACCACTTCTCATAAATTGTGCAAAATACACTGTCCCTCTCGGCAGAAGATTGGTGGACCACACTCCAAAGAGGGGAAAACATTATGCTGACTGTTGCTACTGTAACAATTCTGGAAAAATGCCTTGGGCAAAGAGTGACGAAGTAACTTTAACTAATTGGGACGAGATGTATATCATGACTGGCCCCTCAGATGGTTGTCTTCTTGAGGAGGGTGTGGGTATTTATGTGTTTTGCTAAATGTTTTTGAGTTAAACTATTTTAAGCAATACAAAAATAAAATAAAAAAAGTTGCACAGCTCTTGTGGGGCAGAGGCAAGCAAGCCACTCCTGCTTGGGCCTTCAGTCTACCAGTGGAACATCACTGTTTTCCAGCTGAAGTGGTGCAGACACAATGAGACAAGAACACATTTAGAAATACCTGAAAGATTAACAGATGACGTGTTAACACGCAAGGGGTGAGTTTGCATTTGTACTGGCATGGCAACAATACAGAAACGTTTAGCCATTGTTACAATGACCATGTTGGCCTCTCCCCCACACAAAATGATATTCAGATGGTAGAGCTTTACAAAATGACAGACCTGCCCAGTTCCACCTGGATAGCCTTTGGCTTCAAAAAAAGCATCAGAGAACACATTTTGCAGGCAGTTTCGCTTTTCAGCGCTAGAACTCAACAACAGAGGTGCTGTAATCAGAGCCATAACATCAGCTCTTAAAAAAAACGTCCTGCTCTTCAAACAAAGCAGACCCAACTTGCCGAATTCTGTATCTGCTAAATAAATCATTAGGTCACACAGGATTGGACATTTCTAGTTCGGATAACATCTCCACCTCACTGATGAGGCCCAAAAAGGCTGAAACACGTGTCTGGGGTTGCTGTTGGTACTCTTGTTCCAAAGAAAATTGCCTGGCATTTTGGTGCTGGACTGCCTTTGGGCAGGACAAAACTGATATGCAGTGGACATTTCTCTTCTGTGAAAGGATGGTAAGCTAAAGAATCTGGTTGAGACTTTTACCCGGGATATAGGCCGGTAGATAGAGACACTGCCAGAACTCCCCTTACTTGTACATTCGGATAACAGTTCATTTGTTAGCAGAGTTGCTTAGCTTACCTTTATTAATCGAGTGGCTTAGCTTGTTTTTCTGCGTTCACACTCTATACATGAGCATCATACTGTCTCACGCCCCAGTCTGCCACTGGGCCCTGCATTAAAATATCTTTTTACAGTGGCATTGCTGGAACTGGCTTATAGTGACACATCCAACATGGATATGTCTTCTTACAGTGACACAGCGCTGGCATATATAATGTGGGCATATCCATCATAAACATGTACTATATACAGTGGGAGTGCTGGTATATATTGTGGGCACAGGCGTGGTGAAGTGTGTTTTAACAATGGCACTACTAATATATGTTGTGGGCAAACGCATCCAAATGCTCTTGGTTGCTTGGTCACACTGAGGGGAAAATGTTTATACTCCTGTGAAAAAACCACCAGCTGTCTCTGCCCAACGGTTTGGCTCATCTGAAAGCGGAGAGATTTGTAAGAGCATAGGTAGAAAGATACACAGTAGGAAAGAGGTGTCGGAAGTTGCATTTGGGAAACAATAGACCTTCAAACTCGCATGTAAAATGGCTTCCATGCTACAAACATATGTGTCCCTGCTTAAATGCAGTTTGATTCGTCTTCACAGTAGCGCATGTTTGTTTACTAGTTGTATGTAGGCTTTTCACTCTCTGATACGGTGATCATTTCTTTCTAGGAGGGAAAGCAAGTGAATTCTTTTCACATGCTCATAGTGGCCATTGGACATACTCCCTATGTATCAACAAGGCCACGCATTCCCACTTTGTCTTTCCGTTTTCTATTCCTCCTGATTGGGTAGAAAGTTTGGGAAGATTGTACAGGGACAGCGAAGAATTAAGGGCACAGTTTGTCATTTTAGCACCTACCTCATGAATTTCAGCTTCCCCTAACCCTCATCCTTATTTCTTTTTTAATTGTATTAGTTGAATTAACCCTCATGCCTATTTCTTTTATAATTGTATTTGTTAAAGTAATTTGACATCTGGCATAGCAGCTCTGAAAACTGCATGATGAACACCCCTCTTCGCTGAAACAATTCCAGAATTCACAATAATCTTGTAACAAACACCGTGCATTAGATATAGCCTCGGCCAAGTCATGTGGCATGCCCAGAAGGTTATTAGGTTCTGCAACCTAACAGGGCCAGTGTTATGCATGACTTGTGGCATAACCTTGTTTAAACAATTCCATTTGACTGAGCACAGTCCTCTTCACGTGAACAAGCCTGCTGTGAGATCTGGGCCAGCAATCACAGCCAGGTCTTCTTAGCCTTTCATATTACTGATGGGGAAAGACGCCAGCACATGAACATTCATTTAGGTTAACAGGTGTAGCTCACATGATGTAACCGCACGTTTCTTAACTATTATACATATACGCAGCACTTATGGACAAGTGTTTCATTGCTTTAGTGTAACATGCTGAAAACTCAGAGCTCAAGCTCTTCCAACTCCAGCACAACTGTTCTTGCAATCCCTTTATATAAAACAATATGAAATTATCAATTATTTTAAGTGTGTGCTTTTGAAATTCAGACATTCATTCTGGTCGTTAACTTCTGTAAAAACATAATACAATGTATGATGTGATAGACGAGTTCATGGTATCCTGGAATATAGCGGGGGTACTACTCCAGATGGACTGCCATAACTTTCAATCGTTTATAGAGAACGTGGACATTGTTATGATCCAGGAAACCTGCGCTGATAAACGTTAATGGCGATGTGAACTTCTATGGCAAGAGTGTCTCTTTCTGTAAATAACCAATAGATACCATTGCTTACCACAGAACTTGGAACATAGAATGCTTATGCTAACCGTTTGGCAGAACCATTGTCAATTGGTTTATATGGTGTCATAACCCTTTCAGAATCTTAATCGTAATGAGTAAATGTTAATTTAAATTGCACTCCAGTTTCTATGTACATCTTCTGTGACTTATGTAACTGCAAACTTTCATTTCCTGGTGAATACCGAGGAGTATAAGCAGGGTGATTTGTGATTTGGTGTTCGAGAATTCTTACTGTTGTTTCTTTTGAGACCGGATCCCATTGAAGCCTGGTCTCTCGGATTTGTTCAATGTTATGTCTGTGTATTATGTGTATTTGCTCACAGTAGCTCTCTGTCACTTCTCTCCTGTTCTGCACACCAGATTCAATTGAGAGGTATGTTCACCTCCTCATGGGTGTCTATACATATCGTTCATTGCCATTTATGAAAATTAACCCAAATCAGGAGCTAATTCACCTTTTAGGGTGCCAGCACTTTTCTGTTTAATCATATATTGTTATGTGTGAAAATTGATTTCTTTTTCAAATATAACCACTTAAACTTATTGTGTAGCCCCTCTCTGTGTGTTTCTTTTCAGACAAACGGTTGGGCTGTTTTTGGATTCATTCTATTAGTAATACTAAAGTTCCCCAATTAGATTTATACGGAATGTGACCAGTATGGGTAGAACCCTTCGGCAGCAGTACTTTTCCTTTTTTGCTAACTTCTATGTTCATGTCATTGAATCACCAAAGCGGATCATGAAAGGCGGATCATTCATAAGGACGTCTTTGTCTCGTTGTCAGTAGTTAGTATTAGCAACTCTGATTTATACTAATTCAAGAGATTTTAGTACCCGGTATACTTAAAGGGGTAATTTCCATTTAATAGTATTGTAACTCTCCTGAGAACTTCAGGTAAGGGCCTCATTACGAGTATGGTGGTGAGGTAAAACACAGTGGTAACGGTTGGTAATTCCAGTGCAGTGCCTTACCTCATGGTCATACTACATGTTTGGCAGTGAGTTGGATGATTTTCGTCCAGCTAAAGCTGGAGGGGAAACAACCCCCTTGCTTCCAAAATATCGCCAAAATCGGTGGAATTATTACCAGCAGAATTACCGACGGTTGTAATTCAGCCGAAATCCCCATGGAGTTGTATGGACTCCAAAAAAGGGCACTAACTCTGCCTACCACCACTTGTAATCCCGCTGTAAATCCGTGGGACCATGTGGCGCTAACAGTAAATCCATTTGGCAGTATTTCACCTGATTTACCTCTGGAATTCAGCCAAACTTGTAATGATGTGCTTACGTATTTTATAATGTTTGGACGTATCGTATTGAAACATTCAACTGATCCATGGCTGCTGTAGAAGCTAAAGAACATTCCTACTTCATTGCAGAAACAACTGCGGCGTAGAAGGGACGCTGGGGACTCTTCTGGTGAGATCCCTCTGACATCTTTGCGCAAGCTACAAACACCAGTTAGAATCCTGACAGCCCAATATCCACATGAATTCGATGAACTGAGTACCATTACATTGGCTAATAATGAACTTTCAAATTACGGCACTATGGAATGGGCGTAATCTAGTATTAAGTGCTGTAAAAAGGTTCTTGTGCCATTACTATTTTAAGCAAGCTATGCGATTTAGAGAAAGGAACATTGTGTTGTCCATTGTTAATGTGGTCGTACAGTACTATTGACTGTATTTTTAAGTAACCACTGATTGTATTATGCCACAGATATTGGCACGTAAGCACAAAGTACACACTGTAGTGGTATTCAAGCCTGATGAATTGATCTATTGCATTGTGAAGCCCTGGTATCAAAATAATTGACTGGTTAAAAGACTTGTTGGGCAGGACTGATTCCTGCTCACATGTTGTTATCTTTAACTTGATAATGTTGCTTTTAGCCACTTGCATTGGCTATTCGGGAAACATTTTCTCGTACCATATATAGGGCCTCATCATGTTTTAGGTGGTATCCTGGCGGTAATTGTGCCGGGATACCGCCCAGTACAATTAGCGTTACTGCAACTCGGTCTGGTGCAATTCGGGCCAGATTCCGAGTTGCGGGAGGGTGGTAAATCCCCATTCCCATGCGGCTGGGGGGGCGCTATCACAGCCGGCAGCAATAGCGCCTGCAGTAATAGTGATGAAAATGGGCAGAAAGGGGCGATTTTTACATCCAGCAAAAAGCTGCAGGTAAATCTCCCACTTTCCTCCCAAACTCGGGATTGGGCGGAGCGGTAAATGCGCCGGTAATAGCGTTATCACCACATTTTACCGGGATGAGGCCCATGGTGTTCTCACACAGAATAAAGCATAGAAGTCACAGGTGTCCATTGTTTAAAATGTCAGTTGCTGAATAATGGGAAGGGGCTTCAGGACACTGATGTGAACCTTGTGTGGTACTGAAAACCCTGGCACTGATGGATGACCGTCAGCACTCCTATGCAATGTTGCTTTCACCCTTGCTTGTGTGCCATAAAACAAGCCCTGACACTCTATCATTATGGGCTCATCTTGCTGTGCTTTATTGCTCCTCTACAGCAGAATGATAACATTGGTAATAGAGCAGCTCCAACCAGTTTATATGTTCTAAAACGAAAGGATAATGTGACTAACCACAGCCAGTGAAAACATGTTCTCTCTATATATAAAAGTGACATTTGGGGATGTGTGTGTGTGTGTGTGTTCAAAATGTTCAGTATACTTCCCAACATGCTACAAATCTGAAATTAGGCATGTGGGTAGGTGCCAAGGTGTAGATAATGTAGAAAC
The DNA here is from genome assembly GCF_040938575.1 of Ambystoma mexicanum. NCBI lineage: Eukaryota > Metazoa > Chordata > Amphibia > Caudata > Ambystomatidae > Ambystoma > Ambystoma mexicanum. The sequence continues at coordinate 738,210,621 of NC_090933.1, read as the reverse complement.
TATAAAATATACATTTTGCCAATTTTCTTTTTTTTAACCGGTCTGCAATGCTTGGATATGTGTGTGTGTCTGTTTGAGCATACTTCCCAACATGCTACAAACCTGGAATTCGGCGTGTGGGTAGGTGCCATGGTGTAGTCATTGTAGCAATTGTTTGGATTTGTTTATTTTTTAAGCGGTCTGCAATGCTTACCCCTGCCATATGACCGTAGTTCTGCCGTAGTGCTATGTTCCTTCTTCCAAACTTTCAGCAGTTCTTGAACATTTTAGCAATTCTTTGTTCCTAAACTTTGCACACTATCAGCATTCTAGCTGACATTAGCGTAACTCACTTTTAAAGTCATGCAGGTGACACAATACAGATGTGGGTGAGAGGAAATGGTGCATGCCTGTCTCTTCAACAGTGTCGGCAATGACGTTGTCTTTAGCTCACATGCTTCAGCTGATAAACTTACGGGTCTGGCACTTCAAGCTCACATGCTTCAGCCCTAGGAATTACCGTGCAAAGCATGTATACCTGCTAGAGAAATACTAAATGGAGCAGATGAAAATGTTTAAAGACAGGTCCTGCAGCACATTCAGTGCATGCCAGGGGGAGGAGTTGGAAGCCTTACATGTGATTGGTGTCTGGCTCAGGGCAACTTACAGTATCAAGCACGAATCTGGGTTCTGACTCTCTCATTGTGCACATCAAGGCATGGGAGAGAAGGCTTACATGTGGTCTGCCTTATTGGGTCTTAGTATGAAGTATATAGACTTCTCTGCAGTAGCTTCTTTACCGGTTATTTATACGGCATATTAGGGCTTTGTGTTTTATTATTGTGTTTGGTTATTCGATCAAGTTGCCTAGTGTAACTGCAGGTGACTTTGATTTGGATGACGATCTAACAATATGCGTTGCTTCATGATATATTTGTTTCTTAGGGAGGTATGTTTCATCCTCCATCTTGTTGTTGGTAAGTAGGTTATTGGTGTTGTGTGCATATATAAATGAAAATGAATGTTTTGTCATTTACACACCATCAGACATATTTTGCCCCTCAGGACGATTAACATTGGATTGAAACTTGTCCGGCTTGGGGTTGATCCATCATGAATCTATTGTAAAAGTGGATTATGTACAATGATGTACTGTATGACTATGTTGAAATAATTAACTATGTGATTGCATCTTTGTCCCATTTAATGTATGGTGTGGCTTTGAAAACATCACTGTAACTGGGCAAATCATTTTCCTGTGACAAAATACATTTTCATTTTCAACTGACTTTTTCAGAGGTCAGTTAATTTGATATCAATGTTATTGACAAACCATGCATTTGTTTGCTTTATGTATAACTTTGAATTGTGTATGCATGCATTTCTATGACAAGGTTTATTTTGTTTTGTGCATTGCGGGCAAGCCAGAATCCAAGATTAAGATGAACGCCTGACTCCTGAAATGCCAAAGACTACCAGTGATCCTATCTTTAGAGTGATGCATCAAGAGGAACGGCTTCCCCATTTCTAGAATTGTCAAAATCAGTGATGTCACCTAAATCTCTGAAGAGTGGCGTATTTGCTAGCAAACATACCTCGTTCCCATTATTTCCCTCTCAACCTACCACTCCTCAATCTATTTCCTCTGTAATCATCAACACCAATCTGGCTGGTTCTCCATCAGGCAAATACTAATTACAGATGCTATCATGGCATCTTCACCAACCAAACACAATTACACAGACTAAAACCAATAATCAATATACCAACCATTGGTGCCAATATCCAAGCTAACTGCAGGCTGGATGCTATCCTCACATTCTTGGTGGAAGTCATTGAATAAGTGCTCACCTACCAACTCCTGTCACACCTCAAAACAACAGAAATCTAGATTTCAAACCAAACATTGCATAGAAATTGCTATTGTTACAATGCTAAATGACCTCCTTCGAATCGTCAATACCACTGGTTGTGCGCTGTTGGTTTTATCCAATCTTTCCACCACTTTTGGCAACCTAGATCGCTAAATCATTTTTGATAGTCTCACCTCATTAGCTAGCATCTCTTCATGGGCCCTAATCTCGTAAAAAATCAATTTCAAATACACCCACGTATGTGAAAGGCCATATATTCTCCCCCTGGGAAACAACCAAAGAGCCTCTGTTGTCAGATATTACATTCATATGGATGACACTCATTTGTATACATGCTCATCACACCTTGTCGATATGTCTTTAAATCTGAATCAGATCCAAACAGGGATGGACAAAAACATGCTGTGTCTTTTTATATAGCCAAAACCAAATTCCTGACTCTTGGATCTCCGAAAGCTATCCTTGATCAAATTAAATGAAATCTTTTTTTTACATTGTTCAGATCTCTCTTGACCTACTCTCTGATGCTGTTATTTTGGAAAAGCTTTGAAAAGCTCTTTGATACCCAATAAGGTTGTTAGCGCCTGACAGATAATCAAATCAAATCTTGGCCTATTTAACACTTCTAAAACCGTAGTAATTTAGGACCAGAACATGTTTAAAGATAGAAAAAATAAAAGCCTTGTCATGGATAGGAGTCTTTCTAAATCTGTCCATCTCTTCTCAGGGTAACATTAACTCCACTTTTTCTAATCTCTACTTCACCTCGAAACTGCTACAACATATAAATTCTTTCCACTCCCTTTCATATCATCAAACTGTATCTGAAGCTTAAATCAACCTTACGCTTAACTACCATAACACCCCATTGGAAGTGTCTCATGACACATTAATAAGCAACAAATCTACAAGAAGTAAGCTGCTATACTAATTGACAACATCATTCATCCAAAACACATTAGTCCAACCCTAGAACCAGCACACTGGCTTCCGGTCAGAGAAAAATGTTAGTCAGGTTTTGGTGCTAGTCCACAAATCTCTTCTTGGCACTGTACCAGATTCCCTGAACAGCTGATCATGCCCTATAAAACTCACATACTCCTTTAATCTCCCAAAATTAACTTGTTTGATCTTCGCCCTTCAAATCCATCTCAAGAGAGGCAGAAGATTTGCTGTGGTGGCCTTTATGCCAGAAACTCTGTTCCCCAACAAACCAACTAACATTTAATTGCAAATTGCAGCCTGTCTTTTCATCCAGTCATTCAAATATCCTCATCCTCTCCTTGGTTTCATCTACCACCTGCTTTGTGGTCCATCATGATAACTACTAGTATTATATTTATAATTGGTTATTTATAACACGCTTAATACCGAAGAGGTTTCGAAGTGCGGACCTGGGAACCAAACCTGTGTTGCTCTGCATCATCTTGCTTCCAAGACGAGCGCGTTGCCCCTAAGCTATACTATACTACAGTACCATGTACAAGATCCACCAATAAACAAGCATGGGCTTGTGTCGCAGTCTGTGTTACATGTCAGATATTTGCATTTTGCTTCAGAACTGTCCGAGTACTTAAGGTCCTTCCATTACTGACATTGTTGGGGTACGGTTGAATGTATTTTTCCTTTGAAAAAATAGCAAATCAGCATGCAAATGTGAAATATTTACTACTTTGCCTCACCGTGAAATTGTGAGAACATTTTGTGGAGTTAAATAAATGGAGAGAAAACTACTTTTTTTTATTTTATTAACACAATAAAAATGAGCTCTTGTTTGTAAAAATGGTGAACACATTTTCATAAATAGAGTTGATTTGCATTTCACCAGCAAAGCCAACTTCGTGCCGGGAGCAGCACAGTACTGCCCTCCTGGAGAAAATGCTAAGCCGAGTTCTCGCACACTCCTGTTGTAAAGCACTCCTCTGCTCTTCTACTAGGTTCTCCTTATAAGCGATACAAACTAATAATAAAAATGTTTTAGGACATTATATGAATAAAAGGATATATAAAGGATAGCAGGGGAGGATATCTTCCTGAATTAAGTGGATGGAAAGAGGTACGTTTTGAGCGTTTTTTTTGTAGGTGGAAGGGGAGGCACATTGTGGGGCGGGAATGTGTTCCAGATTGGGTGAATGCCTATTTGTGTGGTTGGTTTGTCTGGTGTTTATGTAGGTGATTGGTTTCATTTTGTTGTGGATGTAGGATCAGGATTTGAGGTTGATGGCTTTGTATATCATGCAGGCTCATTTGAAAGCAATTCTCTGAGTCAGAAGTCATCAAGAGTAAGGATATGCCATATCTTGCACAGGAGGAGGAGCTATACATGGCCTGCTTTTGTGATGGCAGCTATGTGATATGTGAATGATATGTGGTTATCACAGGTGAAACCTAGGGATTTGACCTTTGTGGAGAGGGATATATGTGGGTTGTCTGTTTTAACCTGCTCTCCATTAATAAATCTGCCATTCCAGGCATTGCACCTCCTTAACCAATCCCCATCATCTTATTAATAACCCAAACCCAAACATGTGCACTTGCACGACAGAGCACACAACAAATATTTACATACAATTTAGTGGGCCTAATTCACAGAAACCGTTTACAATGGGAACCCCCCATTGTAAAACACTATGAATATGGGCCAATATGTCTTACATGACTACCCATAGCATGCATTGCAGCCCATGTTCATGTTTTATGTACTTGAATGTATGCACAACAGACTTGACCACATATATTAGTCTTCACACAAATGAACCATGCATTATATGTCAGCCCAGACAATTTTAGTTGGTCAAATTCTGAATAACTTGAATCGTGTTAATTTTGCCAAATGTTCCTGATCTTCCCTTGGGGATTCTGACAAATTATTCAGGAGAGCTCGGCATTAAGAAGTGTGGAAAGCCAGAGGAAGGGCTCTGGCCACATGACGTGTTCTTAAAGGGTTTTATTTAACATAAAGAAAATGCCTTTTTTTACCCTATTTCTAAAAGGGGAGTTCCCTTCCTAACACACTATACTAAAGGTGCTTGTCAATTGTCAAAATAACAAATAAGGTCATCCGTACAAATCCTATCCTCTAAACTAGCCCTTTCACTTAGAAAAAACATAAGAGAAAGTTGACCAGTATCCTGCCTTCAGAGTTGGTCCCCCAACCTCTCTCAGGGTTTCCAGGAATCCCTCCTGGTTTCAGGTCCAACGCTTGACAGTAGAAACATTTCTCCCTGGTTTAACAGTTCTTGATTATCATGTCAAAGTTCAGGTTCTCATGTCAAAGTTCTCAGGTTTACAAAGTAAAGTCTCAAGTTCCAGAAAACAGTCACATTTCCCAGTTGGTGCATGTGCAGTGATACCTCCTTAATCCCTTTCCAACACTTATGTGGGGTTCTTCCCAATAGGTTTACATCTTGTTGTTTCTTGGTTTCCCTTTGATTTGTTTCTCGATTGTCTTATTGGTCCCTTCTGGCTTCCTTGTTTTACCCTCCCCCAATGTCTCGCTTATCTCTCAGGGCTATAGGTGCCCCCTCTTTATATATGTCTCTCTGGGTTCTGAGGAGTTACTGTGAGCTGTTTGGTAGGTTGCATTATTAAGGTTTATTGGACTCCCAGAACCATTATTATTACTTGTTTCCTCTCCTCGTGGCCTTGATGCTCCTCGTATGGATTTCGGATATTCCTTCTTTCTCCCGCTTCAGGTCTCTCCACCCTTGTGCATTATGAGCAACATGGCTACCTTCTCTGTTGCAGAATTTGCTGCAATGAGGTGTTGGTGGCTTGGTAGTGGTGGTGATCTCCACGGCTTCCTGGTAGTCTCTTGTGGATGAGAACGTGTTTGCTACTCCGCTCTTCTCAGCAGATCTCTGCTTCTCGATTTCTTCAGTGTAAGTGGAGGACTAATTCCTCCCTCACTCTCTGACGTCAGCATTGTTCCTGGGCCCCCGGCCCACCCACGTCCTCTGCATGGTCATGCCTCCAGATAAGGCTGGCTGTGCTCGGTGTTGGTCTCATGGACCTCGCACTGAGCAATGCCTAGTCGGTGGCATCTCACTTTCTCTTCGGTCTCTGTCCAAGCCACAGCCAGCTGCACTGTGCAGTGCAGCTCTGCCCCTCAATGACCGTGGCACATCGGAGGCTTGCCTCTGCATATCACTTCTTCTCGCTGTCCTCCATTCAAAGGGAATAGTGCTTTTTTTCTCGCTCTGTGACACAAAAGGTTGTGTCGTTGATCTTCAACTGTCAAGCTTACAGAGAAACCAGCAGTGGCTTGAGCCAAACATTCAAAGGCACTTTCAACATTATTTTGAGTCCCACAGATGAATGTAAGCTCAGTTTTTCAGATTTCAATGTATGTAGAAAATGTCTTAGTTATAGGGAGTTCCTTATGGGGATGGGAGTCTTTGTCCCCTTGAGGAGAGTCACTCCCAGTGAGGTCCCACTTTCCCAAACCGCTAGCCAGGATTTTGCTTAGCGGGCACACCTCCCTTGCCTTAAAGGGGGTGGCTCGCCCAAAGAAGAAGGGACGAAACCTCAAGTTTTGTTACAGAATGCATGGACAGATGAAGTCCAGAGTGACTTGTCACTCTGAGGCCAACAAAGAAGGTTGTTGTAGCAGTTGCGGGGAAGGTCATGCATTGAAACTGGATTCAGTTGAGGTAGATGAAGAAATAGGAGTAGCAAATGAAAATAGGATTTAGTTCAGTAAAAGACAGAACATTTAAATGGGGTTACGTTGAGGAAGAGGTCAAACATGGAAATAGGTTGTGCCTATTAGTGAGGAGGGAATCCATGTGACCACCTTAGATGACATATTCATGTGTGACATCTCTTGTCAGCTACTACTATGTAAGAGAAAATCCAAGAATGTGCTGGAAGCAGGCAGTAAATGAGTCTGTGACTGTAACTGAGCCCTCATTTTGTGATGGCAAGAGAGCGCCGAACAAGACAGAATAGACAATTATTTAGCAGGAGATTAAATTCAGTGATTGTGTTAGAATTGTGGCATATTTTAGTGACAACTTGAGGCAAAATACTGGTGACAAAGGGAAACAATCATACATTTGTTTGAGAGCTGGACATTTCATTCAATGGATGCACTTTAGTGTGCCATCTCCTGTAATGAGACAAATACCAGCTGCAAAGAGAACATGATACCATTGTTTGGGGGAAGGCTATTACGTTCAGTCTCTGCTAATCAAAACAGATTTGATTCAGTAACATTTAATAGCCCTTTTCTGAGGCATAGAGGTGCCTTGGGGACAAGGGATAGCCACCTGTTAACTGAAGAGCTACCTGAAGGTGTACAAGTGTGCTCCCAAGAGACCCTCCAATTTCCTCATTACGCTTTTCACACTATAACAAGCACACATATCGATACCAGTTTCCAGCACCAAGGGTTACAGAGAAAGCAATAGAAAACCTTCATCAGCTGCCTCACATGATAGAATAATCATAGGGCCAACTCACCTAGGTTCATTTTGCTGGGGACAGGTCTGTCAGGCGCAATCATTTATGTAAATTGCTATGGGCACCCTTGTGAGCCCAGCTTAATTCACAAAGCTGGCTCATGGTTAGAAAGAAAACATCCTTACATTGGTGTGGGAGTTTCACAGTCTGGTAGAGATCTGGCAACCAGACACAATGCTGTTAAGCAACACATTCAGACTTGAACTTCTGGCTCACTCTGAAATGACAGATGAGTTTGTAAGGCCTTTGTTACCACCATCCATGCCAATTAGGGATAATTACCAGGCGGGAAATTATAATAATTCACAACTGATACCCTTTAGGAAGGAAAGAGAAACTCCTGAGAAGGAACACATGGTAAGGGTGCTCAACCAATCAGGGCCTGTTAAGGGAGTGAAGTCATGGAATACCGTAGACTCTTTTTTGATCAATCAATCAATTAAGGAAAACTACAAAAGAGCTCAAGATATGGCTGTAAGTGACATAAACTGGGATACTGACCTGAAGTTAGATTGGGAGAGAAAGCTAAAAGCATAGTGAGGGCTATATCTCACACACAGTTAGAGAACAGATTTAAAGAGACTCCTAAATTAATGCAAATGGCTATATCTCAGACACCTAGAGAGGACAGACTGAGAGAAAAAAAAAAACAGCTATGAGAATTATATTTCAGTTCTTGGCGGAAACCAGATTGAGAAAGGTATCTAAGAACCTGCTTGTGGACACCAGAACGGGCCAGGTTTAAAGAGAAGGCTAAAAGCAAGCTGAGGCTATATCTAAGACATTAGCAGAGACTTGATTGAGGGAGAAACCAAAGAGCCTTTCATGGGTGTATCTCTGAAACTGGGCAAGTCCAGACCAACCTACAGACCTAAACACCTTGCTGAGAGCAACACACTAGGATTGGAGCAGGAGTCATTGACTAAGGTGTGTGGCCATGTATATTGGTGGACAATATCACATCTGAGCTTAAACCTTAAGCAAAACATAAGACATTCTAGTTGGTAGGAGTCTATCCAAAGGAATGCTACAGGCCCAGGAGGCTGACCTGGCACTAGAGTGTGAGAATACTTATGCTTGACAAATACCCTAAAGCAACAATAAAAAAAGTACTTGCTCAAAGGAGATTTCCAAGGAGCGAGCTGAGCACCATGCCTGTGACTAAGGGCCTCATTCCGAGTTTGGAGGTTGCCATGGCGCTATTTTCTCCATGGCTGCCTCCAAACCCGGGTCCGTGTACGGTCTGGGTGAATGGGGACTTACCGGGACATTCCGACCTGTGCAGACCCGGTAAGTCCCCATTCAACCAACCATTCCCCATTCGCATTTGAGCCCCCATAGGGCTCAATGGGAATGGTGAAGGTGCTAATTACGGGCCCATAAATACGGGCCTGTTATTAGTGCCGTGGTCCCTTAGCGGGACCCGCAAAGGACGTGTGGTCAGACCACACGCCCTTTGCGGGTCCCGCTAAGGGACCTCGGAATTGGGCGGTAATGGTTTAACGGCACCGGTCTCCTTACGGTGACCGTTAACCCTTACCGCCCAACTCAGAATGAGGCCCTAAGACTGCCAAGAAGCGAGTTGGGTGCTATTTCCCTGAGAATGTGAATGATCAAGAAACACGCTAAAAAATATCTTCCTGATAATGGATATTAGATGAGGGAATCGTTGAGGATATTTGTCTTTCAATAGTTAGGCTTTTGATGCGCGTTAAAATAATCCTTCCTCTCAACTTTGAGCTAGTATCCCTTATCAGTTTCTATGAATTATTATGGTTTTAAATGTTCATTTTGCTAAGATACTCCCTCTGATATAACACCACTTATTAAACAATCCCACCCCACAATTCTGGGACAAGAAACAGGTTGTATTTGGAGTTAAACTCTAGTAAAATTAAGAATTTCAACCCAATGTGGTTCCCTGACTTTATGCTGTGGAAGACACCGCAATCAATTACATTCATAGGCATCTTGTCTACAAAACGTTGGGTACACCTGCCGGTGAAATGCCTCTATTTTAGCACACATTTATAATAATGAGAATCAAATAATACTATATGTAGAAAACTATTATTAAATAGCACAATTAGATTTCCTTTTCTTTTTGAGCAGTGTTACTTGTCGGCTAGCGTAAGTTAATGGCATTGTGCCTCATTATGAGTCCGGCGGTAGCTGTGCCCATAAAAACGGCACGACTGCCGCCAGAGTCATTTTTTTCTGGCGCCTGGCAATGGGGACTTACCGGGACATTACAGCCCCGGCAGTCACGGTAATTGCCCATTGCGGGGCGCCGGAAAATATTACTCCCCATTCCCATTCGAGTCCCATTGGACTCGATGGGAATGGGGAGGACGGATGCACTGGCACCATTCATGAATGGTGCTGGTGCATCTATCAAGGTCTGTGAGCGGGTGTATGCCAGTCTGGTAGCATACTTTTAATGAGGCCCATTGAAAAATAAATCCTATTCAAGTCACTTTACTTTGGCTGATTGACTGATTCTGACAAGCACTTAACTTTCTCTAGCATCAATAATAAGTAGTGGCATTGGAGAAGGATTGCACAGTAAAACAACATTACACTTTCATTATATTGAAGATACATTCCCCCTTATCAATGTATTCCCATGTGCAATATGATGTTGTTGGCTTCTTGCATATGCATACAAGTGAAATACGAAAATGGCAGGTTCCATCAAAATCTATGGGCTTCAGTTTAGGAATGCTCTGCTATCAATTTTGAATGCAGAGAATAGCAGATAATCTACACTACATACATTTATGATTTTCTGTCAGTGTAATAGGTCTCCATCTCGCTTTACTTTGCGGGATTGTTATATATAATTCAGGTTCTTCCCCTTTGTGTGCTTTGCCATGAGCAAGCTTTCTACGTTCATTTAAATATGGAACAAGTTACTTAACGGTAACTGTTGTTCTCCAGCGTGGGTCTGGTATGGATTCACATGATCATGAGTATTCCCGTTGTCAGGCTGGGAATCCTCAGTAAAGAAAACATCAGTTTCAGTTTCACTTCTCAGCTGTCTTTCTCCTAACAACCAATCACTGGTCTCTGGGTCATACTGCCCCCAGCTAACGACTGCCCTCTACCTAAGCCCCTCCTCTGGCAGCCATCTTCAGATTTTTACTGCAAGTTCAAGTGTTGGGACTCCTCGTGCTATAGCTCTCGATCTTTTACTGCGTTTTGCGATTTTCCTAAGCGTTTTGCTCTATTTTTTTGGTCAATCGAGCCTCAAGCTCCATCGATCCATCATCCGACTAACAGGGACACGTTTTTCTGAACTTTCTATGCTCCTCAAGGGCGATTTCCCGTCGAGTTCCCTTCATGGAGGATTCCAGAAGATTCTTGGAGGCCTATGTCGCATGGACATGGCTGAAGATAGAGGAGACTTGACGCCTCTGTTCAAGATTTTCCTGGACGATGGTCACTCCCTGTGCCTCTACTACCTGCATACCGACCAGACGCACGTGGAGGAGGCCTGTGTGTTCTGCAAGGATATGGATCCCTGACTGTTGAGTCCCGGCAGTATGCCTCACCCAGCCGCAAGAAGAAATCTGAGCGGTCTTCTTAGACCTTTGAGGGCGCTCTGACGACGGGGGTGCAACAGAAGGCAAAGCACTGTGAGTCCGAGGGCCCCAGGAGTGCCGTTGGCACGGGCACCTTGGCAGCCAGGGTGGGCACAGCATCTCCGGCACCTTCTAACACGAGCCAACGGTCCGATTGGCGAAGATGAGGAAGTAGGATCACCCGGGTAAACTTCTGGAGAAGTTTCAGTCGGCACCGACGTAGAAGGTCAAGGGGGAGCGTGGTGCTGACCCTCCACCCACAGTGAAGGCCCCAAGCATGACCAACGCCATGAAGGCCCAAGTTCACTCGGCAAAAACTTCCATTGAAGGAGTGGTGGTATCCCTGGCAAAGGCCGTTGATGCGGGTTCACAGGAGACGGCTTCCAGGATGAGAGTTTCCCTGCCGGCCAGGAGGCAATCATCTTTTCTGCCTGCAGAGAAGATACTGGTGAAGATGATTCCGGTCATTTCCGTGAAACCATCTCCCCTGATCGAGAAGAAGGGAGGGCATGGCAGTCCTGCAGGGCACAGACATTTCCTCCTCCGAGGAGTTTTCTGTTCTGAAGACCATAGTGGATGAGAAGTTCGTTGAGGCTAGGTCCTACGGGAGAGACCCCGATGAGGCAGATGTGGAGAGTGGTGAAGACACCGACGAGGAGGAGCGGGCGTTCAGGATCCAGAGGACACTTTGCCACTGCTACCGTCCCCTCCGCTGCAGCCACCGCAGCAGCCACCGCCACCACCAGCGGACATTTCGGTGGACATCCTTCAGGCCTTGCACACCCTGTGCTCAGAGATTCGGACAAGGATGCCCGTGTCGCTGGTGGGAGACCCCGCAGTACCTGGACCATCAGGAGAACCCCTGCATAAGAAGAGGAGAGTTCATTCTCCACCTCCTTACCATCCATCGCCTCCCTCCCCTCTGCCGAGGGACAAGACAGTACCGTATACGGCGACGACAGGCACGGGTACGGACGAAGACATCGGAGTGGATCTCCCGTCTCCTCTGCCCAGAGCCTCGCTGCCTGACGAGATTGGCCCGTTTCATGCCATGATCTCTAGGGCCTCAGAATTGTTCCAACTGGCTCCCGAGGAAAAGAAGAAGGAAGGCTTCCTGTACCAGCGCTGGAGGGCTAAGAGGAAGACCGTGCTGTCTATCCCGCTGTTGGATGACATTTGGGACAAGGGACTGTCCCTCATGAAGAACCCGTCCTTGGCCCTGGCAAAGAGGGACCAGTATGAGAAAAAGTACAGGGTGCCAGACTCTGCACCCAAGTGCTTGAGTTTGCAGCCTTCCCCAGATTCAGTAGACTTGACGGCAGCTAGGAGGAAGTCTGTGGGTTCGTCTGCGTCAACGTCCTCCACCCCCACGGACGGTGAGGGGAAGAAGCTAGACGCCATAGGACGACGATCATCAAGGCGGCCAACGCCCTCGCCATTGTGGCTCATTACGACAGCGAGCTCTGGTTCAAGATCGCTCCCCTCCTGGACTTCCTTCCCGACTACAAGAGAGCAGAAGCACTGGAGATCCTACAGGAAGGCGGGGTGGCCTCAGACCATGCCATCACGGTCGCCATGGACATCGCCGACACAGGGTTCTGCCTGATGGGCAACACCATTTGCCTTTGTTGACGGGGTTGGTTGAAGGCCACTAACTTCCGCCAGGATGTGCAGTCGATGGCGTTGGACATGCCCTTCGACCGGGATAACTTGTTCGGCAGTACTGTGGATGAGTGTCTTCAAGCCATCAAGATGGATACCAAGATGTCGCGCGCTTGGGGCACGCTTCAGCAGTGACGGCCGTCTTTTTGGACTTCCGGAGGAAAGTCGCAGGATTCCTCCAAAGTTTTTGGTGGCTTTCTGTCATCTTACCATCAACCGTCCCGCTCTTCGACCCAGGAGGCCTACAGGGGCCGCAGCAAGCCCGGAGGAGGTCACCATCGTCGCGAAGGTCCCCAAGGCAGCTCCTCCACGGTGAAGCAGGACTGAACCAGCCAAGATGTCGGGCCCCCACCCATGCACCCTGGTGGGAGGCCGGCTGGCGAACTTCATTGGCGTGTGGAAGACCATCTCCACCAACTGTTGGGTGCTGGACGCTCTGGCCCACAGACATACTCTGGAATTCCAACGAAAGTGTCTTCGTATACCACCCATGGCCAGGTAGGAAAAACACGTCCCTCAGCTTCTGCTGGAGGTGCGGGCCATGCTGAAGAATGGCGCAATAGAGCTTGTCCCAAAGAGGCTTCAGGGCCCCAGAGTGTACTCTCAGTACTTCCTCGTCAAGAAGAAGACGGGGAGTTGGAGGCCCATCCTGGACCTCCACCGCTTGAACAAGTACATCAGATCCCAGAAGTTTTGGATGGTCATCCTTTAAAATGTGCTAGGACAACTGGAAGAAGGGGATTTCCTGTCATCACTGGACTTGGAGGATGCTTACTTTCACATCCCCATCCACAAGGGACACCGCAAGTTCCTGCGCTTCGTGGTTCAAGGGCAGCATTATCAGTTCAAGGCCCTTCCCTTCGGATTAAAGTCGGCGCCAAGGGTTTTCACCAAGTGCTGAGCGCCAGTAGCAGCGCAGCTGCGTCTACGAGGGATCCATGTTTACCACTACCGGGACGACTGGCTCATCTAAGTGAAATCGAGGGAGATCGCCTTCATTCACACGGCGGAAACCGTCCAGCTGCTGACGGAGCTTGGGTTCTCAGTGAACTATGCAATGTCTTGCTTGGTGCCATCGCAAGACACACTGTTTCTGGGGTCTCGACTCAACACAGTGTTGTGCCTGTCATCTCTGTTGAAGGAGAGGATAGCAGCCATCCTGGGCAAGGTGCAACGGCTGTTGACCCTAAAGATTGCAATGGTGAGGTCCATCAAATCCCTTCTCGGCATGATGTCATCATGCATATACCTCGTTCGACTGTGCAGGCTGGGGATGTGGCCACTACAAGAGTACCTCGACGCCCACTGATCCAGGTATTGGGAAGCTTTGAGGACAAGATCTCTCTCGATGAGGTGTTCCATCGAGCGATATGGTGGGGTCTGCGCGCATCTGTCGCGGTCATGGATTTCCAGACCCCACCTCATTCCGACGGACACCTCCCTGGAAGGATTCGGGACACACACCGGAGGTCTCCACGCAAGAGACCTGTGGCTGCCAGAGGAGAAGTCATTGCATATCAACATTCTGGAGCTGCGGGCAGTGTTTTGGGCCCTCAAGTCTTTCCTTCTGTCCCTCACAGGCAAGGTGGTACAGGTCTTCAAGGACAACACCACCACGATGTTCTAAATCCAAAGCAGGAGGGCATCAGGTACCCAGCACTCTCCAGAGAGGCATAGGACCTATGGCACTGGGCCGTGGCCCAGGGGATATTCCTTGTCCTGTTTCATCTGGCAGGAGTGAAGAACATCATCGCCGATTCCCTCAGCAAGGAGCTGCGCTCGTGACACGAGTGGGAGCTTCGGCAGCATCAAGTGGATCTTCTTTTCCGAAAATCGGGCAATCTCCACATCGATCTGTTTGTGACAGCGATGAACACCAAATGCCAGAGGTTCACCAGCAGGTTTCCCTAGCTGGGGAGCATGGGGGATGCGTTCTCTTTCACCTGGGATGGCCTGTTTCTCTATGCATTCCTTCTGTTGCCATTGCTTCAGCGACTCATCAATCAACTCAGACAGTCCCGGTGCAGAATGATCCTCGTCGCACCAGCGTGGCCGAGACAAATATGGTACCCGGACCTTCTGGACTTGCCAGCATCCCCAAAAACAAAACAAAGAGGCCATGGCTGGAAGGTGTAGAATGAATCTTAACCACTGGCATTGCTCTGGGCAACCCTCCAGACCATTGTTCTTCGCCTGCCAAGCCATTACAGAAGGGGAAAGACCATATGCAAATCAGGCTTCGTCCCACCCAAGTTTTTGCTTTGTCACCCCGAGTGGGACGGGTATGCCCAGACGTGGGTCCCGTGCCTGCTGGGCCTAGAGACCCAAGCTACTCCTCACTGATGAGCCCCAACAAGGGTGAAACATGTTTGGGGTTGCTTGTGGTCTCATGCAGAAGGGATGTGACCTAGCAGTTCGGGCTGAACTGCCCCTTTTGGGGTGGGGCCAAGCCTGATTTGCATATGGTCTAAACCCAGCCGGAACCAAATAAAAGTAAATGGGGCCGAGCGACTTTAAGTTTGAGGCTACTAACTTAGCCTTAAACAGTACCAAGGCTATTTAAATAGACCGCGGTAGGAAAAATAGGGTAGATACCACTGCCACCAGCCAAATCTTAAAGAAAGGGGAACGAAATAATGTTCCACGAGAAACAGACAAAAGGGATAACTATTAACCTTTTCCAGAACTCTATGTAAGATAGTTTGTACTGGGTCTGTGAGTTTAAAAATACTAAAAAAGTCAATGGCAACTTTACATGTTCTGGGAGACAGTAGTCAGTCCCAGAAAATGGAGTTTAAAGTGGGAAGTCTGAAAAAGACAACCCTGCGTCACTGCACTAAAGGTGCTTTGTAACAGATGATGCCTATGGGGTAGGTGAAGCTCCACAGTCTATGAACACAAAAATGTTAAACACACACTGCAAAGCACATGTGGGAAAAAAGGCTTACACTCTTACCAGGTGAATAAAAAAAATCCTAGAAATCCAGCAACGCTGCTGAGGGACTCAATAGGTAAGGGAAATTAGCCATTCTGGAGAATTCTCCCTAACACCAATATTTTTGGATAATAACATTTTTTAAGTGAACTTCCCCTTTAAGCAGATGCCATGGGTTTATATTGCAGAGATCAACCCAATATATTTCTTTTATCACAGATAATGAGGTCTATTTTTCTCCAGATGGTGGAGCTTTTCTCCTGGGGTCTTGGACTTACTTATTGCCCACTTATTGCTGGTATGCTTTAACATATAGGTCTTCATTTATAATGACATCAAAGCAATGTCTATCCCTTATTTTTGTACTGCTGTTAGGGAAAGAAACACTTTTCACTATTATTTCACATGCTTTACAGGAAAGGCATTACAGAATAAGAACAATTATTGTCAATTCTAAAACATAAATTGGTTTTAGTAGCAAGAAGGTTAGGATTTAGTGAAGAAGTAATTTTATTTTTTCAGACAAATATAGCTTTGTTCATTTGACAAATATGGCCTATTGACTTCTGAGATTGGGGTTTGGGGTTGAAAACTTTGCTTGTGAATTTTTATAAATAGACATTACAGGGGCACAAGCTGGGTTTTCCTTATATGGTTTGCAACATTTCTCACATAACATGTAGAAGCAGGTACCATACCTGTCAGATTTCTCCTCGCCTTTCGCATGTGCAAACTCAATAGCAGGTCTCTGATTAAAAAAAATAGTTTTCAGCATCTCCTGCTGTTAATTGAAAATTGAGCAGATCCCAGGATGCTTAGTACATAAATAACTAGGGACATGCCACATGCTCTGATTCAACCAGCCTCTACCCTAGGATACCTCTAGGATTGCCGGCAGGCGAACGCCGGCCCTCCTCGAAGGCACTCGAGGAAGGCTCACTGCCTGTCCAAGCCCATCAGGATTCATTCACGTAGGAGATCAGGAGTAGGAGCTCTTCCCATGCCGCACACTGCTGGAGCAGTGCCTTCCTCTGCACCGGAACATGAGCCGGTGGGAAGGTAAGCAGCTGAGCTATTCATGTAAGCGCAGCATCATAAGAGAAATTGGGCCACAAATTCTAAAATAATTGATGCGCCATCATACCAGCCTCTGCCTTGAGTTTCAGGCTTCCTAAGTGCATCTGAGCACTATTTGCGAAATTTTACCCAGCGCTTTCTGCATTAGCCACGAGGGCTAACTCATTCCAAGATGGCCACCAATCAGGCGAACACCGGCCCTCCTCGAAGGCACTCGAGGAAGGCTCACTGCCTGTCCAAGCCTGTTCCGAGCCGACAGAGCACAGGGCCAGGAACTCTGCCAGTTTTGCTCCAGACCAGTCATCCTCACCCCACCCGATGCCTACCCTTTGCAGTACCCATAGATAGGTATCTGATCTATACGCGCATATGATGTCACTTGACTTACGGTTCTCTTCCCTAGTGGGCTTCTCCCGCGTTGTAGAACCGCTGGCCCTTTGACACTTTCTATCTCAACACCTTACCACTGCACGCCACCTGCTACTGCTGCATCACCGCCTCTCAATCAGCATTGTGCTGACATGTACCACTGCTACACCAGGCTGCCCTCTCATCAACTGTGCTCAGCAACCTCATAACGTTATGCACCCTGTACTTGCTTGCATGTTTTATAAAACCATAATTATCCACACTTGAAAGTTCCCTATGCTGAAACTATGTGCCACTGTGAACTCCACTATCTTTTCACTAACCCACATTTGATACCTCCACACCACCATGTATTTGAGATATTATGTCTTGCCACCTGCCTAATTGCGATGTATCAAATTGTAGACAATCACCTGGTCGCCCACTTGTCGGACATTATTCTGACACGCTAGTATTGCACTGCCTTTGCTACTAATGCTTTGAAGTGCTTTACCTGATTTGCCTCGAAGGCTGCTGCCTTGAATTGCCACAACTGAACCACCTTTTTGCTGATACTTTAATTGTTGTGCATGTATTGAATTACCACAACTGAACCACCTTTTTGCTGATACTTTAATTGGTGCGCCTGTATTGAATTGCCACAACAGAACCACGCTGTTTCTGATTCTCTGTAGCGCTAGATTTGAATGACCAGGTAATACTAAATATTTACACAATGTGTATACCGGGCATTTACTCAGCACTACTGAGAGTAATTCTCCACCTATTCCACTAAACTAGTCACTCAAGCTACCCAAATTATTGGAACCCCATGCCAGGGGCTCCCCTCACACTAAACCGAGTTACTGGACTGTACCTGACCACACAGGCACACCCACCATCCAGACCAGGCACAGACCCACGCACAACCCAATTCACACCCATGTCAAGCACAAGCCTGATAATAGGCCACTTCGCTAACTCCCACTAAAACCATCACCCCTCTTATCAGAGGTGCCCTAATAAATGCATGCTCCTTAGTAGCCCATGCTACAGACATAGCAGACCTTATACTAGAAGAAAAGCTGGACTTCTTAGCTATAACTGAGTCCTGGCTCCATGTAGCTGCAGGCCCAGTCCTTATGTTAGCCATCCCAGAAGATTACACTATCCTCAGAGCCAACAGAACATCATCCAGAGGCGGAGGCCTCGCCATAATTGCCAAAACTCACCTAAAGTTGAGACTTGCCACTTCGGACCATTCCAATTCCTGCGAATCGCTAATAGCTAAACTTCCCACTGCCAATTCACAAGCGCTCACCATTCATCTACTCTACAGACCCCCCGGCCCTCTCGGCACATTTGAGGAGGACATCATAACCATCCACACCAACAACATAAAGAACACGTCACAGAGCCTTCTCCTAGGAGATTTTAACCTAGGTTTTAAAGACCCCAAAGACCCTCATGCCACTCTTATTGACAACAGCTTATCTGAGTTAGGATTTATCCAAAGAGTGACCCACCCCACCCACAATAAGGGGAGGACCCTTGACTGGGTGGTGGACTATAATTGCTTGGCCTCCATCACCGCCATCTCCCCCCAGCTCTGGTCTGACCATTATCTCCTTACCTTCTCTCTCTCGAGGAATCGACCCTGACTACCGCTAACAACTCACTAGCCATCCCAACGAGAAATAAGAAAAACATCACAGCTGAAAAACTCATCCCCCTATTTCTCCCGACCTTGAACTCACTTTCAGAAACATCCAATCCCCACAACCTTGTAGATGAATACAACAAAATCATGAGGTCAGCTCTAGACTCCATCGTTCCGCTAAAACACAGAAAAAGCAAACCTAAAAGACATCTGAACACATAGTTCTCCCCCTACCTGAAATATCTCAGACTCGAAAAATGCAAAAGCAAACAGGGATGGAGACAAGCACACTCTGATAACAATAAAACAAACCTCAACAAAATAACCGCTCTCTACAAAAAGAAATCATAATCAGCAAGCAAGAGTCCTACAACTTGAGAATATTGCAAGCTAACTCCAGCATAAAAGATTATTTACTATCATCAAAGAGCTTGAATCACCCATTCCAGTCCCTGACACATGTGTGAAAGACAAAGAGTGGTGTACCAGCATCTAAAATCCCTCTCTAATAAAGTTGCAGGCCTGCAAGCCAAAATCATTAACAAGAAAGACTCCCTCTCCTGCACCGCCCGCCCCAAATTCCTACACCGAAACCCCCACTTCGCTTCAACTTCTCCAAAGTATCCACGCTAGAGGTTGAAAAAATAATTCTCACCCTCAAACCATCGAACTGCCAGGGGGACCCCTGCCCCTCACAAATCATCAAAGACGCAACCAGAGACCTCTTATCTTTCATCACCAAGCTCATCAATTCGTCCTTCTCCTCAGGTACCATCCCCAGTAACCTCAAAGAGTCATGGGTTCTCCCTCTACTCAAAAAACCTTCCTTAGACCCTTCAATACCCACAAACTACAGACCCATCACCACATCCCCTTCCTGCTTAAAAATCTAGATAAGCATATCTTCAAATACAACAATACTTAGAAAAAAAAACACCTCTTGGGAATCCGTCATTCCGGCTTCAGACCTCAACATGGGACTGAGACAGCCCTTATTGACATTAAGCCACAAATTGATTAACCCAGAGACAATGGGAAAACTG
Organism: Ambystoma mexicanum; assembly: GCF_040938575.1. Lineage (NCBI taxonomy): Eukaryota > Metazoa > Chordata > Amphibia > Caudata > Ambystomatidae > Ambystoma > Ambystoma mexicanum. Next base: position 738,190,996 of record NC_090933.1, on the reverse strand, counting down.
CTCTACTACTTCTACTTGACCTTTCAGCGGCATTTGATTTAGTAGACCACAAAATTCTCTGCAGCCACCCAGAGTCAGCAGCCCACTTCTCGCAAGAGGCTATCGGCTGGATTCAATTCTTCCTCAACAACAGGTCTATGTGTGTCTTCTCTAGCTTAGCCTCCGCTGACCCTATCCCCATCACCTGTGGGGTTCCCCAAGGCTCATACGGCTCCTCCACCCTGTGCAACGTGTTCACAAAGCCCCCATTCACTGATCTCAATGGTCTTGGTATCACCTACACCAACTATGCTGATGATGCCAAGATCCTCATCCCATTGACAGGAGATTATGACAAGGATTTGGCCTTGGTGAACAAGGTGTACCTCATCATCCAGGCATGGATGGCCTCTCATAGTCTATGCTTGAATGATGACAAGACTGGCCTCATTATCCTTGCCACCACCTCCAACTTAAACAAACTGAATCACAAATACGCTAGCTTTATCATAGATGGCAACACTATTAATATAGCCAAAGAAGTTAAAACACTAGGTTTCTATCTAGACACCACCATATCCTTCTGCAAACAGGTCAGCTCCATTGCCTCCTCCACAGCCTACACTTATAAATTAATTAGAGCAGCTAAACCCTTCCTCTTGACCCAGAGCTGCACTACTCTAGCCAGAGCCCTAATCCTGTCAAAACTGGATTATTGTTACTCCCTATATGTTGGAGCCAACAAATATATTACAAGCAAAATCCAGATTTTGCAAAATAATGCTCTCAGAGCAGCTCTGAGCCTCTCCAAAACAGAACATATCTCCAACACTAGGAGAGCCCACAACTGGCTCCCCACAACCGACAAAATCATGCTCAAGGTAGCATCACTGAGGCACAAATGCCTCAATAATGCAGCCCCTCCGCTACCTTGTTGATAGATTCAAGAGATACACCCCCAACCGATCCACCAGAACTGCAAACTCCAACCTACTCACAGTGGCCAGATTTAAACGATCCAAAACTGGAGGTAATAGCTTTCAGGTGAAAGTGGCCCAACATTAGAACTCCCTGCCACCCACCTTAAGGACACCCCAAACCTACCTTCATTTCACACGCAATTACATCCAGTGGACAAAGGAAAATGACCGTTAACCTCACCCTTGCATGCCTTCCCTATGTACATTTTGTAAACTGCTATTCATGTATCTGCCTCGCTCTAGCACCTGTATTAACCTATGTACATAACTATAAACTATTGTACAGCAATATAACCAAGCTGAGAATATCCTTGTTGCTCCTGCGCCCTGATACCCTTGGGCCTGGCGCACATTACAAATTAATAAAACAAACAAAACAAACAACCCCCCCTTAATTTGTCTGTTATAAGTTGAAGGGTGATCTCAATGAAACAATAGTAGATATCCCCATCCTTCCTACCATTTATTAGTACCCCGGCGAGAGACAATCAGAATGCAACAAGCTTTCTGATTGACTCTCGCCAGGTCCCTACCCGGCCGGGAATCCCTCCGTCGGGATTCCACTGCCTTTGTCCCCGGCGGGGGGCGTGGCAGCCCCTCAGCCAATGAAGAGGCTTGAAGCGGGGCCATCCCTGCTCCGAGCTTCCCCGCGTCTGAGAGGCTGCCTTCGCCCCCCTGCCGGGGACTCGGGTAAGTTTTTTTTTTTCCTTCCCTCTCCTCCCTCCCACCCGCCCCCCAAACTAACCTTCTTGATCCTGCGTCCCCGACGAGGGAAGCCTCCAGCCGCGTGGAGACTCGGAGCAGGGCCATGCCCGCTCTGCGCCTCCACACGGCAGGGGGCTTCCCTCGTCCCCCGCCAGGGACCCAGGTACTTTTTTTTTTTTTTCGTCCCACTCCCGCTCTCCCAACCCCACTTACCTTTTTCTTTATCCTTTTTTCGGGAGCGGCCGCGCTGGGAACACTTGTGTTCCCAGAGCGTCTGCTCCCGATGGCCGCCATGGAAAGGGAAAACGGACTCCCTTTCCATGGCGGCGGCCATTTTCTTGGTCGGTTTTTTTTTCTGTCCCAAAACTGCAGCGTTTCGGGACAGAAAAAAATTGCTTTTAGTACCCCGGTCACGCAAATTTTTCGGGCCGGGATACTAATAGCAATAGAACCCGAGCGGCGGGGGCATTACCGACCCAGGTAATGCCCCGGGGCCCATAGGTAAGGACCCGAGCGAAGCGAGGGCCTTACCGAAGACTTCCAATCTGACTCTAGTGTGTTCTGCTGGTTTTTTGCCACACAGAAAACTAGTAGAGAAGAAACATGTATGCAATTGTATGGAGGCCTCAGATAGAATTTAGTGACTTAGACGGACTGTGCAATCCGCTTGTGACCACTTGGGATAGAATATCAGCAGTTAGGAGAACATCTTACCATTGGCTGTAATGTGATGAATCAGGACATAATATTAGTAGTGAATAAAACCATACAGTTGTTTTGAAGCAGTGGTATTACCTTTGCTGCTTGTAAGCGTGATATTATTTTGTGATGAGCAAAGTCAAAATACCAGTAATAAAGAAAAATCAAACAAATTGTTTCAACAAAAAATATATTCTGAGACATAATTCTTTGATACCACAAGACAGACTGCTTGTAGGGTAGACAAACGTATGAATTTCGGAAGCAGATTTTTTCATTCTTGATAGTAATTGATTGTTCAATCTTTTCGTGATGACTCAAGATAGAATATTAGTAGCAAAGAACAAAAAAAACATACAATTGATTGGGGGCAAAGGTGGCATTATTTGACTGTACTTGTGTGTTTCATCCTTTTGTGATAACTCAAGACAGAATATCAGTAGTAAAAAGAATATCAGGCAGGGGATTACATTCAGTGTGCTATTTTATGTGATGACTTGAGCCGTGAATACTATTGTGTCAAGAAAAACTTACAGTTGTTTGAAGTGCAGAAGAAGGCATTAAGTGGTTGAATCTAAGTGTGCCCTATGTTTGTGATGGCTCAAGACAGACTGTTAGTATGTAAGATAAAATCAAACAATTGTTTGGAGGCAGTAGACTGCACTCGGTTGCAGCAAACGTGTGGGAAACGTCCATTAATAATATGAAACAAACGGGTAAAAACCCTGTACGGAAGGTGTTCAGCAAAGGCCCACTAACAGGGATACATTGATAACATAAGAAAAAAAGGCAAATTGTCAACGAGTGCCCAACACGCATAAAGAAAATAAAAGCATTTCGATTTATATGCATAGGAACAATTGATGTAGGACATACATGTAAAAAACAAATGAATAATCCCTAAACATGTATACAAAAAAAAACATAAATGACAACAATATAGTACATCCAATTCATCAAAAAAGGAAGACGTGTCCAAACTGTCCTAGAGGAGAACTAGTAGTCTTGCATAGACTGTTGTATGTATGTGTGAGAGTACCTCTATCTAACCCCTAATGTATGATATTAGAAGTACTCGCTGTACTAATTAATGTACACACTGGAATGCCTAAAATGCATTAGGGGATGAAACGTACATATTTCTGTCCAACAAGCCTCAATACCGGACATTCATCAGAGGTAAATACCAACAAATAAAGTCCTCTTCATCCTAAGACAACGATTTCTACGGAGCGCAATGTCACTATATAAAATGTAAACAAGAACTTCAAAGATGGTGGTTACATATATTCAGAACAGGACACAATCATTAGCAGTGTTCCAAGGTACATACGTATTGTAGATCGTCACATTACTGAAAAAAAAAACAAATACAGCATAATTACCAGAGGGTATTGATATCAAAGCATGAATGAAGTAATATTAAGTCACATCAACGTGCCAAAGTACAGCAGAACACCTTCAAACAAATACCATACCTGTCATTAGATATAAGGCTGGTCAATCAAGCATTGAAAGTGTTAAGTATCCTGGATCCAATGTAGTCTCACAAACTGCCAATGTAAATGAATGGGAGAAGTGGCAAAATGCGTCGGCAACACAATAGAATACCACCAAATACATGACAGAGAGGAGGGGATCACTGCTGCAAACCCAAGAGGGAAACCACACGAGGTGTGAAACAAATCCATAAACACTCAGTGCCACTTAACTACATAGGATACCCCGGAATGTAATTGTGAACTAAGGCCATCAACACAACGAAGCAGTACAGAAAATCACATGCTGTTGTGTTTAGGTAGATGAATGTATGTATGAGTACACAACACCTACGTTAAAGTATTTCCATTACAGTGTTGCGTGAGTTCTTCCGCAGCTGCTGATTGGCACATTGGCACAAAGATCAGTAAAACAGGTACCACGGGCTCGCTAGGAAAAAACATAATAGCGAACAAATGGAAAATGAATGTACTGTATTCAAGAAGATTCCACGAGTGTTACAATGAAACCAACCAACGAATCTAGGCTGTACATACATGTACATGTCATCATCTGATGGCTAATCCCAGTGATCACCTTTTGTGGCATGCACCCTCTTCATAGTTCTTGTCATTGAGATGGGAAATAACCATCTTGAGTACCAGCATTTCTGGGGCATGTATATGTGCCAGAGGGGGGCAGGTTACTCGAAGACCCTTTACATAAGCTACAGCAGCTCATGTGTGCACCTTGGGATGATTTATTTGTTATGGTAAATTGAAGTCATCATCATCTGCGCAACATATGGCATTACAGTCAGAGGAGAAAAGGAAGGAGACGGACGTGGTTAGACAGTCTTCTGTGTCTGGGGCAGAAGGGATAAATGTGTAGATTGTATCCACTGATACCCCGGAAGGAACAACATGCAGCGTAGAGTAGCATGAGTCAGGGACATCAATACACAGTTTATCTGAGCAGGATATGGGACTTTCCTGGTCCTCGCTACCACATTCATATAGTGTGTTTGAGAATAATACTGATGATGATGATGATGGTACATCTGAGTTCAGGATGCAGCATAGGATCCTGAAAGCCACTCATATGAAGGAGGATAGGGAAAAGGATAATGCCATAGTTACAAATATCTGAGGGAAAGACACAACTATGCCTCACACTTTGTAGTGTCTTTCGAAAGCAGCCTATAAGATCCGAAAGGGAAACACATTGGCATGTGGCAGTCAGACCATTAACGTCAGAACACCAGCACACCCTACACAGCAAGCTGACTACTGCCTACACTGTACAATAGCAATGGGCACTGGGTGAAGCTAGGACCGACGTGGGTACCATATCTTTACAGTACTATATGATGTGGCACCATGTGCTTGACTAGGATTGACACACAAACCCTTAACTACAACTCTGTCACCACCAGCTAACCACCATACCACACCATGCTGCACTGTCACTACAAACAACATAGCTGCTGTCTTAACATTATTCAGGCTACTGAGCCCCACCGTTGCTTCGGTCAGTGATATCCATTTCAGCCATGCTATGGGGGTGAGGGTGTTTGAGCATGGACAACAATATCACACTAGACAGTGCACTGGTCATAATGTTATCTATGGACTTCTTGACATATTCTTTCCGTCTGTTTATCAGTAGAAACAATGACTGATGGTACATTCTTGTTCAAAGTTATTTTTAACACAATGTTATTCCAAATGTGTACCATTAAGTACCTTTTGCAGTGGAAAGGTTGCTAGAGTCTGATGGTCGGAAATTCCACTTCACAGTGGACTCATGGACAGAAAATTGACTGTATAGTTATGACCATGCTCTGTGTGACCTCACTTCCCTGTAAAGCCAATAGGGGTCACGCTCCCCAAGCAATCCATAGAGGCAGAAAGAGCTTGCAGGTCGGCACCAGAGCACTTTGTGTATGCAAGGAGTTTACAGAATAGCCACGGGTGAGTTCTCATCTGGGAGGCGGTTCGAATGGTGATGGCAGAGTGGCTAAGCCTCCACACCAACACCACTACTTTGCTGCTGACGATGAGACTAATATCGTTGCTGCTCATTGAGTTGGAAAAACCATGAATGTCTCTTGCTTTGTGCATGTCCTTCATTTGTGGCACTTTTCATCAGCACTTGCCAGCCTAGGAAGGACATGCTTGCTGTGCCCTGAAGGGTGGTTCTTATTTAATTCAGGCCTACAACTGGTTCGTCCAATAGCCTGTGCTTCAAATGTTGCCACAACACACTTTCAATACTGCAATTGCTACTCGCTGTAATTCAAATGTTTGACTGGGTAAGGGAACAATATAGTAGCATCAATGTTTAATGCAACAGACACAGCAGATCATTAGTCGTGGTTGCCTTTATGCCAAGACATTGGCAGCCGCTGTTTTATGCATGTTCTACAATGTGGTTTTGTATTGTGGCAACAATCAGTGTTATTCAGCATTGTTCAGCTTTCAGACAAGTGCGCTGCTGTTTTCCCTTCTTGAGCAGAACCTCTCCAACATGATTAGGGTTTATCATTTGGGTGTCAAGGTGGATACAGTATACAGTGTGGCTTGTGAGTTGAGCGCTCTGAACCTTGCATGTGGATCGACACATAGGCTCAATCAAATATAACACATCATTTCTCGGTCTACGTTCCAAGTTCACATTGTCTGTTCTTCATCCAAATGTAGTCATAGGAACTCCCAGAAGCCAGCCTAAAGAGACTCGTGGCAAATGTGCAAATATGCATTGGTTGGAAAATGAATTGCATGAAAAAGAGAGGCAGCAAGATAATGCAACAACTCCTGTGCAAAACACACCACTAGAAATGCCAGAAACACTGTATTATATCTCGTTGGAAATGCCTCCCTATTACCATCTGATTCTGATGGAGAACCTGTGGGATGCAATTCTCACTCAGTCTGTAATGCTTAATGCTGATAGATTTACAAAGAATACAAAGCTGACCTTCAATAATGGAGATGGTAAATGCCCACCTACTTGACACATGTGTCATGAGCAGGATCAAGATCCAGTGCAGTATGGGTTCAGAAGACAGTGCATCTGGCCAGCTTCCCTTGTGAGACTTGTTAAATTCACACACACAGAAGCAGAGTAGTGTTGTCTAGTGGAATTGTGGTTGTCAAATTGATCTCTCTAGTGAAAACTCCTGGTGACTACAATATCCTGGTAAAATGTATTTAGCGTTTAAGCACTACAGTTCTTTTGCTCAGTCCTGGTATTTTAGAGCCACAGTGATGGAGGGGAGACCGCCCCCTGAAAGAGCAGAGAATACCTTTTAGGATGTACTTATTTCTCCCCACTGCACAAGCGCCACAGTCATGAGCATTTCCACGGCTCTCCTTGCTACATGAAATCCTTAAACATAAGAATGTTGCAGTCCCTCATCGCTGTAGAGAGCTAAAATCATGAGATGTTTTGGATTCTAAGTGTTACACGACAGCTGCAAACATAAGAATCACAGATATTTATTTTCCCTTTGTATTTGCTGCAGGGGTGCTTCAAACACGAGACTTTATAGGATTCTCACTGGTAGGTGAGAGCTGCAAACATAAAACATTTTTGGGTACTCCGAATTTAGAGAAAGTGTTTCAAAATAAAATAAGCAAGCATACAAAGTAAAATAATAAGCAGCATATAGTTAAGTGCCCAAATGGTGCTTTGGCCATGTCATCGCCACAAGCGGCAAGTTGCCATGACACCGCCATACACTGCTCCCAAACTCCCCTACATTTACAGTACCAATGTTTTAGTGATTAGGTGGTTTATGCCCGGTGCACGGTGGCACGAGTTATGGTTGCTTATGTTACCATAACTGACGAATTTCAGGGGGTTTTCGGTTTTACTTTGAACCATAATGTCCCTTTAACAAAGATTTTTCACTGAATTTCATAGGTTTTTAGTAGCGCAACTTAACCATAACGTCCCTTTAACAAAGTTTTTTACTGAATATACATATGTATATAATTCTGCTGCTCAAATAAAACCCAGCCAATTAGCCTGTGAGAGGAAGTATAGTAATTACTGCTGCTGCTCAATGCTAACCCGCACACTCTGTCCATCCTTTTGTGGGTGGTGACTTGTGGACAAACAAACTTACTTGCTCATGTTTTACAAAACGATGGCCAGTACTGAAATGTGAACTGGCTTCACATTCTGAGATGACACAACATGGTCCCCATGCAAATTGCCAACTTTCTACAAAAACAAATATGCCTAAGTGTTGGCAGAGGTTAATACTGGGCAGGGCAAAACGCACATAGTTTTACTTAAGGTATCTGTGTGTTGTACCCTCAGACTTCCAGTAGCTGCGTAATCAAATCCTTGGAAACTGTGTACTTTGGAACTGTAGGATTCGTAAGGGATTGCTGTGGATGAGCTGTTTTCTTGAAGTGACCTGAACCGCTTAACAAACATGGCCACTATACCTATCTCACGATTAAAGCAATGTTGCTTCTTACTACCGTTGACTTGACAGTATCGATTCATAGCACCATTGAAACGCCATTGCCTGCAGCTCTAGATTTGGTAGATATATTGTAGCTTTGTAAAAGAAATGGCTGCCATCATTAAACAGAAAAGGGACTAGGTCCCTTTTCGGATGAAGTGACCATGGAAAACAAGTTCCAAAATGGCCGCCATCATTCGAAAAAGTACCTGGACCCTTTTCTATTTTTATGGCGGCATATATATATATATTTTTTTTTTATCAACAGTGCTGGCGGTGAATGCACATTCGCACCCGGGAATAGCGGATTGTTGGTCAATCTGTCTTTCCCGGGTCCGAATCTAGTTTCATGATTCAGTTTCCCATTCACAATTCTACGGTCTGGTGCCTTGTTACCCACTTTGTAAGTTTATTACCCAATAATACAGTAGTTAAGCGGTTGAACTGTCAGGATTGTCATGATATGTTGGGGCCCAATGAGATAACGCTGCCTTTCTGAAATATTACTTTGATGGCTTAAAGTTCTTTGTTTGCTATTGCATAGTTTTCCTCTGCTCCCGTCATTATTTCGGAGTAGTAAGCCAGTGGGTTGAGATGGCCTTTTCATGGTCTTGTTGGGGTAGAAGAGATGTTAAATCGTAACATGACATATCTGTCTGGATATTGAACGGCAGTGTCTCAAAGATGCTGTTGTTAAAGCCCTTTTAATATCTCAGAACAATGCTTTTGGTTATGCCGGCAAAACATAGGGTGCCCTATTTTGTTCAACAGTTGAGGGCCATCAACAAATATGGCTGAAAAGTTGTTAATAAAGTAAAGCAATGAATGTGCAAAGCCCAGCAGGGCCTGCACCTGCTTCATTGATGGAGGGGTTTCTTTGAGAATCTCATTTACTTTTGTAGGTCTCCTTGTGGTTTATTCATGTAGCCAATGAACTCTACTGTTGAGACATGGGGAAAGCATTTTTCTAAACTTGTATGCAGTTAATTGCCCTGGGCCTCTGTAGAACTGTGCAAGCGTGAGCTAAATGCTCTTCTTTGCTACTGGAATAGATGAGGATGTCATCAATACAATCCAGAGCACATCTCTTCAGAGACTCATCGAAGAAGAACTGGAAAGCTGCAGGTGCAATACAAAGCAGGAAGAACTGTACTTAATACTCAGCAAGTACTGAACGCAGTCTTCCATTTGTTTCCATCGTTAGATGTTTTGCACCACCTAAATCAGGATTTCAGTAGATACAGGCTGATCTTGCTTGACCTGAAAGAACTGGCATGAGCGGTAAGATTTGACAATTCTTTATTGTGATATTGTTTACTGCTCGGTAGTTGACACAGGTTGTGAGTATCCCAGAATATTGAGAATCAAAAAAGAGATTTGTGAATTTGAGTGACATATGAAATAATTCCATGGGTTTTGTTCAATATACTCTTTTAAATGTCTACTGCCTGCCTTCTAGAGGGCAGACACACCACAGCCATGTAAGTGAGAACCGATTATGACATCTCTGGCAGACCGGTGACAGTCTTATTGAACACATCTCTATATTACTTGTGTCGTGGGGGCAGGCTAGCTTCTGGGGAAAAGGATTCTTTTCTATGTTTGTCAACGCATACGAAAGGTGTCATTGGGTTGGTTACAATAGCACTTACAGGCTGTGAGAGAATTATAAATTGGGCTGCAAAGGCAGACCCAACCCCAGATTAGAACAATCCCAATTCTGGGTTTTCGTTGTAAACTTGAAATGAGGATTTATTTTCTGCTGATATCCCACCCAAACAAAATGTTCTCTTTTTCTTCCTTTTTTGTTTTGAGGTAACAACATAGTCAGAAATATTAATTTGGTTTCAAATAACAAGCCTTGTTTCTGATTGAATGGATAAACTGAGCGTGAAATTGATATATGCCTCTCTCCTTGCTCGGTCTTTCCTTTATCTTTTTTCTGAATTTATGTACTTTAATTTATGTACTTTATATCTATGTCTAAGAATGTGTATTTGTTGATGCTAATGTTACTTTAATGCACCCCTTTATGTTGGGATTCACTGTATATATTTTTTCTCTATTTTTTGCAATTATAACATGTAAAATGATATTTATTTATTCTTCTGCTTTTAGATATGATTACATTTTCAATAATATCACTTCGATTCTTGAAAGACTAGGGGCTGACAAGGTGTCCTTTGTTCTGTATAATTGAATGTAGTAAGAATAACCTTTGTGGTTAAATAGTATTGGACCAGGTAATTGAATTTAAATAATTTAAACCTAATAGGGCCAATCCACAACGCATCAGTACCTTTTGTTGCTTTGAGATAAGGTCCAGACATCCCGGCCAATAGTGGGTTGTGCATTGTCAACCAAGGCTTCCTCAGGATACCTTTGAGCTGCAGTGCAGCATTAAGGCCAAAGGATGAATATTCTACACATTTCTGACACTGTGACTGTGCATAGTCAGTTTGTGTGATAATGGGACTTGATTTTAAGGGTAGCCATCCGCCGACTTGACAATTCCAGGGAACGGTTTCTAATGTACTGGCATTCCCAAATATATATCATACCCTATAGCCACGAAGTACCTTGAAGATTTAGAATCTGTTATTGCCTCTAGGGAAATTCCCTGCTCCCCTCTTCATAAGTAGGCGGGTGGAGTGATGGTGCTGTAAACTGCTTAGTATTAGCTATGCTATGGGGTCTCTCAACTGAAACATTGCCGGCAGACCTAACTCTATGAGCCTTCAGCTTGTTCATTTCCCCCGAAAAGTACCTTTGGATTTTGAGGGTCAGCCACGGATAAAGGGGTTTACCGCCCCACAATACAGATATCATTTGTTTTACTGTCTCTTCTCGATCTCCGCCACACTGAGTGCGGAGATCCATGGCCTGCTTGTACTGGGGCTGCCCCCCCTCTTGCTTTCCACTTTTGCACGATGGATCTGTTCCAAGGTGGGCCTGATATCCCCATTGCCTTCATTCCACTTTTTGCTCCACAGTGAGAAGGTACAGATGCAATACCAAGTCCTTACAGGCAGAACAAGTTTCGGGTTAAGGGTGTAATTGTGCACCCATATTTTTTATGTTAGCTCGTAAAATTGAGTGATGTATGTTACAAAGGCCTATTACCATGACAAAAATATTGCAATTCACTATGCACTGCATAGAAATTGTGCTTCTGTCAAAGATGGACCTGAACTCCGTCCAATCATATAGGAGTGGATCAAGTTCTTGTATCGGCTGCTCTGCCCGTTCGTGCTGTGTCATTTGTAAGGTTGGTCATGACAAAATGCATTATGGGTTTGTACTTATGCACATGTATTGGGGCTGTATCAGGAAGTGCAACTGGCACTGCATCAGAGAAGTGATTGGATGTCCACTATGATTCTTAGATATTAAAATAGGTTTGTGAGCTACCATGTGGTTCATTGTAGAGTGGGAGCAGGTACAACAAGAGTTGCCAGGGTGCCTGGCATGCAGGCCTCCAACGGGAGTGTGCAGCTGCCATTGCCTGCATCTCAACCCTAGCTCAACCCTAGCTGTTGCCACTTTAACTTGTAATGCAATGCTCTCTGCCCTAGCAGTGGTCCCTCTGTTTGCAAACTCTCGGGGATAGTAGGACATTGCCACTTGTGTTCTGTCGGGCCACCAAAACGTCAGAGGAGGAGGACGCACCACACTACCACTCTCCGGTTTAGCAAGCCATGCATATTAAGCACGCTGCCCAGCAATGGCTTTCCAAGGAGTGCAAAGGGTTTGCTATATCTGGTACTTGAATAGGATAACAGATGAAGGAAACCCGTAGCGAGAATAAAGAAGTGCTTATGGATGGGAAAGGGAGCATAAACGTGCACTTTGCACAATATGCGTGTGTCCATACGCACCAAGTAGACAACTTTCACGCACCAGGTACACAACTTTCACGCACCAGGTACACGACCTTCAAACTCATACCAAGGACCTTACTGCCTTGCTTGTCTCACAATACGCACACTTCTCATTCACACTTGGGACAAGTGCAGTTAATGCTGCATATTATAATTGGGTAATTGCTGAGGTTACAACGATCCCACAAAACACATGCAGGGTTACACTCGTCAGCCCTGATTCTCTACAGTGAGCTATAACCCGTGTTCTTTGTTCCCTGTGGTGTTCTGCCCCGTGTGAGCCATGTTCCAAGAAATGCTCCTGTATTCCGGATGCCATGCTGCGAAAAAGAAAGCACGAGCAGATTGTTAACTTGATCATATTGCACTTCTGTACGCCTGCAAATTATACTTGTTTTAGACAGAACTGTGAGCAGCTTGTGAGAAGTACAGGAAAATGCTGTCTTGACCTTAAGATGTGTTCTCTTTATTTCCAACGTATCGATGGCGGGTAGAAGGCATTTGCATTAACATTGCCTGACCACAGGCTCGAGCTGGGCTATAGGGCAATAGGATTATGACTAAACCAAAAACGCAAAATGCTAGTGTCCGCCAGTACTTTTGGTCAAAGTGGCCCACTTTTTTTGGCCCAGTTTGATAAGCCACTTCACCAGGCGGCTAGTAGTTTTGGCCATTGTTACTCAATGAATATTCTTTAAAATGCACAACTTTTGTCACATTTTATCAAACACTCCCGGTTGGGTACTACTCAAACAGGCTATCACAAAAGGAATGAATTGCCACTTGCAACTGTGGGCCACTTTTTCATTTGTGCCTGAGACAATGTCATGCCCCAGTCCGACCTTGCCTGACACCAATGTCCTCATATCCTTTATTTTTTCCAAATACATTTCCGACAGAAATATAGGAAACAAACTTGTTCGGCACCAGGCATTCATGACAGGGATATCAAATACATGTAATTGCATTACTGTTTCACCAAGAAGATCAGAATCTGCAAAGGGACGCGAGTGACAAAACAAACACCAAAGAGTGCCCTTCATGGGCACGCTTATTTCCACAGCAGTTTGCTCTACCCCCATTATGGAATTGGTTGCTAAACGCACCATCCAAATAACAGGTGTGCTGCACTGTACTTTCTAAAGACACAGTGGAACATTCCTGGGCAAAAATAAATGTGTGAGCAAAATGTACGTTACCAAATCATGCACAAAATAAAACCAGTGGTTCCGAAATACAAATCGTTGAGTGTGATCGCCAGCATACACACACAGCACACTACCACATGTTTGCACAGTAAGTATCACTGCAAACAATTGCACACTGGCCAGTCAGCCTTTATATTGTAAGTGATGCTTACCTTAATATACCAGTGTCTTCGATGGGCTCTGAAAGCTATGAAGACTCTGGGTCCCGGCTTCCTTCGTTCCTAAAAAAAAAAACTATTGCAGTAAATCAAACCTTTCAGAGAGTTCTTGACTTCTGATTACCTAGGATTCATTATTGGTTAATGACAAACACACACTGATCTGTGATTGGCTCTGGACGTATACAGTAAGTGGGTGTGTCCTGCAAATACTTAACTGTTGTGTAGGTAGGGCCAGGAAAGAGAGCTGCCAGAAGTACACTGAGAGTGGATAGGCTATAGGTTTTCTGGACTTGTGCCCACCCTAAGTGATTATGGAGGACCACTGCAGGACAGGTGCTGTCACACTGGTATGTTGACCGCAAGCAAGTCCATGTTTTATACTCCCAACATGGCTACTGCATCAGACTCCCAGGAGGTTGTTGCACAGATCCTCATTTCTGCTCCGGACCTTTCTTGGTCACCACACCTGTTCTCCAGCCACCTTCCCCTCCCATCAAAACCATCAAAAGCCACCCTGTGTAAGCATTGAGGATGCCCCAATCACCAGCATGTTTGGGTGATCCTTTGAAGCTACTGTCACTTGATGGAAAGGGGAGATGGCTGGAGTAAAACTGTGGTGACCAATGAAAGGTACAGGAGCAGGAACAAAGACTGCAAAGTCTGATGGAGCAGCCCTTGTACATACACAATAGATTTAGGGTTTGATTCACAGAAGCGTTTTATAATGGCACAATCCCATAGAAAAGCTCTCTGTGCATCAGACCCTTAGTGTTTTCTAGTACCACATAATCAAAGTCTAGTTTCGGAGCACCCTGTAACAGATTCTACTAATTAACATCATTATGACTCACATTTGTCTTACTCAAATTATGACCTGAGAAGAATGAAGGAATGAGATGTCCAGAAGGCTTATCAAACGCTTGCCCAAGTGGATTCTCCTCCTCATCGGAGATATGCACCATATGTGTAGAGCTGTTGCTCAAGCCAGATGGGTGAATGGTTGGATGAAGGCAAAGTTCGCTTTAGTGAAATGAACAGGCAGAACTAATTTTCAGCCCAAATCGTTTACACACTAGAAATCCTCATCATTTGTGGTGATACTGAACCTTAACTGGACACAGATGACTTCAAAGGCGGTAATCAGTGTTCTGCAGACACTCAATTATTGGCACGCAAAAGCATCTTCTGTAAGACTTGTAGCATCTCTATAAACTCCCATCGGGTAGAGCCACTATCTATTCTTGTTAAGATACATAAGATAAGATATGCAAAACTCAATCAGTGAGATGTGAGGTTCCCCTCAGTAGGATTTGCAAGATAGTTTCAGTGAGATGCTCTTGCTCCTTTCACCCCATTGGACACATTTACTTCAGCGTGATGAACATTCTCCTTTTTAAAATTTCTCATTGTGATTAATTAACAACTTTTAGCGAGATGCGCAACATTTGCTCGGCGGTATTCATAAACGTTCTCAGTAAAATACGAAGGTCCTGCCACGTGAAGTATAAATCTCCACTTCAGATGAATTTTGCGGCTCCTATGTGTGAATACAAATTCTCACCTGATTGAGCAAATAAGTGTTAATTGATGTTGTGATAGTCTATTTTTTACTTAGTGATTCGATGTAGAGATTGAAGATATCTGTTGAGAAAATATGGACCGGTGTGGAACATAGAAAGCGGCAGGAATTCAGAGGGATATATTGGTTCCCTGCAGGAGGAGCTGGTGTCTTTTTGCCTGGGGGATGCTCACCAGCGCAGGCGCAGGACAGCATAATTGACACCATGTGGGAGGCCACGATGCTAAGGAGTGCTTTGTGGTTCACCATTTAAAAGGTGTGGGAGAGGTTGAGTAGGACTAGAAGTCAAGTGCACACCTAGTCAAGGAATTGACACCTGATAACCCGAATGGTGGCCAGCTCAGGATTTCATTTGTCTGAAGGTGGATTTGTATTGTTAGATTTAGCAGTGGCACAACCTTCAGGTGAGCAGATAGTGCCCCCTCCTTCTTTGTAAACTTTGAGGAATCCAGACTTATCCTGCCAGCTCCTCATCACATCCAGTGGGACAAAACCCCTTCAGGGTGTTAGCATCATTCTGAAACTGAAGTTATAGAGCCAGGGAGTGTGAAAGGGGTTTGAGGCCTTTTGGAAACACCGAGGTAGATTCTCAGAGACAGAAAGAGTGATTCTGGACACTGCCCTGATAGCCTGATGAACCCCTTTCATTCCCCTGATGGCTGTTGCCCAGGCAGACAAAGGTCCTACAGGACCCACTGAGCTCAGCACCTGAGCAAGTTAGAGTGGGGTTTGAGATGATGCACAGCCTACAAACCAGCATAATAAAGAAAGTGAAATGAATGCATGGAGCTTTCCTCTCTCAGGCAGCCTTTTCATCTGAGCCTGGAGTTCATGCCTCCTATAACCATTATCACTCTACTTATGGTAATGCATGGTGTCTGCAGACTGTTCCCTCCTATCATCTGGCAATTCCCAGATACTTGCTGCACAAAGAGCACAGTGTATCACTTTGAAAGAAAGATAGAGAGAGGGCCAAAGAGACCGAGAGAAATTGACAGTGGCAAAGTTAGAAATGGAAATGGCAACTCTATGCATAGGCGTGTGGGGGAGGAGACTCAGTCTCATCCCAACTGATTAGGTATGTTCATGCTTTGCTATAACTTCTGATATTTTGTCATGACATGTGATACCCTTATCAAGCCATTCTATGAAATAGCATGCCATGCTGTGTGTGGCTTGATTGCTTGTGCACTTTTGACTTTCTCCATTATACTAAACTGCTCCCACATGTCACTGTCTGATTCTTCCTGCTGGGCCTTCCTCTCATGCTTCCCACAGTAAATTGGTTAAGGTTTGTTGAACTAAAATTTTGCCATTCTGAGATTTTGCAAGCAGAGGCCAGATTGTAGAAAATGTTCACCAGTGCAAGTGCAGAAAATGTACCTAGTGCAAAGTTTGCTGTAGTGCATACACGGAAAGGTGCACACTTGCACTGGGGCTTATAGCATGCCTAACAGCACTTTTCATGTCGCAATGGTTTTCTGTTCTTAGAAATAGAGCAAACTTTGCCTTAGTGCTGATATCATGCACCTTTGCACTTGCACCAGTGCAAAGCTTCCGTAATCTGGCCCCTGGTTACCCAATGTAATTCATGTGATTCCTAGAAATGACACAATAACCTCATAGCATGCTGAGTTGTTCCTATGGAACCCACCAGGATACTGGCCTCTCTGAATTCACTACTCTGTACTCTGAACTAGTCTCACCCACTGTCTACACATGAACCATTGTTGCATGCCCTCAATGTCTTCCACTGTCATAGAGGACCAGATGATGCTAAATGTTGTGATGAATCCTGGGGAGTCATCACTAATACCCACCCTAAAGTCCCCACCCATGTGGCTAGGGGAAGGAAGACAGCCGCTACCTAATCGTGATCCTGAGGGTGGCATTCTCAGGGTGGGCCAAATGGGGGGAGATGGCTGTCGGGGGAGGTGATGAGTGCGACAGGAGAAACACAGTATTCTTCCATTCCCTGTGAAGAAGTCCCCCTTATTCCAGAGTTTTTAATGGCATGTGTCATTATGCAGAACCCTTTAATTGAAAGAACTTAAAACCTACTTCTGTTAAACATCTCAAAAATAACTTTATTCACTCCTCACTGGTACATAACACCTCTAAAACAGATTTGACATCTGATGTTTATGATAATTGTTATGTAGACAAAAGTGTTTTAACATGTAACTTGAAACACACGTTAACATCCCTTGGACTCCAATTCCTAGAAAGCCTTGGGTTCTGGGATGAAGAAGAGGAGCAGGGAGTTAATGCAGAGCAACAACGATACTAAGTATAACGTGCGGGTTAGTTGTCAATCACTTAATCAGCTGCATGGGACATTTAAACTCTG
This sequence comes from Ambystoma mexicanum, assembly GCF_040938575.1. Classification (NCBI taxonomy): domain Eukaryota; kingdom Metazoa; phylum Chordata; class Amphibia; order Caudata; family Ambystomatidae; genus Ambystoma; species Ambystoma mexicanum. The sequence continues at coordinate 738,173,495 of NC_090933.1, read as the reverse complement.
TAATCACCTGCAGGTGAAGGAAGGTAAAGCAGTGGAAGCAAGCTAGAGTGCAAGCGACGGGAAGCGGACTCAGAGGCAGAGGCAGAACGGTAGATACAAGCCATGCTGGGAAGCAGAGATGCTTGCAGGCAGCCGCCTGGAGGTGTAAGGTGCTGGAGGAGAAAAACTCTGGTGTTCTTGTAGCGGGAGCCCTGGAGGGATGCAAGATGAGAAATCTTCACTGCAGGACCAGAGGAGACGGGGTCCTCAGGAATGGAAATGGTTCCATCTGATTTCATCTGCTTTTAGGTGCTTTTCGCTCACACTGAGGCCCTGTTTGACCCTCCAGGCCATCTGTTGTTTTCTGCACATGTGCAGTTTGTGTCTGGCTGCTGCCCCCCTTCATTAGGTAGGTGCACTTTCTGTGCATTATTGCACCTCTGGGGGAATTATTGAACCTGAAAAATCGAAAATGGAAAAAAATGAAAAAAAACTACATTTGCTTGAAATTGTTGGAAAAGAATTGTTTTATTGCGCATTTTCGTAGTGCTGCCGTTTTGTGAGCTTTTTAATACCTGAAGCTGGCTTGCTGTTTTGAAAGCAAAATATTTCCCACTATTGCCATCTTATCTGACAGATTTTTGGCACTTCCAAGGTGGCCACCATTGTTTTCTTTGTTGTGAAGGCAGGCTGGCTGAGCTGCCTTTCCCTGTGCAGCACTCCCATTGATTGCTGAGTGTTTTCTTCCACCCAATCAGGGACTGGCAGGCTTTAGCTGGCCCCTCAGCAAGGCCCACTGCCTGGAGCTGGTTTCTTTCATCGGCTTTTCACTGAGAGTGAGGTCATGTTTCCAGCCCCCTGGCTTTCTGTTGTTTTCTGCACATGTGGAGTTTGTGCCTGGATGCTGCCCCCTCCATTAGGTAGGTGCACTTTCTGTGCATTACTGCACCTGCAGGGGAATTATTGAACCTGAAAAATAGAAAAAAAACTTAAAAAGAAGAACAAACTAAATTTGCTTGAAATTGTTGGAAAAGCACTCTTTGATTGTGCATTTTCATTGTGCTGCCATTTGTGAGCTTTTTTATAACTGAAGCTGCCTTGCTATTTTGAAAGCACACGTTTTCCCACTATTGCCTGCTTATTTGACTGATTTTTGGCCCTTCCAAGATGGCCGTCATTGTTTTCTTTGTTGTGAAGGCAGGCTGGCTGAGCTGCCTTTCCCTGTGCAGCACTCCCATTGGTTGCTGAGTGTTTCATTCCATCCAACCAGGAACCGGCAGGATATAGCCAGCCCTCTCAGCAAGGCCCACTTCTAAGGCCCCTGTCTGCTCCCTGTCCGCTTCCAGAATGCTAATTGGGATCCTCCATGCTCCTTAACCACAATAATGCTACCACCTCACTCATCTAAGCAACCTGGACTGCATTGACCTCCACAACTATGGGTCTGTTCCCTCCTTCTGGACTTACTCCTTCTTCCTTTGACTATCACTGTTCTTTCTGCTTGTTTCTCCCATGTTGTCATTCTGATGCGCAGTGCTTCTTAAAACCCTTTGCTAAATCTGAATCCCTGATTGGAAAGTCAAATCTTGCTGTTTTTCCTTTTTGCTAGAAAGTCAAAGCTTGCTGTTTTTGCTTTTTGCGTGAAAGTCAAATCTTGCTGGCCAGTTCTAAATTCTCTGCAGTTTGCTTGTATACTGTTGCTTCTTTGTAAAGTGCCAGCCCAGTGACCTCACCACTCTCTTTTGTTCCACACATACCTGCCTTAGCCCCCCCAGCTTCTCCACCCTCTCCTCGCTTCCACCTCCATGGTACTTTCTGTGCTCCTATCCTTTCCAACTGCTTCTGCATTGACTATCCTTCCTATCTCACTAAGTCTGGCAGGAAGAAGTTCAAAAAGGATATCTTGGCCTCTAACCCTGGTCTTCCTATCGCCGACATATGCTCCAATGCTTCCTGCAGAAAGACCTTCACCGACATCCTCTTTGTTGTTCCTTCGCCAGATCTATGGACTCTTCATATGATCTCTGTTCTCTGTCCTATCTCCTCCTCTCCCATTAATGGTGGCACTCACTGGAAAGTTCTTATGGCTTCTTTCGACTCCTCTAAAGTAATCATTAATGTCTACCTTAATGGCACTGTCATGGTCCAAGGCCCTCATGCCAATCTCCTCCTGTTCAATAGGTGCTTCCCTTGCCTCTTCAATTTCCTCTCATCTCCTGCTGTCCCTCCTCTTCCCCCTTGGTTACCTTGCCCTCTCTCTCCTCCTGCTGTGCCCCTTCTAGGGCTGTTTCTCCTCTGCAGGGCATACCTCTGATCTGTACCCCTCCCGGAAGGTCTTTAAGGCTTGCAACCTTCTTCATATTGCCACTCTCAACTCTCGCTCTGCTGTCAAACACTCATCTGACACCTGCCACCTCCTTGAAGAACTAGACCTTGATGTCCTTGGTTTTACTGAGACATGGTTCACGGCCAGCTCTGTCACAAGCTTTGACACTCTCCTCTCTGATGGCTGCAAGATCCTCTCCGCACCCAGAACCTCCCGGCTCCTGTGGGGGGGAGGTTAGCCCTGATCTTTCCTGAGTGGATTCCTGCCTCTATCATACCCACTCAGACCTACTCCTCTTTTGAATGCCTTGTCTGTAGGCTCTCTCTCTCTACTACTCTGCTACCAATTCTCTTACTGTAGCTACAATCTACTGGCCTCCTGGTCAAATCACTTCATTTCTCTCTGAGTGGACAGACCTCTCCTCCTCCCACCTGGCCTCTATCACTCAACTCCCCCTTCTCGGTGATATCAGTATCCATTTAGACTCTCCTTGTTCCTCCTCTGTACTCTTCCGTGACCTCTGCGACTCCCTATCCATCCTCCCCTCTGGCCCGACTCACTCTGCAGGGCACACACTCGATGACTTGATCTCCTCTGACCTCCCCCTCTCCATCCCTCTGACCACTCCTCTCTCCTAGAACATTCATTCCCTCCTCTCCCTCTCTTCCCCCCAAACCAAGCCTACACAAAACATTGCCACATACCTTCTCGGACATCTGACCCATGACGCGTGTGTCAGTTGCGGCTTTCACCACCACCCTCTCTACCCCCCTCCACCTCTTGCTGTCTCACATCCTGACGCAACCCTGTCTCTGCTCTACACTTCAATTTCTGATGCAGTCCAAAGCCAAGTGCAATTCCTGGTATGACCCTGACCAAGCTACACTTAAACATAAGTTTAGGGTGGCTGAGAGGAAATGGAGGTCTTCTTGTTCATCCTCTCACAAACGGGCCTGTTGCCTACTCCAAGGGCAATACCGACTCTCTGTCCTCACCAAGAAGAGAGTCCACAATGAAGCCTGTGTCTCTGTGGCATCTAACAACTTAGTTTTAACACGGGGCCGATTTAATGGGTAAAATGATAAACTGTACTAAAGATCGGCTACTGAGACACATTTCTGTTATCATTTTCAAACAGGTACATCCTGCCTTTCTGCGATTGTCATCGATTCCAGATACCAACTGATGAGTTTTTCAACCGGCAGATGCAGATACACGTGAGCTGCTGGATAACAGTGCCTCTTTTTTGGGGCGATCGCCACAGGCCGATATGGCCTTATGCGGCAGCAGTGATAAGGAGCAACCTGACATCGTTTACGGTGGCCTAGCACCATAGCCTTGCGACTCACAGTCAGTCCAATGCGCTTTTTATACCCAAAAGGAACATTGCCTGACTCATGATAAACATTGTGGATAGAGAATGAAGAAAAAAGTTACCCATTTGCTTGATTATGGCAATCGCCGGATGTTCTCGAGCGTTTATGGTGAAATAAAAGTACTTTAAAAAATCTACAGTTTTTCTATTTGCTTTAAAAGTATGGTTTTAAATTCAAAATTGGGACTCGCTGTGTTTTGAGATGATGCGTGTTGATATTCCGGGTTCTGCGTCAACTAACGTTATCACGTAGGTGATGACTGGGTGCGTTTGGCTACGCTGCCCAGTAACATTCTGGAGATAGGCGGAGAATATCACTAGGTTTGGTGAGGTCAGCCTCAGGGGAGTTTACCTTGGGCCAGGGGAGTTTACCTTGGCCGATGCAGCAACTGATAAGATTATCACAAGATGGCCGCACCTTGCTGCCTGATTTTGCATGTGTAAAAAAGAGGAAAACTATGGTAAGGTGCATAGGAAATGTTTGTACGATCAATCAACGTATGCTTAAAAACACATGCCCGAACCCTCGGGAAAATAATATTTCTAAGCGCACTATTCCTTCAATAGATCCATTTTTTGCTCCATTCACTGCAGATGGTTTTCTAAGGTCTCTGTTTAGTATTATTTTTAATGTTTGTATGGTGTGTTTAAAGAAAATGGGGTAAGTGCATATAAAGTAATGGGTAATAATTGGTTTATATAGAGAAGTGTAGTGTCTACCATTCATATCACTGTTTTCACTAATTTCATCACAAGGAACATTTTCTTCCAGGCATTTCAAAATACTAGACATTTCTGTATAAAAAAAGATTTTTTTTTTTTTACTGTACCTAATACCGAACGCTTATAAATATATACAATAAATGTAGTGTACTTACTAGTTTCTTGCTAAGTTTTGCTGTTACTGCTGCGTAAGTGTGCTGCTGATTTTTTCTGTGCAGTTTGTGTGAGGTAATTCTGTTGGAGGCATATTTATTTTGTTTTGGTATATTGCATTATGTTGCATACGTTATGTAATTCGATGGTTGGTGTCTTACATATGCAGTTTCCACTTCTTATTTATTATTTAATATCATTTATTCATGTGCTGCTTTTGGAACATGTTCAGTGCTTCTCTTGCATGATACAACAATGTAAGATACCCCCTGAGTTTTTGGATAGTGCTGATGTTGACCGAGGCCGTCCGCAAACATAAACATGGTCCACAAACATCAGACCCACTAGCGCAGGTAGGGGGTTCAGTATGTTCTATGTTATATGTATATAAAGTAAGGGAATCCTTGGAAACATTTATCCAATTTATATTGTCTATATCTATGTTCAGTAAAAAACACTTGGTTAAAGGGACGTTATGGTTAAGTTGCGCTACTAAAAAACCTATGAAATTCAGTGAAAAAACTTTATTAAAGGGACGTTATGGTTGCAAGTAAAACCAAAAACCCCCTGAAATTCGCCAGTAATGCTAAGCTAAGCTACCATAACTCACGCCACCACAGTGCACTGCTAAGACTAACAGCCAGGACATCAGAGATGACATCACAAATGTCATCAATGACATCACTGATTACATCACATGTCTAGCCCCTTCTTTTTTGTTCACTGCCATATCTAGGTCAGGGGGGTTTATTTACTGACAGTCAGAAACTTAACATCCATCTAAAAATGTTGAAACCCCCCTTTAATGTTGCCCCCTCCTGACAAGCACCCACCAAACTGTGCAATAACATTCAAATATGGGTCTAAAATATTTCTGCAAACTTTTGTGCAGATTCATCAAACGGCACCAAATGTATAAGATTTTCAAATTCTTTGGGATGCCCCCTCTAGTATTGCCCCCTCTTGGCGAAACAGCAACAAACATTGCAGAACCATTCAGGCTCAGATCTAAAATGATATTGCAGACTTGCATGCACTTTCATTGAGTGGTGCCACAGTTATAAGCTATCCAAAATCTCTTTTCACCAACCTTGTAATGCAGAAATATGCATGGATGTCCCCGAACATCTGAGATGTTCGTGAACATCACAGCAATGTCCTTGATCATCTGAAATGTTTGTGGACACCGGAGAAGAAAAAAACACCAGTTTTTTTGGCACTTTATGTCCGTATACCAATCAATCCTCATCACCCCTCGCCTCCCCAGAGAATGTTTAATTAGTTTAAAAAGTGCAATGTTGTGGTTTTTAATATGTTTTTACGGCAATATGTGTGGACTATGGCATCTGTTTCAAATGTTTTGATGCACCTCACATTTTTAATTGATAAATCAGCCGGCACGTATGATGTCCGCGGACGTCACGCTGCTGTTTGATTGCTCCAGAGGCATCCACAAAAATATGAACCAAAATAAAAAAATTTGCAAAAGCAGTAAGAGTTATCTTCCAGCCCACACTCTCTGACACTTGATTAACTCTCTGGTTCTAAAAGCTATGAATTCAAGGACACGTCACACATGTGCATGCCACACCTTGAGCAAAAAAAGCAAGCTGATATTAGAACATCCCTCAGTGCCTAGAGGACAGGCCGGATGGGTCCCATATCCATACAAATGGATCCTAAATTATATTTCGCTGTTTGCAAACTATCATTTTCATAAAGAAGATAGTCTGGGATCAAGACATTGTTCTGAACCTGGAGTAGAGACCGTTGCTTAGTGGCTATGATAACAATATTGTCCTTTTACAAAGAACATGTCACTTGCAAGTAATTTTTCATAGGTGTTAATATTGGCCAATTGCAATGGCCCATACAATTGTTTGCATTTTCGTCACATCACAGAAGCATGAAGGACATGCTCATTCTTCACAGAATGTTGCCTGTTTGTTACAAACAGATCTCAATATAACCACCCAAAACACTAAACATGTTTACTATTGTAATGTAATAGTTACTCAAATCAATTACAAAATACAGGTATTAAGCATTTTCCAGAGGAGGGATAACTGTATTCTTTAATTCCATCATACTAAAATCCATAGTCACTGAAAATATATCTATAACATCCCACATGTTTGGTGTCATAAGGTTGTGAACCTTTTCCAACAAAACTGTGCCAATGGTTCAAATTGGTTTTCCTCACTCCCAATAAATGGGACAATGGGGGTTATTACAAGCTTGGCAGTGCAGGAAAAAAGTGGCGGTAATTCCATTACTGCCACTTTTACTGCACTGTCAAATTACAGGTTTGCCAGTGGGGGTTCACAGACTTAACCCCAGCCAAGAGCTGGAGGGAAATTAGGTCCTCACTGGCACAAAACAGAAATTGTGGGACTCCATGGTATGAGGAATGACCATTGCCGACACCTGTAACATCCCAGTAATACTGGAATATCAGGCACGGGTAACGATAGTTCAGTTTGTCAGTATCCCACTGAAATTACTGGAGGGATACTGGGAAACTTCTAATGACCGCCGATAACCTTCTGCACCCGAGTCAGGTTAATAGTGAGGTTGGTAGTTTGTGAGTGATTCGGAAAAATTACCTCAATTCATCAAACCTTGTTTTGTAGCAATCACTTTAAGGTTCATGAAGTCCTACTTTAAATCATTAGTAGATCTGTTGATCAACATAAAAATCAATCTGTGAAGTGCCTAACGGTAAAGTTCTGTTTTTAAATGAGTAACAGAACCAGTAACAACCATTGTCATTCTACTTGTCTTGTTTTTTTTAGACCTGGGACACAGAACTGGAAAGAACTGCAGAAGCCTGGGCAGACACCTGCTTGTGGGAGCATGGTCCTGCAAGCCTCTTGCCGTCTATCGGACAGAATCTAGGGGCCCACTGGGGAAGGTATGTGTTATGCACATTTGTCCTGAAAAGAAGGTACACTGAGGATTTGTTAGTTAGGCAAGAGAAATGTTATATTTGGAGACACCGAAAATTGCATAATTCATAAAAGTAATTTTTGTATGATTGTATGACAGTTCCCACAATATTTCCCCCACTAAGTAAAACAGCAATATTTGATTATTTCCAAATTGTTCAACTATTTTAGACTCAATTATATGACAGTGGATTTGTGTATTATAGAGACTAGTCTAAGCTGCATCACCACTATTATGAATTTGATTTTCTCGGGGGAATTTGCAACCTTGTTGACAATAATGTCTGCCCTCTGTTGTAGGCATGCATACATGATATTCATTATATTTGCTACAACACATGCATTAGTTATCTCCCTGAACATCGTGTGACTGTACACATGGACCTTACCATTTCTTCTGACTTCAGGTTTGCTATATTGTCTCTCTTGTTGCATTGTCATGAAATCACTAACGAATGGGTGTATAATTCTCTATTGGAAAGTGGCAATGTGTGCCTTCAATTGATGAGGCTCAGCTTTAAAGATTTCAATGTGCATTACGTGGGCATTCTATTACCCTGTGGGCGAATGTTTCAGGGCAATACTGGTGACTGCTTCAATGAAGGATAACAGTGACTCAGTATCTTAAAGCTGAAAAACATGTGTGACCAACAGTGTGTCTAATTGGTATTAACTACCTTTCTGAAGCATGTACACATGAGTTGCACTTAATGCCTGCTATAAATATACTCAGTAACTAATATTAAACAATAATCAACAGCGTGATAGTTACAATCCCACCTGTCGGCCTAAATGCCTGGTTGCGCAGTTGACATGTTAGATGTAAATGTGAAGCCAAACATAGGAATTCCATTTACATAGATCTGGGGAAATATTGAGGGGGTTATTGGGTAGAAGCATGAGGGGGAAAGGAAAACTGTTTCAGGAAGAATTAGGGAAAAAGATAACTGTCCCATCGCTGGATGCTTTACAAAGAAATGTATGAGATAGAAGATAATACTTTACTGCAGCTGGTCATGGAGAACGAGATTGAAACAACAAATGGAGGCCACAAAAGACAGACATTGCATACATTTCCAGTAGTTATATTATTAAAATATAATTAGAGATGCGCTGTGCAGTTATGGAAGTGATCATCGATCATATAGGGGGAAGACTGCACTGTAAAGCTCTGTGAGAGAAGATGTTTCTTAGGGGTAATCCTGAAAGCAGTTCCTGTTGGAATGCCCTTCATGGGAGGAGGTGGGTATTTCCAGTGACAGAGAGCGAGGAGCATGAAGGAATGAAAGTGTGAGGCAGCACACGATGGATCGGGATGGTTAAGTTAAGAGGTTGTGAGCATAGTGTTTGAGGGGGTGACTATCAGGGGATGGGTTCCACCAGGTGTGACCATTTAAACACAAGGATGAGGACATTTGCATGGATGCCCATCCCACTTGGGGTGTCAGCATAACATTTCAGTACCCTTTTGAAAACATCAGAGGAGGAGAGGGTGAGTCCAGAGGAGGCTGCAGCAGGATGGCATGGAGTGTTTTGGTAAAGAGAAAGGTGGGGCGGGGATGGCATTCATGGCGTTTATGGGTTCAGTAAATCTTGGTAAATATTGGCAACTATAGCAGTGCATGTAATGTTTTCCTAACATATCAGTCGGCTGTCAAATAGATCCAACTGATTGTGAGCCTTGTGAGATTATGCATGTAGGAGTGGGGAAAAGATATTGAAGAGGGGATTAAATTAGAGAACATTGTAGGCATGGAGGAATATAACTTCATTTTTAAAGGGGTTAAGCATCACCTAATGCGATGACTGATATCAAATAGGCAGTTACTCATGAAAGACAATACATAGCTCGTAGTTGAAGGTGGGCGAATGTTGATGTGTGAGAGAATTAGGAGTAGCGATGTGTCATATGCAGCAGAGTGATCAAGGAGAATGACAGACAGATGGCAGTGGTGAGCCATGTTAAATGAATTAGGAACATTAGTAAGCGCTGTTTAGTTCAAGTGCCTGCTGCAGAACCTGGGTTGGAGGTGAGGTTGCTCAATTCTTTGGCCTCAGGTAGTCAGTGATATGAATGAAGACTACACATTCACCAACTTTGGCATCACGAGGAAGGAGATGGCTGGGTCCATAGTTGACTGGGTTGTTGTAGTCAGTGACGAGTTTCTCCAAAAAAGTTCTCAGTGTTGTCACTTTGAAGAAGACTGGGAAGATACCAGAGGAAAGTGAAACGTTGAATAAAGGTTGGAGCACGCCAGAAGTACAAGCTACGTTGGCTGTTTCTTGTGTGAAAGGCTCAGCATGCGCACCTGGTTGCAGCAGAACATCTATTGTTTGTTCTGATTATGGACGCCACGTGTGCATGGGTGGCACCAGACGTAGGCTTGGGAGGGCTGAAGCCCTCCCACTTTGAGGCATTAGACATCACTCTGAAGTGACTTGCAGCCCCATTATTAATGTGACGGCATGGTAGCAGCAAACACAGTGGCAGGGGACAAAGGCCTGCTGAGGCAAAATCAACAGACTCCCCCAGTTGTTTTCAAACTGTGGGGCTCGTTTCCCTGGGGAGGGGTGTGCATCCCACAGTGTGAAGCACCATCAAAACTAGCCTTACCTGCATTTCATCTGAGCCTGAGGATCCGTGCAAATAACAGGCACTTACATGGAAATAAACGCAGGCTGAAAGAAATTTTCAGACTGTGTTTACTTCTCTGATACTGAAGTCGGCAGCAGAGACACCTGAAAGAGTCTACCTATAGAATATACGTGTGTTAGTCCATCATTGGTGGCCTCTTATCTGTAAGACACACCCTGAACTACTTCTATGCACGTGGTATAAAACACTCGTTATAGCAGAGAATGTGACATTAGAATAATACTTTGCTACATTATATGTAAAATTGAATGGCTATTCTAATTGGTTGGCAACTCAACTCCAACCTTGGACATTCGGCTTGCTAGCAGCACATACATAAAAACAAAACCCGGGTGCTAGGAGATATGTCAGCTTTCCTCTTGTTTCCCCACTTAGTCTACCCACTCTCATCGGTAGGCCTCATGCCAGTGTCTTCTGTTTGTAGGTTGACCTTGCCAGTCTGTACTGTCTCGGGACATTCGAAGGAGTGTAGGTACATCATTATCTTAGCTTTGGCCTTCATGAATAGCCATTGTTTGCAAGCTCTTTGTCACATGTTACAAGACCATGAAATTGTGTTGACAATGCATTTAACACCATTTGATTCAATTATGCTGGGTGCAGTTGCTCCTCTTAGCCTTTAGAGACTTGCTTACTCTATCCCATATTAAATTCATGCCCTTCTATTTGTCCAATATTTGGCATCAATACATTTTCTTGTTCCTTCTAATCTTTGGGAAATATGTCCTTCCTATGGTCTGCTCATAGATTCCCTTTGTGCTTTTCTTCCATTTGTCGAAATAACATCATTGGTTCCAGGCCAATGTACTCCTTTATTTTGAAGGGAAAACAGCTTCTTCATCATCTTTCCACATTAAGATCCTGGGCTTGTATTTGGAGGTAGCTGGGTTGATTGACATAAGCCATCGCCAATTTGTTTGTCCTAAATGTTGAATTTATAACTCTCATAAGCAACCTTCTATGTATTCTTTCTACCTTTCGTTTCAGCGTATTTACAGTTATTGACCAGCGGGTCACTTCATTCTTCTTTTTGTTCATACATACTGCATCATGGAGCACATATTTTTCTTAGTTCTCCAGTTAGATTGTTATTCTTAAGTATTTTCATATTGTTTCAGCATAGATTCCTATATCTTCTTTGAGACATTCTTTTTCTTTCATTAGACTTTGTTTAACGTATATCTGTGTTGCGCACCATTTTATTCATGACTGCCTTCCGGAAACATGGCAAGTGACATCCTTCATGGTAGCATTCCTCCACTGTTTCAACATGAGGGTATCTTCTGAATGGCTGCCTGAGTGCATATCGTATTTCATATAATCGATGTGTCATGTGCCTGGGTTCCCAATTAGGACTCCACGTCTGTCCTTTCAATAGGATGGGGGTAAGGGAGCGTTGTCTAGCGAGAATGTATCCACTTGCTCCTCTACAAACTGAAAGGAAAGACAACAAATTGGAAAGGGGCTGGCAAGAGGTGGAAGCGGAGCAGGATAAAAGATAAAAGCAGAAAGGCATCAGTAGCCTATGAAGAGGTGAAGGGAGAAACAACACCGAATGGGTGAAGAGTGACAGCCACAGACATGAAAGGGGAGACAGAGGAGGAGCACAAGTGTTAGACAGGATGAGAGTGAGAAAGGGAGAGAGCCAGAGAGAGACAGGGGTGCAGAGAGAGAGAGATAAAACTGAACAGGTGTGGAATTAAGAGCTATAGCAGCAATATAACGAGTATGGCTGAGCACACAGCAAGAGAATATGAGTGTGAAGTAAGCAAGCGTTTGAATGAGTGGAGGGGGATATAATGGGCAAAGGAAGGAACAAAGTATGTAGAATAACGAATAGATGGGGAGGGGAGAGATAGACTAGCACACCAGAGAGACGCAGAGCTATAGACTTTGCACATGTGGTATATACCTCGGTCATACAATCCAGGCTTTATTTGTTGCCCACTGGCACCATTAATCAAGCTGGGCAGGAAACACTACGACTGGATGACCTACTCATGGGTGGAATGTGGCAACTTCAGTTCTCTGGAAAAGGGGAGTAAGAGAGAGAACAAACACAATATCAGGTGAAAATATAGCAGACCAAAAGCAGCAAAAAGGAGATAGAGAATGGGTGGGAGAGAAGAGAGATAACAAAAGGGACTGAAAGAGAAAGTACATGAGAGATGTTAAGATAGAATTTGAGTGAGGATGATGCAAGCGACTGTAAGAAAGAGTGAGTGAGGAAACAGAATGGAGGTCAGAGACTGCATGAAAGGGACAGCAGAACTGTAGGGATAAAGGGAAGAAACTAAATGAAATTTAAAGTCCAGGTGGCAGGAAAGGAGTGATTGGAAAGGAAGAGGAAGGTGTGACCAATACAGAGGACAGTAAGCAGTAAGGGATTGGAGGTGAACAATGATCAAGAATGAAAGACGGGTGATGGGTGCCGCCACATCCCCATCATTTATAATCTATTACTAGGTAAAGTGGCAAACCCTGAGCTCAAAATAGGAAGTGGGCTTGAAGTGGAATATAGGGAGGCCCTTCGAGGACAAACAATGGGAGGTAATGTGCTCCAAACGCAAGGCAGTGTCTCTCAATGCACGACTAAGCATAGAACAATACAGCATATTACAGAGGACATCATTGACACAATAAGACATCATAAAATGAACCCCAACAGGCCAACAGAATGCCTGAGGTGTGAAGAAGGGGACATCATGTTTTCTTCATATGGTATGGGAATGCACACGCTTGAAACTGTTTTGGGAGGCACTGTTGGAAGAGATAAGAGATATGGGGGCCGTGTGGATCAACCTGACACTGCTGATGTACTTACTGGGACAATTCCCTTGGAGTAAACCCAAAACACAGCTGAATAGAATGGTTAACTTAGCTATATGCTCTTTGCCAGGATCAAGGTTATGGGCATCATTACAAGTGTGCCGGTCCAGTATCAACGGTGCAGGTAAGCCTACTGGCACCGTTGCTACCGGACTGGCACACTACGAGTCTGCTGGTGGGTGCCATCCCGCCCGCCAGGGTCATACCTGGTGGGCGGAACGGCACCCGCCCGCAGAGTGTCACGGAAGCACCGGCACCGTTCTGAACGGTGCCAGTGCTTCCGTGGTCCCCATTCCCATTGAGTCCTATGAGACTGAAATGGGAATCGGGATTAACAGTTACCGGCGCTTGACTTCCTGAAACGCAGGAGTTATAATCCTCCAGTGATTCCGGCAAGCCAGGCAACAGTAAATATTGCAAGTATGGTGGTAATCCACCAGCAGCACCGGCAGGGTTACCGCCGGACTTGTTATGAGGCCCTATGTTATGTATATGTTCACAGGGACCAAGATCACTGACTGGAAGGGGTACTTACTGAAATGGACCGGATGGGAGTAGTCGTTGTTGTAATGACTAGAATCGACATATGCAAATGTAAACATGTCCAATAGAACGGAATGGGCAATATTGCTGGATGGCTTGTTGTACCGTTCTGATGGCAGGCCCCCTTGAATTCTCAAACGGCTGCTTACTCATATTTCTCCTTGGTTGATAGAGGCAACTTAGATGGATAGCTGGAATTACTTGATTCTAGGATATGTAGACCTGACATGAGTTGCTGGCATGCATACATAAAATGTGTAACTGGGGGAGAGGGCGGAGAGTTGGGCAAGGTATTACAATGATATTCCTGTATGTTAGCTCTTCCTGTGGCAATACATGCCTTGAGATTGAATGGAAATGATGTATGCTCTGGATAAATACCATTACAATACATTTTTGCTTTTTGAAGAATGCAATAGGGAATATGGGAACAGAAAAGGGAGTGAGTAAGAGAACAGACCATACATCTGAAGGATGAAGAGACAGAAGGGTGACAGGACAGGGGAGGGACAGAAATAACAGCAGGAGTGTGAGGAATTCAGAGATAGTGGAGAGAGTGAACAGCAGAAGGCGAGTGATGACGGAAAATAGAAGGCAGTGTAAATTTGGAATCCAAAACTCAAAAGACATGTGTTCTAAGCGAGCCAGTTCCATGCTGTGTAAATTCAATCCTCAGTGATCAGGCGTTGGATCTTTTACATAGGATAACCCTCAAAGACATTTAAGCGTGTCCTCGCCTTCAAGGCTAAACAGATTTAGTGGTATGCATTAGAGAGGGTGAAGGTGGCATCTTGGCCTGCCGTTACCCAATGCTAACTGCTTGGTGAGGTCCCAACTGACCCCATCACCAGGGATAGGGGGGCACCTGTAAAAATGTTTCTTCAAGGGTGTTGGCATAAAACAGTGCGAAGACCACTGCTCTATGATGAAGCTAAAGGCTTAGCTGTTGGGATCACCTTTTAGTATCTATGTTAAACCGAATAGCCATGGAATTGGGGTGAAAGATGGACCCGATGGGCCACAGGATGCTGAAACAGCTATTCAGCCTCCTAGCTCAATAGAAGGGGGGGCATCCAATGGGTGTAATGGTCGCAGTCACTACCAGCTTTCAAAACTTAATTCAGCCCCCCAAAAACCTTAAAGCTGGCTCTTCCCCTGCATGTGTGTGACAACTATTTGGCTGCTATTGTACTTTTCTGCATTAAGACAGCTCCACAGGAGTGTTTAGGCTGTGGAGACTGAACACAGGAATACATTAAATACAACATTGATATCTTTGTATAGCAAGGGATTTTGCATTGTTGCAGAATGTTCAGTTTTCTTGAGAAAGGGAACTTTTAAGCTGGCTTAATGTCAGCAATATTTATTTATTTACTATTGTAACGCGCATAAGCCCAGAGGCATCAAAGCCCACAATTAGACATAAGACAACATAAAGGAATGAGACAGAAGAAACATTCAGCAGCAGTAGGGAGCACCGAACGAAAAGCAGGAATCAGGCAAACAAGAGAGTTTTCAATATTTTGTGAAACAAAATATGGTAACTTTCTAAGCAGAGATCAACAGGAAGAGAATTCCAGTCTGCAGTGGCATGTACCGGAAAGAAACGGCCACTGCCTCTGGCTTTTTTGATTCTGGGACAGATCAGCCTATGCATGTTGGACAACCTTGTAGGTCTGTTGGTTGTTTAAGCTATACTTAAGATATGAGGGGCCTGATCCGAAAATACATTTATGGACTATAGCTTTAGCTTAAATGTAATCCTAGATACCATAGGGAGCCAATGAAGGTCCCTTCTGTGGTCTGAAATGTGATCTCTTTTAGAAACATTCTTAACGATGCGCACAGCATCATTTTGCAATATTTGTAGTTTGTGCAGGTCATTTATATTGGCCCCACTAAGAAGGGCACTACAATAATCGAGTCTGGGCATAATAATTGCCCTTACCAATGTTTGACAATTTTTTGGTGACACTTATGGCTTCACTAATCTCAAGAGCCTTAGGTGATATTGGGAATTTTTTACCACACTATCTACCTGGGCTTCAGCCCCCAGAGAGGCCTCAATGAAGACGCCCAGAGTTTTGATTTTCTTTTGAACGGCAAAATCATGCCCTTCAATAGTGAGTGTAGAATAACAGAAGTCAAGTTCGGCTCTTGCTTGGGGGAACCGAAAATCAAGTGCTTCGTTTTCAGGCATAGCCAATTATTTCACTGCATTATATACGGTTTGAACCTTTCTAGAATGTGCTGTGTAATCACCAGACAGTTCCATCAGGAGCTGCGTACCATCAGCACAATTACTGAACAGAACCCCTAAATCATCTAGAAGATTGCACAGGGAGCGAATATAGACATTGAAAAGGGCCGGAGACAAGCAAGCACGCTGAGGTACTCCACAGGTGATACATGACCGGGGAGAGGATGCTTGATTTATGACAACCTTAGACTTACGATTAACAAGAACGGCACTGAACCAGTCAACAGCATCTTTAGAACAGGCACCAATAGTCAGCAAGGTGGACAAATGTTTTTCATGATCCACAAGATCAAAAGCTGCTGACAGGTCCTGAAGCATGATAATTCCAGTTTTGCCTCTGTCGACCATGTTCAGCATCTGGGTCTGTAGATCAACCAGGGCTCTTTATGTGCATAAAAGCCTGATTGTCTGGGGTGTAGGATGTTAAGAGTTTCTGAGTGATCTTGAAATTGCATAGTCACAACTTTATCCACAATTTTCAACAAACAAGGGGAGTTGGTAATGGGCCTGAGATTGTTAAGATTTATAGGGCCCAGACTAGGTTTTTTTATGAAAGGAGTCACTACCATATTTTTTGTCATTTCTGGTACTGTTATCTGCTTGAAGAAAGCATTTATAAAACGTGTAAAGAAAGGTGCAAACAGTTTAAAATGGCTGAAAACAAATTTGGGAGAAATGACATCACCAGAACAAGACGTGGCATGCTTTTTCTGCAGCACATTTTCCACATTTTCCATATTGTGAACCGAGACGGGTTTAAAGTTAAACAACATATCAGGTGCTGAGGTGGTAGACCCTGGACATGCAGGATTATGTGCTGGTTGATCTAGAGGGAGTTCTCCCATGATTTTTGCACGAGTTACTTTAATCCAAGAAAACCTGTTGAATCTCTATAAAGTCACGTTTAGTTTTAAAGGGTACTTTTTCTTGCAGCTGGCTCTTTTCCAAGTGTTTAAAAACCGCAAATAGCTTCCTTGTCCAATTTTCAGAATTCTTGATCTCATCAAAGAAATCTTTTTTACTTCAAGAATTTTCAATGTATTGCTCCTTTCCAGTTTGTTCCACTCTCGCCAATTTCCGTCTGTTCTATTTTTAAACCATATTCTTTCAACACGTCACTTTTCTTGCTTTAGTTCAGTTAAGGAGGGAGTATACCAGGTCTTGTGATATGACTTGTCATTAATGGTCATAGGTTTCAGGGGCGCTTTCCTGTCTAGTAAACTACTCAGATGACTGTCATAAGAAGTAGCCAGTGAAGCCATAGAATCAGAGTCACAAGTGACCTTCATTAGATTGGAGAGACATGTATGCAGTTCATCAGAGTTCACTCTTTTTAGATTGTGTGTATTAATGCTTCTAGAGATCTTAGGCCTCAACATGGGTTTCCCAGGCCTCAACATGTGTTTGCCAGGCAGTTCAACCTGAAGCTAATGAGAAAGTGATCAGGCCATACACGTGCACAATATTCCGAGAATTAAGAGACACATTTCTTGACACAACCCAGTCCAGGGTATTACCCTTGGTGTGAGTAGGGGCATTGTTATGAACAACCATGTGAATGTTTAAAAGGTGTTGTTCAAGCACTAGTGCTCCACTATCTTTATCTATTTTGTCTTTCAGTCTGCAGACACCAACTGACATCATAAGCTAGTGATATGGCCTATGTGTATTCGGACACATACAATATTCCATAATAATACATTCATTTTCCAGACATTGTTGATGAAAGCCATCGTGGTCACTTTGTCTTCTCCAAGTGACCCATTGTTTTACTGGCGATGCACAATGACACATTCACCTGTGGCTTCTTCGCTCGTGTGTAGACACCAGACAAATGCATATTTTCTAAATGATTAGGAACCTTCATGCTAATTGACGATATTTAGCAATGATTTGATTTTCTAGATTTTACCTGTTAATGTTGTGATTGTTACAAAATATAGACATATTGTTTTCTAATATATAACAGATTCACGATGCCTGAAAAACTGTCCCTATGTAGTGCATGGTATAAAGCAACAATGCATAGTAATCACTCAGCATGTTATAAGTAATGTCTTCATTTTAGATTGCTGGTGAAGATTTTTCTTTTAGGTTTCATGGACAACAGGTTTTTTATGGGAGCGTATTTTGGATAATTCTGTTTAATCTGTTGCACTCTGTGCCTTGGCTGCATATGTTTTTTTAATTCAAAAAGATGTGCTCTTCAATATCAGAGCGAAAACCACATACAAGATCCTGATTGCACTCAGCGGATATATACATGAGGGCCATGGATGTTTCCTGATATATCAGCAATGGTTTTAGCTAAAGGTAAATTGTATAAATATATATTTTTAAATGTTCGGGGGGATCACATTTGTCCCCTTTGTGGTGATAATCAGCCCATGATTTATAACACATATAAAGACAATATTAGAGAATTCGCTGTGAGACCAACCGCGAAGACAATATGACACATTCTCATACCACCAACACCAAACAACGTAACACCCCCCAAACGTAGTGGTGCAGTTAAGCACAGGCATTACTTACAGTGCTCTCTGTGATGATTCTTTTGTAGCAATCAATAAAGCACCTGAGGCGAACTTCTAAAGCCAGTGAAGTTGCACCAAACACACAAATATCACTGTTTACTAGGAACCGCACTCTCCACGCCAAGGAATGGAATGGTCATGTTTATTTTTTTTTCTTTCATTTGTAGAGCACGCACAAACCCGCAGGTATCAGGGCCTTTTATCAGTTACATGGGCCCATGGTTGGGCTTAGGCATAGGTACAGATACTCACTTCCAGATATGAAATCTAATTATAGAGTGCTGTTGTTGTGTAACAAAGTGAGTGCATGTCACTAGGTGTGTACACACACACCACCTCTCTCCAATTGTGTTATCTCGTGCAATCTTGAACCACCTGGTGCAAAATCCTCAATTGTACAGGTAACTTCAGATGAGTTATTATGTTTTATTGTACAGGTATCCTTGGCACAATAAAATAGATTATGGCTTTTCCAGTCCTGCAGTGATAATGCGTTATAGAGATAAAAACACGACAGTAATGGTGATGGGAAAACTGGAATATTGTCACCACACTTAACTGTATGGCTTGCCTGGCACTACCTACCTGGTGATTGTTGCCTGGTAGACTGTCTGAATTCAGAAATCGGGACCTTGTGACTTTGTAATACATTGCATACTCATTGACCTTCTCTGGTGCATACTTTTTAGGGACCCTTATTGTAGAGTATCTTTCCACAGAACAGAACCTACTTAGTTGCCCACAAAGACAGAGAATTGTAAAACTCCTTTTCTCTGTATGAGAGATTTTGGCTCAATGAATTGGGGGTCAATTGCTTATCAGCTACTACCGACGTTTAGGGACATAGACCATACATTGTAACCGATTGAGAAGGGAAGGGTGGAAGGTTATGGGAGGGGTTATCTTGTTGGTATCCTGCATGTATTATTTCTAACACTCCTATTTTCTTTATCTTTTATCTGATTGTACCTCTGGAGATGTAACTTGCTCAATTATGGGAACTGTTAATGTGTTTGAATGACTGGGTCATTTTGGTCTTCTAACCTGTACCCATCTCTGAAGCAGCACATTGTTTCATTCACTATGTAACTCTTTCTAAAAACCTATACATAGATGTGATAACCTCTTAAGAAATGCAGCCCTACATAGAAATTATGATACAATCAAGTGCGCTAATCCTAAAGAGCTCTGTGCCATGTTGTCAAGTTTTGCGCTTGTGTATTAATGAATAATTCGCCTGGCACAGAATCCTCACGCTGACAGTGTTACCTCGAACAACAAAAAGATACAACAACCTGCCAGTTCTAAATAACAATGCCACCATCTTCTAAACAATAAAACACTGCTAGTGCTGAAGTCAAGTGCACTTTATTTTATTTTGTAATCAGGAAGTGCTATTGCAAATCCATCATCATTAAGTAGTGCTACATCAGCCGCTGAAACCGGCTGGCATCACCTACCGCAGACAAGAACATTCGTTACACCATGCAGTGGTCCACAATGTTAGTTCTAAAGTCCAGTCCAAGCAAACACTGGCCTCCGAAATGTAATTCTTCCATCTATAAAGCACCTGGCACACAATTCTCAAGTGGATGTCATTACGGCACACTAAACAACTACCTACCAGGACCTACCATCACCCATTGAAAGAATGTTACTTTTCCCAGAAGTAGTGGCACTGCAGTATGGGCAGTCAGTTGTGGGAAGCTGTGCATAGCCCCTGCTTCTGCAACCTTGCAAGAAACTTTCCAGAGAGGGAGGAAGGATATGATATGACATTTAATTTATAACGCGCCTATATACAAGTGTTTCAAGGCACAACAAGACAATGTAGGGAACACAGAGGGAGGACAAGGCATTCAAACCTACTAGGCCTTGAGTCATTTAGATTGTGCAAGTGTAAACAGCCCCTAGTACTCAGTGAGGCTCTGAGGGTAGCCAGGCAACCAGTCAGTGCAGCAAGACAATGTAGGGAACAAGACAATGTAGGGAACACAGAGGGAGGACAAGGCATACAAACCTACTAGGCCCTGAGTCATTTAGATCGTGCAAGTGTAAACAGCCCCTAGTACTCAGTGAGGCTCTGAGGGTAGCCAGGCAACCAGTCAGCGCAGCAGACAGGTAGGTCAGCTGGGGAGGGAGAGACAGAAAGCAGAGGAGAAAATGAAGGTCTTGAGCTGGTTCAGGTGATCTGGCTCAAGTTTAAGCCAGGCAGGGAGACCATTCCAGAGGGAGGCACCTGCAGAGTAGAAATATCTACCCCCAACTCTCTGCCTGGAGAAGTGTCGACCCTTAGAGAGTTGGAGATAGCTGAGCAAAGGGCTCGGGAAAGGATGTATTTTGGGAGAGAGAGTTGTATGTAATGTAAGGATGTTTTGGTTGTACTTTTGAGAGGAGGTGATTTTATAAATGGAACACTTCACTTTAGATAATTCTTTATTAGAAAACAATTGTATTTTATTAAACTCTAAGAATATTTATATCATTATTTGATACAATTTTCAAATTGTATTTATTACAAATTGTGCAATATTTGAAAGGGATTCTTTTATTTAGAAAAGAGAAGAATGAGTTATTCATTTTAGCATGTTAGTCTTTAATGAATACGTGTGTAATTAGATATTTTTATAAAGAGTGAGAGATGGACACGTTATTTGCATCATTTGTTAGACTAAATAAATTAGGTGGGGCGTGAAGGCATCATGCAGCAAGACACAGACAACAAATTCATTTTCTTAACAAAAAGGACTTTATTTTATATGTCAGGATGGATTAAGGCCTTACTTGCACTTTGCTAATGTTTGATTTCCCTACATAAAGAAACTAAGGATAGTCTGTGTCAATAAGTTCAACTTAAAAGTTTGTCTGTACCCAAAATCTATACTATCTTATTATTTAGAATTCCATGTATAATACATTCATGTTATCAAAAAACTACCTGATAGGCCCTCAAAGTGGTTGTGGACTCCGGGAAAGAAAAGGATGCAGAATCTAGCTCCTTCATTTTCAGTGAATTGCAGCAAAGTGATAAAGTGAAAATTAGATTTGCATTAGATATGTGGGAAGATCCAACCGTCAATAATATGAACTTCTGCAAGTCTGTATGGCTCACCATTGATATACTTGAGTTTGTGGTGTTGTCGCCAGTATCGAGGGTCTGTGCTTCAGTCAATATGCTCGCCTAAAAGAATTGAAATGTGAAACAACCGATTGCGATAAGATTATGCTTATTTCCAAGTGCACTATTGCATAGTCATCTCTGATGCTCATAAAACCAGGGACAGATGTCTAGCAAAATGTGGTATAGCTCTAAAGTAATACAATCTGGTAAATATGCAAAGTTTAGTAACAAACAATTACACCGAAAGCACACATCCATTCATGTAGTTATCTGTTCGGTACCCCAAGGCCTACAGCTAATTCATCATCATGGACTCACCTGGTCCAGCTTGTACATTAATAGAGTTGGAATTGCATTCGGAAGCAATTTACGAGAGGTTCTGAGTCGATGCTTCTTTGTGTACTGCGATGGGTGTACATATCCGGGGTAAAGTGCTTGCTGCATATGCAGTATTTATTGCCCTTCAAGTTCATGGAGACTGCCAGGGTTCTACTTTCCAGCTTGTCTGGCGCAAATCCACAATATCTGACCCATTCCCTTATTATATATATATTCCTTGGGAATGTATGCATTATTGTGCCCTCAGGTTTGAAATGGGTCTTAAAACGGCAATTGGCAACCATACATGCAGGCATTCTTGAAAAATCTGTTAAAAAAAGACACATGTTTACAATAATGTTTTACACGAATGTGTGATTGTGATGGAATTATATCATAATGTTTCTATGCAATGTTTGTTTTAGTCACAGAAGCAAAACCTGTGTAGCGTAGTCGACTATACAATAGGGTAACTTTCACACAGAATGATTGAGGTGGCACAAATCGTAATGTATTAGTCGTCCGTTGAATGTACTTTCTTGCATCAAAATGGAAAAATGCTTATAGACATGGTCCGCTAAGGATGCAATTCTATCCCAAATGACAATGTTGATACTTTCTATATACTGAGAACAGAACCAATTAAATAGAAGACAATAATAAAGACAATAAGATGAATGAACATTACACTACTGGATACATTCGTTCGAAATAGAATTTTACAGAGATCAAAAAGAGACAATCAGGTGACCGGACTTACCTTGACTAGCAATCAATGAGATTCAGCAAGCCGGGTAGTTTGTAGCAGGAGAAAAGTTAGCGCGATCTGGAGTTGACTTCCAGTGCTCACAGATGCTCACAGGTAGCACTATCACGAGTTGACTTCCAGTGCTCACAGATGTTGTCAGGGTAAATATCTAGGGTTTTAAAAAGAATTAGAAAAGCGGGTGTGTATGTAAATGAGTGATGCGTTTATGGCATGGTCTTACGTGGATTGCAGGGGCGGGGTCTGCATCGAGGCAACAGGCCTGCAGACACTGGGTCTCGGGATGCCCTGAGTACAATGGCCGCTTTGCGGAAGATAATTTTGAAGTGTGGAAGGTGAAGCACAGCTCGGATGTTCCCATCCTGCAGCACCCTCGTGAGGGCAGGGCCCCAGGTGCGAATTGCCATTGATACTGGAGGGGGGATGGAGGCCCAAGAGGCATGGGGAAAGGGGCTGGAAAAAACTGCTGAATGGAGGCGACACCCTTATGTGGATTGAAGGGGCGCGGTCTGCATCAAGGCAACAGGCCTGCAGACACTAGGTCTAGGGATGCCCTGAGTACAATGGCCGCTTTGCGGAAGATAGCTTTGAAGTGTGGAAGGTGTAGCGCAGCTCAGATGTTCCCATCCTGCCAGCACCCTCGAGAGAGCAGGGCCACAGGTGCAAACTGCCATTGATACTGGAGGGGGATTGATGCCCAAGAGGCATAGGGAAAGGGGCCGGAAGAAACTGCTGAATGGAGGCAACACACTTATGAGGACATTCTGCCAGTGTAAGGAAGGAGGGGTTGTTTTGCCTCATCACTGGTGCCAGAAGAGAAATCCTGGCAACAATAGAAGAGGGCCTACTGCAGGACCCGGTCCAAATCCATTTTGTATAAACCTCTGACTCCATTTTGGGGTAGGCCGTGCTCAGATTAATGTGAAGCCTCCTCTCCCCTTTTGCAGCGCTGCGAACAGCGAACACAGCCAGCCTTCACCATTTACTCCCCCTGAGCCTGTGCCAGACAAACTCATTTCATGCGGATGTACTGGCTTGAATTGTTGCTAGCAAACAGTGTATTCCACTGAGCTCATCTGCCTTGTGTGTGACCGGGCCAAATGCTGCCTTGCAACCCATCAATCTCCACAAAGCTGCTCTTGAGCCTTTCACCCCGTCCTCTGGAAGTTATCACATTGTTGCCCCATGTCCCCATACATTCTCACTTTGATGTAGCAGAAGCGTGAGCCTTATCCACTGACCGTCCTAGAGTGCCCCCAATATAACCTATCCACAAGTCGTCATATATTTTGCTAAGACCAACACGTGTCACTTCACTCATTCTTGTTTGATGGCACCAGGACAAATAAATCTCAAATGTAATCCTCTAATCACGCACCAGGAAAGTAAGACCATTGCACCCCTTGTGCCCACAAAGGCCTCGAAATGAAACATGTTTATATGTAGTTGCAATGTATAGGTATCCCCACATTCTAGGGGTTGTACATGATTTGCATTATTCATGGTGTGTCAGAAAATGTTATGTAGTTTGGAAAGTCAGGATTGACCAACACCCGCGGAATTGACCTGACCTTCACATCGTCCAGATGAGCGCCGCCAACCCACGTGCAACAGAGTTCTCTGTGTGCTGACTTTACATAAAGTCTTTTAACTTCTCTCAACCACTCACCCAGTCTCATTGCCTTCTGGATGTGTCCATTTACTAAAGCTTATATTTGTATTCTGGGAATTATGTACACTCACCAGTCCTGCCAGACAAGTTAGCATGTCCTTGATTCCCAGAAAAATTGAAACAACTATTCATTAAAATTTCAAATTGTATTTTATTCGGTTGCTGATATTGAAGTCATACATGTACTAAACATTGTACACTTTGGGTTGCTGCACAGTGTGGGAGAATCCCCTGTACTGTATGCTGTCTCTGGAGAATTTGACGCAAATGGCTCCAACGACACAGGTCGGTATTACTCGTCGAACGCGGTGTCGAAGCCTCCCATAAAGCCACCATGTAAATGAATGATAGGCCACCAGCCTGTACCACCTGTGGAAGAGCATGCAAGCTATAACTTGTATTCTATGGCATAGTAGCTAAACCAAATGTTACTTCATGGATCAATGAACATGGTTGTTAAAGTGTAGTCACATCATGTAAGTGAACACCCATGCAATCCATAACGTTTGGGGGACAGAGAAATATTGTTTCTTGGTTGGTTCTTGGTTCTACATGAAAGACACATAAAATGACCATTATGATTTGAACAGAGCACGAGAGAATTATTGAATTGCCAGATATATAGGAGACATCCATCCACACTCACTTGTTAATTGGATTGCGAGGGTGAACTGTTGCTCGAAGTTTGTGCATAAGCAGCATCATAATCCCCAACACAGACCTTCTGAGGCAGGCTGCCCTGAAGTCATGCAGCTAGGTAACGCACAGCGGGTGTGTGTCTTCTTCCGATTTATAGGCCAAGCATCCAGAGTTTTCTCGGCAGCAACAGTTCTCCTCCTCGGTTGGCATGACCTTGCACCGATTGCAGGTACACCAGGTGGAGATGTCGTCCATGCGGCTAGGCTCAGGCTCTTGATCGGGTGGTTCTTCTTCCCAACTGTTGTCGGAAGCCCCATCGTTTCCGCATTTTTCTCTTTCCACTAAGTCCCCCTCCGAATACTCCGGCTCATACTGCTAGGGCATAATTGACGCCATGATACAACAAAATTAAAATCGATAGTAAAGCTGGCACTAGTATCTGTTCACACAGGCTACAAGCAAGGAGGATAGCTTAAAAGAGCAGAAACGAGTCACAGTTTATTCGAAAAAAGACTGTGAAACGACTGAACAACCAACTCTGAAGTTGTCTGATAAGAAGCGGTCTGTTTATACTTCTTGAGGATCAAGGCGTCCTGCCATTTCCATGGAGACACGCCATTAGCAGAGAACGTTGACATGAGACGTGCATTTGCATTCTGAAATGGGCCGTATGCGTCGAGTGATGTCAGCTTCAGGGGCGGGGACAGTGATTTAGTGCCGAAAGGGCACTTGAGCTTAGGACGATGTGGCAACGGATAGGATTAGCACAAAATGGCCACGCCTTGCTGCCTGATTTTACATATGTAAAAGTGAGGAAAACCACAGTAAGGTGCATAGGAAAAGTGTTTACGATCGATCAAAGTATGCTTAAATACACATGCCCGAACGCTTGGGACAATACTATTTTTGAGCGCACTACTCCTTTAACGGTCAGGCCTAGCTGGGAAAACTTAAAGATAAAGCCCCCCAGACCCTGCCTGATCCCCATCGGGGACGTAGCCAACAAAACCAGGTCATCTGCAAAACAAAAATAGAGCCGGATAGACATCAGCCCCATGTTTCGGTGGATCAAGGTTCCCCTCTGAGCATTCTGCCACCAAGTCTAGAAATATCTCCTTTATATAAAGAAAAAACAGAAGCGGGGCAAGCACACAGCCTTGCTGCACACCTCTGTCAACAGGGAACTGGTTTGTAGTCTTTTATGCAGGGCCCCGTCTCACAGTCACTGTGTTATTTGAATAGATCTGACCAATCACAGACACCAACTGACATGGCACCCCCCAGCTCAGCAGAAGCTGCCATAAACATACATCCTTTTTAGCATAGCATATTTCTCCAAAATATAGACAAGCGAAAACACTGATCTATTGTGCTCTGCCCCTGCTAAAACCCGATCAGGAGGTAGGAAATGAGACCATTTGTTGTCACCCAGACCTGCAGTTGTTGCAAAACCACTTTGGTAAACAATTTCCCTGATGCATTGAGTAATGAAATTGGCCTATAGTTACTCGTTTTTTCTCTCCCACCTTTTTTGTATATGGGTATGATCTCCGCACGATGCTACAATTCTGGGACCTTGCTGAGGCTGTCCACTGCTTGGAACATCAATATGGGCATCTATATGGGCACCCAGACATCAGGCTCATTTTTCCAGAGATCGACTGGTATTTTATCAGACCAGGGGCCTTATAGCCCTTAGTACTCAATAATGCACTTTGCACAGCTCCCAACGTGATGTCAATGTATAGACTACCATGGTTAAGTAACATCCAATTCTTTTTAACTGGTCTCTCCCCAGGGGATCCTTCAGAGTCTTCCTTCTCCTTGTACAGACCGTAAAAATGGGAAAACCATTCTTCTGGTCTGATCATACAACGAAGGATGTTATCTTTGGTATCCTTCCGGTAAGAGACTAGAGCCCAGAAAGCCTTGCTGTCCTTATTAATGGCTGCCTCTCTAAGTTGATCCCATTTTAACTTGAGAAATTCCGACTTCCGCATCTTCACTAGATCCTTATAATTGCTCCTTTTCAGGTGCAGAATTTTCTTTTTCACCTTCCCTTCTAGTCCAAGATATGACATAAGGCCCTCCTTAACTGACCTACATTTGGAGTCAAACCAAACAGACCTCCACAGGTTTCTCTGCTTATGAAGAGTCACTGAGCTAATAAACCATGGACTGAGCTCAGAAATCAAATGATCATACCCAACCAGTATTTCACCATCACAGAAGTTCTCAATTAGGCAATATGACCCAAGCGGCGGGGGTATTACCGACTCAGCTAATGCCCCGGGGCCCATACTTAACGAAGGCCCCGGGGCATTACCTGAGTTGGTAATGCCCCCGCCGCGAGGGTCATATTGCTATTAGTACCCCGGGCCCGCAATATCGGCGTGGCACTGAACACTGCTGGCGTTTTGGAACAGAAAAAAAAAAGAAACGACCAAGAAAATGGGCACTCGGAAAGGGAAAACGGAGTCCATTTTCCCTTTCCATGGTGGCCATCGGGAGCAGACGCGCTGGGAACACCTGGGAACACAAGTGTTCCCAGTGCGTCCGCTCCCGAAAAAAGGACCAAAAAGAATGTAAGTGGGGTTGGGAGGGCAGGAGGGCAACAGGGGTAAAAACATACCTGTTCCGCGATGGAAGGCTCCAGCTGTGTGGAGGTGCAGAGCGGGGATGGCCCCGCTCTGAGTCTCCACACAGCTGGAGGCTGCCATCATCCCCCGCCGGGGACGAAGGAGCAAGGAGGTAAGTGGGGGTAGGAGGAGGAGGGAGGAAAGGGAATTAAAAAAAAGCCTTACCCGAGTCCCCAGCGGAGGGCAAAGACAGCCTCTCAGCCGTGGGGAGGCTCGGAGCGGGGATGGCCCTGCTTCCAGCCTCCTCATTGGCTGAGGGGCTACCACGCCCCCCGCCGAGGAAAAGGCGGCTGGAATCCCGGCCGAGAATCAAAGGATTTTCATCATCAAGGCAAAGTCAGCCTGATCGTCAATGTGAATTTCTATGTTGCACGTTGTTTGGAGGTTCAGATTTAAGTTGCTTTTGCATTTAGGCTGGGGGACATGCAGATGGAAATTCAATGTCTACCTTCATGGCAATATTCTGGTTTCTCTTTTCGATGTTTGTCTTGATGAGTGGGACTGATTTGTGGAGTTTGACAGGAAAGAGATTTGTTTATAATTTCAGTTACAGTAGAGATCAATACTAATTGCTGGAGGAGCTTGTTGAAGGAGGTTGTTAGGAAGTTAATTGTTGTCGTAGTGGCCAACGGTGATGTTGTAGGAGTGACTAGGGGTGTACAAATTTCACTTCCTATGGAGTGGTAGGGTTGAGTTGATGAACGTACCTGCAATGCCGGAGAATGTTGAAGCTCTTCGATTGCTTGTCTTTGTCATGGGAGCGGGGGTAGGATTGTTACAATTCACCAATCATTTGATTATGGATCGTTTTCTTTCAAGTGAAACAATATGAACAGGTAATGCAAATCTTTTACTGCTGTATGCTAATTGAACTTTGAAATGCTACTTGAGAATCAGTATGTTCTTGATGTATAATGGTTACGGTTTACTTACAGGCTGATTTTCAGGTCGATTGTCTGTCAGTGTTTTATGTTGTATTCAATGCTTCTGGGTATTTCTGTATCTCCTGTTATTGGCATATCTTATGTTATTTTGCATTTTTATAGTGTCTAATGCCAAAGTGCATGGCGTCTAATCGCTTTTGCCTGTCCGCGAGGCAAATGAGGAGTATGATAGAACATTCAGTATTGGTAGGGAGCAGCAAAGTCTGGTAGGTAGTTGGGATGAGGGGTTGGGATGGATAAGCTTCTTAGGAATGCACTAGAAGGAAAAGGTGGAAGAATTATGTGTAAAATCGGACTGAATGTATCATGGGATTCAACTGTATTTTATGGGGCGCAGCACAAAAATGAGAGATAGCTGGCGAAGAGGTGTTCACTGTGCCAGGTGGTATGTCTGGAATTTACTGACTGCATGGTGAGTTGGGGCATTGTGAAGCCATGCCCAAGAACACAAAGGCTGCAAAGCCCTTCTGCTTATTTCTCTAAAATGGCAACAACATTTGACAGGGGTTTTATGACAGAAATCCGAAAATTACTATTTTTGCAACAGCTCCCTGAAAAGTGAGCAATAAACCTCACATTTTTGTGTTTCCTCATTTATTTATGTTATGGTTACCAAAACCCTAGGCTTGTGCGCAAAGATCTAAAGAACAGCAAGCCTGTCTAAGCCTTTCACAGTGTCATGGTGAGCCAAGGCATTCATAAACTATGCAGAAGAATAAACAGTGTGCAAAGTCCATCTACTCACTACCCTGCATCCCCAAACGCCTGCGAACAACCAGGTTGTTTAAATGGGATAACTGGAAGGAATTATGGTCACATTTCACTGGGTGTGGAATTTCAATCATGGCTTCCTGCACCGCAGAAGCCCCAGTCCGGCCTTCCTAGAGGTTATCTGAGTCCTGGTAGGGCCTTTAAGGTAATGGTTATATTAGTGTGTTACGCGGGAAACCTCTTAGGCTGAGGTTGGGCACTTATGGGAGTTAATTTACATAATCCCACCTTTGACTGGCCTGCTCCCCCTAGGCTGCAGTTACTCCGTCCTGTTAATAGAGGCCATCATGCAAATGTTAGGTCAAAACAGGGGTGTGTGATCTAGTTAACAGATTAGATTTCCTAGTCTACCGTTGTGTTTTTGTTTTTTGCGTGTTTAATAAGGTTGCTACCTGCTGTTTTATGGCAGCTTCAAAGGTACCTGAAAATTAGATATTTAAAGCAAAACATTATAATGAAACCTCAACATAATACAACCTGACCTATCCAGCTAGTATAAAAGGAAACCAATATCATATTCGCCTAAACCCCCTCCACCCCCCGAAGGCCTGAATGAGTACATACTGTAGCACGCAGGTATATTCTAGTTAACGTGCATTTAGCTTTCGGAAGAACACATTGATCCCAGCAGAGCAAGACATTACACAACATGTTTCTACAGCTGAAAACATTAAATGGAATAACATAACATAACAGATTGTAGCATACAAAATCTAACTGAGCTTAGCACTTCAAAACCGGGCATTGCCTAGATAATGTAACTCAGTGCAGGCACATAGAAAAACATGCCATTGCTAGGCATCCCAAACACATAATGATGCAACCCAGTAGAAACAGCAACGCAAAGAGAAACCCACAAACACACAGTAACACACACACACACACGCACACAATATCTCTGCTCCAGACACACCAATCCTTGATTTGGAGCCTTCTGCTGCTCTTGGGGATAAACAGAAGATGTAAATGGCTGCCCTTTTGGAGGTCAAGGCCCTGCGTCTTGAAAGGCAAGGGACACCACCCCTCACATCCTTCTTTCACTCTGCCCTGAGGCAAATTGCTGATTCCTTTCATTGAGAGGTGCCATTCTTCCATCAGTTAACTCTGTTGGCCAAGGGAAGAGACATTTGGGTGCTTTTTCTGGAGGAATGATGGTGCATTATTTGAAAGAACTGGTGTCTTCAAATAAATGGAGTTTCTTTTTTTCAATGTTATGTATTGTTTTTACTTGACCAAACAATAGGCTTGTGCTTCTGTGCAAAGTGATTAAGGACACATAGCCTGCCATTGGCTTTGCAATTAGTCAGACTTGTGAGTCTGCCACGGTGTCATGGTGTGCCAGAGCATGTTGTAGCCCTACCAGGAAAGCACATGTGGCAAAGACCTTCTGTTACATCCCTATGGTCCCAAGCAAAATTTGAGAGGGGTTGGATGCCAGAAATACATAATTTGCAAGTTTTGCAACAGCACCCCAAAAAACGGGCAATGTGTTTGTGGGATTTCTTCAATAAGGTCATGGTTACTGAAGAACATAGCAGTTATATACCAAGCTAAGATATAATCAGAGTGAAACAGGAGACTGGATCTGCTTTTGCTGGATTTGGTGTCAAATGAGTAATCCACATGAGGGCTTCAGGGTTACCTTTAAGAATGACATTTGTGGTTTTATTCTTGGCACTCTTGGAGTGGATGATTGGGGCAAACGTGATTTGTGAGCTGTTGATACCAAACCATTGGCAATTCATTTAGATACATGACTTTGGTGTCGGCAATATACATGGGCTGTTGAGCTGCTGTCTGAAGGTTTCTGAGATAGCAACTGCTATTTATGGTTAGTTTAGTAGCTAATGTTGTTTTACAACGTGGGACAGTGATTTGGATGTGCGTGTTAGCGGACGTAATGAGGATGCTTGTGGTTTGGGATCGGATCAGAACTCCCAACCATTTGTGCTGAAGCTAGGCTTACAAAAGAAACCTCACAAGTGTGGAGCCAAGGAAAACAAAGCATGTGTGAAACAGTGCTCATTTGAGGGTGTGGGCACCTATTACCTGTTGGTATTGGATGGGATAATCAATGATAAAACATTTACGCAAGGCACTATCAATAGTTAAGTGATTGATGGCTATTATGATCCCTGGATTATCCGTTAACATCCATAACCGTCAATGGTTTCTCATTTGATGATTGCCACAATCAATGATTACGCATTTAGTTGATCGTATTGCCAATGACTTAGCGTTCAATGGTTCATTAGTCAGTGGATGATACAGTACAAGGGTCAGTCAGGGCTCAAAATGTGCCCTTATCATTAAGCAGTGCCTGGTGGTAATGGGTAATGGTGTGCATACTGGTGTGCATATGTATGGGTAGATTTGAGGTGGCAAGTGAACTTTTAGGGCTGGCTAGTAGTTTGCAAATTTTGACATTGTTAATAGTTCAGCATTCAAAGAGTATACCAATTAACTTTAAGTGAAGATTATTGAACACTTTGTTCCGTCGATGACACAAGTGATGGTGTATTATTCAGATGTTCGTGATAGTAATGTGTCAGCTCATTCCATGGATAGCATGATTAGTGAATCAGCGTTTAAATGTGAATACAATGGGCCACAACACAAGTTTGGCGGTAAACCTTAAATCCGGCAGTCGCGCTATTACCGCCGGATTTAAGGGTCCGCCAAATCAGGGCTTCGGCGGATTTCTCCCCAGCTCTGAGCTGGGGGGAAATCCGCTGAAAATTCGCGCTATTACCGCTGGTGGGAAATCCGCCGGCGGTAAGAGAGCGAAAATTCCCCATTGAGCCCAATGGGGAATGGGGCATCCCCGAATGGGCTCAGTGGGGAATGAGGAATTCCATTGCCGCCAAACCCGTGATTCGGCGCTAATAGCGCCGGGGGTTTGGCAGTAGGGCTAATACCACCGGCAGTAATACCGTCGGCGTTACCGCCCAACTCGTGATGAGTCCCAATGAATGGTTAACCATTGAAAAGGTTAGAATTCAAAGCTCCAGGAGTCAAGTACTGACCCATTTAGTGGTTAATCGTTAAGTGAATGTCACAATATAAAGGGTTTAGTATTCAATAATTCTCACAACGAATGGGTGAACATTCAATACATGGCACAATCAATGGGTAAGTATTCAAACGTTAGTATAAGTGCTTTCAAATGCAATCATTTCCTCGACTAATCAGAGATTTGGGCAGACTAAATTGTTCAGCATTTCAAGGATTGTATAAACAATGGTCACTCACTGAGTGAGTTGCACAATGAGTGGACCAGCATTCAATTCGTGGCACAAAAAATGGTTCAGCATTTAGTGGATGCCACAAGTAGTGGTTCATCATTTAACAGATGTCACAAACAATAGTTTAGCAGTCGATGGGTGGCACAATTAATGGTACACCATTTACAGTTTGGCACACTTAACGGTGCAACAACAGATGCATGGTATATCTTATGGCGCTGCATATAATGGTTGGAACAATCAATTGTTCGCCATTTAATTAAGGAAAATCATGGATATTTAGCACACAAATAGTTATACAAAGTCTGTGATTGTGGCGGCTCCCCAGCAAGAGGCTTACGTTCCCGTTTGAACCACTCACATGTGTCAAACTCCACTGTGAAACTTTACCATAGTCCTAGAGAAGTGAATCTTGCATTGGTTGTCAAAAACAAACTAGTGACACTTGGCAGTAATGGTCACTGATCAGTAAATATATATATATATATATATATACATATTTGTCCACAGTATTCACAGGGTCTCAGAGATCTACCCAGTTAGATGTTTAATAATTTCAGAGATAATTATATACTAGTTGTTTGTAGACAAGTTCAATGTTGTTCAGTGGTAATCACAGGTGCACAATGTGGAAATAAATGCAAGCCAAAAATATTGAACTAAAGCATGCAATGCTGAAAAACTGCACTGTTTCTTTCAAGTGTGGTGCTCATGATAACGATGCAAGGAGACATATTGTGCCAATAAAGCAAGCAGATACGTGTCGCCTCATGTAATGGACAGCACCTAACATAAGACATGGAGGCTGCCTCAGTTTTAAGTGAAGAAAAATGCATCACTTAATTCATGTTTACCGCCAACTACCACGAAGAAGATGCACCTGCGAGAGGCAGGTAGTTACTTGCTTCCATGAGCTTCCATGAGCGATAACATCTGATAAATGACACTGATATTGCCACGCATTGGGAATGTTGCTGAAAGGCAAACAAATCTAGGGAATGCTGAAGACAGTAGTTTAAATATGTAACTCTACATTCATGAAAAACAGTGCCCTTGCTGCACTGAAACAAAATATCAGAATCTACAAACAAGGAATGTCAGTGAAAGGCAGAACAGCGATGCATTTCCTCAATAACCAATTTGATCCTTATAAATCAAGGAAATGCATCTCTAAATATGTGAAAAAGCCCAGTGTGTCAGAATGTTCCAACGTAAACAGTGTATTGTTTGACCCCAAGTGAAACCTGTGAACCGACTATGATGTAAAATATCACATGTACACAAAGATGTGTACATGTGACATTTAAAAAAAAGGGATGCATTTTTGTGTACATTTATGAGTTATCAATGGTTGTTTCCATTGCTGACTTGAGAACAAGTTAAAACTCCTCTTTTACGCTGCTCACATTTTCACCTCTGCCTTATTGTGGGGATGGATTTAGAAGTCTCATGAGACTGACACTGGTTCTTCGGAATGCAAGGGTTTATTTTCTGTTTCCATTATCACAAATATTGGACGTCTACTAATGGAAGGGACCATGTGGACTAAGGACTTCGAGTTAATGAGTGCCCCCACCTTTGTGAATTCATCTAAGGAGGAAATATTGTAATACACCTAGCTTAACATCCGCAAGGTTTGATTTGGTTTTGTCTATGACTATATGTAGTTATTCTATTTTGTTCAGATGATATTTATCCTAGCTGTATTCAGCTTATGTTTTGTGTACCGTCCACAGATCCAGTACACATGAACATAACTCAAAGAATGTTACTCTAACTCCATAACAGTTGATGCGCACAATTGACTTTGACACATGGTTACTTATAAGAGTTAGCGCTCTAGGGCTGATAAGCAAATTATATTGAAAGTGCATGACAAGGATGACAAACTGGATTTGGTGGTATAACTAATCCATGCAAATTGCCTTGAGAAAGAGCTTGTGGTCAAAACACGTGTTGGCAAAGCAAATGTAATAGTTGGCAATGCAAATGTAACTGCTGAAAAGAGCAACTATAGGCTGTCTGTTCACAATGCTTTAATGTAAACAGGTCTCAGTTGCCACAAATAGATGTATGGGCAATATAAGGCATTTCTATATGTAGTAAGGGCGCAAGACCAAACTTTTTATCATGACAATTAAAATGTATCACATACTCGTGAAGTGGGAGAATGTGACAAAAGAGTCCCACCAATCCCCTCACGCCCCTGGCCTAGAGGATCGCGGCCCAGACACCCACCACGAGAGGAGTTTGCCTATCTACCAGACGACCAAATACCCTGGTACAGGAACATACGGATGTGCCCACCAGCCTGCCCTGCCCAATCCGACACCTGCGACATGGATGAACTCGACTGAACCATTCAACAGTAAATAACCACATCGTTAGAGATGCCATGACGACCTAGCCAACGGTCAGAACACCCATGCAAACATGCACACTGGACACTCCCACACCAATCCACACGAAGAACGTATTCAGTGCTATGACGTAGGTGACGGACACACCCACTGACGCGCATCTTTATTATTTTTCACATAGGTTTTTCAAAATGCAGAAACGCAAGACGCACAACTAACTCATCTAAAATGCTTGCTGACGCTTCTCCTGACCCATGCATTGCAATGAGAAATATAACAAAGACATGATACTGGGGATAAAGCAATATGACACCGTAACTTAAAGCGCTGTGCATCAAACATCCCCACCTATGCACCAGGCCCAAGTAGGCCTCAAGCAAGAACCTCCACGAACATTGAACGAGCAAGAGTACAATTGCTGACCCTGCAGAATGAGCCCGGCGAGAACAGACAGCCAAGGGAGCAATGTTGCAAACTCGCATACCACAAGCCGAAGCCAAAGTCACACCTGCAAACTAAGCCAGACACACAGTGGAAAATGCAACATTAAATGTGCAGAATTCTGCCTCAATCACGGTCTCTCCTCACGTGACCAAGCCGAACCTGACAGGGTGCCAGGCCCAGGAGGGAGGAGGCGCCTGGGTCCCACGTTTTGAGCAGCAACAATGAAGCGACTCAATGGACATCTGCGGCGGTGGGAGTAGTCTGCTCTCAAGCTTATGAACAAATCCACGCATTGTCTGCACAAACACATAGTTATACATTGTTGCAAATGGCAGGTGCACTGCGAGCTGGGAACAACGATGGTCCCAAGCTGGGGGGCTCGCGAGTGGACCAATCAGAACATGGGGCACTTATCACTGACGCCATTAACATTAGCCAATCATCAGGGGTCTTCATGTAACAATTTTCATGTATCTAATAGAAGGGACAACCCAAGTATACCACCTGACTGACCCTTAACCACTAACAGCGTTCTCTATACGTATGCTATACTAACCCTACCACTCGAGGAACCAATCCAGAGTGACGATAGGTTTTTTGCTAACTTTCCCAGGTGACGCAAGTAGAGCGTCATACTGAGGTAAAAAGGGCCTGCGAGCCCCACAAATTTTGAGAGAGAGTCAGGACGGACGCGTACGATCCTTGACCCATCCCTGCCGTTGCTTAATAAACAGCAGAACCACCTTGCTTCTTGCGTGTGCCTCATACTCATTTTTGGGATACGCGGGAGGAGTTGGGGCCTCCCTGCCCGGGGGTCCGCGGACGACACAGCAGACCCCGGGAGAATTTCCCCCGACACTCGCAATTGCACAATGATCATTTTGTCTATTTATTTATGTCACTACTCTAACTATTGAATAAGCACATTGGCACACACTACACAAGAAAATTGTGCGCACATTCTTGGGCTGCAGGAGAGAAATTATTTAGGCTCCAGTTGGGCAAACGTCGCCTTCATCAACATGCTTCTAATGGAAAGAACTGCTATATATTCCAAAGAAGAAGGAAAAATGGAGACACGCCCCAAATATAGATGATTCGCTGGCATAATCCAGTGGCACAGAGACTAAGGTGAATTTAATTACCTTAATCAAAGCCACATTATTGGCTTTTAAGATATGAAGCTTAAATACATGTGAATATCTCAGTGCTCTCATAGTAAAGTCAAAGTGATTTAACAATAATATATTCTACCCAACCCTTCTACTCATGAAGGCAACAATGATAATTTGGCCAAGCATGTCACTGGGTTGGACGAAACTCGCAAACAAGTACAAGGGTTGATCTCAGACTTTAGAAAATATGTGCTAAACACTATTTCCGATAAGGACCTTGTTTTGCAGTTCAAGTGGGAACTCTTTAAAAATACGTGTGCTTCCTACTCTATTAAGAAGCGGCATTCCCGCTTGTACAGTAAATCTGACCCACGTTTACTGCCTTATAGACGATCACAGAAACCTTGTGTTATTCTCAGTGGTCAAAGTGTACCAAAAGAAGTAGTGGAGCTATGTTACCTGCTGGTCTGCTCAAGCTCCCCACAAACCCCATCACCACGCTGCCTCCCACACACAATACACACACCCAGACACTTACACCTGCTGTTTAAGGGAACGTTCAGTGCAGTGTACTGAAAATGCAGGTTTCAACTTCTTCCTACACTTTTATTTTAAAACCAAACCATTCCGGAACGGTTTCTTTTTCAAATAAAAGTATAGGAGCTGTAAAAGGTAATTAAAAAAAGTAGAGGAGCACTGCTCACGACCGCTCCCGCTCACTTCGACCACTGGTTATTCTCACCACATGCCCTGTACAGACTAATTATAGGACTATTTAACTGGGCAGCTTGAGTTGCAACTTTTTGAACATATTTCCCAGTCGCTACCCTTAGACAACCATATGCTGAAATAATCTTGCATGAACACCTCCTCCAATTTGATACAACTTCTATATTAATTCCTTTTTAAATAGTTATTTTGGTCTTTCTACTTTATGGCAGATTTTAAGATGTTAATCTTTATCTTCCTCTCCTCAATGTAACTCACACATGCAGAGACCAAACATTGAAGAGACGGAAGGGTTTATGAGATACGTCCCACAATGTCTGCATACAGTATTAATGCAAGAGGACTGTCTTCTATCATTAGAACAACTGTTGGTGCCTCTCTCGGATTCTTTCCAGCCCATTGAATACACAGCAATGGTGCAAGAACACACGCTGGCCATTCCCCGCTCGACCTGCTGACGTTTGGGATCATCTCTCAACAAGAGCCAAACTTCACAGTCCTCCATAATTGCTCAATTAAACTCAGCATGTCTTGAGGAAAACAAGTTCACCCAATGTCTCACAGAATGTTTGCTTATGCATGAGGTTCGAGGGATTGCACATGTCCATGAACGCAAGACCCTGTGCATATGTGCCTATCCTTATACACTTCTCGATAAGCAAATTAAGCTTATAGTGTTCCTCAGCTTTGGCAAGATTGTTTTATTTTATAGCAAGAAAGTTATTTGTGTTTGGATACCATTGCTGTGAAGGCTTCAAAAGGAACATGCAAAACATCTTTAGGATTAATTCAATGAGTGAAATTGAGTGACAGCCTTCCGAGTTAATTCAGGGCAGAACATAATTGCCTTTGACCAAGTGTGTGGAATGGTATGGGTTTTTAGGACAGCTTTCATTAAATTTGAAATGAGAGGTGCCAACAATTCTATATGATATGTTTTCTATAATATGTGTATTGTTGTTCAATCTGAAATACTAAAAGTGTAATGGATAGAGAGTCTGGGTCAGGGGCCTTACTATGGGGAGGTTTGTCGTGGGAAGCCCAACCTGCTTGGGTAATCTTAAAAACTCAATAACGTTTCTGTTTTGTCTATCACACGCCGTAGGGTAATACAATACCAGCATGATATACTGTCCTGACCTCAAGTGGACACCTTAAGCTTTTTCAACATGCATTGCTGTACTTTAGTTCATGCCCTCCTGTCGTCAATTCTTGTCATATCGCCCCTATAGAAGCACTCACTTGTCATCCCAATTCCATCACCATCTCCACAGGAATCTCATACTGATCAATTCAAATGTACAAATCTCCCCCCTCTTAAGTAGCCCACATTGATGCCAACAGAATCTCCAGGTTTCACCCACGTACCATTCCAGTGCAATACATTAGAACAACCACCTACCCTCCTGTCAACCAGATGTCATTTCCAGATGGTATGCAGGCACTATCTCCACCAAAATGTTGACTGCTCCCTGTGGATTAAAGACAAAGAGGACTCTTCCCTCTCACCCTGTTTGGCCCGGTGTCAGACGTCACACTGTCATCAAACTCTCATTAATTACCTGTCATGTCCTGTTGGCATTACCCAAAGTGGCATAAAAGACGACTCATCCAAATGGAGACACCCAAATTACTGCCACTAGCAATCACATGGCATGTCCTCCAATGCTCCATTCCATCTACATTTAGATCACTAGTTGCTGAAAAAAGCATCAACATTCCCCAGTATCCCAATGATTCCTAGCCATCTCTCAAGTGGTTATCAGAACATGATATTGACTGACTGAAATCCTGCCTCAGCCACATCAAGTGATGATATCCATCATATAATCTATGTTGACTAGCACTATGATAGCAGTGGTCCTTCTCCATGGGTGCATACACAAAGAAAGCATGCCAACATGTCTCTCAAAAATTAACCAGGTTGGCGTTTACACCTCAGAAACAGTACAACATGCTTCGGATTCTAGATTGATTTGAACCTTACCGTCGAGTAGAATGTTTGTATGAAAGCATAGATGACCTACCATCAATTGAGCCTCATCTGAAATAATCTGCACTCCCACCACATCAGCTTCTATATAAATGTCCGAGCCCAAGTTGTCTTCCAGATTGATGGGAAGAATGACCTCTTAAATGGACGTTCAAATGATATAATTCAACTTCTAAAAGCTGTCCCTCAAACCAAAGCTTTTGTAAACATCAAGTAAAATGCAACTACATCAGCCCTATTTGAATTGGCCATGACCAATCGCTGACATCACATATAGCAAGCATCCTGATCATGGTCCTTGACAAGCTCTCATCAGAAGCTCAATTACTAACCACAAAGTGACTCATTGCGAACTGTCTGGGAATACTCTGGATGCCCAACTGCTTCAACTTGCTTGTGCATTTTTTCATGTACTTCAAGAACTGAATTGCCACGTTCGGCATCAACTATGTTGGATTAATAGAAAGTAATGAATATGGTTTACTCATTTGCTTTACCTCCTGTTGAAATGTTTGCATCCGAGTTGAAGGTTCAGCACCGTGTCGCTCATCAGCGGTAGCCTCACATTGAACATGCCATATATTAAACAAATTAATACAATGCGAACTGGGAGTGACTTTGGTTGATTATTCATTCAACTATAGCAATTAAACTGTTACGTGAATTACCTTTGTTAAATGGTCATTAATGTGGTTAGTCCAATGTCTTGGTTTGGCACTCTGCCTAGCAAGCAAATATTCCGTCTTAGATGGAAGTTCAACACACCAACATCAGGTACCAGAATTCCCAGTCAAGGTTCTATTACTAAATCCTCCCTGGGGATCAATACAGAAAACAGCAATGACAACAACAACAGCAAAGACATGAGAGCAAATTGCAAGGGGAAACATTGTCATCGGCAGGCTTTAATGGTCCTGCCATGGTGAATGACATTGTTAATGTTGGCAACTAGGTGGCTCTGTATGTGCTGCCTATGAGGGAACTTAACTTGCTACAAGGGAAATATTAACATAGGAATTGAAGATAGAATATAGATAGGACAGCCTTTGGGTGTTTGGCTTTTTTCCCACCCATTGCCTTCCCATCGCCATGTTATTCCCTATGGCCATAAGTGTGCTTTATGTCCCCCCTCTTCACACAAATACCCAACCCTGAGATCTATTTTTGCTAGTGCTGCACTTTCTAAACAGCCTTCTGAAAAAAAGGTTTCTCCTGGTGTAACACAAATGCCTTAAACATGTGTGCTTCCAGACACTTGATTTATAAACAATATGTCTTGACATTGATTCGTTGCATTGGAATCCCATTAAAAATAAGCTTTGTCAAAGCCCACAGTTTTGGATCTTGTCTACATTATATGCATGCCACGCCTGGCCATAATATAGTTACTAACAACATTTGCCAGCTGACGCCATCTAATGGCGAGCTAGTATTATTAAATTATCTAGTGCCTGTAAAGTGCCATGCCAACACAAAGGCCAAACCTTTGAGCTTGATAGTGCTTGTTATGTTTCCAACCAACTCAAGCATGTGCATTTCCCTTTGGGGTGCAGAAATGCAGACACATGTATGTATTGTGCATTCCTCTTCATCTGACTTAAAACCGAGTGGCCAAGGACAGTGAGTGGGAGTGTCCCCCAGAGTATATTTCTTCATGATTCAGGGATGAGCAGACTTGCTTATAAGCGATATTTAGCAGGTGGAAAAAAACTCTTTTGTGCAAGCAATGCTCCTTTTGCAATGCCCACACCCGTACATGTAGCGTTGCCATCCACTTGAATGCACACCTGCCGTATGCAAGTAATCAAAAACGCTGTTTTGTCTGATATAGATTAAAATCCATTCATATCTGTATGAGTGCAGCTAGGAAGAGAAACGTGTTGGCTTTCGTGTTTTCTTTTTAAAGACATAGGGCCTCATTATAACTGAGGCGGTAAGGGGTTCACGGCGCCGGTAAAGGTACCGGCGCCGTTAACCCCGTACCGCCTCATTACGAGGTTCCCTCATGGGACCCACTCTGGTCAGACCAGATGTCCTTTGCGGGTCCCACGAGGGGACCAGCATGCTAACAACGGGCCCGTCGTTAGCATGCTCCCCATTCCCACTGAGCCCTATGGGGGCTCAAATGGGAATGGGGATTGTCCGGGTTCCCTGAATGGGGAAATACCTCCAAAGTCGGAATGGCCCGGTATTTCCCCATTCAGGGACCATGGACCCGGACCTGAGTTTGGAGGCAGCCATGCCCTTATTAAGGTCATGGCTGCCTCCAAACTCGTAATGAGGCCCATAATGTTGTGTTTGTGATGATGATACAAACATTAGTTATGACACGTTATAGATGGCTCGTACGACAATTAAATGTAAATTGCTAACATCCTTCTGTTATGTTTCCTGAAATAGATTCAGACCTCCAACATTCCACGTCCAGGCATGGTATGATGAAGTGAGAGACTACACCTTCCCATATCCACAGGAATGCAACCCATATTGTCCATTCAGATGTTCTGGTCCAGTGTGCACCCATTATACGCAGGTATATTTTAAGTCACCATGTTGGCATTCAAATATGTATTGTGCTGCTTCAGGCTTGAACTATATGACTTTGTTTCAAACCACAAAAGATTTCCTCCATGCACAAACTAACAAAAGAACAGTTAGGGTATGCGTCAATCTAAATGTTTGGAACATGGCACACCATATCTGAATATAGTGTATTTGCGGAAAGGGGGAACAGTCGAGATAGTAAAACCCGGATCACAGAGCATATATGCTGCAAGCTTTATTGGTCTTCGAGAAAGTATACATAGTGGGATCCCTACTCAGTTCCTCAGTACAGGTATTGAGTGATTGTGGGCTGGAATACCTTTTATATTGGTGTCTTATATAAAGGTTCCAGATTGCAAGAGTGCTTAAAGGTGCCAAAGTCATCTGGTCGAAGTCGGGATGTAAAAGAACGTACAGACCAATGACATTTATTTAGGGTCAGCAAGCAAATAATTTCAAGACACAAGAGAGGATGTTCCAGAATTGTTAAGCAGACATAGAGTGGGAGGTCGGAGTTGTCGGGCAGGGAGAGGAGCGATGAAGGGAGGGTACGATTGGAATGAAAGTAAGCGATATGGGGTAAAAGTGCTCTGGTGTCTGAAAGTGGATATCAGGTTAGTGCTATTGTGGTAAAAGGGGGATGGAGGAGGAGAAGCAACAGTGGGGAGAGTGTTAACAAAGGTGAAGGAGGGGGAGTAGGGAGCGTAGTCTGTGGTGCCTAAGTGCTTATATAGTTGGAAAAGGGGGTTCCAGATGAAGTAGGGAGTGGAGCCATGGGGGTGATGGTTTAGGTGTATGAAGGTTGACACATGTGGTGTGTTAGGTTTGTGATTGAAGACTAGGAGTGTCCCAGACTGTGGATAATATTTTGAAGTTGTTGAATGTGGGTTCTTGTGAGATGTAGTCTGATAGTTTCTTCAACATGGTGGGGGCAATGGAAAATAATGATTTGCCTCTCTGTTTTTTGAGCCAATATTTGAGAGGTGTTATTTTAGTCTAATTTGATGAGTGTAGGTGTCTCTGTGGGATGGGAAGTTAAAGGAATGTTTGGAGACATGTTAGAAGAGTGGATGGTCTTTTGGGTAAAGTTCAGTATTTTGAGTTCTATTTCAGTTTTTACATGTAACCAGTTAAGTGTTTTTAAAAGCAGTAGTGAAATAGTCTTACGGCGTGAGGTTTAGTAAGCATTTTTCAGTTTTGTTTAAATCATTTGAGAGATTTT
The DNA here is from genome assembly GCF_040938575.1 of Ambystoma mexicanum. Lineage (NCBI taxonomy): Eukaryota > Metazoa > Chordata > Amphibia > Caudata > Ambystomatidae > Ambystoma > Ambystoma mexicanum. The sequence continues at coordinate 738,130,644 of NC_090933.1, read as the reverse complement.
AGATTTCCTGAGGACAGAGTCATATAGAGAGAATTGCAGTATTATAGTGTGATGCTGATATCGTTTGGTTAAGTTCCAAGTAAGGCAATATCTTTCTGAAGATGTTTATTAGGTCGTTTTTTTGTGAGGTATTTTATATTTGTTTTGAGGGATAGGCCACTGTCTATTAGGATTCCCAGGTTCCATATTTCTGAAGTGAAAGCGGTGTTCCTAGCTCAGAGGGCCAATCAAAATAAAGTTGGTGAATGTGTTGTGGGCGAAAGACCGTGACCTCTGCCTTGCTGGGGTTGAGGCACATGTTATTTTGGGACATCCATTAACCAATGGAGTTGTTTGATTCAATGTTTGGTGAAATGGCTAAGGCAAGTTGTGTGTCATTTGCGTATCCTTGACATGTGCGTGCAAATTGTTCAATAATGCTCGAGAGTGGCTTGGTATAGGCATTAAAGAGCCATTGGGATAGGGTAGATCCCTGAGGCACTCCTTGAGTAACTTCCCTAGGGATACATAGTAAATCTCTGCCGTGGTGTGGTTTTTGAGAAAAGTCTCAGAAATGCAGGTGTTTAAGAAGTGTGACATGACTGGCAGTGATGGTGTCAATGCTGAAGAGAGGTCTAGAAGGATGAGGCATGTAGAAGTGTTGTTATCTAGTGCCAGTAGCATGTCTTCTCTTATGTACAGAAGTGCGGTTTCCAAGCTTCTGTGGGGTCTGAAACCAGATTTATTGTTGTGGAGGAGGTTGTGCATTTCTGAGAATTGAGTGAGTTGGTGGCATGCTCATTTCTCCATCATTTTTGCTAGGAATGTTAGTTTTGAGATTGGTCTATAGTTGATCGGGTTATTTTCATCGTTAGTATTTTTTACGAGTAGTCTAACTATTGCTATTTTGAGCTCTGTGGGGTGTAAACCAGTTGGGATTGAGGCATTGCTGATTTGTGCAATGTTGGGGCTAGTAGGGATCTAGTTTGTTTGATTATGGATGCTGGGAAATGGGTCAGTTGAGTACAGGGTGCTTTCAAGTTCATTATTATATATATATATATTTCTACTTCCAATGCTGAAGCAGATTTGAAGGCTTTACAAGTAAGTGGACTGTTTCAGGGCTTAGGCAGTGGGGTTAGTAGATGATTTTTAAGGTTGACATTATCTGTAGTATTCTCTTTTTTTAAAACCTTTGTTTGGAAAGGGAGAGCTATATTGTCAGCTCATTCTTGGGTAGGAGTGGGTAGGTTGTTCAAGATTTCAGGATTGGTAATTTGGCAATATATTTTGAAGAGTTTAACTATTTTGTATTGAGCTCTGCTGATAGTGAATTGGTAGAAATATGTATTTTTTCTGTTGAGCTTTAACGATTTTGAAATTAAGTGTGTCCTTTTCAATTTAGTTTTTTCTCCATTTGCATTCTGTTTTTCCAAGTGCACGTTTATGGGGGTTTAGATCAAAGTTAAAACATTTGTTGGGTGTTTTTTCTGATGGTTTGGGTTGATGTGTTATTATCGGAGTGAGGGTGTTAAATACACTGTCAATTGTTTTGGAGGGGTGGTAATGGACTTTACGGAGTTGGAGAGTGATTTGTTATTGAAGGTTTTTCAGAGGTTGTGGGGGTTGATGTTTTTAATTGTCAGAAGGATATTTTCTCGGTAGTTTTGGTTTTGTCTGCCACATGGAGTGAGTGTTATGTGGACAGGTGGTAGTGAAGATGTAATGGTCAGTCGCTGCTAGTGCAGTAGAAGTGCCTTAGGGAGAGTTTAAATTGAAGATAAGATAATATCAATGGAATGCCCATTCTGGTGTGTGGGCCCTTGGGGGAGGCAGTTCATATTATTGGCAGGTAGACTATTGTGGAAGGAGCATGACATAGTTCTTTTGTGATCTTCTAGTCTGAAGTTGATATCGCCTAGGACTTTTATTTGTGCTGACAGAGAGATTGGAAAGAGTCCCGTTCATTCTGGACAACTGCTGATAATTAGCATTTCCTCCATTGGTAACGAGAGACATTCCACCTAATTACATAAATACCTCCTTAAATGGTATTACAGTAAATCCAGAGGTATTACTTTAAATATTTGTTTTTACCATTCCCAGCCTTTCTTGATTAATGATATAATGATATTGCTTAGGTATAATAGCAGACCATAACAGCACTGTAATATTTGTTATAATATAATGAAGGGTAATTATTGATCCCACTCTTCATTACATTGCAAAGGGAGTACAGAGGTGGTCACTTTCCACCCCCTTTGGAGGTCGCCATGCAAAAGAGTTTTTCTGCAATAAAAAATAAAAAGGAAGCACTGTGAGGGGCCTTCTATGATTTTTATTTCCACAGAATAGTCGGAGGTTTAATTGGTAATGATTTCTGGAAGTATTCCTCCTTAGGAATATGGCCAATTATCGGTATTCCTCTGTAGCTTTAAATTATCTGTAAGCAAAAACATCGAAAGATGTCATACAGGAAGACTTGCACAATATGGGAAATGATGGAAAGGTGATCAAACATGCCTTGAACAGTGGAAAGGAGGATTGGGCAAATTGTGAGGAAAATGTACTCACTACTGAGACAAATGGTCCAGACATAAATCGAGGCTGTTGTGTAAATTCCCCATCCTGAAAGATGTAACTCAGATAAGAAGCTGGGTTACCTCCATTAGATACCAGACTCAAAACACGCAGACAGAAAGAAAACACATGATATGAATGGCTCGCAGTGACATTGCTTCCTAGAATGCTGCCAAGATCCTAGCATGAATAGTAACTAGTTGAACATACTTTCTTGGAATACAACAAATCCATGCATTATGGTATAAATATAACCTCAGCAAAATTTGAGATCGAAAAAGAGATAATATGCTTACAAGAAGCATGGTCTACTGATCTTATTGTCTTAGATGGTATGAATAGGGTATTTGAAACTGGGGTTAGAGCTGAACCAGGGAGAACAGGGTAGGTTTCTAAATAGGTGAAATTAATTTACCATTGGTGCACAAAATCACGCTGAGTAGCTTACCATGTAATATATTATAGGCAGTAGTATTTTCTGAGAGTTCAATTCAAGGTATGTGATGAAAATTATTGTTTGTCAAAATCAACCAGTCTCTCCTGGGTTGTTTCCTACCAACAATTATATTTAGATTTTAAGTACATTGTATTGCAGGGTTGGACATATTCTATACTTGGGTGTCCTTAATTTAAAAGGTGATATTGCTGCCAAATGCTCCACGCTGGAAGGAGACCATTATAGATGGGATTGAGGGAGTGGCATCTGCTCATTTATTACAATTGAAAATGAATATAAAAGGCGGAGCGTGGCTTGGAGCCATGGCGGCCGGATAGGCTCTGTAAGAGCTCCCGGCTGGTGCCACGCTGCCATCCACAATGCCCGGTGAAGACTGAGACCTAGACCGTACAATTTCACTGCTGCGGTGCGCAAGATAAGGGGCATGATTTGGGAGGTCTCCGATTCGCCTGCATCGCTGCAAACTGCTGATTTCCCTGATTCGGGACTACAGGGAGCCCGCTGCGGATCGGATTCAAGATGGCAGTCTTCACCGCTTCCGATGTCTGCCGTCGTTGGAGGCGACTCGGGTGCTGCCCGCGCCTAAACCATGACAGGGAATACGCCTAACGCTCTCTCCGCCCGCCCTAGAACGGACTGTCTGCCTTTTCGATCTGCACTAAGGGCAGGGCGCCCCGATCTCCCCGAGCATTGGATCTCCCGCTGAATCATCTGCACAGCGTGTCGGGCGGGGGGCGCGGTCCCCGCGCGCTGAGTGTGAGCCCGCTTGTCAGCTCGGAGCACTGACGAGCTCCTAATCGGATACAGCATCTGGAGTTGCCTGCGCGGCGGTGTCCTCGCCTGCCTGTTCGCCTGCCTGTTCCCCGCTGCCGCCGACCCGGGGACTGCGCCGGGAGGCGGGGGAGTGCCTCTTCAGACCGCCAATCCACCGCCTGTGGCCTAAGCGAGGTGCCGGCTCTGCCTCCTCGGGGTCTCTCCTGCGGGGCTGGGGGGGTGTATCCCTCCCCCGAACTCTCAAACCGGAGGGGCCTCCATTGCCCGCGGACGGAGCCTGAAGTGGCCGTGTGGAGCTCCATCGCCATCGCCCACCCGTTAGAGTGTAGGATCACCGCGGCTCCTCGGACCAGCCCGGTGTGGAATCTCTCTTCGCTCCCGAGGAGCCATCCCGTCCTTGGGGACCATCAGCATTCGGGCACTCCAGCCCAGACACCAGCTAGGGGCTAATTCGCGGCGGGGCCCGGGCCCCCCTCCCTGACGTGCACGTCGGCCGTCGGGTCGGCCGCTGAAGGCGGCGGTTGGCCCAAGGCCCCTGCGTTTCGGCGGTGGCTGCCCCCGAACTCTCCTCCCCGGCGGAAGCGGACCTCCAACGGGGGCCCTCAGGAACGAGCCCCAGCTTCCAAGCAGCCAGATCGCCTCTCCCTGGAGGGGCTTCAGCTCCAAGCCTAGGACCCGCTTCCCTCTGAGGCCCGGTACACCTTTCTCATCGCTCTGCATGAACACATAGCCCATCTGGACCAGGAAGGACACGAGGAAAAGCTTTGGTGCACTCCGTACCCCAGGAGTCCCGTCACCCCGCTCTACTGCTGATCAGACCAGCACTCGGGCAGCCCCGAGTCGCACCACGCCAGCGCCGGCAACTACCACAGTGACTTTCAACGGCCCTGGACTATAGAACACCCTTGGGTGTGAGCCTCTCTCTTCACCACTCAACCCAGGGTTAAGCGAAGGTAAGGCGGCACCTGCCGCACCCCACCCAGCGGGACTACACCCAGGGGCTCCAAGAACTGGGGCAACACCCCCAACCCGCACGGCGCTGCCGCTCCACTATCTGGGCTCGGCCCGGTGTGCGCTCGCCAAGTGCTGACCATCCCCTTCACTCTCTGCAGCTCTAAATGGCTGGTGGGAGGTCATCTGCTTGGGACTGACTCCGTGGAATTCCCCCCTCAAGCTAGACACTAGGGTGCAATCCACACCCGCCAAGATATCCTCCCCTCTCTCTCTGGGCACAAGGCAGAGCAAAAGGGTCAGCAGGTTCCTGCTGGGGTACAGGCCCTCTCTCCTCCCTCTGGACACGGAGCCCCCAGCATTGCTATGTCCAAAGTTAACAAATCATCTAAGCAAACGGACATCTCCACGCTGCTGAACATGCCGGCATTAGGGGAGAAAAACAAGAAAAGTGAACGCAATGAAGGGGAATGGGAAATCCCCCGCCCGAGAGCCAAGCTCCCATGGCCTCCCAGTCGGTCACAAAAGCTGATCTGCACGAACTCTTATCGGCCGTCACCAGAGAATTCCAAAAGGGGACGGAAGAAGTAAAAACCCAAATTGCTAGGCTGGATAAGAGAGTGGGAGAGATCAAGTCAAGAACTGAGGAAATTGAAACAACACTCTGTGATCAGAACTTCGAGATCGGGGAAGGAGCTGATAGAATTAGGGCCCTGGAGTGCAGATGTGATGCTCTTGAAGCCAGGCAGGAAGATGCTGAAAACCGCTCTAGGCGGAATAACATCAGGATTCGAGGCATCCCACTAGCAGTCCCGGAGAAAGACTTCCCTACCTACGTGGCAGACCTCCTCCGTCATGTCATCACCCTTCCAGACGAAGCCCCCCTGGAGCTTGACAGGGTGCACAGGACCAGACCCAGACAAAATCCTAATGGCTCAGCTGACGTGCTGGTAAGGGTCCACTTTTTCAAGCTAAAGGAGGAGATAATGCAAGAAGCCAGAGCAATGGGTCAGATCCACTTCCGGGACTCGGAAATTTCCCTGTTCCAAGACTTGGCAGCAGTGACCTTAGCAAAACGAAGAGCGCTTAAACCAATGGCTGACTGGCTGCGCGAACGCAAGATCACCTATCGCTGGAACTTCCCCTCAGGTCTCTCCTTCACCTGGGAGGGTAAAACTCGACAAATCCCGTCCCCGCAGGAAGCAGAAATATTAATGAACCCGGAAGCTGCTGCGGAAGCCCCCGGGAACTCTGGTCACTCACCCGAGGGAACTAACAGAGAGTCTCTGCGTTCATGGTCCCGAGTAGAGGGTCTCCGCAGGATGCGCGGCCCGCCCTCCAGGGGGAAAAATGGCAACAATCGCTGAGGCCGCCCACCCCTGGCTGACCACCGCAGTCTCCACTTCGGCGATGGGCATTCATCGAAGACTGGAGGCCAAGCTTACCTGAACCCTTGGCCAATATGGCGGTCCACATGCCAGCCCGCTCAGTTAGCTCTCTTTTCACCGTCCACGCACGAGGCCCCAGGGTCTCGCATCTAGATGGTAGTCATGGCCCAGCCGACAGTCCTGTTGGTGTAAGGCTGGTCTGGACACTGTTACCTGTTCCTTGTTCCAGGTTTTGTTTTAGTTGTTCATGTTTGTTCACCATGGTCAGAGGGAGAGGGGAAGCGAGAACCATGAAGTCTTCTTCAGGTTGGGGCGAATCTTGGGTCAGGGTTCAAGCTGCAAGGGGTTGGCTCCCCCTACAGGGGGCCTCTGGATTATGCACTACTCGGCCCAACAGGAGAGGGGAGGCGTCCACTCCACACACGGACAAAAGCAGGGGATATCTACTACCAATCTTGCCTTTGAATGACCCTGCCGGATACAGAGCTATCTGTGTTAACCTGGAATGTCCAGGGACTGAATGCCCCTCGGAAGAGGAAATCCGTGGAGCATAGGCTCACCCAGCTAGCACTGGACATTATGTGCCTTCAGGAGACTCACCTCCTCAGGTTGGATGAGCGCCGAATAGCCTTCCAACTCTACCCTAAACACTTCTTTGCCTCTGCGGGCCTCAAGAAAAGAGGGGTTGCCATCTTAATAAGCCGAGACATCCCGCTGACAAACATAACGATCAAGAGAGATCCAGAGGGGCGGTATATTCTCCTGAAAGTATGGCTAGTGGAGCTTCCCATCACCATAGCAGCTATATACTGCCCAAATATGGCGCAAAGCCTATTCCTGCGGAACCTCCTTCCTGTACTCGCATCCTTCACCGAAGGGCAGCTGTTCATAGGGGGCGACTTCAACCTTACTCCTGACCCTAATCTGGATAAGACTCTCCCCCCAGCCAGGGAAGACTTCAGCAAAGCCCTCGCTATGGCAGAATTCCTGAGGGAAACCGATTCCATAGATGTCTGGAGATGGGCTAACAGGGGGACCAGGGACTACACATTCTTCTCCCATGCCCATCTGGGGCATTCAAGGATCGATCTCCTGCTCCTTTCTAGTTCTCTCGTCCCCTGTGTTGAAACCATCCAGATAGGACATAGAGCCCTTTCGGACCACGCTCCGGTCATAATGAGATTGAGAGTACAGAGCTTCCCCGAGCCAACCCAGCGGCATTGGAAACTTCAAGACCAAATCTTGACAGACATAGCAATCAGAACGGATATAGCAGAAGCCCTCAAGAATTACTTTAAGGAGAACACTACTAAAGACTCCTCAATCTCCACAATCTGGGACGCCATGAAACCTGTGATCAGGGGCACGGCTAACGACTGCACCGCCAGGCTGCGACGTCTACGCAAACTGCAGCAGGACAAACTCGAAGCGGAGGTGTCCGAGGCTGAACACATCCTGAAGCAGGGGCAGAACAGGAAAGCAAGCTGCATGCTCCAAAGAGCAAAACGATCTCTAGAAATGCATCTAGCAGATAAGGCAGCCAGAGCTCTCACATACACCAAACAATTTTATTATGTGCACAGCAACAAAGCAAATCGCCTTCTGGCCCACAAATTGAAAAAGCTGCACTCTCGGAACACCATCCAATGTCTTCAGGACTCCCAGGGAACGCCGCGCTACGCCAAACCAGAGAAAATAGACATCATGACGGCGCACCACAGAGCAACCATGTCGGGTTCCCCCACGGCAGAAGAGGTACAGGCAAAATACCTATCTGGGGTCAAGCCGGGTGCCCCACATCCTCACCTGGCAGCTCTAGAAGCTCCAATTTCGACTGAGGAAGTGAGCAAGGTCATAGCAAAACTGAAAAACTCGTCTCCAGGGCCGGATGGTCTCACAGCTCCATTCTACAAAAAGTTCTCATACATACTCGCCCCCCAGCTGGCCGCCCTCTTCAACTCCTTCCTCTCATCGGGAACAACCACCCCCTCTATGGAAGAGTCGCTGACAGAGCTGCTCCTTAAACCAGGCAGAGACCGGAGCCTATGTGCCTCGTACAGGCCCATCACGCTCCTGAACTACGACGCCAAAATCTTCGCCAGAATCTTGGCAAACAGGCTGGCTCCTTTACTACCTGACATCATACACACGGACCAAACCGGGTTCATCCCCGGCCGCAGCACTCTCGACAACATCAGAAGATCTATAAACGTCATTGAATCTGCCAGCAGGAAAGGTCAGGAGCTAATGGTTCTCTCGCTCGATGCTCACAAAGCTTTTGACAGGCTAGACTGGGGCTACATACACAAAACATTAAGACACTTTGGCTTCGGCCCCAACTTCATAAAATGGACTCTAGCCAACTATCAGCGTCCACCCACCAGGCTGAGAATTAATGGATCCAGATCCGTCAAGATCCACTTTTCGAGGGGCACAAGGCAAGGGTGTCCCCTCTCCCCTTTGATCTTCGCCCTCTCCATGGAGTCCTTCGCACGTCAAGTGCGGCAAAATGCGGCAATCCATGGCCTGTCTATCAAAGCCCATATCTACAAAGCGGCCTTATATGCCGATGATGTCCTCTTAACATTAACTAAGCCCAGGGAATCCATAAAAGCTCTTTGGAGCGAATTGCAAGATTTTGGGGAGGCTTCGGGGTTCAAGGTGAACCTTTCCAAATCATCGGCTCTGGGCATCAACCTACCTAGATCTATGATCACGGACATTGCGAAGGAATACCACATTCCCTGGTCCGAAAAGAACCTATCATATCTAGGGGTCCAACTACCAGGCTCTCCCAACAATCTATACAAAGCTAATTTTCCCCCTCTGTTCAAAGAATTTAGAAGGGATCTATCACGCTGGCAGAAGCAAGAAATCTCCTGCTTTGGAAGAATAACGGCTCTGAAAATGAACCTCATCCCAAGACTGCTTTACCACTGCTCAGCCCTGCCAACGGCTATCCTGAAACAAGTGATACAGAAACTTCAAAGGAGTATCATGAGATACATCTGGGAGGGAAAACAGCCTCGGATCCCAAGGAATATCATGCTGCGGGGTCGAGTAGTAGGGGAATTGGGAGCACCCGACATTGCCAGATATATCCTAGCCGCCCAACTCTCCCATGCATTCGCCTGGCTTCAGGCCACTCCAAAACCCCGCTGGCTGGAACTGGAGGAGGCCTGGTGCCCGGTCCCGATCACCTCATTACCACACACAAAATGTGCCAGCGACGGCCCGGACAACGGTCCGCTCTCAGCAACTGAAAACACGGTAGCGAATTGGAAGAGGGCAGCACGGAGATGGGGAGTATGCAGCACCACGGGCCCGCTCACCCCGATCTGGGGGAACCTGGAATTCTCACCGGGTACCAGCCCCAAAGACTTCCAGAGATGGAGGGAGGGAGGATTGGAGAAAGTTTGTGACTTCTCTGTGGAGGGCAACCCTTTGGACTTCGAGGCCTGCAAGATAAAATTCAAGGTACCTGAGAATGAAAGGTTCAGATACCCCAACTTAGGCACTGGCTCTCAAACAGGATCATTAAAAACCTGGGAAGTAGAGACCTAATAGCCCTAGAACAGACCCTGAAATCACCGCCCCCCAAGGGCAAGATCTCTATCCTCTACAAGATCCTAGACGGGACGGACCATGCCCTCAAGGAGCCATACATGCTCAAATGGGAGAGAGACATTGGCAGACCCATCGAGCCGGAGGAATGGGACCAGATCTGGACTAGAGCAAATAGAAGCTCGAAATGTGTTACCAACAAGGAGGGGGCATTCAAGGTATGCTACAGGTGGTACCGGACTCCAGAATCCCTCAACAAATGCAACCCGGCGATTCCACCAACGTGCTGGAGAGGTTGCCCGGACAAAGGCACACTCTTCCATCTGTTCTGGTCGTGTCCCAAATCGGTGCAGTTTTGGAAAGCAGTATTGGAGCAAATCAACCTTATCACGGGATTGACAATTCCCTGGGACTCAGGAATCGCACTGCTTGGATCAAGTGGTGAGGGCCAATTCCCCCGATCAGGTCACAGGGCAGAACTCTGCTCCCATCTGCTGACCACTGCGAAGATTTCAGTTGCAAGACTCTGGAAAAATCCAGAAGGTCCTTTGGTCCAAATGTGGTGGACCAAGTGTTGGGACATAATAGCGGCGGAAAAAATCACTGCCCTCAGGTTCGAGAACAGAGACAAATTCTACCACACTTGGTCGCCCTTCTTCGACTACGCTCAGTCATACCCAGGTCTGGCCCGACAGCCTCCCTCCCTACGCTGGATGGGCAAAAGTGACTGAAAGATAACTCAGATTAGGCGGGGACATCTGACCGGAGAGGTCTGCCCGTGCCGGCGGAAAAAATCACTGCCCTCAGGTTCGAGAAGAGAGACAAATTCTACCACACTTGGTCGCCCTTCTTGGACTACGCTCAGTCATACCCAGGTCTGGCTCGACAGCCTCCCTCCCTACGCAGGATGGGCAAAAGTGACTGAAAGATAACTCAGAGTAGGCGGGGACATCTGACCGGAGAGGTCTGCCCGTGCCAGCAAAATAGAGGGAATACAGCGAAAGTCTGGATCTAAAGTGTAGCCCCCCCTAACCGCCCCAGCGGAGCCCTGAAGTATGTTCCACCTCTGGGAGCTCTAGTTCTGAGGAGGGGCCCTCAGAGTCTCACCCACCCCCACCGATCTTTGGCCACCACTTTCAGCTAAACCTTCCTACTGACCAACTGTTTTGTTTAGATTTTGTGTTTGTTTCTTCATTTGTAGTTCCAAGCGAGACTCCACAGATTGTAATACCTTAATTTTCACATGACAGATTGCAGTACTTGCTTGTGTAAAACCAATAAAAACATGTTTAAAAAAAAAAAATGAATATAAACGCTATTGTGATAAATCACAGGAATCCGTCACTTCTCCCCACGGGGGAGCCTTTCCCTGTGAGACTAGGGATGTGAACCCGCTCCGAAACGCCCTCACTGGCAGTCGAGGCAAGCAAGACCTCGCTTGACGAGACTCCCCCTTTGGGGAACAAGTACTCTCGTTCTTACGAGGCATGTCCTAAGAAACATACCAATAATATACCTCCAAAAACATCCAGTGGAGAAAGGTATGAAGAACATACCAAAACCTTTTACTGTCATCAAGAAACTCTGATTATTCCTTGGAAGGAAAACTATATCGTACTGAGATGAGGAAAAAGGTCTGTGTAGGAATACAGAGTGTAGAACAAATGGAGAGAAAGGACTGTGACATCGCGCTGGGGAACAAAGAGGTGGAGACTGGAAAGAGAGAGAACCCGCAAGTTACGAACTTGCCTGCAGACGTATGTTGAAGGAAGGCTAGACGCATGGTAGCTGATGACAAAGAGAAACCCCAGTGAAACTTTAGACACGCATTCTCGGTAATGGGAAGCGAGTAGAGAAGCTGAGGTGGACACGAGGCATCCTCATCTCGAGCGAGAGCTAAGTGCTTGTGTGACCGCAATCAAGCAGAGGTGGACCAGTGGGTCAGTGAACTATGATGATACCACTTCCTTTGATTCAACATGGAACAAACCAGCAACAAGAGACCGTGGAGATCGTATATGAAACTACAGGCATTACGAGAGGCCAACCTGACAAGTGGAAGAGAAGGTCCCAACAAGTCGAGAATCTCAGTGATGTTATCCCTGAACATGACAGGTAACGGGGAAAGTGGGAAACCCTGGAGGGGGAATACATATCATTACTGGAGCGTTCATACTTGTCCCAGTCGTGATAAGTTATTGACATTTAGTGAAGAGAAAGAGAATCATTACTGGAACATTCAAACTTGTCCCATTCGAGATAAGATATTGGCATTGAATGAAGAGATAGAGAATCCTTATTGGAATACTCATACTCGTCCCAGTCAAGATAATATATTGCCATTGAATGCAGAGAAAAAGAGTCATTAATGGAATGCTCATACTCGTCTCAGTCGACATAAAGTATCAAGATTGAATGAAGTGAAAAATCATCATCACTGGAATGCTCATTCTCATCCAATTCAAGATAAAACATTAACATGGAATGATAATCCTTTACACTCTGAGAGGTCAAGTAGAATACCCTGAGATATTACAGAATATGAAACACTGTGAAAGGAGAAAACCTGATTGAAACAGAGAATAAGGGTCAAACTCAAAGTGAAACCTAACACTGTGAAATAAGGATTGGCATCCCAAGAAGCCAAGGGAAAAGTGCTACGTGTTGGATAAAGTTACCATATGAAAGTAAAAAGATGAATACAAATGAAACAAGGCAAGAAGAGAATAAGAAGGAACAAAAGAGTAATCATGTGAAAGAAAAGGTTGAAACCCTGAAGATTCCAGTGTCAGAACTGAGTGACTTAATAAAAGTACTTACCAAGAACTACTCGAGAATATGTTACTGATCTGAACTTGGTGAAGAACCATCTTACAGTAGAAGTGAGCCGGTCTCCTGGTTTTTGTTGTTATAATAGTGGTAGGGTTAGAATTGGTTAGTTTGGGCAGTGGACTGATTCTGATGTGGACTATCACTGATGACTGACAAGCACCTTAGTTAGTTCCGTTAGGTAGGGAAAACCCTCAGCATAGGAAGGGATAGGCATGTATTCCTTTCAGTTAATAAAAATCATCAGTGAGAAGGAAAGGCAGAGTCTGTGTCCTTCTTCTGACCCGCCTCAGTATGTAGCTGGAGGCAATGGATGATTTACATTTACTTATGGTGAATGGGATATGCCCATAGGACAAAGGATCGCTGAGAATGATGCATTCACTATATGTGAACACCACAGTGAAAGACCATATCAATATGCAAGGTGTTATGATCCAAGACACTTTGACCAGAAAATGCTTAAACAGGGAGCACCTCTTAGCACCAATGTAATTTATTTTGTATAGGGACAACCTAGATATATTTTTAAGAGGGGTGTAGGACTTTTCACCTAAGTTGGGGCCACATCAGAAACAATGCATCACTTACATTGATGGTATTCTAATTATGGGTAGTACCCATATAGGACTACAACAATTTATAACTGAAACCTATTTTTTTTAGTTATAAAATGATTTAGAAAAATGTAAAGGAGACAAAATCATGCTCTTTACAAAATAAGTATACAAATAGCTTTTAAATGGTTGATTAAGCATACTGAAATTGAAGTTCCTCAGAACTTTTCTTATTTGTGCAAAATGATAAATGATAAGCTAAATTGGTTGATCAATCAACCAAATGTAACTAGAAGGGCAATTCAATTAACACAGACTATGTAAAGGTTTTATATAAGAAAGGGGAGCTGTACTTTAAACCCTAAAATTGAAGCCTTCCAAGTAAATATCAACCCTACAGTATTGTTTGGAGCCTAGATATGTATCATAGAAATCCCAGCTTGGCTGTGGGTCTAGGGAGGAACTACTAAGAAGTGTGTTGCCTGTGCGCACAGTAGGCACTGCATGCTGAACTTGGTTTAACATCTTCGTCAATACAGGCAAAAAATAGAGCACTATTGTATTTAGCAGAACAAACTGTCTTCTGAGAATTAATTGGAGGGATATCTTAAAAAATAAATGAATACCGTGTGTGTTGAATACTATTACTATATGTACATGTAATAATGTCAGGGCTTCACATCCCCTATTTTGAACCCTGAGGATAATTATATTTGAAAGTGTTCAAAGATGTTCTAAAAACACAAAGGGTGACGTGATAGAATTGAAAGTTGTTCATACTTGATAAGTAAGGAAAGTCTATCTGAGTTTATGAAAGACTACCCCTTTGAAATAAAACTATACAAAATGGCCTTCTACTGATATATTTCCCCTAGCAGACAGGGGACTTGACTGTTCATGAAACTTAGGTTAAAGCAGGTCCCCACAATTGAAGTAGTGGGAGCCTGGAGTAGATGTTTTCAGGTAACCCATGTAGGGCTTGTGTTAAGAAATAAGATTTTGAAAGATTTTAACATTTGATGATTGATGCTAACACATTTTGATAACTATGTGAATCTGGAAAAAGATCTAAATAGGATGACTTTTGGTTATGATTCATATTTGGTTATGAATCTTCTTTGACAAGTGGATATGAAATTGAAAGCAAGGAGGATTTAGTGTATTGTAAACATTTATGAATTACATTGTATTGGTTAATATATATTTTTGATTCATCGTAATGTTAAATAGCATATGATATTCATTATAATGTGAGTAATCAAAATGCTTGATATGATTGTATACATGGTTTTGTAAATTAAGATGTGTATACAGTTTTTAGAAATCAAAAATACAAAATAACAAAATTAAAACATATATATGAATAATGGGCTTGTCATATTAAGTGCCACACATGTCATAGGCATCTCTCTCTGTTTACTGCTGGCTTACATGAAAACATAATGGACCTGTAAATACTGCATGCTCTAAAGTCCCAATTCTTGGAAACAACGTTTAAATTAATTTGGGTTAAGCAGTAGCATGAACATAATTCAGAGGAGAATGGTGGCTAAAAGTAGCTGCGAGAACCACCATTGATGTCTCCTGTCCACCCTAAACAACATCCAAGCCTTCTCTGCGATCTATAGTGCTTTCGATCATCAGACAGAAACCAGTAGACATTGGGCCTCATTAGGACCCTGGCGGAGAGGGTGTTACGCCAGCGTAGTGCATGGCGTACCTCTCCGCCATACTACGAGTTCCCGTAGCGCCATGGCGGCCTTTTCCGCCTGGTTTTACCAGGCGGAGAAAACCATGGCGCTACGGGACCTCGTTGTTAATTACGCCACCGTATTTTACGGTGGCGTAATTAACTCCTTCCCCACTCCCATTATACCCTATGGGGCAAAAATGGGAATGGGGAAGGGCAGAATGGGGATTGGGGATTTACCGCTCCGCCGAGGTCGGAATGGGGCGGTAAATCCGCCAACCCCCATGGCGCTATCGGCGGCTTTCCGCCATGCTTCGCGGTGCATTTAGCACCGCGAAGTCCGCCTGGGTCCTAATGAGGCCCATTGTGTCCTCACAAGAATGCAGCCAAAAAGATACATTAACTCGACACGAGAAATACAAGGCGACTGAGAAAGACGCAAATGGACATCAATATTGTAAAAATCTCTTTTTTGATTAAACAATCAAAAATAAAAAAATACAGATATTGAGATCTAATGTATATTTTTCAGATACTAAGTCTGCCCATCACTTACTGCTCGTTTTGTATGGGTGCGAGGTAGCAATTTCTTGTGCAATAAGTTGGTTACTTTTTTCAGTTAAAGCACTACATTTCTTTCTAACATTTTTTACGAGTTTGATATATGTGCGGTTTGATAGCACAGCGAGTAGAGCTAAATATAAATGCTAAATTATTATTATTAAACTAGTCCTTTTTCTTTTAGGGTTTTCTTATTGTTTTGAATATAAACATGGTTTTTTGATGAGGATATTTTGTTATCTAGCGTTCCTATGACTACTAGTACATGCTCAAATGGCCAGCAGACACTATGCATTAAAAAACTACAGCCGCAAATTATCGTTAGGAGCCAAACAATTACTGCTTAGCTTGTTTACCATTATCACAACTCAGTATGGTGGCATTACCAATGGATTGTGAGTACAGTAATGGTAGTGTTAATCCCCATTTTTGGGAACCATACAAGTCCACAAGTATTTTGGAGGGTATTCCTTGGTGGTAATTCCACCCATGGTAATTCTTCTGGTTTTTGCCAGTAAAGTGGAGGCTATTCATCCTACACCTTTCCATTAAACTCACAATTTGGTGGTGTGAAACAATGTGTCGGTAATATGTCAATAAAGGAATTACTGCCATTTTACCAATATATTTTTCTGGTATCACTGAACTCGTAATGAGGCTCATATGATATGTTGACAAGAACTACCTACACAATAGCCTTCCATAGGATATACGCATTGTTCACAAAGAGCTGTACAATGTATAACACGAAAGAGAAATTAGTAAATCGGGAAACATTGAATTCAGCTTGGATGTTGGAATGAGGACTAGGGGAGTGTCACAGGTTCTGTCTATGGGTTTAGAGACCTACCTCTGAGACCCAAATTGCTAAATGGCAATAAATAGTTTATCCCAACCTACCAGATACCCATATAAATCCTTCAGCACGAACACTTGTCTCAGTTGATGAGACCATCTGTAATAAAGTGCAGGAATTGAAACATGGTTACACCAGCGAGTATCCATATGGTCATTTCAAGCTCTGTGCTAGGGAGGTATGGAGCAGTGTAGAGAGGAGGTGGGGATGTAGAGAATAGATTGGGAGTTTTATGTTGAACACCTGAGTATCCATAGGCAGCATGAGACAGAGAAATATCTCCAGTGCTCTTCTGAGCTTCATACTGATAGCTACAGTCCAACGATCAGTGGTTGTGGGGGGCGACCGGGGAGGGAGAAGACAATCGCAGTCTTCAAAGTGGAGCTCAGAGTTGAAACTGACAGAAGTTCAAGGATCTTTGGCAATGTCAGTATCAACAAACGTGTGTCTATAAAGTCCGTTTTTCGTAAATGCATCCCCGATCCTCTTTTTTTGTAAATACAGTTCCCAACAATGCACATCCACTGTTTAGGTAGACGAGAAATAGTTTTAGCAAATGGGTATCTGCTTTGTACAATATGTGCTGGGCTACTGCATGCTGGACGTTGGTGAGAATAAAGTATTGCTAGTTGCCATGTGGTGGGTGCAGAGATATTTATCACCTCCCCGCGTATCTACCCCGAATCCTGCACCCCTACATTTGGAAACGTTCTTATTTGCTAAAACACATATTTCATAAAGTAGAAAGCTCTGTCTTTGTCTGACCACTGCCATCTTTTTACTGGAGTACCATTCATCCAAAAGTAAGAACACCCCTTTGACTTACAATGCCTTCAAAACAGACCTGTTCAGTTTCACAGAGACAGATAAATAAATGCTTATAATGAAATGTGCTTGTCTGTTAAAGGGGAGCATACCACACGGTGTCTGTGTGCTGGTTAACAATTCCAACAGCATCAGAAAACACACATTTGCTCCACATTCTTATTTTATCAAATGCAAAGAATGGAAATCATTCAAACAATCAAACAACCACACAGACATAAGACCTCGTTCGAAAATACTATACTCGTCATAGTATACTACTCACACTCTACATTGCATTTTTTGAGCACGTGGACATGTTTCTTTACGTTTTCTCGACACCACAGAGGAAATCACATCCAGTAACGTTCTTAAATGTACCATTTGAAATGTTTACCTCTCTGTGCACTAGAAGCAATTATTTCCAACAATTGATTGGACATTGGCATATTCCTCTTTGAGAACATAGAGAAAATATGTCTTTTCCCTTTCAAGTTTTTTTGCTTCTAATAATGCATATTTGTTTTCGTTGTATTAGCATTATTTTGGAAGTTTATTTGAATCATCACTGCAACAATTCATTGTAGTTTAAATGTTTGAGGACAGGACTACCCCCCTGTACAAAGTATTAGCAGGTCTTTGCCTGTTTATATTATTTCAGCTGTACTTTCGCAACTAGAACTGTTAAATTATTGATGGGTATTTTGCTTGTGACTAAATTAAATCTTTCTCATCTCCTAGGTAGTGTGGGCAACAAGCAGCAGAATAGGATGCGCCATTAACTTGTGTCATAACATGAATGTCTGGGGACAGATATGGCCAAAGGCCATTTACCTTGTCTGCAATTACTCCCCCAAGTAAGTACCCACCTTACTGCCATTTCAGTATACTCTACAACTTTTAGAACAAGTCATTTAAGATTGCAACTCACCCATACTCTTCTATTGAAGATACCATATAATTGGGCTTGGTCCGCATGGTTACCATGAATTTATGCCTATTTTCTATTTTACCACAAGGAATGTGTTGATCTTTGCATTTGCAGATCTTCCCAATGCTAATGTCCATCCCTAGTCCCACATTTAATGACATGCTTTCAAATTTTGGGTGATGTGCAGCAGCACCGTCCCTCATGTTCACTAGTATTAACTAGCACAATCAATGCCATTTATTTCTTAATCCAATACGGTTTTATGATCTAAAGCCGTATATACAACTACTCCTCACATTCAGGCAACAGTTATACAAGAAACAAATGCCACTCATTAACCCTTGAGTTTGACAAGGGCAGACACCTTACCTTCAAGCAGCACATCTTATGTTATATGATCTTGTACCGCGCACTGCTGCCTCTTGCTTGGTCTCTTGATGCTCTGGCGGATGTGCAATGTAAGAAGGGTTTGGGCGGTTTGTTAGTGGGACTGAGATGGAGAAGAGCAATAGAGCGTTGAGGTGCTGTTGGCAGCTTCAGTTTGGAAAAATGGTCACTGGGCGTTGGTGCGTTTTTTGGTTGGTAGCCATCATGTGGTGTTGGGGTATGATTGTGAATGGGTGCTTGTGTTTGGTTTCATGTTGGGTGTTGAGAAGTGTGTGCGGTAAAGGTAGGGATAACACATTTCCTACCCCAAAAATCCATCTAGGTGTAACACATTTCCTACCTCAAAATCCATAAAATGTAACACATCACCTACCCACAAAAAATATTGAAGGGCCGCACACAGATAACTTCCAATAGTTTTACAGGGTGTAACACAGTTAATCTATACATTGTAATAATATGATGGTGGAAATGTAGAAGTGGCAGGGCCTGACCGAGCACATCAGTGACTGCATTTCCCACACACACCACCCCACTTTAGTTGCAGCTGCATTGTGCCCCGTCGCTAGTCCAAAGCAGTGCAATAGCAATACCAGTACATTGCAATGAAAACATTAATGACATAGCTGACTTGGTACCAACTTTCTCTCCTGAGGAAAATGAAGCCCTTAACCCCAGAAAACAACTTCAGATCCACTATCCAGATGTCAGGCTTGGTCGTCTACCACCTGGATGGTGTAAACGCCTTTTTAGTAGGACTTTGGTGACTGCCCTAGAACCATTGAGATGTGTCCTGCATGCAGCAGCACAACTCATCAAAGGACACCTCAAATTTGACTACATCACCCCAACCCTCATCGAACTGCACTGGCTCACGCTGCAAGCCGGTATCATCTTCAAACCTTGTTGTATAAACTGTAAGGGTGTCAACCTGAAGTTCCCAGTCTACCTCACTGAGAAACTCAATCGTACGCACCAGTGCAGGAAGAAAAGAACCTGAAGACAGGCTTTTACTGCCTATGCCCTAAGACTCTGCATCCTGCTCCCTGTCAAAATCAGACTTGCCCCATTGCTCCTACATTTCAGGAAAGATTACAAGACCTTGCTCTTCAAGGAATGGCTCCTCCCTAACACCTAGGTCCACACACCTTCCACTAACCAGCTAACCTGACCTGATGTTCTCTTCACTGTTGCCTCCCCTGGTTGCTTCTAGATCCATTGCTGGCGATTGCCCACCCTCCCCTGTTGGGCGCTCCTGCCCCCTTTTCTCTGCTAACCCCACTGTATTCTTCCCCCAATGATTGTAGAGTGTTCTGTTGCTTCCAGAAGCTAGGTCTGCACTCAATAAATACCATAATAATAACTGTCTGGTGCAGGATCTATCCTGTGCTGCCCCTACCTTCTTTGTAGAGTGTAGAGATGAGTACTGAAAAGCAGCATTTTCCAGCAGTTTTTTGACATTTATAATGATGAACCCAAAGCATCAGTACCTGCTTGGATGTGTGGAACACTCACCCCTGCCAGAGTGTCACTGACTTCCGCCACTAATTGCTCCAAATCAGTGGGAAATATGGCCACTGCCTATCTTAATAAATCTGCCTCCAGTTTCAACTCAGCACCCCACTCTCATGACATATATCACAGAAGATCCTCTGTGTATTGAGCCCTCCCATCAATTTATGGTAATGGGGCATTTCAGCTCTCAGGTTTGATTCTCAGATCAATCTTTTATATTAATGAAGTTCCCTCCTATCATCCCAACATGCCTTTTCACTCTTCTAGTTTGCCGTGCTGTAGTCCTTGTTTTCCTTTGTACTCCAACTTGGCCATAACCAGCACAGATAATAATCAGGTGTTTTTGTAACAACTAAAGAAGGGAGTCTCTCCGATGTGATGTCTACATGCTCATGGGGCATGTAGACATCACAATTACATGTTGTCAACAGCTTGCCATTGAGCCCACTGCAGATAGCTTTCTTTCAAGCCACCCACCACCCCCATCAACTGCTTCTTATACTTTAGATGAAGGTGCATTGTGTATGGTTGAGGTGTGTGAAAATACAATCAGTGAGTTCATGAGTTATGCACCTTGGCCTATGCGACTCAGGCAAAGTCAATCACATGTTAACATTACAATTTTTTTCTGAGGATGCTTAATGAGTTTCTTTAAGGTAGCTAATATTACAAGAGGGGGAGTTCATGGAAACAGCTAGCCAGCCATTTGTTGGTGCTTGCATGAGTACCATTGAGGTTTATAGTTTGATACCCTGCATTTAGAAATCCCCAGAGAGAAAGAAACCCAGTCCAAAAAGTAGGCTTGCTCATTCTCTATTCTTCATTCTCCATTGAGCACATTTTGAACTCCCTAGCAGTTTCTCTTTGGCAGACTTCTTCTAACATGATTATTAAGATGTTCATTCATTTCAATGCAAAAGACATAGGGCCTCATTACACGGTAGGAGGTAACCATGGCGCTATTAGCACCATGGCTACCCCTTACCGCCTTCTGGGTCCGGGTAGGCAGTATGGGGACTTACCGGGTCATTCAGACCCTGGAGGTCCCGGTAAGTCCCCTTGCCAATTACCATTCCCCATTCCCATTCGAGCCCCCATAGGGCTTAATGGGAATGGGGAAAGAGCTAATAACGGTACCGCTATTAGCGGTACCGTTATTTGCTCTGAAGTCCCTCAGCAGGTCCCTTTCTTAACATGTGGTCTGACCACACGTTAAGGACGGGACTCGCTGAGTGACCTCGTAGTAGGGCGGTAGAGGATTACCGGCAGCGGTAATCCCCTACTGCCTACCGTGTAATGAGGACTATATGCTGATATGGTCCTTATCAAGTAGCCACTGTTTATTTCCTTGCTCAAATGTTTTTGGGACATTGTTTGTATATTTTTGCCTTTGTGTGTCACTTATTGTGCAGTGTTCCATTATTTTAGTATGATGTTCTTATGTATTTCCTTACTTCCTATGCTGATGTTTTACATTTATCACAATATTTCTACATATTAATGTGTTATAACATTTCATTTTCTACAAACACTTAATTATTTATACTTTAGGGGTAACTGGTGGGGCCATGCTCCATACAAACATGGCCGCTCATGCTCAGCCTGTCCACCCAGCTTTGGAGGAGGATGCAAAGATAACCTCTGTTACAAAGGTATCTATAAAGGCTTTATGAAATGCATATCTCTAACGAATTACATATATCAATGCTGTTCTGTTAGAACTTGAGGATTTTACAATATCTAAATTATGCTTTTTATGAACAGGTAATGTGCCAAATTGAAGTTGAATATTCCTCCACTAAATAAAAGGGCATTCTTTATGTTTATTCATAATGCAATTCATTACAATGTACCCAATATTTAGTTTTTAACCTTGTTATTCATCCAAATAAAACGTTTGTGTAATACTACCAGACATTCAATTGAAATATTCTAGTTTCATTGAATGTCCTAGTACAGACAAATTGGCAAGGGGAGAATAAATTACACCACTTGAGCAAAAAAGAACTGTTCAAATAAGTATATTTCTCCAGCATGGGATCAGGCATGTATTCACATGCTCATGAATATTCCCTGTCGTCAGGCTGGGAATCCTCGCTAAAGAAAAAATCAGTATCAGTTTTGTTTCTGATCTGTCTTTCTTAGTAGTAACCAATCACTGATCTCTGGGTCATACTGCCCCCAGCCAATGACTGCCCTCTCCCTAAGCCCCGCCTCTGGCAGCCATCCTCAGATTTTTACCGCACGTTCAAGTGTTGGGAGTCCTTGTGCTTTAGCTCATGAGTTTTTGCTGCGTTTTTGCGCTTTTTCAGGAGATTTTCTCATTTTTTCGGTTTAATCGAGCCTCAAGCTCCACCGTTTCTACTTCCCATAACAAGGACCCGTTTCGGAATTCTTCTACGCCCCTCAAGGGTGAAGTTTTCGTCGAGTTTACGCTTCTTGGAGGATTCTGGAAGAACTGCGGCCTACCTCAACGGACATGGCCTAGTACAAGGGAAGCTCGACGGCCGGATCCAAGCGTTTCAGGTGCTGCCCTGGACGCGGATTACAAAATGTTTTCAAGGAGGACGAGCATTCGCAATGTCTCTACTGCCTTCATGAGGACAAGACGCACGTGGAGAAGGACTGTGCGTTCTGCAAGAACCTTTCGGAACGGACCAAGCAAGATCATCATCCACGCCTCGCCGCCTGGCTGGAGAAGGGCACAGCAGGTGAGAAGGCGAAGAAAAAGTCTGAGAAGACTTCTAAATCCTGTGAGGGTGCCCCGGCGACGGGGGCCCAATAGAAGAACAAGCACTGCAAGTCCGCAGGCACCGGGAGCACCGAAAGGTCGGGCTCTTTGGCTGCCAGGCAGGGCGCGACTTCCCCGGCATGTTCAACCATGAGCCAGCACTCTGGTTCAGGGAAGAGGAAGTCTGAGAACCCGGGTAAGCTGCTGGAGCGGCCCTGGTCGATCTCGAAGGGACCCGAGGGGGAGCGAGGTGCTGACCCTCCCCCCAAGGCGAAGGCCCAGGACGCACCTAAGGTGGTGAGGGCATTGATCCAGCTGGCAAAGGCCTCTATCGAAGTGGTCACTGCGGCCCTGAAAAAGCCGGCCGAGACTACGCCAGTGGAGATGGCCTCTGGGCCCAGAGTATCCCTGCCACCCCGGAGGGTATCCTCTTACCAGCCCATCGTTAAGACCCCCGTGAAGACCCCGGCAGAAAAAGAGGGGGGGGCCGGTGGCCATTACAGACTCGTAATCAGCCTCTGAGGAGGATCTGGTGGAAACCGTGAAGTGCCTCAACGAAAGGTTCGAGAAAGTTCGATCCCAGGGGAAGGATCCTGCTGAGGAGATTGAAGATAGGGACGTTGACGAAGGCCCGGTAGAGCAGCCGTCCCTCCCGTCGCAGCCATTGCCAGAGCCTCAGGATAGCTTGGCGGCCATTTTGTTGGCAATTCAATCCTTATGTACTGAGATAAGGACGAGGTTACCACGGGCTCTGACGGAGGATCCTGAGCCAGGACCGTCGGGAAGCCCTTCGTACCCACAAGGCCTGTGGACCCCTCATCCCCCTCGCCTGATCCTCGGGATGATACGGCTACGGATACGGGGATGGGGACGGACGACGACGGTGGTGATGATACGACAGACATTCCTTCATCGCCTCCCCCTCGGGCCTCACCGCCCGACGAAATTGGCTCCTTTCACGCCATGATAGCCACGGCGTCCGAGCTCTTCCAACTCTGCCCGGAGGAACAGAAGAAAGAAGGCTTTCTTTATCAACGACAGAAGGCCAAGAGAAAGATGGTCCTGGCAGTGCCGTTGCTCGACGACATCTGGGACGAAGGGCTGGCTGTCCTCAAGAACCCTTCTACGATGCCCGCCAAGAGGGACAGGTACGAGAAGAAGTACCGGGTCCCCGACGCCGCCCCCTTGTGCCTCAGGGCCCAGCCTACGCGGGACTCGGTCGTCTCGGCAGCGGCCAAGAAGAAGGCAGCGGGTGCGGCAGCATCAACTTCCACTTCCCTGCCGGACAGCGAGGGCAAGAAGTTGAACTCCATGGGACGACGGGTCATTTTGTCGGCGGCGATGACGAATAAGGCGGCCAATGCCTTGGCGATCATGGCCCGTTATGACAGGGAGCTTGGTTCAAGTTAGCTCCCCTGCTGGACTTCCTGCCGGACGACAAGAGAACGGAGGCCCTACAGATTCTTCAGGAAGGCGAGGTGGCGTCGGATCACGCCATAACAGTGGCAACGGACATTGCCGATACCGGATTTCGCCAGATGGGCAACAGGGTTTTCCTACGACGACGAGGGTGGCTCAAGGCGGCGGACTTCCGCCAGGACGTTCAGACCAGAGTGTTGGATATGCCGTTCGACGGCAGCAACCTTTTTGGGAAGACGGTGGATGAGTCGCTCCAGGCCATCAAGACCGACTCGGAGACGGCCCGGGCCCTAGGGGTACTTCAACAACGACGGCCCTTTCGGAGCTCCGGAGGCAGACAGGGTGCCTCCAAGGGATCCAGCGGTGGCTCTTCTACATACGTCCAGGCGGCCCGCTCCTCGTCCCAGGAGGCCTACAGAGGTCACAGCAAGCAAGGAGGATCCCGCCGTTGTCGTCAAGGAGGCCAAGGCGGCAAGGCCTCATCCAAGCAGGACAGAACCGGCCGTAGCGTCGGGCCCTCACCGAAGCACCCCAGTGGGAGGCCGTCTGACAAAGTTCATCAGTGTGTGGGGGTCCATCTCCACCGACCGTTGGGTGCTGGACACCCTGGCCAACGGGCACTCACTGGAATTCCAAAAGAAGTGTCTTTGCATTCCTATCATGGCTAGGAAAGAGAATCACGTCCCTCAACTGCTGTTGGAGGTAAGGGCAATGCTCAAGAAAGGTGCCATCGAGCTCGTCCCCAGGAGGCTCCCGGGCTCCGGAGTGTACTCAAGGTACTTCTTCGTCAAAAAGAAGACAGGCGGTTGGCGCCCCATCCTGGACCTGCGTCGGTTAAACAAGTACATCAAGGCACAGAAATTCTGGATGGTCACCCTCCAGCATGTGCTGGGACAGCTGGAGGAGGGCGACTTCCTATCCTAGTTGGACCTGGAGGATGCTTACTTCCACATCCCCATTCTAAAAGGACACAGAAAGTTTCTCAGGTTCGTGGTTCAGGGATGCCACTACCAATTCAGAGCCCTACCGTTCGGATTAAAGTCGGCACCCAGGGTATTCACCCTGGCACAAGTGGTGGCGTGGCTGCGCATGCAGGGGATCTACGTCCACCCCTACCTGGATGACTGGCTAATCCGTGCAAGGACAAGAGAACTCGCTGTCGAACACACAGCGAGGACCGTCCGGCTGCTCACGGAACTGGGATTCGCCATCAACTACTCCAAATCCCACCTGGTTCCGTTGCAAGTAGCACTGTTTCTGGGTGCGAAGCTCGATACAGTGGGGCAATTGGCCTCCCCGTCAGAGGAGCGGACGTAGGCCATTTTGGGCAAGGTGCAACGCCTGCTAGCCTCGGACGTGGCCAGGGTGAGGTCCATCAAGCCCCTCCTCGGGATGATGTCCTCATGCATCTACCTTGTACCCCTTTGCAGACTTCGGATGCGTCCACTACAGGAGTTCCTCGACGCCCGCTGGTTTCAGGCGACGGGCTGCTTCGAAGACAGGATCCCTCTCGACAAGAAGTTCTGTCGGGCGATCCTATGGTGGGTTACCCGTGCGCACCTTACGGCAGGCACGGACTTTTGGACCCCGGCGTTTCAGGAGACGGTGACGATGGACGCCTCCCTGGAGGGTTGGGGGGCCCACACCGGAGATCTCCATGCAAGAGGCCTTTGGCTCCCAGAGGAGAGGTCTCTCCACATCAACATTCTGGAGCTTCAAGCAGTGTTCTGGGCGCTCAAGTCGTTCCTTCCGTCCCTCAAGGACAAAGTGGTGAGGATCTTCACCGACAACACCACCACGATGTTCTACATACGGAAGCAGGGAGGCACAAGATCCCCAGTCCTATACAAGGAGGCCCAGGATCTGTGGCATTGGGCCGTCGCCCAGGGGATGTTTCTGGTTCCCTTCCACTTGGCAGGAATAAAAAACACCATCGCTGGTTCAATCAGCAGGGAGCTGCGCTCGTGCAACGAGTGTGAACTACGCCAGTGTCGGGGGGAAATTCTGCCGGGGTCGGCCGGACCGTCCGCAGACCTCCAGGCAGGGAGGCCCCAACTCCTCCCGTGTGTATCCCAGATAAGATGAGATAGAGTATGAGACGCACACAAGGAGCAAGGTGACTCTGCTGTTTATTAGACAAAACGGCAGGGATGGGTCAAGGAGCGCACGCGTTCGTCCTGACACACACTCAATTGTGGGGCTCGCAGGCCCTTTTTACTGTATTATGACGCGCTACTTGCGTCACTTCAGAAAGTTAACAAAAAACCTATCGCCACTCTTAATTGGATGTTCGAGTGGTAGGGTTAGTATAGCACACATATAGAGAAAGATATTAGTGGATAAGGTGTAGTCAGGTGGTATATCTGGGTTGTCCCTACAATTAGATACATGAAAATTGTTACATGAAGGCTCCTGAGGATTGGCTAAATGTGCTGGCGTCAGTGATAAGAGCCCCATGTTCTGATTGGTGCACCCGTGAGCTTCCCAGCCTGGGACCACCGTCGTTCCCAGCTCTCGGTGTACCTGTAAGTGGCAACAATGTTTCACTATGGGTACATGCAGACAATGTGAGGACTTATTCATAGCTAGACGGGGTACCGTTCCCACTGTTGCAGATGTCCATTGAGCCTTTCAAGTGTATCTGCCAGTGTCTCGTAGCGAGGGATCCAGACGCCTCTGTTCTCCCGGGTTTGGCATCTCGTCAGGTTCGGCTTGATCACGTGGGGAGGGACCGTGAAAGAGGCATAATTCTGCACAATTAATATTGTTTTTCTACTATGCGTCTGGTTTAATTTGTCGGTGTGACTTTAACGTTGGTGCGCGGAGTGCGAGGTTGCAACATCGTGCCTTTGATGATTTGCTCTTGGAACGTGGGTTTGCAACATTGCGACCTTGGCTGGTTGCTTCGCCAAGCTCATTCTGTAGGATCAGCAACTGACTCTTGTCTTGTTGATGTCCACGGGAGCTCTTGTTTGAGGCCTACTTTGGCCCGGTGCATAAGTTGTTCGTTTGGTGCACAGGTGCTTTAGGTTATAGGAGCATATAATTCCATAATCGGTATTGTCTTTATTATATTTCTCATCGTTGTACCTGATTTCAAAGAGAAGCGTGAGCAAGCTAGTAAAAGTTCATGACGCGTCTTGCGTTTCTGCATTCTGAAAGTCTATATAAAAATAATAAAGATGCACGTCCGTGAATATGCCTGTCGCCTACGTCATAGCACTGAGTATATTCTTCGTGTAGGTTGGTGTGGGAATGTCCAGTGTGTATATTTGTACAGATGTGCTTCCCGTTGTCTAGGTCGTCATGGCATCTCTAACGACGTGTAGATTTTAGTCTAGTTGATCCGTGCCGCAGGTGTCGGCATGGCCAGTGCGGGCTGCTGGGCAAGCAGATGGACACATCCGTAGGTTCCTGTACCAGGGTATCTGG
Source organism: Ambystoma mexicanum (assembly GCF_040938575.1). Taxonomy (NCBI): domain Eukaryota; kingdom Metazoa; phylum Chordata; class Amphibia; order Caudata; family Ambystomatidae; genus Ambystoma; species Ambystoma mexicanum. The sequence continues at coordinate 738,103,239 of NC_090933.1, read as the reverse complement.
TCGTCTGGTAAATGGGCAAACTCTTCTCGTGGCGGGTGTTTGGGTCGTGACCCTCTAGGCCAAGCGCGAGAGGTGAAGGACGGGAGCCTGGTTTTCCATTCTCCCACTTCAGTCCCCCCTCTGGTCGACTTGTCGACCACAAACATATCCTTCTCGTTATCTCCTCTTACTCGCCATATCTTGGTTATTCCTCCGAGATGTCCATAGTGGTTTACATGATCTTCAAATGACCAATACATATATTCACAGGTACCCCCAGGAGTACAATATACCCATCTTCCTATGTAGCTCCTGGGGTTTCTTGGGTTCTCGGTCTTTACTGACGGTGGGTCTAGATGGTTGGTAATTATTTGGGTGCGCAGCTTCTCCCTTTCCTGTATAATTACACCTGTATGCTGGCCGTCATCTGCTGGCATCAAGGGGTGCATTCCCACCATTTCCAGCAATTCGTCAGTAGTGCGTGCCTTTCGTGCCTTCCAAAATCTAATTATGATCAGGGTAGCTCCAGCCAATATGGTACAGCCCACTATTATTTTCAGTCCATCTGACAGCCAGGATGGCATCCATGACCATAATAGTGAAAACCAGCTCTCATCCTTGTTCACACCATTGCTTTCATCCGTCATTTTGGAGTGCATCTGGGCTAATTGTGAAACTGCTTCTGTCAGTGTACCATTGTCAGCATCATTGGCAGGTATGAACGTGCAGCATGATTGTCCTATCTTTGCACAAACTCCTCCTTCCATTGCTGTGAGAAGGTCCAATACATATCTGTTCTGTAGTGCTACCATCCTTACAGCTCGCAGCTCCTCTTTTATTGCATTGAACCCATTTACAGTAGAATTGATGGTCATCATTAGTTCCCATCTAGTTATTTGGAGCCATTTTGCGTTTGCGTAAGCCTGTAATCCCGGGTGTATTATTGAGGAGAAGAACATTGCTGCTCTGCTGAATAGTCTGTGTTCTGGCGGTATTGATGTTAGTGCCGTTTCCGACCTTCCCCATAGGTCATTTCCTGTCAGCGGCTCTCCTTGTCTTTTTCTTCTATTTAGGACAGTGTCATTACTGTTGGTCCTGTTCCCTTGCTCCTCCTGGAGTGGTGCAGATCTCTTTCTTCTCTTATCCCCTTCATTCATTCTAGGAAATTTCGCCACATCGACGTGCTTCTTAGGTACCACTAGTGATGGTACATTGACGTGTACCATTGTGCACACACCATTCCACAGGGGAGGCAGTGTATGGTATGCCTTTTCTCCACAGGCCCAATAATGATCCATTATTACTGCTGTTCCTGCTCCCCCCTCAGGTAACTCTGTCACACTTGCGCAATTGGTGTTATATCCTACGTCCACCTCTCCTTTATGCTGGTAACATACCTTGGGCGCAGTCAACGGTAGAATCGTTATTGGGTCTTCATCTTCTTCTACCCATGTGAGCATTGGTACATACTTGATCCACGTCGTCCAACATCGGTGATTGTGTGTCTCGATGGTTGAGATAGTTTCTTTTGTTACCATGTTGCTGCCAATCACTCCTATCTCCCAGCTGTTATCCAGATACACCTTTCCTGTTATCGTCAGTAGCGGCCTCTCCCAGCATCCTTGTTTACCCGGAATTTCAGTGGCGTACCAATCACATGGTAGATACTTCAGTGTTACTTTCTGTGTTTCTCCTTTTGCAGGGCCACTTGTTATATATTTGAATGCTTCAGCATGTAAACTGGTCTTGTGATAACTCAAGTAGGTCTTGAGGAAGTTGTTTTCATATGGGTATGAGTCTCGTGTTTCCCATGTCATGTGCACTACAGTTCCTTGAAATCTTCCTTTCGTCTGGAACAGTGCCAAGTATATTATGCACTGTGCTATCTTCTCATTTATTTCTGTGGCAACAAATGTTCGTGAAGCACTCATGGCGTATGGTATTAATGAGCAGACGTAGCAGCTATCCTCAGTTGTCTGCTTACCAATGCGGGTCATGTGTTGGTACCATATATTGTTTGTGACATGTGCTGAATCTTGTACATAATTATCAATACCTTTATTGTCTGAGTATGTGCTGCGTTTAACTCTATTTTTCTTTGGTGCAATGTTACTACTACCACCTGACGTAACACCTGTTGCAGCAAGGAACGGGGGTATATTAGGTTTGGGTGCAGCAACAAAATTGATAGCACAGCTATACTGCCATACAGAAGCAGCCAAAAATCCGGTGATTATCAAAATCCCTATTATTTTTATTACAATTGCTAATCTCACCGGCATTTTGCTCTTACCTTGCTGCAGTCCTGGCAGCTTATTCTTGCGACGTTAAAGTTGCCCGCCTAAAAATTCTCAGAAATGCTCGTTTTTAAATGTTAGTTTTGTTTTGTTTAAGCTCTCCCTATCAAATAGTCATTCAGTGCCCAGGCGAAGAGCTGCTCCCACGCTACTCTAAGTGATTGGTCTCTTAAGACCGGCAAGTATGGGCGGAGGTGGGGCATGTAATATTCTATGGCCAGGAGGAAGGCTGTGTAGTAAACACGTACCCTTCTTCTTTTTAGGTATGTTGGCCTTTTTATTTCGTATACAAATTGGTGTGACAATTCTTCTGGGTAGTTATCGTCTGGGAGTACCATCTACGCCTGGACAGTGGACTTTGTTAGTTAGCTTTATACTTAATAATACAATAATATGCAGTTCCTGTATGTGCGAGAGAAAAAAGAGAACATTCACGTGTTTACATGTGTATTTGTGCGGCCAATGTCTTTCAGTTTATGTTACAACTGTTCTGGGGGGGGGATGGCGTAATTATTTTTACTCTTTGAACGTGTGACCATGGGGTGGGCAGTGTAGTGATCACCCCTTTCTTCGTCAGTTGTTGTCTCTGGGGTGTCTGGGTAGTGAGGAGGTAAGGGAACAATTGGGTCGTTGTCTGTGGTAGAACTTCCTTCCGCTGTCAGGGATGTTGTTGCTGTTGTTCCAATGGACCTGTCGTTGGCGCTGGGGCGGGTCTGCAGTTTGTATATCTTTACATCATGTAGGTGGTTCCAAGCACGCTTATCCTTTAGTTTTACTGCTCTTGTTGATACGTCTTCTACCAGATGTGGACCGGTGAACCTTTTGTCGTTCCACCTTCTATTGAAATTGCGAAGTAGCACGTGGTCACCTTTGGCAAGTTTGCACAAGTTCTCTTTTTCTAATTCTGTACTGGCGCCTTCTTCTTTATCTCTGGTGGACCCGCCCCGCGTGCGCTCGAGCTGTTGAGACACAAACACAACACTAGTAATCAAAGATGACACATATTGATACATTTCATCACCTAGTATACTCGCTGAACTTTCGTGGTCAGTGAATGCCCTTGACGTTGGCGTTAGAGGAAGGCGCATTTGACGTCCAGTAACCACCTCGTGTGGGGTGAGGTGGTGGTCGGACCCTGGCCTGTTCCTCAGCTCGAACAATGCCAACGGAAGGCAATACAACCAACTTTTCTTTGTTGTTTGTTGTATCTTTGCAATTGCCTCCTTCAATAAGCCATTTAGGCGTTCACATACGCCATTAGCCTGTGGGTGATATGCACATGCAAATTTGTGCTTTATGCTCAGCAGGGCTGTGATATGTTGGAACATTTCGTTTGCGAAATGTGGGCCATTATCTGATCTTAATACTTCGCACACTCCCCACCTGGGGAAGACCTCCCTTACTATGAATTTGGCTGCTCTAAATGCATCTGGGTGTGAACAGGGCCCTGCTTCAATCCACCTAGAAAATGGGCATACTACTACAATCATGTATCTATTACCTTGACATATGTTGATCATATCAACATAGTCAATGTGGAGGTGCCGAAAGGGTCCTTCTGGCCGGGGTATGGTACCTCTTATCACTTTTAGGGTATGACCGGCCGTAAACTGTTGGCATGTGAGACAATTGCTGATAAAATTTGAAACATGAGAATTTAACTCGGGACAGAACCAATCATCTCTAATTCGTGCTGCAATTATTTCCTTGCCTGTATGGGCTGGGTGATGTAATTGGCTCAGGGCGGTATTTAAAAGTGCCAATGGTATTACAACTTTCCCAGTACCACTCTGGCGCCATAGTGCGTCGGTTGGTGACATTGTACATCCTCTTTTTACCCATATTTCCTTTTCGGCCATTGGTGCTGCTGCGTGTAATTCCATAATCTGTGTGGCTGGGAGATGGGTATACCCTTCTCTTATTAACATCTCCCTAGCCATTCCCCTCCCTCTCCCTCTCTGTGAGTCTGTGGGGTCCCATATCTCACCAAAGTATGCAGCATATTTCGCATGTGCGTCTGCTGCTGCATTCCCTTTTGAGACATGGTCTTCACCATTGGTGTGTGCGGTGCATTTTACTAGGGCTAGCTCTTGGGGGTCGTTTATTACTTCAATTAATTCAGCCAACAAGAGGGCATGTTGCACTGGAGTGCCGTCAGCTCTCCTAAACCCTCTTCTCCTCCATTTTGTTAGCCCTGAGTGGACAGTGGATGTAACATATGCACTGTCGGAATATATTGTTACACGTTTGTTAAAACTTTCTTTCAATGCCAATATTAGTGCAACTAGTTCAGCGGCTTGAGCAGAGTAATGCTGTGGTAACTGTACACATTTCATAGCCACACACACCGGAGCCTCCATCATTTTTACCACTGCTGCCCCAGTTCTCCGTATCCCATCTCCTTGATCAATAGTTGATGACCCATCAATAAACAAAAGCTCACCTCCCTCTAGTGCATTCTCTTCAACTTTTCTAGTACATGAATATATTTCATTTAGTTGGGTGCAGTCGTGGGCGTAATCTCCCTCCTCAATTATTTCTGCTAGAAATCTTGCAGGGTTAACAGTGCTACATCTAACAATCGCTAGTTCAGCCCTAGACAAAATGATCTCATAGCCTGATGCCCTTTGTGTCGTTAGTGTGGACTTGGGTTTATTCAATATTGCAAATAATGCATGTTCCACAAACAGTGTAGTTGGACACCCCATGGTTATTGCTGATGCCTTTTCTACTGCAAAAGCAGCTGCAGCGAGGCCTTGTTCGCAAGGGAAATGCCCTAACATCACGGGGTCTAAGTGGCCGCTATAAAATGCTACTGGTTTATAGCCCATGCTTGTTTTTTGGGCCAATACTGCTTTCATTACTGCTGAGTCGCAATGTGAAAATATAAAAAATCGTCGCTCATAGTCTGGGGATGCCAGTACTGGAGCTGTTGATATCGCGTCCTTCAATTCGTCAAATGCCTCCCTCATTTCGATAGTCCACCCCAACCTTTTCTCCCCTTTATTTGCTTCCTTCAACCCCTCAAGCAGGGGTCCTATGTATGAGCTGTAATCAAATACCCATGCTCTACAGTAGTTGCATAGCCCCAGAAATTGCTGCAGTTCTCTCACAGTCTGTGGCATGGGAGTGCTTGAGATGGCCTGTGCTCTTTGTGGTGCAATCTTTCTTCCATATTGGGATATCAGTTGGCCAATGTAGAGTACCTGTTCCTGACAGTATTGAATTTTTTCCATTTCTACCTTATACCCCTTTTCAGCCAATATAGTCAACATTTTTAACGAGTCCTCTCTGCATTTACTTTCGTTTATACTGCAAATTATTATGTCATCCACATATTGTAACACTGTGCTTTCCACCTCAACGTTACCCAAATCCATCTGTATCACTCTATTGAAAATTGAGGGTGATTCACAATACCCTTGTGGTAACCTGGTATGTTTCCATTTAGTATTTCGGTAAGTGAAACTTGTTAGATCTTGTGAGTCGGGGTGTAATGGTATTGAGAAAAATGCATTTTTAAGATCTATTACTGTAAATCGTGATGCCTCTGCTGGAATGCCACACAATATTGTGGCCGGGTTTGCTGTTACTGGATATTCTGCTTCCACTATGTTGTTCAAGGGCCTTAGGTCCTGTATGAAGCGCCAAGACCCCCCTTTAGCCTTGCGCACTGGGTACACAGCCGTGTTACATGGTGATTCTGAGGGGACCAATATGCCATTGTTTATAAGGGCCGTTATAGTTTCATATATGCCCTCATCTGCCTCTTTTGACAATGGGTACTGTTTTACTCTTGGTAGTATTGCTCCTTTTTTCAATTTTATCCGTACACCCCCTATGCTTTTAATGCATCCTACGTCATAAGGGCTAATGGTCCATAATGATTTGGGCACTTTTGACATATCCTCCTTAAAGAAGGGGACTGGGGTGCATGCAGGTGCCTCAAGTGCCATAGCAATTTTCTGCGCTATATGTTTGTGAGCCACTCGTAACCATATTTCTACACTCATCATGAACACCATTTCCCCCTCCTCTTTTTCTTCTGAAAACAGTTCCTCATCTGACACCTGGGTCAACCTACATCCTTCTGCTAGTGCTATCACTGCCCTCCATGCTCTTCCTTCTTTGTCTTGGGCGTGCACAGCAATATACTCAGCTGTTGTAATAATGCTTTCAATATCTATTGCAAACACCTTTTCTTCTTGTTCATTAACAGGTGTTTCTGGTCGGAACAGGTAAGCTGCTGGCCTCCTCCATATTTTCCCTTCTATCCCTGGCATCCATGCAATTGCCATGTCTGTTCCATACTGGAATATCTCGCCATCTACTGGTTCCGCCCTAATCGCTGTCTGCCCACAGTATGCTTGCATAATCTGTCGTGCTGCTAGCATGTTAATCCCTGGAGTAGAGCAAATTATACCATCCTCTGTAAAGGAGATTGTCATATTTAACCTATTCATTATGTCCCTCCCCAGTATATTTACTGGTGAGGCACTATAATACAAGAGTGGAACTGACAGATCGTAATCTCCGATAGATAAGGGAACGTTATCAGTAAAAGGAACCAATCCTTTAGCCCCAGAAAATCCTTGGGTGTTCATGGCTTCGCCTGACATCTTAAATTTACCTTCCCTTATGCAAGACCGGGTTGCCCCGGTGTCAACAAGGAATGATAACTTTTTGTCACCTATCGTTACCTCTATGCGTGGCTCCTCCGCACTATTAGGTGTTACTGACAGGATGGGACACACCAAGGCCGTCTGTGGGCTGTCCTATTGGGGGTACAATGATTGGCCATTTCCTGTGTAAGGGTTGTGTCCCAATACCGTCACCCTACCCAATTGCGTTTGTTCAGTTTGGGGTTGTTGTGTTATCACTACTTGTTGTTGTGGCAGTGGCTGTTGTTGTGTTAATTGCTGTTGCTGCAGTGGCTGTTGTTGTGTTAATTGCTGTTGCTGCAGTGGCTGTTGTTGTGTTAATTGCTGTTGCTGCATGCCCTGCTGTTCTTGTAGTGGCCTAGGTTGTGCCTGCTCATTCCATGCTGGTGTTCCTGGCCTGACCCTACACGTGCGTGACATATGTCCTAGTAGTCCACAACTCCAACACACGGGTGGTTCTCTGTTTTGCCATGGAAAGCTCCCTGTGTTGTCCTTGTATACCGGTTGCCCTGTGGGGTATGAACTTCCAACTCCCCCCACCTGCTGTTGGGTGTTATATCCGTATCCTCTCCCTCTCATAAATCCTCCTCTCTCTCTGTTATAACCATAATACCCAGCTCCTTGCATCTGGTACCCTCCTCCCACGTTTTGTGCATGTAATTGTAGTGGCGGTATTTGCTGTATCATACTTTGTTGAGGTGCTATTAGAGCTGGGTCTTGTGCAGCCACTATTTGCGTGGGGCTTTGGGCCATTGTTGTGGGCGCAGTTATTAGTGCCCCCTCCATTGTATATTTAGTTAGTTTTTTCTGTACTAGTTTGGCCTCCTCCGTTTTCCTGTCCTCTTCCTTTTGTTTCATTTTTCCTTGCCATATCCTGCAGTGATGTACTATTGTCAGCTGTATTTCAGGCCATGGTTTTACTTCCATTCCCACTACTTTCTTTAGTTGTTTCTGGACTCCTTCTGGGAGCCCTTGTACTAGTATATGATAAAATATGGCTGGTGTTTTATCCCATTGTTCTCTAGTTTCCATGCGCCACTTCTCTTGAATATCCTGTATATAATCAACGGGATCTTCATTCTCACGCATCTTACGGGAAGTAATTGCTCCTATATCTGATGTGTCTGGGTACTGTACTCTCAGTGCCTGCCATAGCGCATGTCTGCAGTTTGCAAATGGCGCCCCATCATGCGATGTGTTCGTTATTGTTATCCCATGGAATCCCGCTCTCTTCCAGATGTCGTCCGCTCTATCCCCTAATATTGATATTAACAGGCCTTTCACATCTCCTACTGCTAGTTTCTGCCCTGCGGTGTGTTTTTCCATTTCATATATCCACTTACCCGCACCTCCACTTAGTGATGGGAGCCTACATTTTATATTTTCTTTATCCGTATGCTTCCATGGTACATACTGCGGTCTAACCCCTCCTCTCTCCAACAGTGGCATTAAGTTGTGTCTTGTGTCACCCTTTATGTTCCATAATATTGAGTCCTCACACCCCTCCTCCTCCCCTGTTTCCCTTACCACTTCAAATTCTTCCTTGCTACCCCTCCTCCTACCTACCTCTCCGTCCCTTCCCCTTGTTTCGTCATCCCCTGTGTTTAATATGGGTATGTTTATCTGTCTGTCTTGCCTGCGGCTAGGGAGGTCTCTAAGCCGGCACGCATAGGGAGTCACTTCGTCCATGAATGGCGCAAGCTTTATTTTGCGCAGCGTGCGTGTGGTGGTTGAGCATGTAGGGTGCGATGGGGGAGGGCGTGATGGAGATGGCGATGGTGTGGCTTCATGGGTTTGTTTTTCCACTAGTTGTTGCACCCTCTCCTCACTTTGTTCCAGCTCCTCCCTTCTCTTACGGATCCATGGCGAGTCTATGTTGGTTCTAGTGAGGTACAGCTTATCTAAGCTTTCCCTTTCACTCTTCCTTCCTACTCTTTCTACTCCTTCTTCCTCCTCACTGCAAAAATCATTCATAGATGGTATCCCCCACTCTGTTCTTTTCCCCTTTACTGTTACTGTTTCTAAGTCTATTAGCTCCATTTCTCCTCTTCCTTTGTTACCAACTGTTCCCCCTGGTGTTGATGTTGTTGCTACTTCTCTACTTCTATATACATCCCCCCATTTTTCACTCTCCTTATTTCTCCCTCCTCTTTCCTCTTCACTCCTCTCCTCCACTTCCCTACTATTTTCCTCCCTTTTCCTTTTTAATTCCTCCATCACTTCGTTGCTCATCTGCTCCAATATTCTTTCATCTTCTTTCTTCCTTTCCCATTTCACCCTTTCTCTTTCTATTTCTTTCTCTTCTTCATATTTCTTAGCTGCCTCTGATACTACCCTCCTCCTCCATATTTCCAATTCCCTTTCCTTGTCCTCTTCTTCCTTCTTTTTTTCTCTCAATACTACTCTTGACACCCTTTCTGCTGCTGCTCTTACCCTTCCATCTTCTATCCTTTGCTCCTCATTTCGTTCCCTTAATCTGTCCAATTCGTTTTTACCCTCTTTCCTTTTCCTCACTCTCTCTTTTTCCCCCTTCTCAAGCTGTGTTAGTAATTCATTCTGCTCATCCCTTAGTTTTGCCAATTTTTCCTCCAAAATCTCTTCTCTTTGTATTAGTAGCTCCTCCCCCTTCATCTCACTCTCCCTTCTACTATCCTCGCCTGTTCTCTTTACAGCCTCCCTTTCTTCTCCCGTTAGTGAACCCCGTAATTTTAATAATATCTGTGCAGCTACCCACTCATCATGTCCTATCTCTACAATCTGCTCTTCTCCAATCCTCCCCTCCCCCACTATCTTCCTGTGAGCCACATATGGTGGAGGGCTGTATGCCGGGTTCGAGTATCCTTCAGCCGCCCTTAACTGTCCTTCCATTTCTCCTAGTTCTCTTAAAGGGTACAACCCTTCTCCCTCTGTTTTCACTCCCGGTGTTATGGGTATCTCGTTGTTCGGTTCCTTTTTTATGTCTTCTAATTTGTCAATCTTTTCTCTTCCCTCTCCTTCATTCTCCGCATTCTTTTTCCTTTCACACCCCTTTTCCCCATCCGTTCCCTCTTTCATAATTTCCTTTACTTCCGGTGTTTCTCCCATAGAAAACATTCCATTTGGTCCTGGTCGGGATCCCTGGAACATCCTCCATAAGTTAAACACCTCCTTATGGCTCGCCAACTTCTTCCCCTTGTATGTATTGTGCAGATGGTTTAGCAATGAATGTTGGGCATATGGATCGAAACTACCATTAGGCGGCCATGGTGTTAACATTTTGTTATCCGTCCCCTGGGTCCACTATGCTGTACTTAATTAATTTCTCCCTATGGGGTGGCAGTGTTGTGCATATGTGTTGTAGTGGGGTAGTGAGGGTGTTCCCCCACCCTCCCGACCCTGTCCCATATGACATAGTTGTGCCCTATTTGTTACTCCTCCCTTCGTTATCAGTTTGCAATTTACAACCTTATATTGTTTACCTGGCCCCGTAAGTGTGGGGACTTACGACAATCCTTTACAAAGTATGCAATAATAATAAAAAAAACAAGAAATAATAAAACACAAATATATATATATATATATGTATAATTTTGTATTGTATATTCCTTCCCCTACGGCCCCCTGCGGCCGAAGCGCACGCAGCCCCCTGTGACTGCGTACCCCTTACGACGATCTTATACAGTCGTCCTTATTCCTCGTTCTCCTCCCCCTTTTACATTTTGCCGTGGCTGGCGTTCTCCGTGCTCAGCCACGCCCCTCTCCCCTTCTCCTCTTCCAATCCACTCGTTTATTGTTTATCTTCTTATCCGCTCCCTCATCATTTTTCTCTTCCCCACCACTTTCAAAACTCAATGTTCCTTGTGCTCGTGATATCCTATAAAATCCCTACTGGTGACGTCACCGATGTCTCTACGCTACTAGTACAGTCTCATTATTAGTTTCAAAATACACTTGCAATTTATCCCCGCTAACCCTACAGCTGTCTTCCTGTCTCTCCTGGAACAAGGTAATCTCATCAATAATATAATTGCACTGCACACGCTGCGTCGCCTCGCGTGTGATACGCCCCTCAACAGGAGGGCTTAACCAGCCAATTATCTTCCGTATTTGGCAACTATGCAACTAGCTACCCCCTACAGGGAAACGTCATCTACCTATCGAGTTTCTTGCTCGAACAATAGGAAACCTCATCTACCTATCGAGTTTCTTGCTCGACCAATAGGAAACCTCATCTACCTATCGAGTTTCTTGCTCGAACAATAGGGAACCTCATCTACTCATTGATCAATAAATGCCAAATCGTAGGAAACCACACACGCCCACCCCTACACGTTAGTCGCGATTTAGGCCAATCAGTGTCTACGAGCGGCCACACGTGATGTTTCGTGCTCCGCCCCCCTCTTTCACGTCACTGCTCTCGCACTCTTTTCACTCCCTTTCATTCCATTGCCAACACTATATTGTCAAACCTTCGCCGCGCACCTGTGCAACACCTCCCTCCTCCCTTGTTTAATCCTTCCCCCCTCCCTCACAATTTCGCATTGCTCGTTGTGTGTGTCATGCTCACCAAGTTCTCTCGATGCAAGGCCGCTCAACTGCGTGCACCCCTCCAAGCGGCTCGCCACCTCCCCTCGTCTGGACCACGTCTGGACACTCGCCAACCGCGGGCGGGATACTTCTCAACCGGCTCCCGAGGGCCAATATCCGGATTGCGCTGTCCGGTCTTCTCGCAGCTCCGCGATGGTCCTGTAGTCCTCAGAAGGGGGCAACGGCAGAGGGGGCCGCGCCGCCGGGCCTCCTCGCAACGGGAGTGCCTGGAAAAAGTAAAAATAAAAGTCGATCTTAAACAGATCTCAGCAGTGCCTCCAACTTGTCGGGGGGAAATTCTGCCGGGGTCGGCCGGACCGTCCGCAGACCTCCAGGCAGGGAGGCCCCAACTCCTCCCGTGTGTATCCCAGATAAGATGAGATAGAGTATGAGACGCACACAAGGAGCAAGGTGACTCTGCTGTTTATTAGACAAAACGGCAGGGATGGGTCAAGGAGCGCACGCGTTCGTCCTGACACACACTCAATTGTGGGGCTCGCAGGCCCTTTTTACTGTATTATGACGCGCTACTTGCGTCACTTCAGAAAGTTAACAAAAAACCTATCGCCACTCTTAATTGGATGTTCGAGTGGTAGGGTTAGTATAGCACACATATAGAGAAAGATATTAGTGGATAAGGTGTAGTCAGGTGGTATATCTGGGTTGTCCCTACAATTAGATACATGAAAATTGTTACATGAAGGCTCCTGAGGATTGGCTAAATGTGCTGGCGTCAGTGATAAGAGCCCCATGTTCTGATTGGTGCACCCGTGAGCTTCCCAGCCTGGGACCACCGTCGTTCCCAGCTCTCGGTGTACCTGTAAGTGGCAACAATGTTTCACTATGGGTACATGCAGACAATGTGAGGACTTATTCATAGCTAGACGGGGTACCGTTCCCACTGTTGCAGATGTCCATTGAGCCTTTCAAGTGTATCTGCCAGTGTCTCGTAGCGAGGGATCCAGACGCCTCTGTTCTCCCGGGTTTGGCATCTCGTCAGGTTCGGCTTGATCACGTGGGGAGGGACCGTGAAAGAGGCATAATTCTGCACAATTAATATTGTTTTTCTACTATGCGTCTGGTTTAATTTGTCGGTGTGACTTTAACGTTGGTGCGCGGAGTGCGAGGCTGCAACATCGTGCCTTTGATGATTTGCTCTTGGAACGTGGGTTTGCAACATTGCGACCTTGGCTGGTTGCTTCGCCAAGCTCATTCTGTAGGATCAGCAACTGACTCTTGTCTTGTTGATGTCCACGGGAGCTCTTGTTTGAGGCCTACTTTGGCCCGGTGCATAAGTTGTTCGTTTGGTGCACAGGTGCTTTAGGTTATAGGAGCATATAATTCCATAATCGGTATTGTCTTTATTATATTTCTCATCGTTGTACCTGATTTCAAAGAGAAGCGTGAGCAAGCTAGTAAAAGTTCATGACGCGTCTTGCGTTTCTGCATTCTGAAAGTCTATATAAAAATAATAAAGATGCACGTCCGTGAATATGCCTGTCGCCTACGTCATAGCACTGAGTATATTCTTCGTGTAGGTTGGTGTGGGAATGTCCAGTGTGTATATTTGTACAGATGTGCTTCCCGTTGTCTAGGTCGTCATGGCATCTCTAACGACGTGTAGATTTTAGTCTAGTTGATCCGTGCCGCAGGTGTCGGCATGGCCAGTGCGGGCTGCTGGGCAAGCAGATGGACACATCCGTAGGTTCCTGTACCAGGGTATCTGGTCGTCTGGTAAATGGGCAAACTCTTCTCGTGGCGGGTGTTTGGGTCGTGACCCTCTAGGCCAAGCGCGAGAGGTGAAGGACGGGAGCCTGGTTTTCCATTCTCCCACTTCACCAGGATCAGGTGGATCGGCTCTTTCGACGATGGGGCAAACCCTGGATCGACCTCTTCGCAACGGCGATGAACTCCAAGTGCCAGAGGTTCGCCAGCAGGTTCCCGCAGCCGAAGAGCATGGACAATGCTTTCTCGTTCCCTTGGGACGGCCTGTTCCTATAAGCGTTCCCTCCTTTGCCGTTGCTGCTCCGTCTCATCAACCAGCTCAAGAAGTCCAGGTGCAGAATGATCCTTGTCGTACCGGCATGGCCGAGGCAGATCTGGTTCCCGGACCTTCTGGACTTGTCAACGTCCCCACCAGTCAAGCTGCCGGAGGACGCAGATCTTCTCTCCGGAGAAGGAGGCGCCATTCTTCATCACGACCCGGAGTCGCTGAACTTGCAGGCCTGGCTCCTGCAGCACTAGAGTTTGGAGCGTACGATATCCGGGCTGACTGCAGAGAGGTTCTTGCAAAAGCCAGGGCGTCCTCAACTCTGAAGTACTACGGACATAAGTTGAAGAGGTTCTCTGTCTGGTGCCGTGCACAGAAGATTAACCCTATACGGTACACATCCCCTCAAGTAATGCCGTACCTACTGTCACTGGCCAAAGCTGGACTGGCTCACACCTCCATCAAAATGCATCTGGCTGCCATCTCCTGATATACCAGGACTACGGGACGGGCGTCCTTGTGGTCTCATCGCCTGGTGAAGGAATTTATGAAGGGACTGTTCCGATCGTTCCCGCCAGTGAAGGCTCCAGCCCCGGCGTGGTAGCTTAATGTGGTGCTGAACAGGCTCATGGGGGCCCCATTCGAGCCTATGCATTTGGCGCCTTTGAAGTTCCTGTCGTGGAAGACAGCGTTGCTCGTGGCCATAACCTCCGCACGACCAGTTGGAGAGATCCAGGCCCTATCTTGCAAGCCTCCATACTTGACTTTTCACGACACGAGGGTGGTGCTGAGGAGACACCCCTCCTTCATGCCCAAGGTGCCGTCGGACTTCCACCTCAACGAGCCCTTGGTGTTACCACTTTTCTTCCCGTCGCCTTCGACGCCGGCCGAGAGGACTTTGCACTCGCTGGATGTAGCTAGAGGGCTGAAGTTCTACGTGGACCGCACGAAGAGTTTTCGGAAGATGTCACAGCTGTTTGTGAACTTTAGGACTGTGAATGAAGGGAAGGCTCTCTCGAAGACTTCCATTTCCAGATGGCTCTTCGGCTGCATCATGCACTGTCACCGGTTGGCAAACCGACCGCTGCCCGGCCGTCCGACAGCTCATTCGACCAGAGCGATCGCTGCTACCACGGCGTTCCTGTGACATCTGCAGGGCTGCTACGTGGAGATCGACGCACACCTTCACAAGATTCTAGTGCATCGATCGGGACTCCAGGGAGGAGTCCAGGGTCGGCCAAGCAGTGCTGAGCAACCTGTTCGCTTAAGGTGAGCCTGGTGAGGAGGTAAGAGATGCTTAATGTTGAGTTGTTGTATTGCTTAATGTTGAGCCTGTTGCTACCTCCCGTGGTTGTGCATGTGTGTACTGCTATGTATTCTTTTATTCATGAGCATGTGAATCCATGCCAGACCCCATGCTGGAGAAGGAACACGTTACTTACCTGTAACTGTTGTTCTCCAGCATGGTTCTGGCATGGATTCACATGCGAACCCTCCCGCCTACCCCTCTGCGGCTCTTCACTTGGTCATACTGCCACTTTACGTGCTACCAAATCTGAGGATGGCTGCCAGAGCCGGGGCTTAGGGAGAGGGCAGTCATTGGCTGGGGGCAGTATGACCCAGAGATCAGTGATTGGTTACTACTAAGAAAGACAGATCAGAAACGAAACTGATACTGATTTTTTCTTTACCGAGGATTCCCAGCCTGACGACGGGGAATATTCATGAGCATGTGAATCCATGCCAGACCCATGCTGGAGAACAACAGTTAGAGGTAAGTAACGTGTTCCTTGCTGCCCATATAGCGGATATGAAATGTACATGGTGAGCTACAGCTCACACCTTTTCCATATTTATCTTATAATACAACTGAGACAACCCAAAACAATTCTTAGTGACGACTCAAACCTATTTTGCAAAATAAAAGTTTACCGATTCTAGCTAATAACAAACATTAATTTTCAGGTCATGCTAGGATGAATGCATTATGAATTATGAAATATTGAAACTAAAAACACAGGTGCAAGCAGTGAAAAGATTTTCAACTCTGTGATAATTAGGTTACACCTGTTACGATTGGCCTCTTGCAAAATTGGATTATATTTAGGCACACATTTGTTACGTTTTAATTATAAATTGCCTGTGAACTATCAGTAACAAAAGTATTAATCACTCCTTACCTAATGGAAACCTGCAAACTCTCGATGAAGGATAGGATTACTTTTGAGTCCAGTCAAAAGACTTTTGGGTTGACAACTGCAGAGATTTTGGTTACAGAGAGTAAATAAAATGGAAAAGTGTGAAACAAGTGGTAACACATTCATGATAGAAATGTGGGGGGGGGTGGGGGTTCTGTTCTTTTAGCCCATCACTAAAAGAAAAGCTGTCTGGTGAAAGCAAAACAACATATATTTTGCTCTGTTTTTATATCTTGTCTTACTTAAATCTAAATGCTAACTTAGTTTGTAATGTTTACAGAGGGTTCTGCGAGACCTTATGCTCCTCCAGAGGACGAGACAAATGACATTGAACGTCAGCTCTCCAAAACCCAGGATACAACTTCACAAAGCCGGTCTCGGACCCACTCACCTACATCCTCTACAAGGCTAGATGACTTCAACAACAATGAATTTACAAGCACCGAACAAATGTGTAAGGAAATATGTGTGAGCTGGGTGCAATAAATTACAAATACATTGTGGAACATACTTTCTGAAATTAAATAAGGCACAGAGAAACAATGAAAACATTAATTTCAAATGATGAATGTTAGATCTGGTAAACAGCTGGAGTTTCCACACATTCAAAAGAAGACAAATATAACTGATTTGCCAAATAACCGTTGAATCTAAACAATCTACAGGGAAATATCAGAAGAAGGGCTATTGTTTTTGTTAATGCATTTCATCCATCAATCACTTAGCATGATGCTATCATGAAATAGTATAATATTTTCAAAGCTATAAAACATCTACCAAGTGGAGAGCTGCTCTACATTTGTATTTCTTTGGGGAGAATTATGGCTCTTTCCTTGAATCTAGGGTAAATACATGTTAAAATGTGAGGTGGACAAAGCAGGTGCCTCCATGGCCCAGCATGTGGGTTGCTCCCTTTCATGATATAAAGTAATAATCCAACCGTTGTCCAATTCGATCAGAAGATGTTAAATAAAGTAAATTGTGATTTTCAAATGCCAAAATTACATATAGTAACTGCATATGTCCTGCTCCTTGCTCCCCCTGCCACTCTCTGGCCTGACTACCTGCGTCGTCTCCCTCACCCACGGTGAGGAAAAAAACCTTGGGATCATCTTTGACTCCTCTCTCTCTTTCTCTCCACACATCATGGACCTTGCCACGAAGTCCAATGTTCAGCTGCACCTACTCAGGGGCATTGTACCTTTCCTCACCTTCCCCCAGAAGCTCAACATCTGCATTGCCCTGGTTGTCTATAGGTTAGACTACTGCAACAGCCTCTTCCTCAACCTGCCTCTTTCCATCCTTTGTTAATGTCAGTTTTGATAAGCTGTGTGAATCCAATTCAAGAAGGATGAAAAAGGATTATTGCCTGGTAAATTCTTTTTATAGCTGTTAAGCTCAAAAATATATGAAGAAATGGCCTTGATAAGCCAGGTGTCATGTGTTCCTTTCGGAGGCAAGTGCCTCTGACATTAACAAAGGTTAAACTTTCTCTCCTGATGAACCACGTGTTGAGAGAATATTTAAAGAGAGCATAATTGAAGTGGATATATCATTAGGATCCATTAATATTTCATTGAACTTTGGTGTTAAGCAACACCAGCGAATTAAGAATTAAACCACATTTAGAGCACATGCTCATTAACAATCTAAATACAGTGTCAGCCTGTTATTTACACATTTGACTCACCTGGAAACACTTTGGGCCTCATTACACGGATGGCGGAGAACCATGGCGCTATTAGCGCCATGGTTCATGCTGGTAAAATACCGGCATCGCCTTGGCGGAAAGGGGAATTACCGCCCCATTCCAAGGTTGGCGGGGCGGTAATTCCCCCTTCCCCCGTTGCCCTTCCCCATTCCCATTTTTTCCCCATAGGGCTTAATGGGAATGGGGAAGGCGCTAATTACGGTACCGCAAATTGCGGTACCGTAATTAGCTCCCTAGGTCCCTTTGCGGGTTGGTTTTTAACGCCTGCAAAAAGCAGGCGTTAAATCCCCCAACCCGCAAAGGGACCTCGTAGTAAGGCGGTAAGGATTTACCGGTACCGGTAAATCCTTACCGCCATCCGTGTAATGAGGCCCTTTGTCTTAATGAACATTAAGGTTGGAGCATTAGAGAAGTATTCCCACTTTAACTATTCTTTACTAATTGGCAATGTGGCAGCCACACTTCTTGGGGAAACATCTCTGCTTGACAACCTATTTTTGGAAAATATTGAGGAGTGTAAGTGATTTCAATCCAGCACACATCCAAGTCAAAGCTCAGCATGTAGTGAACAACTGAAATTCTTATTTATTTTTGTCTAAAAGTTCAATATTCTGAACGATATACCACTCATATCATGCCATTCTCCTGGAACCCTCCCCCCCGGTCAGACTGAACCAGGAATCAGGCTGGTTTGCAAAGGTAAATATTAATTTATGTATTTAAGATTTAATCACAATATGTTTTAATAAGTACACAACAATCACCAATGGGGTGACAGAACACTGAATAATATCGTTAGTACACTATGAATAGGTAATAAGCAAAACAATTCCAGCACAGAAAAGAATACTTTTGTGTTGGTTCAGATCAGATAGCACTGTGGTTAGCAGTTCTCCTTGCAACACCCCTCAACCCCCCAATAGGCAATGTAAAGAGATAGGAGGAGAGAGCAGGTATTCAGGAATAGCATAAATCAAACAGAGTATCAGTCCCACTTTCCCCCAGCAACACACGGGAAAAAAGGAATTGACTTTCAGCTGTCAGACTGACTTTCAAGATTGACTTTAGAATGGACTGGGCAAAAACATCAAATATGGTCAAAATTGCTGAAATTATTATAAATTCCTATGGGAGACACTTTGGATAGTTGCACACAAGCACAAGCAATCATTTGGTCAACAGAAAACAATTGAGATCTTAGGTCCAGGTCGGAAGCAGTTAAAAGCTATTTTACATGTGTGAAAATTTCTCAAATTGAAAATTTGCGGCAAAACTTTCACTGCGCGATATTCACGATAATGGGTGCTATGGATAGCTATGGGTGTTGGCTAAAAGTAGGAGTTGAAATGTTGTTTCTATCACGAAAACTGAGGGAGTTATGGAGTTTTTAGTAAAGGCAGTTTTTGTTGAATAGGCGCAAGAATGAAAAACAGAAATGCACTTTTAAAAATGACAAATGAGTTTGCTTACACTAGGGGATGACTATGAAGAAGCGAATACCACACAGGGATTACAGTCACTGGATCAGGGTGACCACCTGATAAGGAAACACAACTTCTTCAGATGAAAAAAAAAGGGTCAGCGCAAAGATAGTTCTAACAATACTGTTTCTGAAGAGAAGATAGAATGGGTTGGTGCTAGGGATAAGGCAAGGCAAAAATACTACTAACTATACTGATTCTGAATGAAAGATAGAATGGGTCTGATAGGGGTAAGACTATGCAAAGTAAATATTCTATGGGACACAGTTCTTTCTATTTATACTCAATGGATAGGTTTTTTAAATGGGACCGTCAGCTCTGGTCAGGAATGGGTCTGGTCTAAGAAAAACAGCACTTCAGGCACGGGACTGGATCAACTAGGCCAGTCGCCGGATTGGCACAGGATCTGCTCTCCTAGTCTGTGGGTAGTTGGATCAGCTGGATGGCAAGTTCCTCAGGCAAGTCTAGTGGTGGCAAGCCAGAGAATTTCTAGATATTGGTTCAAAATGGCCTTCTCACACCACGCAGCGCTTTACTGAGTGGAGAGAATACATTTGAGGATTGGGGCCTTGCTGGAAATCAATAGTCTTATTCCTGGCAAGAGATGTGGCATCTGGATCTGGAAGAATATTTAAAGCTGATGTAGGAAACTGGATCAGAGTGCTTCGCCGGAATCAGGAAGGTGGCTGGATCAGTGAGTCCCTATCTGCATTCTGCTGTCTCTATTTCTGCCTTAAAAATGACATCACAAAGGGGTGTATGGGCCAGTTTAGCTAGGCTTGCCCCTGTGAAAGGTGATTGGGTCAGAGTCTACTCTCTGCCTTGTCATCTTTATTGTGTAATTTTATGATGCTGAGAATCATCCACCCCTAGAAACTGGAACACAAAGTCTAATTTTAGCAAAATACATATTTACACATGTTCAACCTCTATAAAAATCACATATACAGATTGCATATTTTACATAGCAGCTATTTGTCAAAACACCAGAGCTGTGGGATCATGTTTCCCGTTTCTACGGAATCGTGCCCTTTTCGCTATGAACACACTTTTCAATTTTTATGCAAATTTCCACAAATGTGTGTGTTTAACATGGGAATGAGTGTATAAAGTTTCACAATTCTAGCCGAAATACAGACCCCATAAACCCACATTTATTGCCATTCCTGTTCAGAATAAGTTTCAAGGTTGTGCTAACTTTTCAAAGGTAGTGCTAAAAATTAGATTAATTAATCTGCCAGTTTCAGATTTTGCCCCCCTTTTGACAATAAGTTATACACCTTCTAAAAATGTCCATTACATATCCTGTTAACCCCAAATGGTCAGTATTTGTCACTCCTTGAAGCATGTGGTGGCCCCCTCTTTTTGAATTTGCCTCTGTAAGCCA
This sequence comes from Ambystoma mexicanum, assembly GCF_040938575.1. Classification (NCBI taxonomy): domain Eukaryota; kingdom Metazoa; phylum Chordata; class Amphibia; order Caudata; family Ambystomatidae; genus Ambystoma; species Ambystoma mexicanum. The sequence continues at coordinate 738,082,969 of NC_090933.1, read as the reverse complement.
GGAATTTCCTGTGCTGCAGCAGTTTCACAGCCTTTCACACCTTCAATGTCCTGGGTTGGAGGATGGACATTGTTCCTTTGCCCTCTGTAGACCAGATTCTGTTCAAACCCCGCAATTAACACCGCCCCGTGAGTTTCTGCTGAGAGAAAGCCTTCCTTCTGGGAGAAAAACCTGCTTTTCAAGTTATGGCAACTTCAGCCAAGCTAATTAACTTTTTAAACTTAGCAAAACCCACATCTGTTGCATCACATGCAAATACATTTCTTTCTTGGCCTTAAAATCTGTGGAAACAAAACACAACTAAAGTCTGTATTCGTTTTTGGCAACAATCCTGCTTAGGTTTGCTAATTCAGCAGACTTTTAGTTTTAGGTCAAATTGAAGCTTCCTCAGTTCTACTCTGACAGCTGTCTTTCAGGCAGCCCAGGGTACTGCAGTCAGATTTTTAAATGGCTGTCAGTTTTCAAACAATCCAGTTTTCTGATGAATGTTTTGCTCTTCATATCAGGACTTTGTATGTTTACAATGCTTCATTAGATACATGACTTTTAGCACCAGGCAAGACTGTTACTGTTGAAAAGTGTTGTGTTATAGGCATTTTAAGAGTTTTTGGGAACAAAACAAATGTCATTTGTAGGCACATTTTTTGCAAAGTGCTGCTTTTCTTTGTTCACTCTGTTTGCTGGTCATGGGACCCACTGGCACATTTCTGCAGGATGTGCTCTACTCTACTGCACATGCACCATGGGTGGCATGAAGCACGCGGTTTTTGTGGGTTTTTGTAGGTTTTTGACACGCACAAGGGTTTTGCCGCCATTGTAGCTGTTTCTGTCCCCATAACTGGCAGGGTGATGCCGCATAGCATTGCGGAGTGGATCAATACATCCCACGGGAGTCGCCAAGAAAAAGCTTTGTTTGGCTGCTATTCTGTTTATAATTTATTGTTCATAAGCATACACCACTGTTGGTGATGTCGATTCACCATCACTCTAAATCATTAATGACTTGTTTATAAACCGTGAGTATACCAGACTTATGGCTGCTCAATTGCCAATTGTAGATGTGTGTTTGTATTGTGTTTGGATACTTAAATGGTGGTTCTATGTGAAAATGTCCCTAGGAAAATGTAGTCATGTGAAAATGTACCCAGCAAAAAGTCATTTTCAAAAATGTAGTCATTCAATACAGTCATTGCAAAGTGTGAACATGTTGTCAGTAATAGGGTTGCCAAAAAACTATTATACACCAAAGTACAAGATTGCAACCCTAACAATGACCCACACCTTCAATAACACCTCCACAGTCACCCTAAATCTGTTCCTAAACCTTCCCCCAACTCTAATTACTACACAGAACTCTTAAAGAACATAACCTCTTTAGTGTGCTAAAGCATTTTATTTCCATGTTACTGAATACAAAACAATGGAAAATGAACGGTGAACCTAACTCCAACCCCTTCACCAGCTCACCACAAATGGCATAGCCTTTGCCATAAACCAAAACCTTGCTATAATTCGAACCATAACCTAACTGCAACACCTACCATAATGCTTGCTTTGTTGTAACAACTAGTTTTAGCCCAACCCCAATCCTGCACCAACATCACCAGCCCTCCCCAGCTTCCCTATCCCTTTCTTTAACACTTACCTATACCATTACTCGATTAGCCCTAGCCTTACCATAACCCCTACCCTAACACATACAAAGACATTTAATTTACCCTAACGACGAACGAAACCCAAATATTTTTGGCTACTTTTCAGACGCATATTTTGACTACTTTTTGTTTGGCAACTTTTTCACTGCAGAGGTATTTTTACCACGACTTTTTCCACAGATTACATTTTTGCTGGTAACATTTTCACTGGATACTAAAATGTTCACTAAGTTTGAACAAGGTTATGGCCTTATTTGCTCCAATATCTTCAGGGCATGTGTAAATGGCCAAGGCCCATGTTCCATGCTGTACACGTTATCCAGCTTTGTCCGTTTTGATGGTTATTCATCCGATAAGCTGGATAGAAAACACATAACTACTGCTTCAATTGTGCTTGAAATATGCTACTTAATAGAAAGGTATTTAGTTATAAAAGGTCTTGCACACACACACAAACTCACACAGGCACCACTCTATAGTGCCTAATATTCATTGATTGTGTTTTTTATCTACTATTTTGTTAATTAATTATTGAAGGTCTCCCAGTGTTTTGTATATTCCGTATTTATCTTCTGGTTTTTCAGTTTCACTCTCAGAATGTTGAGAGAAGGCAACAAATCACCATATGGCAGGGATTTTTCATATATCTTCATTTGCAAAACTGCTGCTAATATTACTATTTTCTCTCAATAAATATATTACTAAAAGCTCCAGGGAGACAAACAACATTATTGGTCATCATCGAATAGCACTTCCCCTGCTCTTATACCTCTGCAGCCACACATCCCTTTTGGTTGCTGGTATATTGTATTATCTTTATAAAATATGGATATTATAAAATATAGGAACATAGAAAACAAGATGCCACTCTGACCGTCTTTTTTACCATGGGAAAAACACTGATGAAACTTCATATAATAATTAAATGATCTTGGTTCCTTCCTTATTTTTGCTGATGATGTCACAGGTCTGGCTAAAAATTGCAGGCGTTGAGTTCGTCATGAGATGGAACCTTTAAGTGTCTTATTCATGAACAGTCATGCTAGGATTTTATAATCTGCATTCATCAATGTAATTACACAATCTGAAAAACTACTTAATGGAAATTAGTTTGGAGCTAATCCTTTGCCAAACGCTTTAGGCATTAACTTCATAAGTTTTTGAGTCTATAATATTACATAATGTCAGAGATTGTGTAACTTCAGTAGTCTACATTTAATATATTTAATTAATTAATGCATTCTGCTCCATTGTTAAAGAATACTAAATTGTACAGATATTTTGTTTCTGGCTATAACTATTATTGCTTGAAAATGTATACTTTTCATATATACATTCTGATAAAATCTCTGGAATATTTGCGCAACTTATTTTCATGTTTCTTTTCTTGAAACATTCCGTAAACAGTAATTAGCTGTTTTGGATAGCTATTGCCTGTGATTTTGACCTAGTCTTGTGTGATAACCTAATGTTTGTTTATAAGTATATTTTTCCGTATAATTTACTACACCGTTTTATTCATTACACATTTTGTGGAATCTGGGCTGAGACTGTCATCTTGATTTTAAATTGTTTACTCTTATAAAAGATAATAATACCCTTTAACAATATCTTAAGTCCATTAAGCAACTATTTTGCAGTTTGCATATTGCAAAAACACTGCCATATGCCATTTCCCGACACGTTTAAATTGTTCCAAAGCAAACGATGAATAATTATTCATGCGCCAGAGTTTCTTTTCTGTACTTTGGCTTGCCTTGGCATGGTAGTTTCAAAGAATGTTTCCACCTTTCTAGATTCTTCTTGAGATATGCTGGAACGTTGTCCTTAGTAGGTGAGATGGTCTGTGTGCAGCCGAATAGCCTGAACCGGTACAACATAACAGTTTTTCTATTCAGTAGACACATTTTTCAGTTCTAAGACCCCAAGCGTATTTTTCTCTTTTACACCATTCCAACGTTCTATCAATTTTCCCCTTTATCCCTTTCATTTCTTTCTGAACAGCCCTGTCATTTTTCTTTTTCCATAAACTCCTCTGAATAGGCCCATCACTGCAAGTGCCCAAAATGTCACCAAACTTCTTAAATGCTATTTAGCCTGAATGGCAATTTTTTTACTGAAATTAATTTAACAAAATTCAAGGTGTACAGGGTGATGGACCTGATTTACGAAGCATTTTCCAATGGGATCTTTCCCATTGCAAAACGCTTTTGTAAATCAGGCCCAATGATTCAACTGCCCCATTTGGACTTGCAGCTACACAAAGATACAATTTGTAATCTTTGGGAGTGTCTCATTGAAGTATTTCCTTTCACAAATCCTATGTCTGGTGCTTCAATAGGCTTAAAACATAGTGCACATTGTGCCTTTTATTCCAGGGCTATTATATTTTATAACTCTATATTTTCCTGAGTATTTTCATAGAAGTGAAAAGAAGCAAAACATATTTCCAAGTCACTGACATTTCAAAAGTCATTCTGAAATTAACATCTTGATTTAATAAAATGTAAGATGTGCCTGAAACAGTAGCCGGCATGGCTCTGACTATTCCTAAGAATTCTAAATGAAACACTTGTGTACAGGCGCGTTATAAATGCCTTATCATATCAAATCATATCATAGTAGTCAGGAAACATTCAAGTTGTCATCAAGGTAGAAACCAGAGTTAAGCAGAGAGGAAACAGTATCCTGCATCTTTCAGGTTTTGAACCATTGTAGATAATAACAAACATTCTGTAGTGCCATGATGTGAGAGGAATTCAGATGCAGGTCTTCATTTGGGACTGTCTGATAAGAAAATAATTAGATTTAAATTGGCTATTGGTGTGGCAGCAACGCGCTAGGTTGAGAAGCTGAGGTAGCAGAAGATTGGCTATAGATGTACATGTCTTGTAATGTTGAGGAAACATAATGATTGCCTATGCAATATTTGTCTTATGCATTGCAATTTTCTAGTGGCATCCAATGTTCTGATGTTTGTTGACAGGCTTCTCTGGTAGTCAACCCCTGTACTCCTCTCTCTCTGTCTCTCTTTTTTCCTTTATGATGTCAATGGGTTCGAGTCCCTTTGAGGAGCATCTGAGCATGCATGCACATTTTCAATACACTGGCAGGGGGCTTCAACAGACATAGCGGTTTTATGAGTCACTGTCCCAACTAACAGACTTTTACTTGTTCCACCCCTAGAGATACAGGGATCACAACATTCAGACCGGACACTTTATATAATTTCTTCCAAAGCCAGTCACAGGCTTTCAACTGCCACTGATCGAGGCCTACCTGCTTCTCTAATGCAATGAATTGTTCCAGCCAAGTCCCATCTGGCCTCAAATTGCCCCAGCTGAAAAGCTTCCCAGAGACTTGCCAGAACCCCCTGTCCCTAGCCAGATCCCACCCTTTCATCTTGATTGTGATGTAACACAATCCTGAAATGGTATTTGACACATATTTACCATGCTGAGCTCCACGTGTCACAGGCCCAACACATAATTGGCTTTCTAACCCCTCTTTCAGACTTCTAGAGGCACACGCCTGATATAATATGTTGATGGTTGTGCTACCACTGATCTTGTAAAGAGACTGACCTGACACCCCGAGTTTCAACTGGACTGCACATGCAATGACTGACACTAACAATCCTGTCCTGCCTTTGTGAGAGCAATCTAACAAGGTGGACAGTTTTTATTTCCCTGCTCTTCAGTTCCACTGACCCCTGCCCCACTTAGCAGAGTGTACCATTTACACCTTGAAGATCGCAATGTCTGGGCGAGTTGAACATACACTACATACCTCTCTGAGCAAAACTGAAAATCAGGTACAAACAAGCACAGATAATAGGCTAGATAAGCTGTAATACTGTGATGCTTTTGAACGGCTTCATTCCATCCCTGCCTGAGGAAATGGAGACATCCTGCAAAGCTTTTAAATGTGCAGAATAAATGACTAATTAAGATATTGGGGGTCATTCCGAGTTGGGCGTTAAGGGAAAAACAATGCTGGTAAAGGATTACCGGCATCGTTTACCTTTATAGGCCATTCTGACCCTCTAGACCGTTATTTACGGTGCCGTGAAGTACGAGGCCGTAAATAGCGGTCTCGTGGCGAGCGCACGAAACCCCATGCCGAAATTAGTGCTGGATGCCCTCATCAAACACACAAGGGACTACATATCCCTACCCCGGACACCCCAGGAGATATTGGATACATAAATTGCCTACCATGCACTGGCAGGCATGCCAAATTGCATAGGTGCCCTCGACTGCACTCACGTGGAATTGGTCTTTCCACATGCAATGGAGGTGGCATATCGCAACCGCAAGCAATACCACTCCATTGACGTCCAGATGGTATGAAATGCCAGTAAAGCCATCACACATTGCTGTGCCTGATACCCCCGATCAACACATGACCCCCTGGTCCTGCGGAACTCCACGCTACCACGCTATATGGAGCAACATGCTGGACAACATGCCTGGCTGCTTGGTGAGTCACCTGATTGGGCCATGGCAGCGCATTGGGGCCATGAGTAGGGTGGGTGCATACCCCAACTTGGTGGGAAAGGGGGGTGCATACTACACCTGTGTGGGAATGTCGACGCCGGTGCACGATGTGCACCCCACAGAACACAGTGCCCCAAGGCAATCGATATGGCACATGACTGCCTAACCTCACAGCAATGCTAGAATGTAGAAAATACAACACTACTCATCCGACAGGTAACCTGGCCCAATACCACAACACAAGCACCACTCATCGGCAGACCTCACACACCGTAAGGGCATCCTGCACCATGCACTGCATATGCACTATCTCGCAGCCTCCTGCATCCCACCACACAAGACAGACGTCCCTGGGAGTGCATAGAAGTGAGCCCAACAGGGATACAGCAGCGTGTCACTGGTTCCGCACACCCATAGTAGTGGTGCAAGTCAAGATGGTACTGATCAGTGCAGTAAGACAAGTATGCTACTGACTACAGTCAACACCCCCTGCCACCAAATCTCACAGAACCCAACACATCTATGAATTCAGGCCAACACTGCTGCACGCATATACGGTGCACGTGCAACAAGATGTGAGTGCACACCATAGGCCATCTTGAAGAAGCTACCCCTCCATCATTCCATGGCACAGGACACATAGCCGGGCCAGTAATGGGGTTGATGCAACCAGGGACATGTGTGTATGGCCAGGAATCACCAGCTGCCATGCAAGACTGCTACAGTTCGCCACCATCAATGTACAAACACTTACCTTCATTCCCCTTCCATGCAGGTGATGGTGGCTACCCTTTGAAGCTGTGGATCATGGCCCCTATCCGTAACCAACAGAACAGCCATGAGGAGGACTACAATCGAGCCCATACCCGTACACGGGTGGCCATAGAGCAGACATTTGGCCTGTTGAAGGCACCATTTTGTTGCCACAGCTGTTCGGGTGGAGCACTCATCAACAGCCATGAGAAGGTGGCCAGGATCACCATGGCATGTGTAAGGCTGCACAATATGTGCATCCGTCGGAACGTGCCACTGCCCCCTGACCTGGGACTGCTACCACCAGATGATGATGAGGGGGTGGATGAAGAATTGGCAGGACAGCATCACAGTGCAGATGCACAGGAGGGATGTGCCGTGTGACAATCATTGATTGGACAATATTTCTGACACTCAAGTCAGTTGAGGGTGTCAGGATGACAGGGCATCGGGCACTGGTTGTGGGGATACATGTACACCATGCACTGTGAGTCATTAAAAGACACATGCACATTGATCAATGTCCACTCTGATATTTTTTATGCACAACCGGTGTATTGTATTAGTAGGTTCACATGTGTACAACAAAACCTCCACACCCCCCTCCCCCAACTCCCATACACACCCTCACCCCCTTCCCCCCAACTCCCATACACACCCTCACCCCACTCCCCCCCAACTCCGCAACAGTAGTCCCGTGTGGCACATTGAGGCCACATATGGCAGCATAGTCTATTGATCCATGCTCCCGGTGCCCGGGTGGGGCATGTTCCTGCGCCACTGAGAATGCAGCAAGCGGCACGCTGGGCTTGCCGGGGTGGGGGGACTGGTTGTGGGGGTGTCCTCCTGCTGAGTCGCAGGAATGGGACGTGCTGCCACAAGGGCGTCTGCAATGCGTCCAAGTGCCTCACACACACGGTTGGTGCTTTCCGTGAACACCTCACGCATTTGCCTGAGCTCCTCGAGTAACTCCAACCTGCCCTGGCGGTTTTCCTCATTGAAGTCAGTGATGAGGGCAGTGAGTTGTCCTGCACGTAGTGCTTCCTGGGATGGTGTATCATCCCGGCTGGGGATTGGGTCAACATGCCCTGACAGGGCCTCGAATGGGGTATTGGGCACGGGATCTGCGTCTCCCGGTGCATCGCCACGTGCACTTCGGACTGGTGTGTCACCCTCCCCAGAGTCCATGCACAACACCTGGGGGACATTGCATGGCTCGGGGGTGTATAGAGTGGGGTAGGAGTCCTCCTCTGATGCCCCACAGATGGACGAGGGGCTGTCCTGGATTTGCAGAGGGGCCGTGGCTGCCACCTCCCCAGAGATGCTGGACTCCTCTGACCTTGGTGTGGTGATTGTTGCAGGCGCTGGTGCAGTGAGGGATGGGGGTGGTGCAACCTCAATGGGCCTTGGAGGAGCTGTGGTGGTTTTGTCCTTCCTGGCCGGTACGTGGTGGTCCCTGCCTTTGGCACTGGATGTGGTGGGACGGCTTCTCTCAGGCTCATCGCCCTCATGCTCACTGCCTGTGGGTGTAGAACAAAGGTACAACATGAGTGGTTGTGTGAGACGCTAATGTCATTAATGGCAGCATTCACAATTCAGTCATTTTGGATTGGTGGCATTTTGGCCGTTACTACATCACTGGTTTCTACGGATGTGTCGGATATGTACGCAGGTGTGGGAGTCACTAATCCTGGCCTGGTCATGTGCAGTCTGACTCGCACACAGCCAAGCCTGCTGCACAGTGTGCTTATTGGGATGTGCTAGTTACTGCACTGTGGTTGGTGGGCATTATGTGGTAGCACTTGTCCCTTGGTGGCAGTTGTCTTGCCATTATCAGAATGGGTGGAGGGCAGTATGACAAGGTGCATTGGACGGGGCTTGGAAGTGTATTCAACATGTATTTGCCATTGGCGGTGTTGACTTTGGAAACTCACCTCCATCAGCAGACGACGGAGCCCCACACTCCATTTCACCGAAGCCCTCGATTGATTCTGTGCCAATCAATGCAGCCCAGGTCTCCTCCCATGGCGCTAGTTTCATTGGTGAACTTGGTCCACCTCCAGTCAGCAGTGCCTGGCTGCGGTTGGCTGCGAGGATGCTCCGCACCCTCAACCGCAAGTCGTCCCACCGCTTGTGGCAGTCCCTGGAGGTGCGGGGGATGGTGCCTACTGCGCTCACCCTTTCAGCAAGTTCTGCCCATATGTTTTTCTTCCGGACCACTGCCTCTCTGCGCATGTCGCTGCTGAACACTACGTCTGCGTGCTCCTCCAGGTGGCCCACCATGGCCTGCAGCTCCTCGGGGCTGAAGCGCTGCTTGCGGAGGCAGTCCGCTGACTTTTTCGGGGCTTTGGGCATAGCTGGCGGTTGTGTAGGCCTTTTCCGAGGTTCAGGTTCGTCCCAAGGGTGCTGCCTGGAGAGCATGGCAATGGATTGTGTTTTTAAAGATGGCCGCTGCGCTCCTTCATGTTCCTGTGCGATGACGTAATTTCTGTATCCGTTAATTAGCGGTGACCGTAATTTACGGTATCCGTAAATTACGGTCACCGCTAATTACGGACGGCGAAGCTTCGATGCCGGTGTTGTAAAGAACGTCTCGCTTCATGCCGCTAAGGGGTTTAACAGGCCCTTTAGCGGTATGCCGCTAGGGGATTTACCGGCATGACGGAAAGCTTGTGCCCGTGAGGTCAGAATAGCCTATAAATAGCGGCGTGGTACCAGATTGGACTCGCTCTTTCCGCCATGCCGGTACAAACCAATACTTACCGCCAACCTCGGAATGAGGCCCATTGACTCGTTGATTTTTTTTAGATCAACATTATATTCAACCATGGCAAACTGATTCCAATCTAGATATTCTGAAAACAGGGCCATCATAGAAAAATAGAATGTGATGTCAGATTAGGACTGACTTGTCCATCAGGTCCGTCTGTATTCTGTCTAGTTTTCCTCAACTGGGTTACACCTTTTTTAACCGTTACTGCCGTTGGTCAGTTTCAATTCATTCATAGGTGTATTCCCAATATGTCTTCTAAGAGGTGGTTTTAGTCATTCTTAATCATTCACATGAAATGTATATTCTAATGAACTTCCTTAAACTCTCTCTTCGAGTCTCATACTCATTCCATCAATGGTGTAAAAGGATAGCCTGATACACACATCTGACCCAACACAATTGCTCTTCATAGTGCACTGAAGAAGGCAGATGGGTGATGGGCCGCATACATTTAATTAATAAATTAAAATCAATTAATTCTTAAATATTGGTACCTGTATGTTGTGGAGAAGGAGTGTATTTGGTGTGCTTTTGTTGCTTCAGTACTCTCCCAGAGTACATTCTTTAAGCCTTTCTTTGTAGAGTTGTTGTAGTGTTAATCTAGGCCACCTCAAGTCTGCCATCGCCTATATGCAAGTAGGGTCTCCATAAGTGGACACAATGCTTAAGATGAGGTCTCAACAGCAATGTGATCACCAAGACCCATCTAGTTTCTGGATTTCATCTCAACATATCTGTCTCAACATTCCTCTCACAACAACCTTCTCAGATTGTATAATAATGAACTTTTTCATAACATTGAATACACAAGGACTGCCATTTTCCTGTCTCTGTATTCGATTATAGACCTTTTGTTTGCAACCTATAAGTTTGAAACATCAAAGGTTGAAATCGAAATCTCAAAAATATATGTCAGAAAATACATCCTTTTGTACACGTTGCATTGCAAAGCCTTAAGGCTTGAAAATGTTAATTTGCTTGGTGCACTTAATTTGTTTATGTCGTGTTTAAAGTGATCTTCCTTCTTTTGCCCTTCTGACATTCCTTGTCCCGCTCACCCTCCTGTCCTCTTTTTCTTGCACCCCAACATGTATCCATGCATACATTATAATGGGGAAATTCCTTACATTTCCCCTTTTTCCTGCCGACCCGTCCTCCCCTTATTTCCGAAAACGATCTGTCCTTTTGCCCCTTTAAAAACAAAAACATTTGTTAATATTAAAATGAGTTGACAGCCCTCTGTTCCCCACCTGGAACTGCATGAACTCTTCCCCCTTATTACGTGCGATGGTTGCTTTGAGGCAGTGGTTGAGTGTAAGAAAAGAAGTAGTGGAATTATGTTCACTGCCGGCCTGCTCCCGCTCCCCACAAACCCCATCGCCATGCCCCCTCCCACGCCCCATTCAAACCCCCCAAAAAACACACCTGCTGACGAAGAACAAGTTTCAACTTCTTTCTACACTTTTATTTTAAAATTAAACCATTCCAGAACGGTTTCTTTTTAAACTAAAAGTATAGGAACACTAACACTTAAAAAAACAAAAAGTAGAGGAACAGTGCTTCCAACTGCTTCGGCCACTGCTTTGTGGTTCCACACTCTTTCTCCCTTTTGGTTTTCAAACTGTGGTGTTCTCAAACTTTCAGTTGAGGAAAGGCAAATGCTCACCAAGATATCTCCACCGAAAACTGGATTATCCAAGATTCTTTAGAATTAAAAATTGCGTTTATGAACTGCTTCAAAGTTAAAGGAATCCTCGCAAAAACATTTTGAATACAATGAAAGATGACATTTCGAAATACATTAGCTCATTAATTGTTGTTGTATTTAACATGGTTCCTTTACACGAGTATGTTGAAGATTCTTTGATGGTTTGCTTCCATAGCTCAGATCGTCTCCTGTGATATCCGATTGCGAGACCAGTGCAAAGGAACAACTTGCAACAGGTAAAAAAAGCAGCATCATCACACTTGGAATTTGCATGTTTAGCATGGCCTTATTTCTGCTGCAGGTCACGTGAGCGTTGTTTTTCCCCCAACCCTTTTTAGATACGAATGCCCAGCTGGCTGCTTGGACAGCAAAGCCAAGGTTATTGGGAGTGTGCATTTTGAAATGGTAAGTTATGTTTCTTTTAAACAATGCAATTCTGTACATTGATTTTCATATTTTTAACAGCAGAGCAGCAGGCCGTTGGGCATCCCAACTATGAACATGCTGGATAGAAATGCATGGCTTAAATATGTGTGTACACTGAAAGTTCCAACTGAATAGCATCCTTAAAAAACGTTACATGGTATTCTTCACCCTGCCGTCAATCACTTTGTGACACCTGAACACATATGAGTCTATTATTTTCTTAAGACAGATGTAGACATTGCATTCTCCTGCTTGCGTTGGCCATGTATGTGCCACTTTTAAGGAGCATCATTTAATCACCTTGTCTAGTGCTGTATCTTTGCGACTCTAAACCAAGGTGCTCCCATTTCTCATCTATGTCTGTTTACAGCAATCGAGTATTTGCAGAGCAGCGATCCACCATGGGATATTGGACAATGATGGCGGCTGGGTAGATGTCACAAGGCAAGGAAGGACGAATTATTTCATCAAATCCTTTAGAAATGGAATTCAATCAATTGGGTAAGCAGAGCTAATTTACCACCAGCCTGATGCCGTGTTACTGCAAGACTCTGTGACTGATTGCACTTTGGATGTGTTCACTTCCTGAAATGTGAATGAATCTTCAATAATGGTGTCCAGAGATGGTACTGTGCATAAGCTTTTTCGACAATGCTTCATATTTTCATTCCAGCTTTTAATTCATAGCTTTTATCCATAGGGAAAATAAAATGGTTGTAAAAATGTGAGAGTGAGGCTATAAAAGTTGTTGCTGATGCAGAGGTTGTCTGCAAAGAAGTGGGGTCTCACATGGACATCATACTTCATGTGGGCGTAAAGGTTTCACAGATTCTTGTAGTTCAGCTTCCCTCAGGATCGATACTGTAGATGGTCTAAAATGACCCTTACAAATCCAGACAGAGTTCTGAAAAGACACAGCCCCAAATTTGAGCTGTTCTGGTGACAGCAATTGTTGGTGCCAACTTGATTACAATGAAGGCTCCCTTACGTAACTATGCACAGGAAGCCAAGCAGTTTTACAAAGGATTTCTATTGTGACAATGACTTCAGCTAGATAAAACACAAAGATCAAAGAGGTTGGAGCTCGCCAGCTTCTGTTCTCCTGAACTGGCACAGGGCTTCCAGAGGACAGGCCAGTCTGCAGCTCCTACTGAGCTGTAGAAAGAGGGACACACTGTCCCTGGTGACCAGTTCAAAGGATGGGACTTTCCTATTGTGAACACTCTTCTAAGTATTTGGAAAGAATCTTGGAAAGGAATATTTGTGGCTCACAAGTTGCATTTCTATTGTTAGATCGGAATAGCTGACTATTCTGTTGTCAAGAAAATAAAGGGACAAATCAGGTATTGTCAGGGTAAGTACCGAAGAAAGTGGAAGCAAGGAGGAGGCAAATTAAATGAAAAGTAAATGATCTCCCAAAATAAGTGACTTTATATGGCTGTAAAACTAATTGAACTGTGCCTGGTACATATTCCCTCCACAAATCAAACAAGAGATTTCCCTTTTAGATAAAATACATTATTTTCATCTGTGTTAATTGCCCTGACTCCATGTCTTGCAATTGCAATAAAGCATTTCAATTTTCATATTATACTGGTTTATTGAGAGGCCACCCCCAAGAAAGGGACTTCCTTCCCTCCTCAATCAAGGCCCAACACAGCAAACTAATTTCAGTTCTTTGTTCAGCTCTATTTCAGAAACATATCATACCGCTTGGATCCCTCTTATTGTGCTACCAATGATCCAAGAACCAGACCGGTATACATGAAATATATATCATTATTTTTTTAATTAATTGTTAAGAAAATCACACTAAAATGTCGAACACCACCTTATCCATGGCAGAACACAATAAACTTCTCTCAACATAAATAAATCACACAAGATTCCCTGACCCTTTGGCTGAATAGGGTTCTGTTCTACTTACATAGAAAACCTCTGTTTAAAGTTCTGGAAAGCAAGCTGCATGTCAGGACCCTCTGTAAGGACAGGGCATGGTTCTGGTCTCTCCACTCTCAAGGATGGTCCCCAGCTCTCCACCACAGCAGTCAACTTTTAAGCCTTCCCAACAAAGACATCTCCATCCAGATGCAATCTCAGAAACATCTCCTTTTGGTGTTTCCTTGTGGCTGGCAGATGGTAGGTTTTAGCAGCTCTCGTTGATGGTAATTTTGGCAGCTCCTTCTGATGGTGATTTCCCCAATGGTGATTTTTGTGTCCCTCTATCATAGTCCATCCACTTTATTTACCAGTGTGGCACCATCAATTTTACAGTATTGGGCAGTGCCCTGCCATAGTTCTCGCAACCAGGATTGGACAGTTACCTTTCTCCCCCCAAGTCCAGCCTCTCACTAAGGATTGGTTTAAGAATCTAGAGCAGACATATGGCAATTTCCATTTGAAATCCTCTTTTGTTTTAATGTCAAGTATTTGGCAAAAACTAGCTATGTGGCAAAACTACATAATTGTACTAGTAACAGCCATAATATATTACAGGGCCCGTGGTAGCGACCCTGTAGTTATGGCTAAGTTACTCAAATCATAGGAATAGTGCTTTTTGGGTAGTTTAAAACATCGCCCCTGTGAATGAATCCTCACTAAAGTTTGTGAAAAATGTATATGTCCCTGTCAGATTGATCCTGTGAAGTTTGTTGAGGTTTCGTCAAGGGCGACAAAGTTATAAGGGGGGTCCCAAAATATATGTTTTTTCCGATAGATGCAATGGAGAAAAAAATGTGGTCAAGGAACGGCGTGATGTCTGTGGGCATCTGACGCGCCCAATAATTGGCCTTGCTTGCATCCCCACAATTTACAACAGCATACGTTGCGCTAGTACTAAAAACATTGTTTTTATGTTCTTGCAAGTGGAAGTAGGACTAGTGCAAGAATTGCCTTACTGAAAAAATGCATTGAAAGAATATGGTTTCTGCACAAGGTCAATTTTTTCCATAGTGATAATTGCACTGGTGCAAAGTTTATATAATACTCTCCTGAAAGTTCTTTTGTAGGTTTTCCGCTTGCCAATGCTATAATTGATGGGCTTTACAAGTTCCCTTTCACCCTATATTAGTGGTGATACAGGCTACCTCTTCCACTATTGAAAATGCAAAGCTTGACATTGAACTTGAGCTCAAAATAAATAAACTATTTTAAGGAAAGATTCAATTGAAATCTCCACATTTGTGATTTTAGATGTATTAATGAATATATATGTTTAATTTAAGCTTAAGCAATGATTATCATGATACACAGCAGATTATCTTGCTTGTTGGCATTGTTGTTGCCGATTGCAGCATGAGGCACACCTCATTCTTCTATCCAATGTCACAAACCACAGAGCTGTGTGGAACTATTGTGGCAGAGATGACCTGCAATCAACATATTCCTTCTGTGCCAGTAAAGAGAAATGTGGGAGGATTTATCAGTCCTGCCAAGATAACATATTTAGGGAACACTTAGCTGGGTGCACCTCACTATCAATTAAGCCAGAAAAACTCGGATTTGCTGTCTCTTAAATTTGAAAGTACCATCATCCTTTCTGAAGCCTGAACACCTCCTACCAATCAATGTCTGACTCAACCTCCCAAGAAATAAAGACTTTGTTGTAAAGCAGTAATATATTGAACTCCAGTCTTTCATCCCTAATATCAAGCAGCCAAATTAAATACTCATCTTCTCAGGCTATATGCACTTTACAGTATACACAGCCTTACTTACAGCTCAGCATAAGCAAGATCTGCATGCTCTTCAGTCGCAATTGTACATCCGCATGTTGCCCTCATATGCATTGCTTCAGCTACGTGCTTTCACCATCAAACTCGGAGCACATCACTGATCATTATCCACAACTCCCTGACGCATCACATGAAAGCACATCAACCTTATGTTTTGCACAACGACTTCACCCAGAGGATTCATCCAGCTGGATGAATGCAGCACCTTTCAGGAATAATAGTAAGATTCTTGTTTTCTGAATGTAGCGATTGATTCATTTGGTATCTTTGGAATTATTTCTTTACATGTGTGGGACCTTTTTGGAAAACGCCTTAGAGTTTTATTTAGTGATTGTTAAACTCTACACACTAAGGGTCTGGAACCTGAAACGTTGCAGATGTGTTGGATTATGACTCCTATGATACACGACCATTGCCTATGCATCCTTGGAGAAGAAGGTTGCAGACCCCAGTATACACTGTACGAATGAAGCCATTGGAGTTTTTTCAATGTAGTATGGGCTTTTTTGGACATTTTTGAAATTGTCTGGCCTCTTCATTGTGGACAAGCTTAAGTCTGTTTATGGCCTCTATGGGGGGGGCAGAGAACACCAAACATAGATCCATGTACCTCACATGAGTTCCCTGTGTTGCCTGAGGCTTTCAGAATCCTGTTTGGAGCCCAAAGCCAGAGAAAGGCCAATATCACCACAATGTTTTGTTTTTTTTAAGTTTTTTTATACATGTATGCTCCAAATGTTTTGTGCTGCGAGTCTGTGTGGGGGGATGGGAGTGTATGTGTGTATGTGCACACTGTTTTCATTGCGCGCACACCTGTGGATGAGTGTTTCATTGGATGGGCATGTGTGTGGGTGTTTGAAAGAGTGCGCAGGGCTGCGGTTAGAGTTGTGTGCGTGTGTTTGGTTGTGATGCATGTGCGTGACTGTGTGTTTGGTGGGGGATAGGGACAGCACCAGGGGCATGACTATGTATTTTAAGTGGTGTTCCTGCATGTGTTGTGGACCGAGGCATCTTGAACTTGTGGTTTTCAGTGAAATGCTTGTATACCTTGTGGTCACCATCAGGAATGTGTTTTACAGTGACAAACTGGAATACATTTGGGCAAAGCCAGCATAAACAAATCTTTAACAGGGCCATGCTGGCATATATTGTGAGCTGAGGCCGTGTGAGCATGTGCTTTACACTGGAATGGTTGCACATATGATGGGCAAAATAATGAAAGTATGTTATGTTGTTATAGTTGTTAACTGGCAAATATTTGGGCAAAGGTATTATGTAAATTCACATTTACATTTACATATGAACAACTGTTTTACAGGACCAGGCTCGCTTTTATTGCTGGTCAACGACTTATGAACATGTGCTTTCCAGTGGCAAACTGGTATATAGCTTAGGCACAGGCAACATTAGAATGTTGTGAATTGCACCCGTGCCCTATTAATAACCTGCCACCTACTGGATTTTTCATGGCTAACTCTTCTAAAATGATTGTAAATAGTAAGGCGTGTTACCCCATTTACGCAAAATCATGCTAGACAATGCCCTATTTTAACCTACTATTTAAAACATGTTTGCACCCCTGCCACCCTCTTTTCTCCCCAGTTATGCTAGTTATTCATACTAGTTAAGATATATCATATCATATCATACTTCGGGGTAATTGCTAATGCCCCTCCACTTAAAATGTTCACCATATGCCACAGATCCTGAATCATCTAAAGTGCTAGTTTCCCCTCTGGAGCCACCACCCACCACCAAAAGATTCCTCTACCACTATGCAATGTGATGTGGCCTTGCTACAGGCTACTGCTTTCCTCGTGCTCATTTAGCCACACATTCTAAAGCTCGTGTTTTTATCCCGGTATGCTTATTCAACAATTCATTCAAGCTTTCATTCATTTTCTGATATGTGCCTTTCGCCAGTACCTTTTCCGTTATCATTCATATTTGCATCAGCTGCTCACATATTGAGTGCACCCAAGCACCCTTTAATACCCTGCTCTTGCGACTGACTTGGACTGCCGTCCCCAAGGGCGTTCAACCCACAAGCGCTTTAAGGTCATACCAATTAAATATAGAGCGCTATATAAATGCCAATCCTGCACTCTCTCTCCACTCTACTTTTCCTCAAAATGTCCTCCTCTGCCTATGTGTCTGTTCGCCCGAACTCAGAAAATGTATTTACCATATTACAGCTAAAACTACAGGCTTTATTACTGCTGTTTCTATAGTGGTAAAACCAGGGCTTGTTTGCATTCCTCGGGAACGTAAAAGAGACGTTAGACATCTGATTTGAGCAAGGGGAGGGTTCATTTAGTTTGGCTAGCTTTTCTCTATAACAATCCGGGCAACCTGCAGGATTTGATTAATTCCGTGGTGTGTTAGTAGTAACTGTAAAAGAGTAAATGTATTCCGACTGCGGAAGCATTCGTTTGTCAACGTTACTGTGGAATTAGTTACCATTTATTGGCAGATCTGAACAATTTTCATAGGTGTGCCTTTAGCAGTTCATTTATTTTAGTTCGAATAATGTTCTTTTTAGAGATGTTTTCCCTGGATTTTACTTTTGCCATTTTTTCGAGATATTTTGAGAGCTGCCATTTCCTGTCTTATTTTATAACCATTATTTTGTATCAGTTGTGAGCTATGCATGCGTGAGGTAGATAGGTGTTTTTTTAAAATTTATTTTGGAGCTAAAGGTTTATATGCTCTTTCAAGTCTTCATTTGAGAGTCTCCAATATCTAGCTTGGGTTATCAATACTGGATTACAAATGAAATACATTGCAAAGTGTTTCGTGGTTTCACCGGAAATACTCTCCCATTTCTTTTTCATTTTGTTTTTGCTCTGATAGAGGGCTTTCGTCGCTGGTGCGTTATAGGAGAAACCTAGTGGAATTCCGAAGTGTCCAGTCCAGCTGATTTGTTGTGGGGAATCATCCTTAAGTGAATTATTAATAATATACACGTGATCATGAGAAAAAAAAACAGTTATTAAGAAAATGCTGCATAATACTGCTGCAGTATAAACCAAACAAAAATGAATTTGAGTGAAGGCAAACCCCACAGTCTCTACTGGGCCTACAATCAATCTATATAATGTGTAATACAAACACAAATGAGTTTGAGTTCAGGCAAACTCCACACTATTTATTTACTGGCCTACAATGAAGCTATATAAGGTGTAATACAAACACAAATTCATTTGAGTTCAAGCAAACTCTGCAGTCTCTACTGGGCCCGCAATGAATTTATTTAAGGTGTACTCCAAACACAAATGCATGTGAGTCCACGCAAACTCCAGAGCCTCTACAGGGCCTACAATGAATCTATTTAAGGTGTAATAAAAACACAAATGACTTTGAGTGCATGCAAACTCCACACTATTGTTAGGGAGAATTCTCATTTATGGCTAATTTCCCTCACCTAGTGAGTCCCCCAGCAGCTTTGATTGACTTCTGGAGTTCATTTTTTTCCACTTGGTAAGAGTGTGAGCTTTTCCCCCACTCTTACCTGTGGTTTGCCATGTGTATTTCTCTGTTTTTGTGATTGTGTACTCTGAAGGACCCCCCTTCAGTAGCCCCCTTCTTTTTGTGTGTCACACAGCACCTTCAGTGCCGTGGGACAGGGTTGTCTTTGAGACTTCCCCTGACTCCATTTCTGAGGCTGACTACCGTCCCCCAGAAAAGGGTAAAGTTGCCATTAACTTTACTGAGTCAATCTACCACAGATCCATTACACCCCATCTTCCATGGAGTACTGGAAAGGGTTAATTTGTATCCCTTTTTATCTGTACCTCCTAGAGCACTGTTTCGCTCTTTTAACATTTAGACTTGGCTGGTGGCAGTGGTATCTACCCTAACATTTCTACCGTGATTATATTAGATAAACGTGGTATTGTTCTTGGCTATTATATTAGCCTCGAACATAAACCCGCTTGACCAAATCGTCTTTCGTTTGGCCCCAGTTGGGTTTATTCACCATTTCTTTTTGTTAAAGCCCATCTTGTGTTTTACTTTGCGCGGCAAACTAGGTTTGCCTTCTTTGTTCACTGTCTTTTGGCGGGCTTTCTGCTCAGAAGCCCTCCACCAGGCGCCTGGGTGTCTACGTGGGCTGAATGTGAGGGAGGGGCACAGGGTATCCTATGAAACCCAAGTCGCACTTTGTCATGATTGGCTGAGATGGTTGTCCGGGCTGGACAACCCCCTTGCTGGGCGATTTACAGCTAGGCTGTGTGAATTGAGGTTTTGCGCATAAAAGGCAGGTCTCTTGGGCTAGAAGTCAGAGAGTCGCCACTGGAACTACAAGGAACCAAAGAGAAGTGGAGAGAACGACGGCTGCTGCAACTACCCCGTCCCGGTGAAGCCCTGCTGCAGTCCTGAGCTATCTACCCTTCAGCGACTAAGAGGAGATCCAGTCCGGAGTCTTCTTCCCTTGAGCCTGGTGAGGATAACCAGCTCATCTTCTACAGCGAGAGGACCCTCTTCCTTGGTCAAAATCGCTGCACCCTGCTGTAGTGGTCCGCATAGCCACCTGAAGAGCCTCTCCTGTTTTTAAGGAGCGCACCTTTCATTCCTCATCGCTGCTGCCGGCTTCATCCCTGTGTGGTGCAGACCCCCTTCAGACGTCCTCCTTCACACGAAGCTCCAGGAACCGTGGGTCTGCGGGAAACCAACAGGAACAACTGCCAGGGCACCAGCTGCACCATTGGAATAAGGTACTGTGTTCTGCTCGAGGACACTGGTGAAACCCCTTTTTCTTCACCTCCAAGGCTTGTCCTTGTCTTCCCTCCTTCTTATAACTTTTGCTTCCGAACATTGACAATATCGAAGTTCTTTTGGCTACGTTGAATCGCGAACTGTCTGACTGTGTGATCTTCGGCAACAGGCCCCCGGTGCCACTTGACCCTGACTCCGGCTCTTTGACTTTTGAACTCCTGTCTCTGAGTGTTTCTCGATTCTGTCTGCCTAACCAAAATATTGCCTGTGATTTTTGCCTCCAACTCCCTCTACTGGCATACAACAAATCTATATAAGGTATAATACAAACACAAATTAATTTGATCTCAGGCAAACTCTGCAGTCTCTACTGAACCTACAAGGAATGTATAAGGTGAAAAAAAATGAAAAAAACAGCACATAAGAACTGAACGGGAAATGCTGGAGTGCTCCATCCTACAAACAAATTGCTCAGTGTAATGCCTAGGGATGGATACAAAATGGTGAAGCTGGCAGTCCAACAAAATGCATAAACAAAGATAAATGCAGTGCATTTCATTAAACTGTGGCTCTATTTTTAGCTTGGAAAGTTGAATGATTCATCTCACACTGTGATGAGATAATTTGAAAAGGCACAGGATTACTAGAAACATGACAAAGGTTTAAAGTAAAAGGCAGAGAAATTGTGATATGAAAACTCTAAAAATGCAGTATCTAAATGTGACTTAGAGATAATGGAGGAACATAGGAACAATTGAAATAAAATCAGTCTTAACCTTTATACAAAAATCAAGGAGACCTTCATTATAAAGGTTTTCAGCGGGGCTGTGTAATTTTTTGGCAGGCTTACAAACATGTTCTTTTAAGTCTCTCGATGGGTATTTCTAGATAGGCTGAAATGAATGTCCACTCCAAGCAACAATGAAACGAATCCAATGTATGCAGCAGTCTGTTTACAAAAAGATATGCGTGTTCTTTGACCAATTTCTTGGAGCTTAGATCACTCATCGTTGGGCTGATCACATGTGATAGCCAGGTAGTTTCCACAACCTCAGATCTATTAACTTAAAGCTATGAGTGATTTAAATGTGAGGTGATACAAAATATCCATGTGGTGTGAAGAATCCAGGGAGATCGTCACCTCTCCCCAATGAGGAGCACAACCCTGTGGGACTAGAGAGGTGCACCCACCATGCTTAACACCGACTAGGGCACAAGACAAGCGGCATCGCTATGGAAATGACTCTCCCGTACAGAACGGAGACCCTGAAAGTGGTATAAGTCTTGAGGAGTGGCTGTGAGATTATCAAAGATAGAGGAGCCTCGTCAGGCCTTTCAAAGATTAATAGCATGATACAGACCAAAGGAAGTGTGGCTGGGAACAAAGTGAAAACACCAGCGTTGGAGTGCCGAGCCACGACATGCTGCAGGAAAGTGTAGTGGGGCACAGCAGGAAGTCTGGTGCAGCAGACAGTTGAAGAGCCACGTAAGCAGCTCTGCATCGACAGAAGAGGAGGAGAGAGTTAATGGCCATCCCGAAGAGCACCGCTGAAGGACGTCTGGTACATGGTTACTCAACAGCACTCAGCAGACCCCTGGCGGTAGCAGAACCAAGAGGCTACCATG
Organism: Ambystoma mexicanum; assembly: GCF_040938575.1. Taxonomy (NCBI): domain Eukaryota; kingdom Metazoa; phylum Chordata; class Amphibia; order Caudata; family Ambystomatidae; genus Ambystoma; species Ambystoma mexicanum. The sequence goes on along the minus strand of NC_090933.1, from coordinate 738,061,079 downwards.
AAGCGAGAGTAAGGCCCAATAAGAGCATCATGCCACACAGTTGAAGAGCTGTGTAATCAGCTCCATGGCAGCAGAGGAGGAGGAGGAGAAACTCAACACGCCCCCACGAGGAGAAACCTCACTGGATGTTATTATTGCTGTTGCTCAACTAAAGGAGGTTGGTGATCAAGTGAGAGAGAGAGACAATCCACAGAGCAGGGAAGGAGGAAGATTGAAATCCCTGAGTGGGGAGAGAGAAAGACTGGAACCCCACTCAAAGGGTGGATCGAGAAGAAACCAAACCCCACAGTTGGGACCGAGAAAGATCGAAATCTCAGAGTGGGGAGTGAAGTGAAATACTGTAATCCCAGAGAGGAGAAAGAGAAAGACCAAAACCCTAGAGTGGGGACCAAGACGAAATAGAACCTTTAAGTGGGGAGTGAGAAGAAACAGAACCATAGAGCAGGTAAATTGAGAGAGTGGAGCGAGAGAAGGGCTGAACCCCAAGATGGAGAGTGAGAAGAACAGAGTGGGGAGAGCCTGAGCACACCATGGGTGTGGGGGGTGGAGATTGAAAGACTCCCAGAGTGTGAAGAGATGGAGAGGCCTGTGCTGGTACCACTGGACAACCCTTCAGCTCACAAAGAACTGCCTTTTTTATACTTGAACTATGTGCAAAGGCCTATACTAAAGAAATCAGGGTAGGGTCAGAATCCAGCAGCCATCCCTTACAAAGCCTCCCTTTCCTGTTTTTGTTGTTTGACTGTTTTCTTTTAAGGAAGTACTTTATTATTATGTTATAGATGTCACAACAAGCACCCTTCAGAATTTCTTTGATCAAATAGGGATTGAGACCATAGAGTTAGGGAAAGAGTATGTGAAAAAGAATACATACAACTGTAAACTGAGCTGATTCTGACCAATCATGGTGTAAGAGTGCTAAGATGTATGGGCAGCAATTGCATGATTACAGAGTGTTTTACCCAGTTGATGCTTTACTATATGGCTATCTTGAGAAAAGGTCTCTTATGGTTGAACATATGAAGACCAAAAGGGGGTCCACGACCTTGGCTTAGCCCAATCAGAGCTTTTAAGAAAAACATTTGAATATTTATTTGTTTATTTATGTTTATAAAGCACATGTCACTGGCTCAGAGGCATAATAGCGCTAACAGGACGCACAACATATAATCATAACATAATATGTTAAAAAAGCTCCAAAAGGCCAAATGTGGCACCAGAGGCCACACCATGTTGCACGTACAGGGAATCGGCATGGTGGGAGTCTTCGTTTGGGGTTCAAACAAATGGGCATCTGAATCATAGTTCATTTGAGCAGAAGCAGAGAGTGTCTGAAAAGGGAAGCACAGCCTCAGGGCAGATCAAAGGGAGCTTCGGTGAAGAATCTTTACTTTTTAGAAAAGCTCCAGGACAGGAAAGGCATTACAGATGCCAAACAATTATACACTATTTCCTTAGTTCGTGTGAGGATGATGAGGCACTATCAGAGTGTGATACTTGCAACAATCAAAAACTGAAGTAATACTATCCATGGATAAGTGTGACCAGCTACTCTTATTTATATCACATTTCTATTAAATTTCCAGATTTCCTTCTTTCTCTGACAATGCTGCCACCTGCCAAAGTCCCAAACAACACTTGACCTAGTGCCAATGGAGTTTGTGTCAAGTTCTTGGACCCACTGTGCTCTCAGCACAGTTTCTTCAAGCAGCAACTCCGAGCTTCAAGGAATTACTCTGCTTGACCTTCGCACCCAGAGACTTCACAAGGTTATGTTGCTAAAATCTCCAATCTACCTTAACTGCAGGGTTTTGGATGCCACAGCCATCAGGGGCAGTTCCTTAGCAATATGTCACCAAGGTCCAACCACCAGAATGTCCCTCCACATTGTTGGCCCACTCGTATACTGCAAATTCAATGCCTGCCAAGCAACATCCAGTTTTTGTATCTTGTAATTTAAGTAACAAGTATGAAAAAAAGTAGGCACAATATGAGGATACAAATACATTGTGGGAGGAAGCACATTCAATACCTGTCTTCCCACCCACACATATTTATGTGCATTGGTATTTCACTCCTCCTGAAAGAGAAGATGCAGACCATCTTTCAGATATTTCTTTTGTCACAGAACCCCATTCCCCAGGAAAAATTCCTCACCCATAAAAGGCTGCACTCTTATTATTTGTTGTATCTTTACCATGAAAGTAAAAGGAAGCCTGACTTGTGTTCTCTACAAATGGTCATTATTATAACATAAGGCATGGCCCTTTAAAATAGTAATCCATGTACTAGTGTGGCTTGCTTGTTTAGTATCGACTTAACATAATCACTTTTAGGGGACTCCAATAATTTTGTGTCAAGGATCACACAATTCAGCTCAGGTTGCCAGTTCAACACGTTGCAGTTTGACAGACTATAGTGTTTTTACCAATGGGATTGCACCATTGTAAAACACTTTTGTAAATCAAACCCTATGTGTCTTCCAATCTAATTATCAGTATTACACAACATAGAATTCACTCTGCGCAATTGCATTTAAAAAAAAGAAAACCTGGGACACACACCATCAAACACCATGGAAATCAAGCTGAAAAAGCGTGAGAAATCTTCATAGAAGCATGCTATGCAAATCAAGTACAATTCAATGTGAAAGGAAAGATTTCCCCCCAAGAGAATGCATCACTACAAAAGGTGGTCCATCAAGCACTGCAAGCAACAATAACACACCTTGATTACTATTTGAGAAGTTGAGAAAGGGATCCTTCATTTTTAGACTCTAAATAGAGGTGATAAAGTACTAGCAGTTAGGAAATCAATTAAACGATGGGAACAGATCACTCATTCAAAGAGTAAGCTGCACTCAGTTTACATGACTGCCAGCACAGTTTTAAAATGTATGTGTTACCGATTTGCTATTTTTGTAGCAAGCTGCACCCCATTTCAGGGTTCAGAAGGATGAGAAGGATGAGAAGTAGAGTCCAGCACGGAAGATCGTATAGGATAACCAGACACCCCAGATTTGGCAAAGGTGTCCCAGAATTAGGCCTCTCTCCCCAGCCCCATGACCCTGATTTTGGGACAGGGTAGGGTGACCACTTGACTGAGTGTGATTATACATCTTTACTCAGCACGCGTTCTGGTCTCGAGGTACACGCATCACTGCAATGCTCGGATACAAACGGATCTACATAGGAGTAATAAACCCTCTAAATTGTAGGTGATTTTACAGAAACAGGTATAGCCACATCTCCACCTCATGTGGGCGTGCTCGAACCTCTACCATCCAATTAACAGCCCAATGCACTACTCGATTCTGCCATAGAGAGTGCTTGGGAAAAAGCTTCATAGCCGAGCCCCCTGGAACAGCAATCACAGCAAGCGATGTACATATAACATATGTACAAACAACCTGCAGTTCATATTGAGGTGGAGGTGTCTGTATAACCCTAGCGCCCGTCCCTTTGCTGAAGTGTAGGCCTGGCACCCACTGTCAAATTATAGTTCAATGTTTACATTGGATGCCTGCCCCCATTTTTAATTTTGAAAACTGGTCACCCTAGGGCCATCACATGAACATAGAAAGGAATGCCTGTGCCACCGCCTGACTAGGGCAATCGGAGGAAATGAGGGAAGTGAGTAACCTGGAAAGCGACCATCGGCTCTCACTTCCGGGGCTAACCTTGGCTAGCAAGATGGCGCCACCTTCTGATTTAGTCTCTCGGGGGCAGCAGGCCTGGCCGAGGCCAGCACAGTTCACCTGTCATGGTGATTGATGCCATTGGTGTTGTGGCTGAATATTGAACACAGAACTGGCTGTACTGCTTCTTCCCAGCCGCGCATTAAAGAGCACCACAGCCCCATTCTGGGTCTTGCCAATCGGCCAAAGCAGCACTGATGTAAGTTGCTGTTGCAAAGTTTAATTTGCATTGTACATTTCATAATGTTTGATAGCAACTGCCAGTGCAAGTTAGCAAAAACAAAATAAGTATGTAAGTCTGGCACCCTGGCACCCTCCCCAATAACAGTGCTCCTTGCAGTTGCATGCTTCGACTGCCCCAAAATCCAGCCCTGCAGATGTCTATCCGTTGTCTTCAGGGACGTTATTGCCTTAGAAGCCAATTCTTAATGGCCTTTTGCACTTTCTAGTGACAATTACATGCGCAAGTGAAGAGGAGCCCAGCATGTGGTGGGTGGCGTGATACTCGAAGGCAAACATGGCAATGCAAAGAGCTTTCCGTTTGCAGATTATTTTCCCCACCCACAGATGTTAGGGAGGGGCATGCCTCAGGAGAGGCTTTCACAACATAAAACACATCTGTGAATAACAAAGGGCTCTGTTGAAGATATGCTAGTCCCTGCAAACATGTTCCCAGCGCTTGGGCTTTCAAATTGTGCAGGCGCGAGAAAAAAAGTACAATGCAAACAGATTCACAAACAAACACGTGCCTGGATTTCATACCCCTTGATGGAAACACTCATGCACATTATAAGTATTATCTCTATCAATGCATTCAATTTCCAATCCTTGCAACACATGTGAAAATGTAAAAAAATAGCCATTTGTGTTGGCTGCCTTCCAGATCCGGCATGGAAAATGTACAACCTGCAGCCATGTGGGTGGAAGTCTGACCCTCAACCCCACCCCCAAATGTGTGCAGCAGACCACTGCATATGAAAGTGTGAGGATTGGTTCAGAAGCTTATGTGTGTGGATGTAGGTCCTTGTGCTACTGACTGAAGAATAGGGGGGGGGGGTTGCTGCATCTGTCCACAATTATACAGCAGTAGCGGCTGATGAAATCTTTAATTGGGGGGACGTAAATATTTCTGACAAATATGCCTGAGCAATCGAGTGTAGTGAACAAGCCCAACCATCCCAGGGGGAGTCGAGGGGATCCGTTCCCACCCAACAGGAAAATTGAGTAAACAATGGTTAAAATTGTGCATTTTATTGCACACATTGTTTAAAAGGTCTGAGATAACTCATGAAAACATCCAATAGATGCAATTCGCCAACAGTGCACAGGAACATTTTCCAGTACCTTTTCCCACAATATATGCCAGCATATAAACATTTTCATGCTGACTTTTCAGCATATCAGCCATCATTTCCATATCAGAACATATTCATATTTGCTTTCTGCATAATGTCAGTAATTACACTATTCTGGCTCTGTCAATGTATGCCAGTATCTCCATGCAAGAACATACTACTGATGGCTTTGCCAATAAAAATGTCATGCCACAATAAGGAACATTTCATGACTGACTGCACCAATGTAGGCCAGTCTAGCCATTTAAGAACACTTATTATGTTTGCTTTTCAGTTGATGCCTTTTGACGCATGCCATGTCACAATATGAAAATATAGCCTGACTGGCACTCAAATGTACGCCGATCTTGCCTTGTAGTATCGCTCACCATTTTAAAAAGTTCAACCTTTTGCACTAAACACAATACATTTACACATATATGCATTTACATACACTTTGTTTAGAAGGACATGTCCATTATCATTATCATTAACCTCCAACATATATATGTAAAAGAATATATTCATTATAGAAAAGGGGCTACAACAGTTACAATGATATGTCTAATAATCCTCTAAAATCAATACTAAGAAACCAATAAAGTGACGTGTGCTATTATATATCACAAAGTGCCAGGTTCCAATAACTCCTTTACATTTTTCCAAATATTATAAGCCGCTGAAGTGATAACCAGGACTGCACCTTGAAATCGGACTTCAGAATTGATCTGTGGTGAAATTCCCTTCATGTGCAAAATCTCTATAGCCCTTGATGTAATAGGTGTCTAGGGCACTACATCGAGTCAGGATGTGCTGATTTGATTTTATTACTTTTAGGCACAAACAATATTTCCTGTCAGAATACGGTTTATTGTCCAACGACCCACCAATGTACTCTATCGTAGGAAGAATGTTGAATCAGAGATAAGTAATAAATCTTTTAAGTTCCTGGAGCACAGGTTTTGTTTTTAAATATGTACAAGGGGTGTTAGGGACAAAGCTCTGTGTACAATACTGTAGGTATCACTTCTTGTGAGACAGTTTAGACCTATTCTCAGATCGATCCTATATCTTGGTTTTGTTCTTCAGAAAGATATGGACATTGGGAAGTGTCAGTAGATCGTCAAGGGTTAGGCCAATGTTCTCAAAATGATTTAAAACAGATGTCTGCACGTCAGCCAGTAAGTGACTTGGTTTGATGTCCTGTAGATGAGTAGCTACTGCCCCAAGCAAAGTTGAAGTATCCAAAGAGTTGGTATATGTTAGAATGATTTCCATTTATGTGTAATTTTTCCTCCAGTTGTGTGCCACCCAACTTTTTTGCTGCAGTTTAACACAATAGTCTGACTTTGCCAGGGGAGCCCAGCCTTCTACTGCACTCCTCTAGGCTTTCAATCACTTGTGATGGGGAAACTGACAGTCAGTACTGGGAGACTTTGTTTCCCTTAGTCCTTATCCAATGTTGCAACTTTTCTGCAACATGTAACAGGTGTGCAATGTACCTTCCAGTACAGTACACCTGGGTCTCTTAGTCATTTCCAAATGCCCTAGATTCTCTCGAATGATTTTTTAGGAGATGTGCAGATGTGTCACGGACAGGGCTGATGGCAGGTTATCTTTTCATGTAATTGTAACCCTTTCCTGCCAGGTAAACCGCAATTATCGCGTTTTGCACCAACAGGTTCCCTGGCTCCAAAATGGCCATGCTACAACGTCATTAGTCCTGTCCTTTGCCAATCTTGCCCCTTTGCCTTCCCCAGGTCGACCCGGGTCAGTCCTTATTTGGACATACAATTCCCCGCGAAACGCCAAGTTTTCACGGGCTTCTGCATGCCTTGTGTGTGTGCCTCCAGGATGTGGGATGGGGTGTCTGTCCCCAATGCACATCCTGGGTGCCAGAGAGTCTGGAGTGCTGTGAATGCCTGGGCCACCATGGTCCGTGAATGGTCCACGTATGGTATGCCTGAATGTGAGCAGTTCTCCCATTGGGTCATTTTCGTTTTGGCGCGAAGGAGATTCTGGATAAGAGAAGACCCCAAACACCCATACCATGTTGATCGCTAGAGTTCTCACTGAAAGAAGGATAGGATCCAAGTATCCTGAAGCTAAGAAGCAGAGTCGAGGAACCGCTGGTGACCCGCTGGAAGGTTTGGCACCCTGAGCCCACTGTCATCCCATGGGACCCCTCTGCATATGGTCGTCCTAGAAGGTCTGCGAAGATGCTTCGACCCATTGGAATAGTGGGACCAACTATTCTCGGCACCTTCATCAAACCCTTCAAGTAAGCTTTCTCAGAAGTGTCCCTGGGCCAACCAGTGGGCTAACCAGCTTACGCAGGTCCTTTGCTCAGTCTCTGCTGCCATTTTGAGGAGGCTCTCAAAACTTGGTATATTGCTAGCTCTGTGTTCACGGCATCCTCACACCGAATTTCGTACACTTCGCGTTCCCAGGTCTGAAGTGAGACAAGTGCGCCCGAACCGGAGCATACGCGGTTACCGTGTCGCCCAGCCATGGTGACAACCTTTGCTGGTGCGCTGCTTTTGTGCCCCTCTTGCCCCTGAAGCCTGCTGCAGTGAAACTGGCCTGATCCATCCACCAGGAGCAGAGAAATCGCCACTGTCCCGTTTGGGAATCATCGCTGTATCTTCATCGCTGAAAGCCGCAGTCCACCAAATTGCTGCACTTGAACCTGCAAACAAAGTGGATTCGACTTCCGAAGTTTGGGCCGGAGTGCGCCGGGAGTCAGTGAGTAATCACATCCCTAGTTGGTGGCCCCTAGCGCCTCCATCCATTTTTACACATAAGTGGCCCCTGGGGGCCGCTCTCCTTTCCACTGCTAGTGTGAACTAGCAAACTATTCCCAACTCTTGGAATTGTCACTGCCCTCAAGTGGATACCCTCCTCGAATAGTGGGAACCTATTCTTCATCACCTCTCCCACCTTTCTGAGCTGCTACAGACACCTGAAGAGACTCCGTTTTGCCCGTTGGAACTACCGCGTGCACTTGCATTGCCTCTACTTTTGAGCAGTAGGCTCCCCTCTTCTTAGGGACTGAACTGCCTCTTAGTTAGGAGTGTGTTGGATGTAGAAGTGGCTAAAGACTATTTGCACTGTCTGTTTCCTTCCCCATTTAGGTTGTGGACCCATTTTGTGCATTAACCCTATAGACCCCATTGGTCTTGTATATATGTATTTAGATAGGATTGTGTTGGTCTAATAAGTATTACTGTGATTTGATGTATGTGTTTGAAACTCAAAGGCCTTGAAATAAATGTATATGTATCTACACCTGACTGGGAGTGATTTGTAGGTGTCCTTTACTCTGTGTGCTCTTTGAGGTCTTTCAGTCACCCTAACCCCTCCTGAGACCTAGTCTTGACTGCCGCCAATGATACCTTGATTGGTCTCGCTTGTCCAGAAGATTACCCTGTTCCAAGAATCTAGGCTGGCCTCCTGAACCTCTGCCCACCAGGTCAGAGTTCAGAAATCCCCCTTAAAAGTATGTAAACTTAAAAAGAATGTACTCAGCTGGATTAATAAGTCCTGATGGATATCACTCCAAATTCACCCGTTAGAGCCTCCAATGGTACTGCTTTAGGTACAGACAAAAGGGATCGGAAGATCTTGCTTTTGGGGTTTTTCGAACCAAAAGGAGTGTAAGGAAGGCAAGGCTTCAAGGCCATATACTAGACCAGGTGCGATAGTGGTGGTCTAAAGTGTGCAAAGGCCTTCCACGTTGTAAGCTCCCTTCTTGGCAATAAACTTCTTTGTTAACAACCATTTTTTCATTATCTTTAGACAGATCTAATTATCATAGAAGGGGAGTATTGGAGTTTGCTTGATTGGAGATTCTGTGCCATCTCTTCCAGGGCCTTGGCTATCTTGTTTGGCCACGGGGGTTGCAGAGCCTGAATCTGGAATGCATCCTCTTTCTTTTTTCATAAAGGGATATCAATGAAGGGTCTACTCCAAAGGGCTGGATGTGAAGGCTTGGTAAACATTTTTTTTTAAATTATTTTATTTGTCTTGGTTCTATTACAAAGCAACAGAACCTTTGCAAAAGTAAAGTATCAAGTGGTCGTTACAATGTAATTCATACAAAATAAAACATTTATCCATTCTAGGTCATTGATTGTACATCTAACACCATATGTAACAGCCTATGGATCAGAAGACAACTCAAACAAGAATATAAAGTTACCATAGTTTTATTGTGTACGAAAAACACATTGGGAGATTAGATTTAAATAAACTCTTACAATAGCATTCTAAATTGGGCACATCCGGGTCAAAATATTCCTTAGGTCCATGGACGTCAGTCCTTACCATTCTCCCCAAGTGAGAGAGGCATCAGTCACTCACAGTCTCTGTGGGTTGTAGTACGCACACTTCTTTCTTGTCTCTTCTGAGGGCCTTGCTTAGATTGCATTTACCTAGAGAATATGTTGCACTGGCTTCTCCTGGACTATGGACATACTGCCACCACATCTCTGGTGCCTGAGGTAATCTAGGCAAGGGTCAGGTGTCAAATTCCTTCACACATTTTGGATCCCAGGTTGTCAAACTTAACGACAACGACATTTTGCCTGGGGTCGGCTGGAATACTCTTAGATCTCATTAGCCACTAGTAGTGTACATAAGAGGCCTTTCCACCAGAGCCCTAGCTCAGTTAGGATTAAATGCCTTGTGACATATTCTAATGCCCCTTTGCTGTTTCGTGTGCTCCCTTTAACCTCTTTCATTAATCTCTGTGAATTTTTAATTTCCTTCTCGCCTCCTGTTGTCTTATTTTGTCCTTTCGCCTTGGTTCCGTTTTCTCCTTCTGGCTCTTCATCGCACCAACATACTCTTACTTAGTCTCTCTCTTCCTCCTTATTTACAATTCTCTCTGTTGCTACCACATCTTCCATTATTTTTTTCTACCACCTGCCCACCTCCTCTGACTATCTATATTTCCTCTCTACCTCCTCCATTTCTCTATTTTTGTTCTCCACCACCTTGGCCTGCTTTTCTTTCACTTTCCTTGCCCCCTCCTCTTTGTATATCCTCTACTGCCTCTGCACCTTTCTGTCTCCGCTCCACTACCTCCACACCTCTGGATCTGTTCTCCACTCCCTCATTCAACTCCTGTCTCCATTCTCACTGACCATCATAACTTTTGACTCTCCCTCCAGTCTGCTTTTCTTTCTTTCACCACCACTTTCCTTTCTCTCTTGACAGCTTCTGCTTGTGACTCTGCCTCCATCACTACCACTTTCCATTCTACCTCACCTCTGGTCCCCTTCCTTGTCTCTTTCTCCTCCACATCGCTACATCTCCACATTTCCTCTTGACCGCACTGATGTGCTCTATCCTACTCCACACCCTCCAGAAACTGACTATCACAAGTTCTGGCAAGGTTGCCGCTTATTATTCCAGTTTGTGACTGGGCGTATCACACCTATTGCGAATGTGCACTGAGGTGTGATTGTGGCTTAAGCATGCTTGTTGCTTGCACGCTGCTACTGTGGAGTACAGATTTCAAAGGTGTCAATAACTGTTTATTGCTCTGCCCTATGCTTCCACTAGCTAAAGGCATACTTTTGCTGGCTGCCATCTTCGATTCAATGCCAGGCCGGCCAGTGGTGCTGTATGGCATAAGGTGCAAGGTTTCACGATTTTGAATTCTCTCAGTTTGTGTGAGCTGCAAAAAAGTGAGGCCCATGGGTCACAGTGCGAGCAGCACTTGGGAACTACTGCCTTTTAATGAACAATGCTTCTCTCTCTGCCCAATGGGACTCATTTCCAACCACGGAAATGGCTCCATGAACCATGGGCCCCTTCAAACCACTTCTGCTTGGCTCTCCACCAGGGGTGCTTTAAAGGCTGCCAAGGGCTCTCAGGGACAATATGGCTGTGCAACGACACCAGACTAGGGAAGGACAGGGAGCTTGGCTAATCCATAATGTACCCCCTCTGGGCCCTGCCTCACTGAGCTGTTGGAGGTCCCAGGCTCCCACTTCCCTGATATGTCCTTGTGGGTTAGAGCACTTGTCCTTTTTGGGCAGAATTAGGCCCAATGAGAGAAGCTGTAGACACGTGTGATGTTTGTTTTGTGTGCGCTAATTGCTGATCCAGCCAGCATTCGAGCCTATTAGAGCCGGCAGAACATTCTGCCCTCCAGGTTTTATAAAGATATATGCATTGCTCAGGGTGGATTATGGTGGGCTTCTTCTGCAATGTAGATGTCGCCCATCACTAGGGCAGCATTCTGCCTTTCTTGTTTTTCACATCTAGTATTGCAATTCGTATACGATTAATAACTTACTGAAACTATTGTGGAAAACTTAAACATACAGGTTTACATAAACACTGGATCCAATATTTCTGGAAGTCTTCATGTAATGCTTATGTAAAATATTAAATGTAATGTACATCCCTGCCTGGAAGGCAGACATTAATAAAGTACTGCAGTGTTTCAAACCACTGACATTCCATGCATCAAACTGCACAGCAGGGTAGCTGATGACCCTTCTGTGCATTAGAAAGCAAATGGATAACAATGTCGTTGTCCACAATGCCAACACTATCTGTCCTTTTGGAAATCCCCTTGGCACATGTGTGTTGCTTAGCCTTACCGGATGAACTTATTAAATATTGGCTGCATTTGGAGGTTTTCTGAAATACCACACGCATAAATACTCCCTAACAACATACATAGGTAAACATGCGAGCAGTAAAATCTGGTGTTTTTTGAGATACCAACTGTTAATGCCATTTCCCTCACCCAACTGCAGAGGAGCATAGCTTAAAATTGGAATTGGAGAGCCTCAAGAAGATGGTATGTTTGTGTGTGTGTGTGCGAGCGCGCACGTGCGCGCCTATGCGCGCGCTGCGTCCCATCAGGCTACCTTGTTCTGTTAAGATGCACAGGCTTTGTTCCTATGCATCTTTGCTGGAAATGTTGTTAACATAATGTAGCTCTTTTTAATGCACGCCGTCTTTATGTCTTGATTGTGGTGTCCCTTCCTGCACGCACACAGTCCTCTTGGATTTGGACTTCATTCCATCCGCGTAATGTATTTTAATTCTTCCTTCAAAATTTCGATTTTTCTACTGAAGGCCATTTATTATTTTGAAGGTAGTTTCAATCAATGTTTCCTTTTAATTAATGTGTTTATTGCCTTACTTATCCCCTCTCCCCTTTGTTTGGCTGCTTGTGGGTGCATGTGTGCTGTGACATATTATGCAACGTTGGCATTAAAGCACTATGTGCTGGGGTTCCCAAATGCATCTTTGCTTGAAATATTGACCTCGTATTCTACTTTTTAATTTACCCTATCTTCTCCATTGGTTGGGGTGCCTCCCATGTGCCCTTTACCTCCCCATGCACACATCCCTGCTTTCTGGACTTCCACTTCTCACCATCTTTGTGTTTATTTTAATTCTTCCTTTTAAATTTCGATTGTGTTACTGAAGGCCATTTTGCATTTTGGGAGTTTGATTAATTTTCAGTTTTATTTATTTGTAAATGTATGTGTCTCTCCTTCATTTCTTTGGAAATAATGCCTGTTTGTTATCGTATTACATGCATTAAGAGACTTTGTATCATGTCATGCTGTATTGTGCTGCTTCACAGCAAGATCATGAGCTTTGTGCAATACCCACAAGGGCTGTGAAGCACCTGAATCATTTTTTTTTTTTAATAGTTCTCCACAGACACCCAAGTAAATGATTGCACGCTAATGTCATTCAGTTTATGAAAATGACTACAAAGTCCAACACAGACCTGTAAACATAAGCTGGTAACCAGACTGTAGAACCCCTCTGAACCTATGATGCATCTGCTTCCCCCTATTAACAGTACAAGGTAACTGCAGTCCAGTTTGACACGAATAGGAACGGCTGGATTATACAGTTGAACTCAGAGAAGAGTCCAGCCTCAGCCCAAAAGAAATCCAAACACCAACATTACAAGGTCGAGGACCTTGCTCCCAGAGGAACCACAGATCAAAAGCAACCCCCATTTAAGAATGCCCTAAATCCCTCATAGCTTTCTTTTCTATAGAACATGGCCATTTGAGGCATATGGAGTAAGTAGAAAAATTAGTGCACTCCTGTTCCCTTCAACAAGGTTTAACACAGCTATTTATTTATTTGTACATGTATTAAGGGCACAAAAACCCTCAGGCATCAAGGCACTGTTACAGCAAGTTATACTAAAATATGGTGTAGATGGCTAAGGTGAAATAGCGGGCTTAACGTCAGGAGATTAGGTAAATAGGCAGGTTTTCAGTGCTTTTCTGAAGGACAAGTAAGTAGGATGGTTCTGCTCTTAGGTGAGATGGAAGGGAGTTCCATTGGTTAGCTGCCACTGATGGGAACCTTGCACCCCCACTTTTTACCGTTTTAGATTTGGTTTGGACTGGTCAATGGGTGTATTCCTGTCTGACAAGTCTGGTGGACTGGGCTTTCTGAAATATTTGTGGAAGGTTTGCTATAGCAGAGTTGGATAGGCATTTGTGAGTGATAGACAATGTTTTAAAGATAATCCTTCCCTTGACCAGCAACCATTGGATGTTCTTTCTAGCCTCAGTTATGTGCTCTCTTTTGGGAAGGTTGAGAGCTGCTCTGATAGCATTGTTTGGATCACTTGGAGTTTGTGGATGTTGTGCGCTGACCTCCGGTGAAGAGAGCATTGCAATAATCTGACCTGGCTCCAATGATGGCTTTTGCAATGGTGAGGCAGCTCTTTGGGTCTAGGAATGGTCTGGGTGCATTAATTAACTTTGTTGTGTAAGCTAATGACATTGCAATGGCTTGACCTTTTGTGTCAGGGAGAGTGTCGAGTCAAAGTGCACGCACACCTAAGGCTTTCACCGACGCATTGACAGGTATCTGGAGCCCGTCAGTGCTGAAGTTGGAATATTGAGGGTCCAAGTTTTAAATTACTAATCTAGGCCCAACTAGCTGGGTTTCTGTCTTTGTCATTAAGACAGAGGCTGTTAGCTGCCATCCAGGCTTGGATGGCCAGGTATATTCTGTTGAGGGCATGAGAGTCTTCTGTGTGGTTGCTCGTGAGGGGTAGAAGGATTTGGGTATCATCGGAATAGTTTGTATACGAAATATCGATGGAGTCCAGGAGGGGTTTGGTGAACATGTTGTATAGGGTAGGCAACACACAAGATCCTTGGGGCAGCCCACATTAAATGCATATGGTGGGACACAAACAACTTCAGAGAAAACTCACATTTATCTGCCTGCCAGAAAGGAACCAAACCAGAATGTGGCTTCAGGTGAGAAGTTGGTGGCTGATGTGAGGTGATGGCAAAGTGTTTTGTGGTCCACTTAGTCAAAGGTAGCAGAAAGGTCTAATGAGAGAAGGAGGGCGGGCTTGCTTTCATCTCTGATTGCGTCAAGTTAATTTTAGGTCTATCAAGGATGATTCTATTCCATGACCTGGTCGGAAACCTGATTGGTGTAGCCCTAGGATGTGGTTGCCTTCCAGATAGTATTGGATTTCGGAGTAGACAGACCTGGCTAGGATTTCTAGCAACAAAGGGACCATAGGGATTGGGTGCTAGTTACTTGGGACTGCTGGATCTAGCATAGTTGTCTATATCAGTGGGAGAAACCTGGCTTCCTTCAGGGAGGCAAGGACCATGCCCGAGGCATTGATGAAGCTTGTGATAAAGGGAATGAGTGCTTCCACACAGTCCTTGATAATTGGTGCTGGGCAGGTGTCCCCTTTACATCTTGAGGGCTTGGGGTTCTTAAGAATGACACCCAATTCTATTTCAGAAACCTGGTGGAAGTGGAATGTGGCAGGTATGTGGGGGGTGGTGTGTGAAGGGGTGGATGACAAGGGGGTTTGATCACAGATTGTTTGGTAAGGACTTTCTCCTGTAGGGCAATTACTTTGTTGAGTAGGGCCTTTTGGATGTTCACACACCAGGTTTCGTCTTTGGTGAGGCCTGGGGGGTGGGGGGCGGGGGCTTCCATCTACCTAAGGATGGTGAAGAGCTCTTTAGTGTTAGAGTTGGCATTGGCAATTCTGTAGTTGTATGATGTGGCTTTGTCCTGAATGATGGCTACTTTGTATGTCTTGGCAGTCGATTTTAAAAGGGCTTTGTGGGCTTTAGAGCAGTTTCCAGGATATTTTGACAATGACTATGAGTTGTACCAAGAAGGTGTATACCAGGGACTGGTTTGACGACCGCTGTAGATCTGCAAAAGGGTACTTACAACCCTATCAAAACATAAGGATGCGCCCAAGTGCTAGATAATATCAGCCCAAGCCCAATACAAAAGTGTGCTTGCAATTCAGAAACCGAATTAGAAAAAACTTGCTTGGGAAGAGTCTATAGACCAAGACAAGTTTAAGGAGGAGATCTCTAATGCCTCACGGTTAGAAGCAAATGAGGCTCTGCGATATGCACATAATGATGTTATTAAGGCTATCAAATTATCAAAATGAAATCGATCACCTGGAATGGATGGGGTCTCAGCAGACTACTAACAGGATTACACTGAAGTATGGGGTCCCCTCTTAGTGATATTATTCAATGCCATAGTAGCGACTAACATAATACCTGAAGATTGGAAGAAAGCAATCATTGTCTCTATATTTAAGAAGGGTTTTGGACACCACGAAAGCATGTAGACCATTCTCCCTTTTAAACACAAGCTTTACGTTATTTGGGAGGTGCCTTTTGAATAAGGTGGAGGAATGGGTAGTACCACAAGCAATCCCAGTCAAACAGCTGCTCTTAATGTGAGAGTCCATAGGAGTAATTGCGCATTTCATTAAGATACACAAGTAGCAACCGCTTATCACTATAAATAAAATCTATGTGGCTAGCACCCAGGGGGCTGTCAAATATATAGAGCGGCGATAACAGGCTTCTCAGAGCAAATGGCCATTGAAAGAGAAGAAAATGCTTTCTTGAAGACATGTTTGGCGCTAGCAAGGTCAGCCCTGAATAACGCAGCCCCTGCGATAGGACTAACCTATGCACAGGATGATTTGGCACTAGAACCCATCTTGTTATAGTTTAGTGTATGGGCGAACCCAACAGCGATGCAAACCCAAAATATTTGAAGATATTTGCTTTCTAAACCCAGGGCAGGAATTATCAAATGTCTTCCCTTTATAAAGAAAATACTGGGAAATATTAATGATTTAGGGCACTTTAGTAATCTAAAAGCAAAAGTGAAAAACTGGATAATCGAGAAAAAGAGAGACCTTGGAAGTGGTCAAACAGGCTTTTGATGATTTTAACAACTGATAAAATAAAAGACAATCTGATCTGGACGAATAGCACATATCAAAGAAGCCCTGTTACAAGGGCTCACATTTTAAATGTCTGCCATTGGGTGAGGTGCTATCCAAGAGGTCAGGATTGAGCTACCAGGCTAGGTGTCCCATGTGTGATGCAGAATTGAAGGATATACCGCACTTTTTCTTTTTCTGCCCGGCGTATACAGGGCTAAGGAAACAGCTAATGATGCCGATTTCCAAGGATAACAAGATCAGACGGTATCGACCGGCGCTATATTTCTTATTGAGTGCGGAATCTCCCCTTACTGAATGGGTCCTTTCTCTATTAAAACGTAAAGCTTGCTCTATAAGAGAAAGAACATTAATGAGAAGATATAATTAACACCCACAAACTTGCAGTGAGGGCTGAATACTTTTAAATTTGTTTTTAATATTTTTGTGTTTTATATTTAAGCCATGTAATGCATATTTGGATGGGTATTTTGAAGATTGAGATACATTGTGAATGAAATGTTGATTGTAAGAATGTCATACCAGGTGTTGCATGTTGTTCTTGTAAGTAAATAATCGGGTTTCTTTTTATAAGGATGATGTTTTAAAGGATACTGATGCTTTTATGGATATTTGTATCCGAATAAAGTATATTTCTGACTGTATGATTATTGTATCACTTGGCATTCATGTGTGATGTTGCAACTGCAAAAATTAACTTAGGTAAATGCACAGTATTTAGAAATACTAGTAACCATTTCTCATTTAAAGGTGGTTGGAACATGTTCACCATTTTGATATTAGAATTCCAAAATTCGGTTGGCCCAAACCCTCTACAGAAGTAAACCTACATGACCATGTTGCCTTAGATGTATTTGATTGAAGTTAATTTAGGCATATGATAAGACCTAGACAGTTCACACAAAAGACCTCAAATCACAGAGGTTTTGAAAAGGGCTAAAGTGGCAAAGAGGTTTGTGAGGGAAAAGGAATTATATGACCATCTTATAGCCATGCAGGCCCTACATAACATCGGTTTGAATATTGTTTGACACAATACTGCCCATTCATGTGTTTTGGTCCAACATATGCCCAGGCCCTACATATACACTCATACTCTCATCAAATGCCAAAATATGCCAAGTCATATCTATGTACTCACCCATGAACAGAAAAATGAACTCATGTAAACAAATTCGGGCATCAGGTAATGAAAAGACTTTTGACTTTACCCTAATAAATGACGTGTTGGCATGTTGCCTCAAAATTTCAAGTTTCATGTCTTAGCCTGAAACCACGTGTAACATGGTTTGTGCAATGTATATGCCAGTTAGAATTCTGAATACAAAGCCGTAGCTGAAAACATGAGCCATCAATTGCCAGTTCTGTGCTATGCAATATCCTTCTTGAAGACTTGGAGGAGTACATCCTATAAAATGTATTCTTTTTTTATATTTTATTGTGTATTTGGTTAAAGAAAAACATTTAAGCACAAAATGTAATATTACAAATAAAATGCACATATAAAAACATACCATAATACAATCTAAAATATTACTCTTATAAATCGCGTATCAAAATGTAATGCTAAAACATATTACATATCAGATGTCCATGATAAAACAAAGCAGCAGAATTCGGATTACAATAAAACAGTCAATATATTACCAGTATGCAATAAAAAAGAAGGTAAAATAAATAGCATAAAAGGCAAATTAAAAACCATCATCAACTGACCCATATCATTAAATACAACCACTCTTAATATTCATTAAACACACACACACACAACGGGAGCGATAAAAGAAAGTGTAATATACCTCACCAATGTTAAATTATCTACATAGGGAGATGACTAAAGATTTTCAGCTATAATATATGTTAATTACACATGGTTGAGGCGATTTTGGGCCTCCTTCCAAACATAAACAGCTGCTGCGGTAAACACTACGTATTACACCCTATCAAGTCAGAATATCCCTTCAAATACACTTTCTTTATTTGGGGCAGCAAGTCAAGACATACCGAGATGTCACAACTGTCACAATACGCATTTGACATAGTCTAGCGCTATAGAGTGTTTTAGTCCATCTCCCTGTGTGCTCTCGTGTTGGCAGAATAATGAAGCATAAATATGTAATGAATACACATAATCGTACCGAAAATAACTTAGCTAAATCGGTACATGGTAGGTGAGGTGTGAAACGTTGAGTGCTGTATATGCAATAGTTTTTTTGGTAGAAAGTCAGCACAAGCTATTAGCCATACACCATGCTATGGTTTTCTTTTTCAAAACCACGGGCCTCATTATAAGTATGCCGGTCCGGTAACAGGCGCGCCTGTAAGCTACCGGCACTGTTGTTACAAGACCGGCATATTCATAGTTCATGCGAGCAGGTGCCTTTCAGCCCCCCAGATCTGACAGCGGAAGAGAAAGTTGTTTCACAAATAAGCTTAACAAAGTGTCTGAGTGAAGATGAGGCGATAATATAAAAAGAAAAATCTTAAAATGTATTCTCATGACATGCAGCCCCACTAAGCCGTGGAGCCTCAAATTTGCCTTGTGACTCCGGTGGAACCCGTTAATGTTAGGCCCAATATTTATCAAAAGAGACCCCCCACTCATTGAAGGACTGAGACAGCAAGGTGTTTTACGCTGCCCTCACTGTCTTAACTTCCCTCTGGAACAGCCTAGCTGCCCCTCTCCATCCTGAGGCACAGCTCCTAAACTCCTCAGGACCTTCCTTTTCTCTTCCTCCTTCTCTCTCCCTCTTCCCTGATAACCTCTTTCTTTTCTCTCCACCCTCCTTCTCCTTCCTAACTCTGTTCAGTTTTTGCCGACTGGTTACCTGGTTCACCTCCAGAGCCTTCAGGTCCCAGGCTCCCCTGCCAGTCTTTGCACTTGCCTCTGGACCAATGCACTTTCAGCTTACGCTCCTTGAGCGGGGCAACTGCTTAGCACTCCCCCCCCCATCTCTGCACCTCTGTCTGTATGTATGCATGACCTAAATGTTACTAGGACCAGTTACTTTGTCTGTCCTGCCCCCCTTAACGTTTTACACCCCCGCCCTCCCAAGCTTGGTCTCAACTGTATGCACTTGACCTAGTAGGAATGTCATCTGGCCTACTATGCTAGTTTTTATGTTTAGATCATTCTGAATCTTCAAGGCCTAAGAATGATTACTGTACCTTCCCACCTTCAAGCGGTTTGAAGCACTTCACCTGTGTATAAGCTCTATATATATATACAATAAATAAAATGAACTCCACATTTTTGGTATTCCCTCTGAGGAATGTACATTCATATCTATATCACTATGAGGTATAGTGTCTTGTATTACATGTCAGATGCTGGATAATGAAACCCAACCTGTTGTTTGTGATGAGATACTACATCTTTGTAAACAGTGAAAGCAATATTGCACTGTTTCCGCACCGTGCTTATGTAGGCAAGGGCGGGACAAGGCATTGCCCTCTGCCATCAGATTCACTTAAGGACACCATGATGCAAATAAACTGTGCAACCACATTTGATGTCCCACTGATTTTAATCTGATGTGAATTTACCAAATCTTCTATATTTATGGCAAAGCATGTATGGCAGAGCAGTGCATTGTAATCGGCTGTTGGTGATCTGCATCCCTGATGTGAAATGGCACTGGCACAGAATACAGATGTGTGTGCATCCAGCTGTTCCGAACATCCATATTCAACAAAGCACAGCCCTTTTCTGTGCTTCTAAAGACAGGCTCCGAGGTGGGGTTGTGCCCTAACGCAAACTTGACACCTTGGTATGATGGTTTTCAGTCTTGGGGTGAGACTTACATCATCCAACATATGGATCTCTTATTGTTCTCTGAAGTGTACAGTTGTATTGCCGAAGGATATTGGTATTCCAATTGGCCACTACTGGCCCTATTTCGAGGCAATGGTGTAGGCACGTCCTAGACTTGAAAAGGGTGGGATGGGACAAGTATTAATTCAACCAGTATTCCTTGGACACAGATGGTAAAGCCGAATATTACAACCATTAAGAACAATGCACAGTTTATTTCTCCCAAAAGACACAGTTCCCAAGGGCATATCAGCTGAGTGGGGACAATTGCAGGCATCAATCCCACCCCCATAACAGTTCATAACAAGCTATGACAATTCATAGGTTGTCATAGTTTGGTTTGTGTGCGGGAGGCCTTCCCTACACACAAAACGTAATGGGCCTGATTTACAAAAGTGTTTTTGAATGCGAAAATCCCATTGAAAAACGTGGTCTAAATCAGGCCCAACATGACAAACGCTTTGTAAACTAGGCCCAATGTCTTCATGTGGCAATGTTTTTACTGTAGCTTAATCAGCAACCACAGTACAGGTGACTATGCTCGCAAGCCGTCAACGAGTTATGTGGCCAGAGTAATGCAAAGGGATAAAGCATGACTTGCAGGACCCACAACATTTAGAGAAAGGAATGCTGTAAATGACCGTGCCAGAAATGTGCACTTTAACCAATAAGAGGCAGCCCAGTTCATTGACAGGGGAGGAGTGGAGGGTGAGAGTGGGATCTGGTGTGCTGTCCTATATTAAAAACATATTGACCCCTTAGCCAGAAGAAACCCGACTCCTTTGAAATCAATGAAAGCAACTAGCGTGTAAAAGTCAAATTCTTCTTTAACTCCTCTAATCAAACATATTTGCATTTGCCATCAGAACTATGTCTACTGTTTTATCTCCATTCACATCTGCACACTCATCATGACTTGCTAGGGCATTTCGTTGTAGCTGTGGACAATACTTTTAAAAACACATGTGAACTCATCCGTTCTCTTTAACACTATCATGTACAATCGTGTAACACTATCATGTACAATCGTGTACGACACTAAAATCATGATACAGCCAATGTATATACTTTGTCGTTGGAAAAACATGTCAAGTTTGCGAATTAGAGATTTATTTATGATGAGCCTCTTACACCCTGACACAGGATTGCTCAATTACATAGTCGAATTTACATAGGGGATCCAAATTTGCCCATTGGGAATTGCATTGCATTAGGTGAACATGGGAAACAATCTGTAAAAGTAAAGTAATTGCCCTGTTTTTTTCCGCATGTGTTACAATTGAAACGAGAGGATTAGTATGTAAGAGAATCATGCACAATTCAATAATTCTTTTCAGCACTGTCCCACGGCTAAACTCACCGCTGCAGCTTCTGTTGTATTGAACCTTCATGGTGAACATTTCTGATATTCTTTTCTTTTTTTTCCCTTAAGGAAATATCATTCTGCAAATTCCTTTACTGTTTCAAGAGTATCAGGTTGGTACTTTTTGAATGTGGAAAAGTGTTGCATGGTATCTGCCAACTTTCTTTGCATTGCTGTGGGGTATATTTTAACTGGGTGACACAACTGCTCAGGGCAATGTCATAACCCCCGCTAAGGGAGACGTGCACAATCAAGTGGTGGTTAATTATAAACTCACATTCATTCAACAAACTAGGACTATCCCAGTTTAATAGTCCCAGACACAAGAATGTTGCCCCAGATTCTGGGAAAGAAGATAGGTTATTTTGTAATACTAAGTATGTTATTAAATAATGAACATGCATGCAGTCTCTGTAATAATGCAGTATATCCCAATACAAAGCTTAAGGAGTTTCCAAACTCAAGAAGGCTTCTCTGAATGACCAGTTCCCAAACTGAACTTCCTACGTATGATTCTTCTCGAGGGATGCAATGTTAACACACTTTTAAAGAATTTGGGACATTTTAGCTAGAACGCAAATATGGTTTTGTTTAAGAACATGACTGCATTGCAGTTAGAAGGCTATATGCCTCAATACTCGTTTGATGCACTTGTCTGGAACCACGGAATAATCAAATGTAGAAAGGCCCTATTCTGTTTCAATAAATCCCAGTTCCCACAGGAAGTCACATGATGTATTCATGACCAATGTTCTTCAAACCCTGATTCGTAAATTAAAATGTTTGCTTTTTGAATTACACATGGATTTACCATATAAGACCTCTTAATTTGTTTAATCAATAGTAAGCAAATAACAATGTCTTTCTCCTCCCTGTTTCAGTAAAAGTGACCATGGAATCTGCAAAATTACAGAGATAGTAACATCTCCACAATGCAGGAATGACATGTTCTAATTGAGTGCATTATGTACTTTACTATGGCTCAAAGGGACAATACCTAGCCCATTGGAGTAATTGCAACTCAGAACATATGTGTTTTTTGAAGTTAGCCTTACATGAATTACGTATTTGAAGACTTCCATTAATTCACCCGTGAACTGATGTGTTTGCACCCTTTTCACATTTTTTGGATAACCTTGTCCTGCCCAAGGAGTGTTTGGTAGTTGATGCTAGGCCAAATTCAAAGACTGTACCTTGGCATGGACTCACCCCATGTCAAAACTAATTATGGGTGTTTCTAATTGCCTTACCACATTTTTGTCAACAGAGTAGTAGATAAATGCCGATTGACATTGAACAAACAATATGAGAATTAAAAACGGATTACAATTAATGTTATTTATAAGAATGTTGCAAGCAATACATTTGGGGCAGCAGGACCTCATGAGCATAAGTCTCAACTTAACTTTTTCATTAATGTATTTAAAGAATGGATTTAGCATGTTCTATGTTTCAA
Organism: Ambystoma mexicanum; assembly: GCF_040938575.1. Classification (NCBI taxonomy): domain Eukaryota; kingdom Metazoa; phylum Chordata; class Amphibia; order Caudata; family Ambystomatidae; genus Ambystoma; species Ambystoma mexicanum. The sequence goes on along the minus strand of NC_090933.1, from coordinate 738,038,143 downwards.
AAATGTCCCTACACCTGTTGCTGACAACACACAGCCTTGCTTTAACATTAGATGGATTTTTCAATGTAGCTCCATTTGCACAAGGTATTTACAACGATAAACAGGAGTAATGTGCTTTGCAGAAATGTAAATGATATCACATGGTGGAAGTCTATGTAAATGCCATTTAAAAACATAACGATGATTTGATCTATGCCGGTCATCAGTGCTTGCGCCTAAGCCTCCACCTGCATGTAGGCCACCCCTTACCGTCTCCCCACGCTGCTCTCTTCCTTCTCACCTATAGCACTGGATGAGGTCACCGAGATAGTCTGTTCTACGAAAGTCTCCTCCAAACAGGTGCTTCCCTGCTCCTCTAGAATGATCAAGGACAACATTACCTCTCTCCCTCCCTTCAAGGCAAGGCTGAGTTCTGTAACCACTCTTTTGCCACTGGCTCTTTCTCTTCATCCCTCAAGCAGTCCCTTGTGCACCCCCTCCTAGTAATCTGTGAACCCTTCCTGCCCGCCTAACTACCGCATTATCTCCACTACCCACTTCTTGGGCAAACTCTTGGTGAAGTTGGTCAATTCTCAACTAATCAATCACATTGAATCTGCTGGCTGCCTCAATGACCACCAGTCTGGCTTTGGAGCAGCCAAAGGCATGGAGACTGCTCTCCTGAACTCCTGTGATGACTTACTCTCACACCTTGACTCCAACTCTCCTTCCGCCTCCATCCTCATTCATATCTCCTCTACCACTGACACAGTCAATCATTCCATCCTCATAAATCGGATCTGTGATACCCTGGGCATCATGTACCGGTCACTGGATTGACTAAGCTCTTTTCTGTCGAATTGGCCCACCCAATTGCAACTGGGCCCTTTTCTCTCTACCTCAATGTGGCATCTCTATCCTCTCAACATCGCTTTTCAACATTTACCTTGCCCATCTTGTCCACTTGATTTCTACCTTCTCTCCTCATTCCCAGCGCTATGCTGATGATACTCAACTCTCCATAACGCTTCTCTCTTCACCCTCCTCTCCTTTCTCTGTCATTCGTGACTATCTGACTTCTATTCAGGGATGGTGTGTTGCTAACAATCCCTTGATGCCAATAAGACTGCTATCCTTCTCATTGGGACTCCTGCCCCCTTCTTCCCTCCTACTCTCTGTCCGCTCTCCTTGGCCCCCTTCCTCTCACCCTCGTGTGAGTCTAGAAAATTGGTTGACACCTCTCTCTCCTTCTCACCTCACATCGCTGACCTTGCCAAGAAAGCCCACTTTCAGCTGCACCTCCTCAGAGGCATTCTCCCTTTCCTCACCATCCTCCAGAAATTCAATGTCTCTAGAGCTCTGGTTCTTTACAGGCTGGACTACTGCAATGGCCTCTTCCTTAATCTGCCTGTTTCCTCCTTTTACCCTCTTCAACTCATCCAGAATAGGACTGCAAGACTTATCCTTGGCCTCAAGCCCAGTGACCATATCTCTCTGGCCCTAAAATCTCTCAACTGGCTCCCAGTGGTTGCAAGGATCAAATCCAAGACCCTCTGCATCATCCACAAGGCTTTCTGGGACCCCGCTACATCCAACTCTCTCTCCTGAAATACCTCCCTGTTAGAGTCCTTCGGTCCTCTAGCTCCAACTTTCTGCCGATCAGATATGTCTCCAAGCTGAGAGTGGGGGGTAGACCTCTTTCTTCGGCAGGAGCCTCCCTCTTGAATGGCCTCCCTGCCTCTCTCTGTCTTGAGCCGGATATCCTTAAGTTCTGGAAGATTCTCAAGACCTTCCAATTTTCCCCCTCCCTCCCTCTCCCCTTCCCTGCTGGTCTCCTCCTGCCACTGCGGCTGGTTGCCTATGTCCCTTATGAGTCTTATTGGGGTCAGGCCTTCCTTCAACCAGTCCTCCCCTGCACCCTTTCTTACCATTACTCGCCCTAAGGCACCTTTCCCTGACAAGCCTACTGAGGCTGTTCTCTGTCGTCCTCACACTAGTTGACCCCTACCCTGGTTCCCATGGCACTTGCCCTCCTGGGCTCCACTTAGCGCGTGCCCAACTCCTGGGCTCCCCTCCCTCTTACACTTCTCCCTCTTCTCTTAACCCCCTCCCTATCCCATATCCTTTGCTACGATCTCCCCCGCACTTCTCGACACTGCGCTTGCACAATCTGATTGTGACAAGGCCTAACAGGGCTGTTACTGTTGTTTTCTCTTCTTCCCCATACTCCCCCCCCCCCTCGTTTTTGTCTTCTGGTGGCTGGAAACACCTTTTGCTGTATAGGTGCCATACAGATGTTCAATTAATAAATAAATGAGCATGTACATGTATGGGGATGGTCTAAATGCATCACAGATAATGAATTAAGGCATACATTTAGATTATGAGTCAATGTACATAGGGCACACATATAACCTGAACTTACGTTGAAAACCAATGGCTTTCTGTGCCAGGGTATTTTAAATGGAAAGCATTTTACTCTAAATACAGATACTGTGTACACAGCACACTTGAATGTGAGCTCAACTATATTGTTGAAAATTGCATACGTTTGTGACGTACACATGCTGCACACAATTTCCTACAACTCAAAGACCCTCATATTATTAATGTTACTGTTTATATTGTATTTTTCTTGTCTCTAGTTCAAGCTGTCACTTGTGAAACGACAGTAGAACAGCTGTGTCCATTTCAGAAGCCAGCCTCTCACTGCCCAAGGTGATTTTGTACATGTCCTCATCTATTTAATATTTTAATGTGATTTCTGTTCCTATAGTGTTTGCACTTTTTAATGCAATTTGTTTTTGCCCAATATAACCCTGATTCACAAAACTTTTTCCAGGTGCAAGTCAGATGCATATCTGGAAAAGTAGCAATTTGTGCATACATAAATTATGCAATATTCCAAAAATTTTAATCGCATAGCCCTAATTCAGTATGAACTCGATTTCCGAAATCACGGTGCAGTGTGCTTGCGGCTCATTTCTCTTGCCCTATAATCCAAAATTCACAAAAGGGGCTCAGGGGGATCAGGAGTGACTGTCTGTGGCCATAGTGTACTGACAGACATGGCGTCCCCATGCTAACAAGTGTTAGATACATTCCTGAGAGCTAGTTATGCATTTTCAGGGTTCGCAATAAAGATTGGATAAGCAGGAGCTAAAAGCAGCTACCCCAAACCCACCAAATTGGCAAAGGCAAATGTTTCCACATCTGCTGCACAACAGTAATCTACATACTAAGTAACTGCTCAATATGAGCATCCAAAGCTTATCAAAGCTGGGAACGTAGACAAAAGAATGCCCACTTTTCTTACCTAACATCAATATTTCATTCATACTCTTCTTGTTCAAAAACATGAGAAAACCCATCTCTAAAATAATTTTCAGTAAGTTGTGGCATTTTTAGCACATTATTCACCCTTTAGCTGCACATTTTAAATTTTGGGTGATTATTTCACACTTGATATTGGACCACTTGATATCTCTGTTAACTGCCATGCAGGTCACAACTTAAACACACCCCACAGGAGCTTTTGTGATAAACCCATCTAAGTGGCAAACAGTAACTACAAAGCATTTTGTGTCATGCTTAATGTGCACAACCTTTGCACAACAAGCAATCAGCATTCATCAGAGCTTAAAGTTTCACAACGAGAACTTCTACACTGTTCATGTTAATTGCTGGAGCCATTAATTGTGTGCTGACCCTTGGAGGGCCAATAATGGTTGCAATAATGGTTACAAAGAATGTGTACAAAAACAGGGGTCGGCAGGATCAGTGATCCCATGGCCAGGACATTTCCGACCACCTGCAGGGCCATCTGTCCTGCGGCCATGACACATTCTGCTACTAGATGGCCAATCCTGATGGCTCTCCCAAGGGCCACAAATGGCCATAGAAGCCCCAGAGAATCTTCACTGTGGAAGATATGCGGGTGAAAGCTACCTTCTTGTGCCCACCTGTCCCTCTTACTGGCAGTACACCATAGATTACAATATTACTGTAAATGCATAGTAATCTGTTACCCACAGCATCTGTGCTGCCATTCTACCAGTTAGTGTGCAGCAGGACGGGGCACTTGAGTGATAAGTCATTGACAGCCTCTGACCCTGACACAGGATTGTCCCTTAATTCGAAAAGGTAGAAAAGAGAAACAGTCCTGTTGTGCCTAAAGTACTAATACTAGTTTGCATGTTCATAATGATCTCATACTTGGGATACCGCAGTCATCCAGTAAGCTTTGTCATTATTTGCCAAATTCAATGTTATTCATTTTTTAGACATAAAAAGGGGGAAAGTTCATACTGGACCTGTGATCTGCAGGCTACCTGCAGAAATCGGCAGCAGACACCAGTGTCTCTCCTGATTTCTCTGAGCTATTTTGCTGTGCCTGAAACTATCCCCTTGCAGTAGAGACATCAACCCACTAAGCTGTCTTACTGCAATTGGAAGCTCACAGCATGAAAAGAGGGACCAGACACAATGGATAGAGTAAAGAAAAAGAGAGACTGGGAAAGAGTGAGGCACAACCAGTCAGATATCGTGTGACCGAGAAGAAACTACTGGGGAAACAAGCAGTAGATAGGAAAGACAAACACATATGTTTTTTAATAAAAAGGAAACAATATGAGGAAATAGTGGAGGCTAATAAACCTAGGCATCTCACAAAGGGCGGGGAACTGCAAAAAAGAAAATGCCTAGAGAGGCGGTAAGAGAAACAGCACAAGAGGGACCCTCAACAAGCTTTGAAGATCACTACACTTATCCATACAGTGAGTCTCCGGGGACGTCAGGGAGTCAACGGTAGCAGTAGAACTCTGCGCCTGACAGGAGTGCAAGGAATAGAGAAACCTGAGATGCCTGGCTGGGCAGATGAAGGCGAGAAAGACTGCAAAGGAGTGACTAGCCAAGAGACTGAAACCCCAAAGTGAGGAAGGGGGAACAACTTGGGAGAGGGGAAGAAGGGGCAGAGAGAGGGTGAGTAAGTGAAACTGCGCAAGAGGGACCCTCAACAAGCTTTGAAGATCACTACACTTATCCACACAGTGAGTCTCCGGGGACGTCAGGGAGTCAACGGTAGCAGTAGAACTCTGCGCCTGACAGGAGTGCAAGGAATAGAGAAACCTGAGATGCCTGGCTAGGCAGATGAAGGCGAGAAAGACTGCAAAGGAGTGAAACCCCAAAGTGAGGAAGGGGGAACAACTTGAGAGAGGGGAAGAAGGGGCAGAGAGAGGGTGAGAGTGAGAGGGAGGTGAAGACAGTGTGTGGGGGAGGACAAGGCAAGAGTAACAGGGACAGAGAAAGCATGAGTGGAAAGCTTGCAGTTGCAGGGAGGTACTGGGAGACCAATAAAGGAGTGGGAAGGAGGTTGTCTGTGGGAGAGTAGGACACAGGGAGAGGAACACAGAGAGAGATAGTGCCAAGAGGAAACAATTGTGAAAGAGAAGCAAATGAGAGAGGAGAGCTATGCGATACAGGCGGTGTGACTGACAGTGGCAGGAAAAGGGGATGGATGAGATTGTGTGAATTTGCCTGCCAAGAGACTTTTTTCTTCAAAGTTTTTGAAACATAAACCCTGGACTTGTATATAATATGTCCTCTTCCTGCAACTCGTTGCACTCCTGAGCATTTACAAATTGCAGTGCCAGTACTATGATTCTTAAGCTGTGTGAACAACATGCCATGCTTTGGCTCTGCAGCTTGCCATCCCAATTAATTAGTTGTCAGTGTGTATGTAAATACTTTTTCAAACAGCTCTGTTGAGAGATTCAGCCATACTTTGTTTGGAGGCTTCATTTAACCCCATTCTATTGAGCGCTGCCTATGAAAACACTTGATGAATGCAGAAGATTTAGAGTGACAAACTCTGCATAGTGCATTTAAACTGAATAAACTTGAGGCAGTAAATAATAGGTGTGATAAGGTGCCAACCATTTCGCAACTCATACATACAAGGGGCAAAGAGCCCTGTCCATGTACCTCCGATCAGCTGTTTGGTTGTTCACTGCCCTGGTCATTGTGTGCAGGCCTCCAGTAGCGGGTCGGATCACCCAGAGAGCGATCTTCCACTAGCAGGCCTCAAGCAGCCAGTTCAGATGCACATGGTGGTGGGCTTGGTCCAGGGGCTGTCCTATCCTGCGGGCCCATCCATGGGTCTTGTTGATCCTCCCGAGCGCAATGGAGAGGCTGTGTGCTGCTACCGAGATCCTTATCTCTTAGTGCCTGCCCGGCCGAAATATGAAGCTGAGCAGCCAAGCCCAATCAATTACCCCAACTAGACTGTACAGTGCATGAACTGAGGATGAGGCACGTCACGTGTGATGGGCCAGGCCTGGGCCGGGAACTGATAAGAAACAAATGTTGCCTTTAAGCAAATGAAATGTAGGCCGGGCCTGGAATCTGGCGCTTGCAGACCCCAGGGGGTGCTAGCTTGGCTTTGCCCACACCGCTGCTGTCAGCAGGCATGCTACAGTGCTCAGACAGTGTTTTCATATCACTTTTTTATTCGTAGTATTACAATAATTAAATGATGCAGCATCATGCATGACTCTGATGTTGCTGGAGTCGAACTGGCGCCCCCTGGAAGCTGGCACATAAGGCAGCCGCCTGCATTGCCTGATCAAAAGACCGGCCCTGGGGTCGGAAACAGGGATGTCATTTCACCAAAATACTGGGGGTAGCAGAAGTGAGATCACACGACCCTTGACCTCTGATGACATCACAGGAAGGACCCCACCCCGAAGTGACATCACGGGAGGGGATGGGACACAACATTTCACCCCTTGACAAAACAGGAAGGGTCAGCAAATAGCATTGTTCACTATGAAAAATATGGTTACGAAATCACTGTAATGTGATATACATTGCATACAATAATGGATCAACACATGTATCATTAATATCATTGTGTATAGGCCCATATTACATAATGACTGTGAATGCAAGCAGACGTCCAAGGCCAAATGATAATGATGTGTTATTTATATAGCACTTACACTTAAGCACTTTATATCGAACAAATATACATACAATATCACCCAACTTGTGGTGGTACTCATTTAGCGACCACAGAAGAATGAAAGGCTGAATTCAGGTGTTTAAGGACAGACTAAATCAGTGACTCACCCCCAGAAGTGTGCCTGAAACAAACCGTTAATGAGTCTAGCAATTATTGTATTGAGTTCCAGAAAGACACATTATTTGTTATTCCTATTTTTTCTCATTTAGGGTCACTGTTCAAAGTGTTACACTTTTGGAACCCCGTGTTCTTTTAAGAGGCCTGAGCAAGAAAGCCAGCAAACCCACAAACAAAGAGGCACATGTCACTGGCCAAAGTCCAGGCGCTAACATTTTTAAAAAATGCAAAAAATTTAAATAGTTTTTTTTAGGGGTAGCAAGGGAGACCACAGGGGTAGCAAGGAAGACCTCAGGGGTCGCAGTTTCTACTGCTGGTGACCCCCAAATGACATCCCTGTGTGGGAACCCCTGAAACATCCTCAGTTCAAGAGAGACTAACAGATATACATATCACAGAATTTCTCTAGCTAGCAAAATCAAGTTCCAGTTTCTCTCACTAACCCGATCATGGATCACTCTGGTAGCTATCAAACTATCTCAGCTACAAGGAAACCTACTTTATGAAGCTAAATGTACTTCCTAAGGAATAGTGTTGATGTCTGTTATTCTGGCTGGCAGGGAGATGTGCACATTGGGATGTATAGTACAGCTCTTCCTCACCACAGTTCTAGGTCTAACAAACAGTTGAATGCAATGAATGTCTACAATAGTTGTACCTACAGTCCTCAATACAGTGTATAGCAGAAGGTTTGTGAGTAGACCATCTGTCAAATGTTTCCTTACTCAGTACACCACAGTAAGTCCTACTTTCACCCAGGGATGTCATTTCACCAAAATATATGGGGTAGCAGAAGTGAAATCACGTGACCCTTGACCTCTGATGACATCACAGGAAGTGATATAATTTGACCCCACCCCAAATTGACATCACAGGAAGTGATGGAACACCACCTTTCACCCCTTGACAAAACAGGAAGTGGCATCACATAGCATTGTTCCTAAGTACACTACGATGAATATGGCTACAATATCACTGGAATGTGATATAGATTTCATACAAGAACAAATCACCATTTGTATCATTGATATCAGTGTGTATAGGCCCATATTAACAAATTGTGAATGCAAGCAGACATCTAAGGCCAAATGATAATGATGTGTTATTATATAGCACTTACGGGTTAAGCGCTTTACATAGCACAAATATACATACAATATCACCCAACCTGTGTTCGTACTCATTTATAGACCTCAGAATGATGAAAGGCTGAGTTAGCCTTGCTGGGATTCGAACCTGAACCTGCAGATCACACACATCGCAGCAGTGAGCGCTCAACCGACTGAGCCATTTTTATCAGCTACAGCTATTTTACCGGCTGTAGTAAAATGAGCAATTACATGCCTGAATGATCTCAAAGTCAGAAAGCAAATTACACTCTAAAGTCGATACCAATAAACTGTAACTGAGATTGAACAGCAGGCCAGTTCATCTGCAGGTCTGGTTCCAAGTTGTCCACATATCAAGCCTGTGTGGATCTAGTTTTCAGGCTTCAGAGGTTGACAAAATACATACCATTGCGAGGGTTCATAACTGCGTATTAAAGAATTTAGAGTAGCGCAGGGAAAGCAGCGCACAGACACACGGCATCCCATACTCTGGGCACTCATTACCTCATACATGCAAACAAACATCCTGAACTGCATGACAGTGAGGTAGGAAAGATAGACACATAACAACAAAGCATTCTTTGTGGCACAATAAAAATCAACGGTCACTTGATGTGCTGTGATCAAACATTTATACACTGTACACAAGCTTTTAGGCACAAGGATTTTGTCAAGTGACATGGAGACTGAGATGGAATGTCTTGTGATGATTCTATCACAGAGAACGGCAGAAAAAAACATCCTATAACTGCAACTTGTGAAAAGCAAAATTCATATAATTTATGTCTGCATTGTGAATTGACGGTGTTTAAGAACAAACTAAACCCGACTAAATCAGTGACTCACACCTTGAAGTGTGCCTGTAATAAACCCTTAAGTCTAGCAAATATTGTATAGCATTCCAGAAGGCTATTTGTTATTCCTATTCTTTTTTATTTAGGGTCACTGCTCAAAGTGTTACACTTGTAGAACCCCCCTGTGTTTATTTTAAGAGGCCTGAAGAATAAAGCCAGCCACTGCAGTAACACAGAGCCACATGGCGGTGGACACAGCCCAGGAGCTGCCATTTTTTTAAAAAATATATTTTTTTTCTTTTTTTCCCCAGGGGTAGCAAGGGAGACCTAAGGGGTCGAAGTTGTGACCCCTGGAAACCCCCAAATGACATCCCTGCTTTCACCCTCGTTTAGTGGAAAAACATGAATTCTCTGTTAAATACATTTTTAAAAGTGTCTCCGACAGACATTGATTCAGAATGTTTTTCCTGGGAAAAATGTAACGTGGCCAAAACCACATTTCTCATTGTAAACAACCTTTCCCTGACAATACGTTATACATCTTTTTTTAGTTTAACTTCAGTGTGTTGCAATATACTTGATGTTATGCCATAAGCTTTTGTTTCTAGTTTGCATGTTTTTATCACCATAAACAAAACCGTTCATTTAGGGGTGAAGCTTATAAACCTCCACCTCATTATAAAAAACACTCCATGCAAAGAATCCATGATTGGAAAAACACAAATTACAGTACATATGTTATTAAATACAAATTAAGATTTTAACAAAGGAACAGAGCAGCAACATTGAAAATACAAAAATGGCATACAACCACCCAGAGCATATAAATAATAGGGATGGGTGAGCATTAGAGGGTTCTAAACTATAATCTCGCATATTGAGGGCCCTGCTGAAAAAAGATCCATTTTTTCTTTCGATTTTTTGTAGCCTTCAACTGCAGGGTTATGACGATTTAGGTGGTGGGGGGATTCACACCCCGAAACACCTTGGAGCCGATCACCTGTACATCCCCACTCTCTCCCACGCTGGTGGGATTTTCTTTGAAATGGGGGATTTCGCCTCTTGAACCTACCTTTACACCCCTGGACACTGCCTTCCTCACAGATGCACACACAAACACACTTTTGCTGACCATGGCCTTATCAAACACTTTGCTCCCCTACCCCTTCCCTCCACCGCTACAACATTGGCCCTCAACTGCCACACGTCAACCGTCTTCCGGCACCTGTCAGCCCCTGCGTGCACTTGTGTATGGCAAGCGGTGTGACCTTGGTTGGAAAACAATCGCTTTTGCCGGCATGCAGTCCCAGGTATTCCATCTTTTTTGCCCACGATGATAATCACCTAATACCCCTTAAAGTACGTGGATCAAATGCCTCCTTCAACGTTTGAAGAAAAGTTTCAAATCTGCTAATTTGAGTCTCCATAGATGGCTTGCAAGTTGAATTGAGCCAAGTCACTAAATGGCTCAAATCACCTCAAATTGTCTCAATCCAATTCGAACCCTAGGCCCCTATGACTTGAATTAAGTTATAAAACAATTTAAATCAATGTGCATTGTCAAACCTTTTTTGGCACAAACAATGTATGTCCTCAAGTAGCTCAAGCGCTAAAAAGACTTTCAGCCCTATTGCCAAAAGTATCAATATGGGGTGTTTCTCTGCATTTCGAAGATCATCCTCAATCCACAAACTGAATGTTCTTGAAATGTGAAGAAAATAGTCTTCTTCCCCTGTGCCTATTTGAAATAGGTGCAAGGCAATGCATCATTTATGACAGGATATTTTCTGGGCATATTACGCATGTTCTTTTAAATGAAAAAAGCAAGGGTACAGGATTTCCAGGCACAAGCACTTAGAGAGTTAAATATATAGCGGGTCAGTCGGCGATATGCCAATATGGTGAGGGACAGGCCCCAGGGAGAACACTGGCAAGGACGACTAAAATGGACAACCTTAGAGACAGGATCTGGGCGATAGCGGACGATCACGGGGTGGATCGATTTGAAGACAAAGAGATAGTACGGCAGTTCTTTGGGTTTTTATTTATACTCCTCCCAAACTCGCGCCTGCCAGCCAGAGATATATATGTATCTGAATCAGGTTGCTCTAGACGGGTGTACAGACGACCAGAGGGAACAACTGGGCCGCCCACTGACACTGGTGGAAGTGCTGAACGCTATCAAATCTGTGCCCAATGGAAAGTCGCTGGGGCCTGATGGGTTCCCGGCCAAATTTTATAAACATTATGTGGACTGTCTCTCCCGCTACCTTTTGGAGATGTTTCAACACAGCCTGGAAGCCGGGCATCTCCCAGATTCTCTGAGGGAAGCAATGGTGGTGGTGTTGGTAAAGCCGGATAAGACTGGTAACGATAGCTCTTCATACCAGCCAATATCGCTTATCAACATAGATAATAAGATTTCAGCAAAAATCCTGACATCTCGACTCTCACCCATGATGCCAGCAATGGTATGGTCGGACAAGGCAGGCTTTATCCCGGGGCGCTCTACCTCGTATGGGCTCAGGAGGATGTTCAGGTTGATGGCAGTGGTACAAAAGGAGGACTCAATAGTGGCTGCCCTACTTGATGCTACTAAAGCGTTTGACTCAATTGAGTGGCCATTTCTGTTCACTGTATTATGACGCATGGGGATGGGAGAGCAGAACATAGCTATGGTCTCACTATTATACATGCAACCGGTAGCTAAAATAAGGGTGAATGGTTATTTAACACTGACTATAGCATTGGAGAGGGGGACACTTCAGGGGTGCCCTTTCTCACCATTGCTGTTCGCCCTGGCAATCGAGCCACTGGAGGAAAGAATAAGAGAGTTGCACTTACTCTGCAGAGTCCAGCTGCACACTCATAGAGTAGTAATATCATTATATGCAAATGACATGGTGCTGTTCATCAAAGATCCCAATATTAACCTGGACTCGATTATGTGGGATGTACAGACATTTGGGGACCTTTTGGGGCTAAAGCTAAATGCTTCTAAGTCGGTTCTTTTCCCATTAACCAACGGGGTTGTGCAGTCCCAGGACGGGTGACGATTCCAATGGCATATGGTCCAAACAGATTACCTGGCGATCAATATTGCCAGGGATAAAAGGGTGGTTTTAGAGCAGGCAAAGGAGGCCATGTCTAGAACCTTCCTCTTAATTTATATGGCTGGATATCTGTTGTTAAAATTACCTTATTCCCTAGGTTTTTGTACAATTGTCTAAATGTCCCAATAGCAGTAGCAGGGGAATAATTGAGAGACCTGAGATCAGCAATACTGCAGTTCATCTTGGTGAGTAAATGTGCCAGGGTGTCATGGGACAAACTAGAGGTGCCTATACAGGAGGGAGGTTTGGCACTACCTGAATTTGAAACCTACTATAATGTGGCACAGTTAGGGTTTCTCCTCTATTGGTATGAAACGCAAGGGTACAGAAGGCATATGGAAGTGGTGAGATCAATTGTGGCGCCAGCCTTGCTCCGATCGATTATCCTCACAGCACCAGATAGAACACAAAGGACATCAAACATGGTAGACGTAACCTGCAGAGCATGGACTTGCATAGAACATAAATCGAAGTGAGAGGTCCTCTACTCCCCTAGACTCACTGTTTTGCATGTCCCAGGAATCCCTATTACTGGCGAGAAGGGATTTGTGGCTCTGGTGAAAAGGCTAGGGGTGGGGCACTTCGGGGAACTCTTCCCCAATGGGAAGTTCATAACACTGCAGATGCTAAAGAAAAAGGGGGAACTATCAGCTTTGGACATATTCCTGTGCTATAGATTGCAGGTAACCCTGCACCAATTTTGCCCATCCTTCCCTGAACAACCACAGGTTTCCCACACACTAAACAGACTGCCTCAGGGAGGTGTCGGGGGGAAATTCTCCCGGGGCCGGCTGGGCCGTCCGCGGACCTCCGGGCAGGGAGGCCCCAACTCCTCCCGTATATCCCAAAAGATAGAGTATGAGACACACGCAAGAAGCAAGGTGATTCTGCTGTTTATTAAACAAAACGGCAGGGATGGCCAAGGATCGTACGCGTCCGACCTGACACTCTCTCGGCAGCGTGGGGCTCGCAGGCCCTTTTTACCTTAGCGTGACGCGCTACTTGCATCACCTTAGCAAAATTAACAAAAAACCTATCGCCACTCTGGATTGGTTCCCCGAGTGGTAGGGTTAGTATAGCATACATATAGAAGACTTGGTTATTGGTCAAGGGTCAGTCAGGTGGTATACTTGGGTTGTCCCTTCAGTTTGATACATAAAAATTGTTACATGAAGACCCCTGAGGATTGGTCAATGTGAATGGCGTCAGTGATAAGGGTCCCATGTTCTGATTGGTTCACCCCAGAGCCCCCCAGTCTGGGACCATCGTTGTTCCCAGCTCGCGGTGCACCTGTCATTTGCAACAATGTTTCACTATGGGTATGTGCAGACAATGTGAGGACTTATTCATAAGCAGGAAGGCCGACTACTCCCACCGTCGCAGATGTCTGTTGAGACGCTTAATTGTATCTGTCTGTGTCTTGAGACGGGGGGAGCCAGACGCCTTCTTCCTCCTGGGCCTGGCACCCTATCAAGTCCGGCTCGGTCACGTGAGGTAGGGACCGTGGTTGAGGCAGAATTCTGCACAATTAATATTATATTTTTCACTGTGTGCCGGGTTTATTTTGCAGGTGCGACCTTGGCGTCGGCTTGCGGTATGCAAGTTTGCAACGTTGTGCCCTTGACTGTCTGCTTTCGCTGGGCTCATTCTGCAGGGTCAGCAACCGAACCCTTGCTCATTCAATGTCCATGAAAGCTTTTGCTTGCGGCCTACTTGGGCCTGGTGCATAGGGGAAACCATTTAATGTAGGGCGCTGTAGGTTATGGTGTCGTGTTGTTCTATCTTCAGTATCGTGTCTTCGTTATATTCCTCATTATGGTACATGGTTTTAGAAGAAGCGTGAGCAAGCCTTTTTAGATAAGTTCATTGTGCGTCTTGCGTTTCTGCATTTAAAAAGCCTATGTTGAAAATAATAAAGATGCACGTCTGTGAGTATGTCCGTCGCCTACGTCATAGCACTGAGTATGTTCTTCGTGTGAATTGATGTGGGAGTGTCCGGTGTGTATGTTGCACGAGTGTGCTGACCGTTAGCTAAGTCGTCATGGCATCTCTAACGATGTGTTGATTTGGTGCTAGATGGTTTAGTCGAGTTCATCCATGCCGCAGGTGTCGGCATGTGCAGGGCAGGCTGGTGGGCATGCGGCTGGGCATGCGAGTGGGCACATTCGTATGATTTTGTACCAGGGTATTTGGTCGTCTGGGAGATGGGCAAACTCCTCTCGTGGCGGGTGTCTGGGCCGTGATCCTCTAGGCCATGGTTGAGAGGGGATTGGTGGGAGCCTTTTGGTCACTTTTCCCACTTCAGTCCCCCCTCTGGTCGACTTGTCGACCACAAACATATCCTTTTCCTTATCTCCTCTTACCCTCCATATTTTAGTTACTCCTCCCAAATGTCCATAGTGGTTGACATGGTCTTCAAATGACCAGTACATATATACACAGGTTCCTCCAGGTGTGCAGTATACCCATTTCCCTATGTAGCTCCTTGGGTTTCTTGGGTTCTCGATCTTCACAGATGGTGGATCCAGGTGATTAGTGATGATCTGGTTGCGCAACCTGTCTCTCTCTTTTATTATGGGGCCTGCGTGTTGGCCGTCATCTGCTGGCATCAAGGGGTGCATACCGACCATTTCGATCATCTCATCTGTGGTGCGTGCCTTCCGGGCCTTCCAAAACCTTATTAAGATAAGTGCAGCTCCAGCCAAAATAATGCATCCAACTATGATCTTCAGCCCGTCTGACAGCCAAGATGGCATCCATGACCATAGCGTCGAAAACCAGCTCTCGTCCTTTTTTACACCTTTACTTTCGTCCATCATTTTGGAGTGCATCTGGGCCAATTGTGATACTGCTTCTGCGAGTGTACCATTGTCAGCATCGTTAGCAGGAATGAATGTGCAGCATGATTGTCCTATCTTTGCGCAAACTCCTCCTTCCATTGCTGTGAGGAGGTCCAGTACATATCTGTTCTGTAGTGCAACCATTCTCACTGCTCGCAATTCCTCTTTTATTGCGTTGAAACCATTTACTGTAGAGTTAATTGTCATCATTAGTTCCCACCTAGTTATCTGGAGCCATTTTGCGTTTGCGTAGGCCTGCAGTCCAGGATGTATAATTGAGGAGAAGAACATAGCTGCTCTGCTGAATAATCTGTGTTCCGGCGGGATTGAGGTGAGTGCTGTTTCCGACCTTCCCCACAGGTAATTTCCTGTCAGAGGTTCTCCTTGTCTTTTCCTTCTGTTCAGGATAGTGTTGTTGCCGTTGCGTCGGTTCTCTGGCCCTTTCCGAGGCTGTGCAGATCTCTTCTTCCTTTTGTTCCCTTCATCCATTTTGGGGAAGTTCGCCATATTCACATGTTTCTGGGGCACCACTAGTGATGGTACATTAACGTGTACTATTGTGCATACACCATTCCACAGAGGGGGCAGTGCGTGGTACGCCTTGTCTCCACAGGCCCAGTAATGGTCCATTACTACTGCTGTTCCTGCTCCCCCCTCAGGTAGCTCTGTCACACTTGCACAGCTGGTGTTGTATCCTACGTCTACTTCTCCTTTGTGTTGGTAGCATATCTTAGGTGCAGTCATCGGCAGTATCGTTATTGGGTCCTCATCCTTCTCTATCCATGTTAGCATGGGTACTTACTTGACCCAAGTCATCCAACATCTGTTGTTGTGCTCTGCAATAGTTG
The DNA here is from genome assembly GCF_040938575.1 of Ambystoma mexicanum. Taxonomy (NCBI): domain Eukaryota; kingdom Metazoa; phylum Chordata; class Amphibia; order Caudata; family Ambystomatidae; genus Ambystoma; species Ambystoma mexicanum. Next base: position 738,022,322 of record NC_090933.1, on the reverse strand, counting down.
TAGTATCTTCTCTCGTTACCATGTTGCTGCCAACCACTCCTATGTCCCATTTGTCACCCAGGTACACCTTTCCTGTTATTATTATCAGTGGTCTTTCCCAACATCCTTGTTTACCAGCAGCTTCAGTGGCGTACCAATCACATGGTAGGCACTGTAGTGTAACTTTCTTCGTTTCTCCTTTTTCAGGGCCGCTTGTTATGTATCTGAATGCTTCGGCATGTAAACTGGTCTTGTGGTAGCTCAAATAACTCTTAAGGAAGTTATTTTCGTACGGGTATGTGTCACGTGATTTCCATACCAGGTGTACCGTGTTCCCTTGAAACCTCCCTTTTGTTTGGAACAGTGCCAGGTATATTATACATCGTGCTGTTTTTTCATCTATTTCCGTGGCAACAAAAGTTCGGGATGCACTCATGGCGTATGGGATCAATGAGCAGACGTAGCAGCCGTCTTCTGTTGTTTGTTTACCTATTTTGGTCATGTGTTGGTACCACATGTTGTTAGAGACGTGTGCTGAAGTTTGTATGTAGTTGTCAATATCTTTATTCTCTGAGTATGTGCTGCGTTTAACTCTATTACCCTTGTGTGGAATTTCGCTAGTACCACCTGACGTAACACCTGTTGCAGCTGGGGGTGGGGGTATATTAGGTTTGGGAACAGCAAAAATATTGATAGCATAGTTGTACCGCCATACAGAGGCAGCCACAAACCCGGTGATCATCAAAATCCCTATCATCTTTATTACAGAGGCTAGTTTCACCGGCATTTTGCTCTTACCTTGCTGCAGTCCGGCAGCTAATTCTTGCGACGTTAAAGTTGCCCGCCTGAAAATTCTCAATATGCTTGTTATTAGTGTTAGTTGTTGTTTTCAAGCTCTCTCTATCAAGTAGTCGTTCAGTGCCCAGGCGAAGAGCTGTTCCCACGCCAATCTGAGCGATCTATCTCTTAGGACAGGCAAGTATGGCCGGATGTGGGGCATTGATTGCGTTATGGCCAAGAGGAGTGCTGTGTAGTAGACACGTACCCTCCTTCTTTTCAGGTGCTGTGGCCTTTTTATGTAATAGACAAATTGGTGCGATAATTCTTCAGGGTAGTTATTGTCTGAGGGTATCATCTACTTCTCCTGGGCAGTGAACTTTGTTAGTTATCTGCTTTCTTAATAGTACAATAATACGCCGTACCTGCATGTGCGAGAGAAAAAAAAGAGAACATTCACGTGTTTACATGTGTATGTGTAAAACAATGTCCTTCAGTTGGGTTATTATTGCAGTGGGTAGGGGGTCAATGGGCTGAGGGTTTGGTGTTCAACTGGTAGAGGTTTCTTTACTCTTTGAACGTGTGACCATGGGGTGAGCAGTGGTTGTCTTTGGGAAATCAGGGGGGTGGCATGGTATGGGGACACTTTGGCCGTTAGCTGTGGTAGAAGTCCCTTCCTCCGTTGGCAATGCTGTTGCTGCTCTTCCAATGGCCCTGTCGGTGACGCTAGGGAGGGTCTGGAGTTTGCAGATCTTTACGTGGTGCATGTGATTCCAGGCACGTTTGTCCTGTAGCTTTACCGCTCTCGTTGATACCTCCTCTACCAGGTGGGGGCCAGTGAAGCGTGGGCTGTTCCACTTTCTGTTGAAATTGCGGAGTAGTACGTGGTCGCCTTTGGCAATTTTGCACAGTTTTCTCTTTTCCAATTCTTCATCCGCGTCTTCTTGCTGATCACTCTTAGACCCGCCCCGCGTGCGCTCGAGCTGTTGAGACACAAACACCACACTAGTAATCAAAGAAGACACATATTGGTACATTTCATCACCAATGACATTTGCAGTGCTCTCATGGTCGGTAAATGCTCTTGATGTTGGCGTCAGAGGAAGGCGCATTTGGCGTCCGGTCACCACCTCGTGAGGAGTGAGGTGGTGGTCGGAGCCTGGTCTATTCCTTAACTCAAATAGGGCTAGCGGAAGGCAATACAGCCAACTCTTCTTTGTTGTTTGCTGTATTTTTGCAATTGTCTCTTTTAATAGGCCATTCAGGCGTTCGCATAAACCGTTGGCCTGCGGGTGATATGGACATGCAAATTTATGCTTGATGTTCAGTAAGGACGTGATATGCTGGAACATTTCATTGGCGAAATGCGGCCCGTTCTCTGACCGCAATATTTCGCACACTCCCCATCTGGGAAAGACCTCCCTTACTAGGAATTTAGCTGCTCGGAATGCATCTGGGTGTGAGCAGGGCCCTGACTCGATCCACCTAGAGAATGGGCACACAACTACAATCATATACCTATTTCCTTGACATACGTTGATCATATCAACATAGTCAATATGGATGTGTCGGAAGGGTCCCTCTGGCCGGGGTATAGTACCTTTTATCACCTTCAGCGTGTGACCAGCCGTGAACTGTTGACATGTGAGGCAATTGCTGACAAAATTTGACACATGGGAATTTAACTCGGGCAGAACCAATCTTCCCTAATTCGTACTGCTATTACTTCCTTGCTTGTGTGGTCTGGGTGGTGTAGTTGGCTCAGGGCGATGTTCAATAGTGCCAGTGGCATTACCATTTTTCCAGTGCTACCCTGGCGCCATAGTGCGTCAGTTGGTGACATTGTACATCCTCTTTTTACCCATATTTATTTTTCTGCCATGGGTGCAGCCGCTTGTAGCTCCATTATCTGTGTGGCTCGGAGATGGGTGTACCCTTCTCTTACTAATAGCTCCTTAGCTATTCCCCTCCCTCTCCCTCTCTCTGACTCTGGGGGGTTCCTTACCTCGCCAAAATATGCAGCATACTTCGCGTGTGCGTCTGCTGCTGCATTCCCTTTTGAAATATGATCTTCTCCATTAGTGTGTGCGGTGCATTTTACCAAGGCTAATTCTTGGGGGTCATTTATTACTTCAATTAGTTCAGCTAATAAGAGGGCATGTTGCACTGGGGTGCCGTCAGCTCTCCTAAACCCTCTTCTCCTCCACTTGGACAACCCGGAATGGACAGTAGATGTGACATATGCACTGTCGGAATATATGGTCACTCGCTTGTCAAAACTTTCCTTCAACGCCAAGATCAGTGCGACCAATTCCGCTGCTTGGGCAGAGTAATGCTGTGGTAACTGGACGCACTTCATCGCCACACACACCGGCGCCTCTGTCATTTTCACCACTGCTGCCCCAGTTCTCCTAATCCCGTCACTTTGGTCAATCGTTGATGACCCATCAATGAACAAGAGATCACCTCCCTCTAGTGCATTCTCTTCAACCCTTCTGGTGCATGAGTACATTTCGGTAATCTTTGTACAATCGTGTGCATAGTCTCCTTCCTCAATTGCCTCTGCTATAAACCTTGCAGGGTTGACTGTGTTGCATCTAACAATTGATAATTCAGCTCTAGATAATATAATCTCATAACCTGACGCCCTTTGCGTTGTTAGTGTGGACTTAGGCTTGTTCAATATTGCAAATAGTGCATGTTCCACAAACAGTGTGGTTGGGCACCCCATGGTGATTGCTGATGCTTTCTCTACCGCAAAGGCAGCTGCGGCGAGACCTTGTTCGCAAGGGAAATGACCTAGCATCACAGGATCTAAGTGACCGCTGTAAAACGCTACTGGTTTGTAGCCCATGCTTGTTTTTTGAGCCAACACTGCTTTCATCACTGTTGAGTCGCAATGCGAAAATATGAAAAATTGTCGTTCATATTCTGGGGTGGCCAGTACTGGAGCGGTTGATATTGCATCTTTCAGTTCATCAAAAGCCTCTTTCATTTCCATTGTCCACCCCAACTTTTTCTCCCCTTTGTTAGCTTCTTTTAACCCCTCAAGTAGAGGTCCTATATATGAGCTGTAATCAAACACCCATGCTCTGCAGTAGTTGCACAGGCCAAGGAACTGCTGTAGTTCTCTCACTGTTTGTGGCAATGGTGTTTTTAAAATTGCCTGTGCTCTTTGTGGTGCAATCTGTCTTCCATATTGGGATATGAGCTGTCCAATGTAAAGTACTTGTTCCTGACAGTATTGTAGCTTTTCCTTGTCTACCTTGTAACCTTTTTCAGCTAGTATTGTCAGCATCTTTAATGAGTCCTCTCTGCATCTTTTTTCGTTTGTGCTACAAATTATTATGTCATCAACATACTGCAACACTGTGCTTTCCACTTCAATGTTACCCAAGTCCATCTGTATTACCCTGGTAAAAATTGAGGGTGACTCGCAGTACCCTTGTGGCAATCTGGTGTGTTTCCACTTTGCGTTTCTGTAAGTGAAGCTTGTCAGATCTTGTGAGTCTGGGTGCAGTGGTATTGAGAAAAAGGCATTTTTAAGGTCGATCACTGTGAACCGTGACGCCTCTGCCGGAATGCCACACAATATTGTGGCCGGGTTTGCTGCTATTGGGTATTCTGCTTCCACTATATTGTTCAAGGGCCTGAGGTCCTGTATAAAGCGCCAAGATCCACCTTTAGCCTTGCGTACTGGGTATACAGCTGTGTTGCATGGGGATTCTGATGGGACCAATATGCCATTATTTATAAGGGCCGTTATTGTTTCACATATGCCCTCATCTGCCTCTTTTGATAGTGGGTACTGTTTGACTCTGGGGAGTATTGCACCTTTTTTCAGTTTTATTCTTACCCCCCCTATGCTTTTTATGCACCCCACGTCATAAGGGCTAGTAGTCCATAATGATGTGGGTACTTTTGCCATATCCTCCTCAAAAAAGGGAACTGGGGTGGACGTGGGTGCCTCAAGTGCCAATGCAATTTTCTGTGCCACTTGTTTGTATGTCACCCTTAACCATATTTCCACACTCATCATAAATACCATTTCACCTTCTTCCTTTTCACCTGAGAAGAGCTCCTCATCTGACACCTGGGTAAGTCTACATCCCTCTGCTAGTGCTATCACTGCCCTCCACGCTCTTCCTTCTCTGTCTTGGGCATGCACTGCAATGTAATCAGCGGTTGCTATGATGCTCTCTATGTCCACCGAAATCACCTTTCCTTCTGGTTCGTTAGCTGGCGTTTCTGGTCTAAACAAGTAGGCTGCTGGCCTCCTCCAGATCTTTCCCTCTATCCCTGGCATCCATGCAAATGCCATGTCTGTCCCGTACTGGAACAGTTCACCATCTACTGGCTCAGCCCTAATCACTGTCTGTCCACAGTATGCCTGCATGATCTGTCGCGCCGTGAGCATGTTAATTCCTGGAGTGGAGCAAATGATGCCGTCCTCCGTAAAGGAGATCGTCATATTCAACCTGCTCATTATGTCCCTCCCCATTATATTTACTGGTGAGGCCCTGGAATATAAAAGTGGGACTGACATGTCATAATCCCCTATTGATAAGGGAATGTTATCAGTAAAGGGAACCAACCCCCTAGCCCCAGAGAATCCTTGGGTGTTCATGGCTTCACCTGACATCTTAAATTTACCTTCCCTTATGCAAGACCGGGTCGCCCCGGTGTCGACAAGGAATGATAATTTTTTGTCACCTATCGTTACCTCTATGCGTGGTTCCTCCGCACTATTAGGTGTTACCGACAGGATGGGACACACCAAGGTCGTCTGTGGGCTGTCCTATTGGGGGTATAATGATTGACCACTTCCCGTGTAAGGGTTGTGTCCCAGCACTGTCACCCTACCCAATTGTGTTTGCTATAGTTGGGTATTGGTCGAGGTTATGTTATGGTCTTGAACTTGTGTAGGTGGCTGTACTTGCTGTGCTAGGGGTTGTTGTGTGATCGCTACCTGTTGTTGAGGCGGTAGGTATGTCCGAGGCTGTTGTTGTGTTACTAGTTGTTGCTGTCCATTTGCCTGTTGAAATGTTTGCTGTTGCTGGATGCCCTGCTGTTCCTGCGGGAGCTCTTGTTGTCCCTGTTCATTCCACAACGGTGTGCCAGGTCTCACTCTACATGTACGCGACATGTGGCCCACCAATCCACAAATCCAACACACCGGTGGTTCCCTGTTCTGCCATGGAATGCTTCCTGTGTTGTCCTGATATGTTGGCTACCCGGTGGGGTAGGAATTCCTAAGGCCCCCCACCTGTTGTTGTGTGTTAAATCCGTATCCTCTCCCTCTCATTACTCCTCCCCTTCCCCGGTTGTAATTATAATACCCAGCTCCTGGCGTCGTGTATCCTCCTCCCATGTTAGTCGTGTATGGTTGTGGTGGCGGCATCTGTTGTGTTACAGTCTGCGATGATTGTATTTGGGAGAGGTCTTGTGCAGCCACTACCTGTGTGGGGCTTTGAATTATTGTGGCAGGTGTAGTTATTAGTGCGCCTTCCATCGTGTATTTAGTGAGTTTCTTCTGTACTAGTTTAGCCTCTTCCGTTTTCCTCTCCTCTTCCTTTTTTTTCATTTTTTCTTGGCATGTCCTGCAATGATGCACTATAGTCAGTTGTATTTCTGGCCATGCTTTTGCTTCCATCCCCACTACTTTCTTCAATTGTTTCTGGATTGCTTCTGGGAGCCCCTGTACTAGTATATGATAGAATATTGCTGGTGTTTTGTCCCATTGTTCTCTAGTTTCCATACGCCACTTCTCTTGAATTTCCTGGATATAATCAACAGGATCTTCGTTCTCACGCATCTTGCGCGAGGTAATAGCTCCTATGTCTGATGTGTCCGGATACTGTACCCTCAGTGCCTGCCATAATGCATGTCTGCAGTTTGCGAATGGTGCCCCATCGTGAGATGTGTTTGTTATTGTGACCCCGGGGAAGCCCGCTCTCTTCCAGATGTCATCCGCAGCATCCCCTAATATTGATATTAGAAGGCCCTTTACATCTCACACTGCCAACTTCTGTCCTGCGGTGTGTTTTTCCATTTCATATATCCATTTACCCGCACCCCCACTTAATGATGGGAGCCTGCATTTTATATTTTCCTTGTCTGCATGCTTCCAAGGAACGTATTGTGGTCTAACCCCTCCCCTCTCTAGAAGTGGCATTAAGTTGTGTCCCGTTTTACCCCCTGGGTTCCACAGGATCGAGTCCTCACACCCCTCCTCTTCTTCCGTCTCTTCTACATCGTCAGCTTCGTCCATATTTCTCCTGCTCTCCACTCTTTCTCCTCCACCACTTCCCCTTCTTTCATCATTTCCTTTATTTATTGTGGGCGTGTGTATTCGTTCTCCCTGTCTGCGTCCAGGGAGGTCTCTAAGCCTTCCTGCATAGGGTGTCAGTTCTCTTGTGAAGGGCGCTAGTTTAGATGGGCATGTTGCACGTAATGAGCGTGGGGTGGTGGAGCATGCATGACGGGATGGTGACGGCGTGGCTTTAAGTGTCTGCCCCTCCGGCATACCATGCTCCTCCTCCTCACTTCTCTGCAGTTCTTCCTTTCTCCTGCAGATCCATGGTGAGTCTTTATTTGTCCGGGTGGTGTATAGTTTGTCTAGGCTTTCCCTTTCACTGTTTCTTCCTTCCTTCCCCATTTCTTCCTCTTCCTCACTACAAAAGTCATTCATAAATGGCGACCCCCAAACTGTCTTTTTCCCCTCAATCGTTACTGTTTTTAAGTCTATTAGGTCCGTTCCTCCCTTTTCTTCTTTACTACTCGCTCCTCTTTGTGCCGATGTTGTTGCTACTTCTGTCCATCTATATACCTTCCTCCTTACCTCACTCTCCCCCCTCCTATCTTCTCTTACCCCTTCTTCTCTCTCCGCTATTCCCCTACCAATTTCCTCTCTTTTCTTTTTTAATTCTTCCATTACTTCACAACTCATTTTTTCTATTATCTTTTCATCTTCATTCTTCCTTTCCCATCTCTCCCTCTCCCTTTCTATTATACTCTCTATCATCTTCCCTTCTTCGTATTTCCTTGTCGTTTCTGACAGTAATCTCTTCTTCCATATTGCCATTTCTTTCTCCTCTTCCTCTTCCTCTTTTTTCCTGTCGCGCAGTACTGCTCTCGATACCCTTTCTGCCGCTGCCTTTAGCCTTTCGGCTTCTCTCCTTTGCTCCTCAGTTCGTTCTCTCATTTTACCCAACTCATTCTTACCTTCTTTCCTTTCCCGTGCTCTCTCTCTTTCCCCCCACTCGAGCTGCTTAATCAGTGCATTCTGTTCATCCCTTAATTCTGCTAATCGTTCCTCCAAAGACTCTTCCTTTTTCCTTAACGGCTCTTCCCCCTTTCTTTTCCCCTCTTCCCCTTCCATTTCACTCTCCCTTCCATTATCCTCGTCCATTTTCCTCACCACCTCCTTCTCTTCTCCTGTTAATGAACCTCGTAATTTTAATAATATATGTGCAGCTACCCACTCGTCATTTCCTATATCCGTAGTCTGCTCTACTTCGGTCCTCCCCTCCCCTGCTATCATCTTCCCATGAGCTGACCCCGTTGTACTAGTCCGCTCCCCTCCCGTGTGGCCACCTGTAGCTGTATATGGAGGCGGGCTGTATGCTGGGTTCGAGTACCCCTCAGCCACCCTTAATGGTTCTCTTGCTATTTCTCCTAGTTCTCTTAAAGGGTACAACCCCCCTCCCTCTGTTTTCACTACCTTCGCTAGAGGTATTTCGTCGCTCTGTTCCTTTTTTATTTCATTTTCGGTTGAGTCGTCACTCTTTTCTCCTCCCTCTTGTCCTCTCCCCGTGTTCAGTTTTCCTTCACTTCCCTTCTCCCCGCTCTCTCTCTCCTCCTTAATCTCCTTCTCTCCCGTTGTTTCCCCTATAATGAACATTCCGTTTGGTCCTGGTCGGGACCCCTGGAACATCCTCCACAAGTTGAACACCTCCACGTGGTGCGTTAACTTCTTCCCCTTGTATGTATTGTGCAGATAGTTTAATAGTGAGCGTTGGGTATATGGATCGAAGCTACCATTAGGCGGCCATGGTGTCGTCATTTTGTTGTCTGTCCCCTGTGTCCATTCTATGCTGTACTTGATCAACTTCTCTCTATGGGGTGATAGTGTTTTACATATGTGTTGCAGCGGGGTTGTGTGGGTGTTCCCCCACCCCCCCCGATCCTGTCCCGTAGGACATAGTAGCGCTCCACTTGTTACCCTTCCCCTATTTGGTAGTGGTTATCTCACTAGTAGTTTACAATATATACAACCTTGTACCTTTACCTGGCCCCGTAAGTTTGGGGACTTGCGATAGTCCGCTAAGGAAAAATTAGTAAAATATAGTATTTACATTTTTATATTCTTTCTTTAGTTTCTTCCTTTATACAACGCCCTTACGGCCCCCTGCGGCCGGAGCGCACACAGCCCCCTGCGGCTGTGTGCCCCTTGTGACGATCTTATACCGCTGTCCTATTTTCACTTGCTCCTCCTCCCTCCTCTACACTTGCCGTGGCCGGCGTTCTCCGTGCGCAGCCACGTACCTCCTTTCGCCTTCCCCCGATCAACTCATTACCGTTTACCTCCGTTTCCACACCCTTAACACAGCTCTCCTCCCCACCACTCAAAAATGGAAGATGCCTGGTTCTCGAGATGTCCTATCTAAGCCCTGCTGGTGACGTCACCGATCTCTTCAAACTATTGGTAAGTTCTTCATATATCCTTCAAGTCCAAAATACACTCGCAATCTACCCCCGTTAACCCCACAGCTGTCTTCCTGTCACTCCTGGAACAAGGTAATCAATAATATAATCGGACTGCGCACGCTGCGTCGCCTCGCGTGTGATACGCCCCTCGACAGGAGGGCTTAACCAGCCAATTATCTTCCGTATTAGGCAACTATCTAGCTACCGCCTACAGGGAAACGTCATCTATCTATCGAGTTTCCTGCTCAAACAATAGGGATCCTCATCTACTCATTGGTCAATAATTGCCAAATCGTAGGAAACCACACACACACACCCTTACACGTGGTCACGACCTAGGCCAATCAGTTTCTACGAGCGGCCGCACGTGATGTTTTCGTGCTCCGCCCCCCTTTTCTCCCGTAACGTAGCGGACTGCTCTCGCACTCGTCCGGCTACCATTCATGTCATCGCCAACACTAAATTATCAAACCTTCGCCGCGCACCTGTGCAACACCTCCCGCCTCCCGTATTCAATTCCTCCCCCCTCCCTCACAATTTCACATTGCTTGTTGGGCGTGGCATACTCACCAAGTTCTCTTGATGCGGGGCCGCTCGACTGCGTGCACCCCTCCAAGCGGTTCGCCACCTCCCCTCGTCTGGACTACGTCTGGACACTCGCCAACCGCGGGCGGGATACTTCTCAACCGGCTCCCGAGAGCCACTATCCGGATTGCGCCGTCCGGTCTTCTCGCAGTTCCGCGATGGTCCTGTAGTCCTCAAAAGGGGGCAGCGGCAGAGGGGGCCGCGCCGCCGGGCCTCCTCGCAACGGGAGTACTTGGAAAAATAAAAATAAAAGAGGACCTTAAACAGATCTCAGCAGTGCCTCCAACTTGTCGGGGGGAAATTCTCCCGGGGCCGGCTGGGCCGTCCGCGGACCTCCGGGCAGGGAGGCCCCAACTCCTCCCGTATATCCCAAAAGATAGAGTATGAGACACACGCAAGAAGCAAGGTGATTCTGCTGTTTATTAAACAAAACGGTAGGGATGGCCAAGGATCGTACGCGTCCGTCCTGACACTCTCTCGGCAGCGTGGGGCTTGCAGGCCCTTTTTACCTTAGCGTGACGCGCTACTTGCGTCACCTTAGCAAAATTAACAAAAAACCTATCGCTACTCTGGATTGGTTCCCCGAGTGGTAGGGTTAGTATAGCATACATATAGAAGACTTGGTTATTGGTCAAGGGTCAGTCAGGTGGTATACTTGGGTTGTCCCTTCAGTTTGATACATAAAAATTGTTACATGAAGACCCCTGAGGATTGGTCAATGTGAATGGCGTCAGTGATAAGGGTCCCATGTTCTGATTGGTTCACCCGCGAGCCCCCCAGTCTGGGACCATCGTTGTTCCCAGCTCGCGGTGCACCTGTCATTTGCAACAATGTTTCACTATGGGTATGTGCAGACAATGTGAGGACTTATTCATAAGCAGGAAGGCCGACTACTCCCACCGTCGCAGATGTCTGTTGAGTCGCTTAATTGTATCTGTCTGTGTCTTGAGACGGGGGGATCCAGACGCCTTCTTCCTCCTGGGCCTGGCATCCTATCAAGTTCGGCTCGGTCACGTGAGGTAGGGACCGTGGTTGAGGCAGAATTCTGCACAATTAATATTATATTTTTCACTGTGTGCCGGGTTTATCTTGCAGGTGCGACCTTGGCGTTGGCTTGCGGTATGCAAGTTTGCAACGTTGTGCCCTTGACTGTCTGCTTTCGCTGGGCTCATTCTGCAGGGTCAGCAACCGAACCCTTGCTCATTCAATGTCCATGAAAGCTTTTGCTTGCGGCCTACTTGGGCCTGGTGCATAGGGGAAACCATTTAATGTAGGGCGCTGTAGGTTATGGTTTCGTGTTGTTCTATCTTCAGTATCGTGTCTTCGTTATATTCCTCATTATGGTACATGGTTTTAGAAGAAGCGTGAGCAAGCCTTTTTAGATAAGTTCATTGTGCGTCTTGCGTTTCTGCATTTAAAAAGCCTATGTTGAAAATAATAAAGATGCACGTCCGTGAGTATGTCCGTCGCCTACGTCATAGCACTGAGTATGTTCTTCGTGTGAATTGATGTGGGAGTGTCCGGTGTGTATGTTGCACGAGTGTGCTGACCGTTAGCTAGGTCGTAATGGCATCTCTAACGATGTGTTGATTTGGTGCTAGATGGTTTAGTCAAGTTCATCCATGCCGCAGGTGTCGGCATGTGCAGGGCAGGCTGGTGGGCATGCGGGTGGGCATGCGAGTGGGCACATTCGTATGTTCTTGTACCAGGGTATTTGGTCGTCTGGGAGATGGGCAAACTCCTCTCGTGGCGGGTGTCTGGGCCGTGATCCTCTAGGCCATGGTTGAGAGGGGATTGGTGGGAGCCTTTTGGTCGCTTTTCCCACTTCAGAGGATTCGGTAGTAGGGTAATATCAGGAATGTATGATATGTGCATGAACTCAGAGGAGGAGCTGAGGATCTCACCATGGAAAAAATGGGAAGAGACCCTGGTATGGGAAATCTCAGAGGAATTGTGGAAGTACTGTTGTGAAATGACCAGAAAGGGGGCTCTCAATGCAAGGTTTAAACTAATTTTTTTGAAATGTTTACACTAATTCTATGACATACCGGCTAAGCTGAAAGAATATTTCCCGGACACCTCAGGTAGATGCGCCAGATGCAGTAGTACATTGGCGGACTTCGTCCCCGTAGCCTGGGGATGTTCCGGCTTTCGGCAATTCTGGGAACAAGCATTCGAGACGGTTGGGGGTATCATGGGCTGAGAGATATATCCAGACCCGCTGATGTATCTGCTCAGTTATACTAAAACGGTGCCCAATCATACATGGAAACTTGTCGGGTTGCTTTTAATACTGGCTAAGAGACGAGTACCGATGTAGTAGGGGGTGAAACAGAGTCCAAAAATGTCTCAATGGAAAGCGGATATTCTAAATTGCAATGACATGGAAAGCGGGTGGGGGTCGCTGACAGAAACATGTGGGATGAATACATGCACTTCCTGATGGGTCATTCCGGTGGAGGGGAGGAAAACCAACTACGCCTTCATTTGAATTATGCACTGTTAGGACAAGCGGGACATGGAAATTCTGCAAAAATGAACCTATTGGAAACACAATTAATACCTTTCTCTTAAAGTTACTGAATTGAATGCAATACTGTCGGACGTAATCATGACTTAAGACATAATGGATAATATGTATTATTTGAAATGTGGGGGAGTGCCGGGGGAGGGGAAAGGGGGATGTTGGGTTTGTTGGCACATGGTGCCTGTTATACTCTAAATGCCAATAAAGAGGAGTTAAAAAAAAGAAAAACTATTGCCAGTTTTGCCCAGGCATCCTCAATTTCCTTAAATGTTGTTGTATTTAGTGTTATCAGCATATTGGACTTCCTACAGGTGAAACCTCACCTATTGGAGACCTGCATCGGCATGGAAGGTCCAACGATGGGGCGGCAGAGGCGACACTCCCATCATTAGTGCCAGATGAATTAGATTGGAGAGGTCCAACAGCTGGCACCAGTTGGTCATGATGGTCCTGTGGCATTTCAAGTTGGGTCATGGATTGCAGGGCATTGCAACCAAGGCTGATTGCATATTGCCAAAACCTGCTCCTGAAACGTTCATCCTCATGCCCCCAGTGGTGACCTATTAAGTGGTTGATGAATGCTGTGGTGCCCAGGATTTGCTCAGGAACAGTGGAAAATCCCCTCCTTTGGACCTCACTGCAAAATGTACACTGTTCCTCCTCAACATCCAACAGTGATTGTCTTTAAGCACATTAAAGTACTGCCAGCACAGGGAAGGTGTGAAGCACCTGTGGTTGTACTTCTTGGGTGGAGCTTGCTGCTCTAGCCACTCAATGTCTTCTGGGTCTTCAAGCAAAGTGATGAGGTTGATATCTTCATCACTGGAGGATGACTCTGGATGTTGTGTCACCATCTCTAGAAAGTAATCAAAAAGATAAAATAAAATAAAAAAAATAATTAAAGAAAAAGGATAAAAAAATCCTTCAAGGGGAATAAAAAACCAAATACGAATATAAATCAAACAGACAGAAAACAAGATACAACAAAGAGAAAACAAAAAGAGCCAATGAGCAAGGTTGGTAGACACGATTTTGAATGTGTGCACCTGAATTTGTCTCCAAAGCAAGGTGGAAATGTAAGCATATCAGCAGTACATATATGTGATTCATGGTGGGTGTGTCTATGAACTAATCACCTCTCAAATTTCATTCCATGGACGTGCCCTTACGCCAATCGATTTGTACAATTTGTGTACTTCCAAAACATGAATTAGAAAGAAAATAGTTTGTTTTTCCCCCATTTTTATTAATGTTTTTCCAAAAGAGTGCAATTATCAATGCTTTTTGTAGTGTTTATGTCCTCACTTCATATCAAATAAAGTTATTGGAAGATTAAGATGCAGCTTTTATTTTATTGGGTGTATATGTGATTTTCAATCTGCATTGTTCAACATACTGTTCCTTGTCTCAGTATCGATTGGATAATTCATAACATTATGAATTCTCGAGTCACATAGCGTCTTCGTACCTTCCCTATTTTGTATAGTCCATATAATGTTGTCATGGTCCAAGGGCCTCAGGCCAAATCTCTTCCTCTTTGATAGGCGCTTCCCTCGCCTCATCAATTTCCTTTCATCTCCTGCTGCCCCCTCCTCCTCCTGTTGGCCATCTTGCCCTCGCCTTCCCCATCTCTTGCTCCACCTCGGGATCCTTCCTCACCTCTGCAGGGCGTACCTCTGATCTGTACCCCCCGGAAGGCCTTTAAGGCTAGCAACCTTCTTCATCTTGCCACTCTCAACACTTGCTCTGCTGTCAAACACTCCTCTGACATCTGCCACCTCCTGGAAGAACTTCACCTCAATGTCGTTGGTCTTACCGAGACATAGTTCATGGCCATCTCTGTCACGAGCTTTGACACAGTATTCCCTGATGGTTACAAGATCCTCTCTGAACCCAGAGCCACCGGTCCATTGGGGGTGTAACCCTGATCTGTCCTGAGTGGATTCCTGACTCTGTCATTCCCACACAGACTTACTCTTCCGTCGAATGCCTTGTCTGCAGGCTTTCTCTCTCTCCTAGCCACTCTCCTACCGTGGATACTCTCTACTGGATCCCTGGTCAGATCACCTCAATTCTCTTTGAGTGGGCTGACCTCTCCTCCTCCCTTCTTGCCTCTACCACTCAACTCATTCTTCTTGGTGACCACAATATCCATCTTGACTCTCCTTGTTCCTCCTCTGTACTCTTCCGTGACCTGTGTGATTCCATCTCCATTTCTATCTTCCCTTCTGGCCCAACTCACTCTGCAGGGCATACTCTTGATGTCTTGATCTCCTCTAACCTCCCCCTCTCCATTCCTCTGACCACTCCTCTCTCCTGGAGTGATCACTCCCTCATCTCCTCCCATCTCTCACTTTCTACCACCCAAGCCAAGCCAACTCCAACACTGTAACCTACCTTCTCGGACATCCGACCCATGAAGCGTGTGTCAGTTGAGGCTTATGCTGCCATCTTCTCCCCCCTCCCACCACTGGATGACTCACATCCAGACACAGCCCCGTCTATGTTATACTCTTCCATTTCTGATACTCCTGATGCTCTTGCCCAAGTCATGAGGATCTGCTTGAAGCCCAAAGCCAAGAGCAATTCTTGGTATGACGCTGACCTAGCTACGCTTAAACAGAAGTATAGAGTGGCTGAGAGGAAATGGGGGGCCTCTTGTTCATCCTCTGATAAACTGGCCTGTCACCTGCTCCAAAGGCAATACTGATTCTCTGTCCACACTAAGAAGAGAGCTCACATCCAAGCCTGTATCTCTGTGACATCTAACAACTTGGCCGAACTCTTTAAAATCTGTAAGGAGTTGGCCAATCCTGCTGCAGTCTCTACCTCTCCTGTCACCTCCCATGCCCTCTGCACAGCCCTTGCCTCTCACATCATCTAAAAAAAACAGGACATCCTGTCTACCCTCTCGTCTCCTCCCCCTCTCCTCCTGTAAACTCTGGCCTTTCTACAGCCACCCCCTTGCACTGTTATGTCCTTTACTTTTTTTCCCCCTGACTAGGTCTCTAGACAAGTTTTATATATGAAAGTCTCTTCAAAACAGGTTCTTCCCTATCCCTCCAAAACTATCAAGGACCACATTGACACCCTTGCTCCTGCCTTGGAAGATTTCTGCAACCCCTCCTTTGCCTCAGGAGCCTTCCCCTCCCCTCTGAATCACTCTCTTGTGCACCCTCTTCTCAAAAAACCCACAGAAGATCCTTCTTGACCGGATAACTATCACCCAATCTCCATCACTCCTTTTCTGGGAAAACCTCTGGAAAAACTGGCCATCTTGCAGCTTAACCTTCACTCTGACTCTGTTGGTTGTCTCCATGACAATCAGTCTGGCTTTAGAGTGGCCAGAAGCATAGAAACTCATCTCTGAACATCAGTGAATATTTGCTCTCCAACCTGGACTCTAAAATCCCCTCTGTCCTCATCCTACTCGATCTCTCCTCGGCCTTCGACACGATCAACCATACCATCTTGCTCAACCGTCTCTGTGACAACTTAGGTATCACTGATCAGGCACTGGCCTGGCTGACCTCTTTTCTCTCTGATCGACCCTCCGAGGTCCAACTTGGGTCCTTCTTGTCATCTATCTCCCTTTCTACCTGTGGTGTTCTCCAGGGTTCTAACCTATGCGGATGACACTCAACTCATTTCAGGCTTCAGGCTTCCCTTGGCCACCTCTTCTCCTTCTCTCATCTCCAACTGCCTATCTGCCATTCAGGATTGGTGTGCAGCCAACAATCTCTGCACCTTCACCCTCCTTTTCTGTCACTCTTTGGCCAGCCTCCTTTGGCCCTCCTCCTACCCCCACCTGTGAGGCTAAGAACCTCGGGGTCATCTTTGACTCCACACTGTCCTTCTCAGCCCACATCTGTGATGTCTCAAAAAAGTCTAACTTCCTACTGCACCAACTCGGTGGTATTCTACCTTTCCTCTCCTTCCCCCAGAAGCTCACTGTCTCTCGGGCCCTGGTTCTCTTTAGCTTGGACTACTGCAATAGCCTCTTTCCTAATCTACCTGCTTCTACTCTCCGCCCTTGCAACTCATCCAGAACAGGACTGCAAGACTTGTCCTTGGCCTCAAGCCCTGGCATCGTATCTCTCAAGCCGTGAAATCGCTCTGTTGGCTCTCAGTGGCTGCAAGGATTAACTTGTATTGTTCAGAAGGCTTTCTGGGGCCTGACCCCAAAATACCTTCAGCTTTCCCTGCGAATACCTTCCCTCCTAAGCTGTTTGCTCCTCTACCTCTAACTCCCTCAGGGTCAGGTGTTTTTCTTAGAAACTAGCTGGGGGTAGATCTCTGTCTTCGGCTGGGGCCTCCCTATGGAATAGTCTCCCTGCCACTCTTAAACTTGAGAAGAACCATCTCCGGTTGCAGAAGCACCATCCTCTTTGCTTCTGCCTTCTCTCCTTCTCTCCCCTGCTGATCTGTTCTGTCTTGTCATCGTGCAATTGGTCACCCTCTGATTCTCGGGCCCAGGTACCTGCCCACCCTGCCACCCATCTGTACTGCCTCCTGGCAATCCTTTGCACTGGAGCCTGTATCTGTAACCCCACAGTCCACCCACCTGTTTATTCTGCACTTATCTGGCACACCCTGTCTGCTGCCTTACACCTAGCACTTCCCACTTGCTGGCTGTACTACCACTGCTTGTGCTCTTATTTATTTATTTATGCTTTATTTATTTATTTTCTCCTTGCTCAGCACTTTTCCTCCTCCCCCCATCCCATGCACTTTCCCCTTCTTCCTCTCCCATGCACTTGCACATTCTCAATGTCACTGGGCCTAGTAAGATCGTTGCTTTGTTCTCCCTTGTTCTATTGCCTTGTTGAATTCTGAAACACTTGTGTACGAGTGCAAAACAAATAAAATATCAATATCAATATAATGTGTAAGGTATATTTGTGTACCAACTCAGTCTGTCTCGTGATAGTCCTCCTCTTATCATACCTTGCTATTTATTCCCCATCAAGGTCCCCAATTACCCCACCTTACTCTTCCTTTTCACAGTTCCTAACTAACCATCGCACTCATCTCTGTCACAGTACCCAGCTACACAACTTAAGTCTTCTTCATCACAGTCCCCCGGTAACCCCAATTCTCTCTTCCTTGTCACAGTAAACCATTACTAATCCTTTCTCATATAGTGGACACAAACAAGATGAAATACTTGATGAACGTGATTTTGTGCAGCTCAAGAACAGATATTGAAAACAAATGATATGACATCAGGTAGGTTATCAGAAAAAAATACAGAATTACAGCTGGAGGGTGTTACAGCTTAACAAAACCCTTGACATTCAGTAAAAGAACTTCAGTTAAGGGACAGTTAATGTTAAGAGAGTCAGTTAAAAAAAAAACCTTAGTAGAAGTGATGTTAATGTAAAAAAAAAACGAATGAAACAAAACGCTTGAAATTGGTTGAATGAATTAGCTGTAGTGACGTTAAGGTGCTGATTTAACACCACAAAACATTGAAATTGGGCAGGCACTGATTCTGCACCGACATAACTATTATGCCCCAATTGTGCTGCCCCTAAGCACACTGATGACATCACAAAGGACATCACCGATGATATCAAATATGACATCATGTGACATCACCAATTCAGCTGATCACATTTTGAACTATGACTTCCATTTATTTTGACCAGTACCTATGCTGACCTCTGGAGATCCAATTCCTGTAGACTTCTGCAAGCATTGCATGTACATTGTCAATTGCTATGTGCAAGAGCAACTTTCTGTAGTTCCCCAACCATTATTTACAGTGCCTGAGATATGTTTTCAGACCTTCTTAAAACATAGAGTATGCAGCTATGCTATATGTTCAAATTCAGTCAAAAACAGTTTCCAGATGGCTGATACTTACTGTTAAGGCCATTGAGGATGTTGCAGGTGATATCCTGCGTGATATCTTATATGATGTCATCAGTGATGGCATCTGACATGTCCCAAGTGGCTAAGGAGTATGGTTAAGTGGAAGGGCTGTACATGTTGCAATTATTGTCCAGTGTGGACCAACCTGGATCTACATTCAGTGCTTGGTTGGAGTCACAGCACATGTACAGGGGGAGTATGATTGAAAATGTGGCCCATCAGTGAAAGTCACATGGTGACCAGCAGAGTGCAATGTCAATGCATTTGTGCCACATACTGGAAAATGTGCGTGTGTGGGTAGCTTACATTACCATATCACAGCAACAGTATTTTTAAATGCAAACTCCAACCAAGACGAATCCACCCTTATATGCAGAAGCATGTTTTTCAAATGTTACATTTCTCTTGTTCTCGCACAAGTGATCTGCTGTACAGGTGATGTCACTGTCACTCTTGATGCCAAAAGGGATGCCATATGTGATATCATTAGTGATGTCATTTGGGGTGTCATCAGTGTGCTTTGGGGCTGCACAATGGGGGCATCATAGTTAAGGTGGCACAGCTTCAGCGCCCACTGAATTCCAGGTGTTTTGTTGTGTTAAATCAGCACCTTAATGTCACTTCAACCAACTTTTTTCACCGAATTCCGAGGGGTTCGTTGCATTGAACTTATTGACCTGAACTGCGCCTTAAGCTATTTCCCCCTATAAATATATTTAATTATTTTATACACATTTATATATCGTGTATATATCGGATACAGTCTTTAGTCATTCTACAACCTATAATGTATATGAATTCACTCCTCTTTCTTCCAATAACTAAAAATGTGTACAAGGTCACAGGAATCAAACCACCCAACAATTCACGTGGTTTGATTTGTGCACAAACCAATCCACTCAATCCTAGTGAAGAGCAAATTGCCCAAGCATAAGAAGTGTATCTGCTATAAGAGAATAAATTTCACCTGCTAAGTCATTAATGAATAAAATGTTTGCATACAGAAAGATTCGGAATCTTCCCCCATGTTCCCTTGTATAACAACTACAGAGTTATTTTTATATATTGTCAGAATACATTAATCATCTCCAAAACCTTGTGAAAGACCGACATCATATCTTCAAGCTATAAAAGGCTTTCTCACAAAGTAGCCAATATACCAGGGACAGAAGATTTGACTCTATTCATATGCAATACTGTTTCATTATATACAAATGGTGAATGTCTATTTGGTGTGGTGCTCATTACTCATTACCCATTAACTTAAACTCTCAGTATGTTACTAAGTGAAGAATACTATGTGGCTAGAGGTACTGCCCTTTCTTCACAAGTACCTTTTTTCATTTTGTATTATCTAATTTATTAATGAACTCAAATGAACTGAAATTGGGCTAAATGCCTCCCCTCTATGCAAATTAATTAATGGATATATCAATTAAAAGCACATAGGCAATTCAGCAATCAATTAATAGCTTTCTGATATCTGATTAATCTAGGAGGTACTATATGGATGATGCATTATGGTTTGGGAAGAAAACACTGCGACTTTATTAAGATTCATCTTTACTGGGCATCAACATCTCTGGCACTGCTTGTTGGGCCAGAGTATGTAACGAAGGAGCATGCGCAATGAAGAACCAAATCTTCGTCTATGAACTCCTGGTCAAGGAGGGAGTGTTGGTGTCCAAGAAAGATGTACACATGCTCAAGCACGCCACGCTGGCAGACAAGAACTTCTCTAACCTATACGACATGAAGGCATGCAGTCTCTGAAATCCTCTCGTTACGTGAAGCAGCAGTTTGCTTGGAGACATTTTTATTAGTATTTGACCAATGAAGGAATCCAATAACTGTGTGACGTCCTGCATCTGCCCCCGGAAAATCTTGGCAACCACACTGCACAGAAGCGACCCAGAAGCGACCCAGAGACCAGCAGGCCATGGCCCAAAGGTCTGGAAAGAGAGGGCCCAGCTCGCCTCCATTGTGGTGAGGCTGGTAGACATAATTACAGATGCAGTTCTGCTCCACCTGGTGCTGGTGTAGAAGCTGCAACAGTATTCCAGTTTCCTGGTGGTTTTGGCAGGGGACGTGGCCAGCTTCCTCAGTAAACTCTACTTTGGATGTCTTTGTATATAATAACGTTCCCTCCCCTACCCCCCAAAAAAAACAATCTTTACATTGTCTTAATATAAATCCATATTCTATCAAATCTACTATCACACATAGCCGCTCTGAAAAGTGCTTTCTTCAATTGAAAATTCATACAGGGCGAGATCACCTAAACAGAGTATATTGAAAATGTACAGAATCTTATTCCATTCTCCATTGCAAAACTGCTCATCCACTTTACACATTTCAGAATATTTCATTTGCAGAACTTATACTGAAGTATTGACAAACCAGGAAAAAGAACACGAACAGTTTCTAAGTGCAACCTTATTCAAAGAGTCAAAGAGGATAAAAATATACAGTGCCACATTATAAGAAGATAAATAGCAAAAGGAAACGACCGACAAAATGATATAATTTCATCATACCATACAACACACAGTACATTTATTAAGCGCATTGTTAACAGACACTGGCATTTATTGAAACGTGATTCTGCTTTATAACCCTTCTAAACCTCACAACCACAAATTACTTAAATTAATCCACCAAAGTGTAGGAAAAAATGCTTTAAACATCTAATTTACAACCCAAAAAACATCTTCAGGATATTTAGTTTCCGAAGCTACGATTGGGATATAATAGTTGTGGAGAGGTTCATTGTGTAATTGTGCTCTCATTACAATCACAGAGTTTCAATACAACACAAGTTTGCTTTACTGTGCTTGGAATTTCTATGAATCACAAATTGATGTTCTATGTTTACATTCGTATGTTTGTCTCTGAATATGGATGTGGGTAGCATTACTAGAATAATTATAATTGGAATACAGCAACATCTCAAGAGCTATAGGACATCAAGATGCCATTTACTGTGTCGTGGTGAATTGGGTACAATCCCATACGTATGGGGAAAACAATTATCAAACCCCATGCATTAGGTGACAGGGGTATGATGCAATTGAGAAGACGATTGATTTGCATACAGTTACCAGTTGTGGACTCAAAACAGACAAAATGTTTTGTCTTTTTTGAGTTTTGGACATTATTGATATTCATGGTATATCAATCAAGGGACTGGGTTAGTGAGCTTAATTCCATTTTCTTTGTTCTAAAAATAAATTGTTTGTATTATTGCAATTTAATGTAAAGTAACTTATAGAAAAACAGGTACTGTTAATTGTATTTAATGGTTTAATGGTTATAAATAGCAGTGTTTTTCCACCTCAAAATTGGTTCGTTTTTTTTACATACATATATGCACAATACTCATATGATAAAGGGATGCTATCGCCATTTTCAATCATCAGAAGCAGGAATGTAGTGATTACAATTATGAATACAACTTTTCATCATCATTTTAAGAATTAATCTAATTTGAGTGGAAGTAGTCATCACATACATATGGTGGTTTCAATAATTTATAACATAGACACATACCTCTTAATGAAGTACAATAGCTATGTATGGGAGAAGCCAAGTACCCCTACTGGAAATCCCACCCGCATCCTGCCTATATGTTGGCAGCCGGAAATTGCAACATGCGCAAGCCCAATAATAGTATCTATACTGTGAAGAGTCATTGAAACAAGGTATCCATTGAGAAAACCCTATATGTATCCGCAAAGAAATGACTGTCTTCTAGGGGAAGTTCCGGAAAAGTGTGAAAGTTAATGAAAGAGAAGACTGGTGATGTCACATGAAGCAGAAATGATACACCCAGAAGAAATGGCAAAGAAGAAATAATATAGACCTTATAGAATGTGATTGAGAAGTAGTGAAGGAAGCAACATTTCGGGAGCAAAATAAAGATTGCACATGGCGAGAAGCACTGAAGAAAATGCAAAGCCATTTTACAAATGTAGAAGATGCAGTAACGCAAGTAGACAAAGTAATCAATCATAAGGCTGGCTACTTAGTGAATAGACTGCAGACGATGCGCCAGTGTGTGTATATATATATATATATATATATATATATATGTATAGGAATGTAGAGAATCCGGATGTTTCATGACGCATTTTAGCATACTTGGACCCCGTGAATGAAAGGGCTGGAAGTGTGGCGTAGCAGAATAAGAATAGCTGATGGCGAAGGAAGATTCGAGAAGGCTTGCCTGGCCTAGTGTCAAGTGTCGGGGCCACCGAGAGCCTGGTTATCTATTTCAGAAGATATATGAACATGAGAAGCAAGCCAAGCTCCTGTGTGAGGTGTAATATAAAAACACTGGCAGTGCCAAGGTTTCTTCATTTAATAGTATTAAATGAAATGTAGGCGCTCAAAACGTTGTCTCTAGTCACATGGTCAGATGAAAATAGACTTTGGGCGAGCTACACCAAGACCAGAAGATAAGGCCATGCCTTCACTCCCTTTTATTCTCAAGTGCAGTGAGTCTTTGCAAGGCCAAGTTCAAACAAAGTGATTGAATGGCAGACCACAGGAGTGATGATGGATGTTGGGCTAATTGGGTGGGGAGGCATGACCAGGCCAACCCCCCAGCACCTGGGGTACCAACTTGCGTGCTGCTAGCATGTGGAATATTCCAGAAGGGTACAAGCATGCCAACCAATTGTAGAGGGTCACGCATTAAGGAGCCCTATAGTTTGAGGAGCCAATGGTATATTGTGTATTAGTCTAACACGGAAGATGGCTTGCACTTGCTATGGGCTTAGTTGCCCATCTGATCGTAGAGACCCAATCACGACCCTATACCCCATAGAAAGTATATGTAGATGTTCCTATTAAGCCTATCATATCCCCTCATAGGATTTCTTATTTGTGCCATGTAGTATGACGTCACTTATGATGAGTTTTTACTATAAAGTGTTGTTTTTGTATGAAATGTTTTCGAGAACCCATTGACTGAGCTGTGCGGTGTCCGTTGATGTCAGTTGTACTCCCTGTTTTAATGACTTGTTATTAAAACAGTTAATGTTTGCCAACTTCCTGAGTCGGTCTGATTATTGATGTATGAGTAAGATCTGCATCCCCATCCATCTCAGATATTGTTACCTCGTCTTAAAGGACCCACACAGGTTCACTTGGTAGCAGAGAGAGGATGGTTTCAAAGACCCATCGATTAGTTGGCTATTAAAACTTCAAACATCAGGCGTCCTACGCCATTTAGCTGGAGGATCGCAAGGCTTCCTGTGGAGATCGGCTGATATAGAAATCTTGCAAGAAGACTGATACAGGTGGGACGGGCCCCTCTTTCACAAAATCCCTCCCGGTTTCCACAGTCTCTCAGCTGAGCAAATGCGTTGGTGCCGGTTGAGGAGGAGACAAACCCAAGTGTCAGGAGCCAAAAGGCGAATGGTGAGTGGATTGAGGGGACTTTCAAAAATTTGGGAATAGGGGATTGTGGTAATAAAAAGAAGTAATGGGGGTTGGTTGAGTAATATATGATGATGAGCATCAAGATGAGGAGCGTCTATATACGCCCAGAGTCCTACGCTCAAGTAGCATTTAGAAGCAGTCATTCCAAAGGCCAAAATGGGTACTTAGGTGGCACACGGACAAGGTCCATAAGAGGGAATGATTCACACTCCTATCAAAGTATTTTTAGGGGCAAGAGATAGCAGCGAAGAGCGCTGAGGAGATATATGTTGAAGTAGACTAGTTTGTCTGTTTTTTTGTATTTTTGTGTATTGAAAAATGTGAAGTGTCGAAGAGCGACAAAGATAGGCTGTGTTGAGTAGAGATCAAATGTTAAAATATTATTATCTATCTTTTTTGTCATTGTCGGCGCCAACCAAACAGGTTGATTGGAGTAAACTGAGAAGTAGAGGCTTTGATAGCCGACTGTTGGTGAGCACTCATATTTGTTATCTTTCAGAAATGTATTTTGTGTAAATCAATGGTAAGTATTGACAGTCAATTGAGACTTGTCATAATGGGGAATGTTACGTCACTGATGCATCTTTGTAAGCAACTGCCAAAACATGCACCCAAGCTCAAACAGGATAGTGCGGAATGGGTTAGCTGTCAAAAGCGGTTTTATAACACATGACCACATACTTGCATGCTGCGTACAGAGGGAAGGAATTGGAGAAAAGGCTAGCTAGTCTAGCGCTCTGGAAAATGTACCAGGAGGATCGAGAATATCCACCTTCTGAGGTCGGATGCTTAATCAGTGTAGGGAGGAAGGTGTGGAGCTTTCTGCTCCCCTTACCACACCCAAAGTAGATGGCGATAGTACAAAAGATAAAGGATTGTATCCATTAAGGGAAATAAAAGCGGCAACAGGATATAGTAATCCAATACATGAACCACCTGCTTATAGCAGTGATGAGGAGGTGATCGTTAAGGTCTTACAAGACAAAGCAGAGAAAAGCGAATGACCGAATGTATCCTTAAATATAGAATGAGAGATTAAGAGATGAAAAGGAGAAAAGGACAAAGCTGACGAGGTTATGCTCATACAGAAGAAATGGATGGGTGGACAGATACTGCTCAAGCTCGATGGGAAGAGTATCGAGGAAGCAAGGCAAACAGGATAGAAAAGAAAGGGAACCAGGGAAATGATTGAAAGAGGATGAATATAAAAGGAAGGATAGACAAAGACGAGAACAAATATATCAGGAGGAACAACTATGAAAGGAAGAAAAGGCAGAGGAGCAAAGAAAGTATGACAACATGCAGAGAGCAATCGAAGAACAAGACAGGCTAGATAAAAAGAGAGAAGAGGAAGAACAGAAATTACGCTATAAAAGGTTTCAAAGATGAAGAAACGAAGAGGTGCATAGAGCAAACGAATGAAGGGAAGAGAAAAGACAAGAGGATGAATGAGTTAGATGGGAAGTGAGGAAATGAAGGAAATTAGACAAAGAAATAGAGTGAAAAAGGAGAGAGAGGGCACACAATATTGATTGCATTGAGAAAGAGCTGATGAACCAAGTCCAGAAATATCATGGGGCGACATACAGGAGTTTTTCCCATCACAAGGAGCAATGCCAGGACCATCTAGGGTAAACCTAGGTGAGAATTATGAGATAGGAATTTTCGGAGATAGGATCGCTAAAGATTATCAGGAGATGAGAACAAAAGGTGAATCAGGAAGCAGGGGAAAAGAAGATCGATCTATAGTTGTCACGTCACAAGGTAAAGAAGGAAGTCTGTTTAGTCTCGAGCACAGAGCCTTGTCTTTAGACAGGCTGACATTAAACAGGTATGAGAAAGATGAAAGCCATACTTGTTGGGGACTGCATATGTTAGAGGAAAACAGTGAAACCTTCCGTGGGGATGAGGGAGAAAGTGCATGCGGTTGCAAGTTATGTTTGCAGACAGACAAGGAAGTGAGATGGTCAGATTTAGACCAACCTAAAGATAGGACGCCAGACCCCATGGTGTACCCAAAGTGACCTAAAGGATAATTGCATAGTGAAAGGGGGGAATCGCCACCATATGTGAACATGTTGAGGTCATTGCCAGGTAGAAGACAATCAGTAACCATTGTCCCTACTATGGATAGACAGACGATGGGAGCTGATTGCGGATTTGGGTTCATGCAGTTCCCGTTATTGGAGAAAGGTGGGGCCAGAACGCAGTATATTCCTTGGTCCCAGATGGACAAGGATAATTTAAGGTGTAAACTCCCTAGTTTAACGGCGGGTGCAGGAAAATGGATTTAGGAACTAAAAAAGATGCCAGAAGGAAATACTCTAGCCATAGGGATCTGTAAGTGTCTACTAAAAGCTATTCTTGGGGAAATGGCTGATGATATTTGGACGAGAGCAGGTTATTCAAGTGTCACAGCACAGAACATAGTGCATGACAGAGCACCATTTAATAATTGTAAGGTGGCTGTTTGGATAGCGCTCAGGGTACAGTATCCTGATACGTCAGATATAGGTGCAATTGTAGCACTTAAAATGAAAGATGATGAAGATCCGCTTGCTTACAGTCAAAGTATTCAGGAACGGTGGACCTTGGAAACGAGAGAGCCGTGGGGAAAATCAGTGCCAGTATTCTACCACATTCTGTGTCAGGGATTGCCAGTACAAGTACATAGACGTCTCAAGAAACTAGTCGGAATGGAACCGAAGCCATGGGCAGAGATACAGTTGACTATTGCGCATCATTGCAGGCTGCTACCAGAGAAAAATAAGAAGCAGGATGCTGGGAGGCTGAGTTAGTACAGAAGACATTGTTAAAGTACGCCGTAGAAGGAGTGGTACTGACAAGTGGAGAAGGGTTGGGAAGGCAGTAAGCAGTGGGTATGTCACAGGCGAATTATCAATGCTAAACAGATCAAGCAAGGAATGGGTTTTTGCTGTGAGGCAGAGGAATGGGTTTCATGGGAAGAGGCGGTTTTCAGAATAATCAAGGTGGCTTTCGAAATAACCAAGGCGGGTTTCAGAATATGCAGAATGACAATCAAAATATGCAAGGAGGGCAAATTAGAAGACTCCCTCCGATATGTTGCACGTGTTGAAGCCAAGGGTATGAACAAAACGGGCAATTCTCAAGTGGGGGGAACAGCTTATCCTCCAGCATATAGCTCACAACATTGGTACAGGTTTTCCCAAGATCAGACACTGTATCAAGCAAAAGCTTGACAAATGCAACAGGCTTTGCAAACACAGCAAGCACCATTGAATCCACCGCAAGGGCAGTCCCAGAACGCCCCCATGCAGATACAGCAAAGTGCAAACACAGGACAGTTATTGACACTTAGAGTAGGGGGTGCCACTGTCATTGGAGGAAGTCCTTTTACAGGCACGGGACTAAGCATGTACCTACAATAGGACAGCTCACAGGGCCACTTGATGTGTTCAGTACTATCGGTAAAGCCACATCATCAAGAGGAACCAAGGGTTGATTTTACCATAGGAGGCAAATCCTTTTCTTTTTTTAGTAGACACTGGGGCAACTCGCTCATACGAGAGGGAATATATCTGTTATCGAGAAATGTATAACGGTACTCAAGACAGACACCGGTTAATATTCTGGGCTGAAATCTAATGACGAAGTTAAATATGACAATCTCCTTCACTGATGATGGAATGGTATGTTCCCCTCCAGGGATACATTATTTTAATTTGGGCACATTTTTCATGGCGTTTACAGGGCAAATACCTCAGTGATGGATGCCATTAGAGCCAGAAGTCTTTCTGCATGGGGTACACATTGTGTTGACATCACTACCCGGCTTAATGGGAAAGGTTATGAGAATACCTGATGAGTTTTTGTTCAGGCCACAGATACCTATGGACAAAGAGGGGGGACAGATTATTCCCTTACAGCTGCAGGCAGCCATAGTGCAAGGGAAATTGGCCATGCTTGAAGGATTTGATGATGAGTGCAGGCCATGAAGAACGGTGATTGCCATTGGGGAAGGGTATAGATTGATTGACGTTACAGATGAAGATATGTTTAAAGATGATTTGTCAGACAATGTACTAGTATTTGAGATGAGTATTAGATATTGGATCAGAATAGAGAGAAGGGAGATCCCACAGCGAATGGGGACAGTGTGACAACAACCAGCATTCTTTTATAAGGACATGGAGAAAGTGCCTACATCCTTATGGACTACAGGCCCCTATGACGTAGACCTATTGAGGAGGGTGGGAGAAGTTAAGATTAAGCTGAAACCCAGAACAATTTTACCTCAAGCAAGGCAGTACCCAATGTCTCGAGAGGCAGATGAGGGTATTTTTAAGACTATATCTGCTATGATGGAACAGGGTATCTTGTTGACATCAGAGTCTCTGTGTAATACTGCTGGGTACCCTGTGAAAAAATAAATCAAAAGTGGGGTCATGGAGATCATTCAGGACATGAGACCAATTAACCAGATTGTAGAGGCAGAGTTTCCTTTGCTTCTGTATCCCCACATAGGCACGTTATTGCCCTGTGACTGTGTTTTTCTCAATCCCATTGCATAAGGACTCTCAAGACCTTACGTCTTTTACGTTTCATCAGACTAAACTGAAGAGTACTTGTTTACCCCAGGGGTACTGTGAGTCTCCATCGATCTTTAACCAAGGCCTGCAGATGGATCTAAGCAATAATGATTTGCCAAGTGTTGTTCTGCAGGACATAGATGGCATTTTAGTTTGCCGCACAACAGAAGATCAGTGCAGAAAGGATTCAGTTCAGTTGATGACTATCCTTGCAGACAAGTGTTATAAAGTAGATAAGGCGAAATTGCAATATTGCCAGGGGGAGGTGTTGTAAATAGACCAGTTAATCTTACATGATGGAAAGAAATTTACACCTGAAAGAGCTGATGCGATTATGAAAACTCCAAAACCACATACAATAAAGCAAATGCAGCAGTTTCTGGGATTGTGTAACTATGTTAGAGCATGGGTATTTGATTATAGTTCATACACGAGACCCCTTTTGCTGGCTTTAAAGAAAGCCCAAGTGAACAAGGAGAAAATAGAATGCAGGAAATGGAGGAAGGGTTTGAGGAGTTCAAAAAAGCAATTTGTACAGCCCCAGTTTTAGGAATTCCCAGTTACTCTGAGGAGTTCTTCCTTTTTTTCACACACAAATGGGACAGTTATGACTGCAGTACTTACACAGAGGAGTACACTTGGGTATAAACCTTTGGCATATTATAGTGGGATTCTAGATCCAGTCATGAGAGGACACTTTCCTTGTGAACAATCGCTGGCAGCAGCAGAATTTGCTATTGAGTAATCTACAAGCATTGTGATGGGGTGTTCTACGACGATGTTTGTTGAGCATGCATTGTTTGCTGTTTTGGAGAAACCTAAGGATACACTGACATCTCAGAGGGCTTCTGCGTATGAGGTAGTTATATCAAATTCAGCAATTAAAATATTCAGGTGTAAAACAGTGAACCCTGCTACTTCTGTAGAAGAACCTGTGACAGCGGATGGGCAAGTGCATGATTGCTCTAATTATGAATAGTTATATGACGAGATCACAAGGGTAAAGGCGAATGCTCTAGCAGGGCGGGAGGTTCTCTTTATTGATGGGTCATCAAAAATTGATCAAACTGATGGACAAAGGAATTCCGGTTCAGCTGTGTTAAGGCACAGAGCTAATGGGGAATTTGAAGTGGTAGCAAGTGCAAGACTGAGTATCACTTTTTGGAACAGGGTGCAGAATTGGTGGTGCTTAATGTCGTGCTCGAAAAACATGCAGGGCAGGATGTAACGGTGTATAGTGACTCCGCCTATGTGACATCAACAGTGCACACAGGGTTAGCACATTCGAAAAGGAGGGGCTACATCCAAGCAGATGGCACTCCTGTGCAGCACACTGCATTATTAGACAGGCTTATTAAAGCACTACAACTCCCAGTAGCCATCGCAATAGTTAAATGCCCAGCACATACTAAGAGAACTGACTTTATCTCACACAGGAACGAAGCTGCAGACAAAGAGGCCAAAAGGGTTGCATATTCTTCAGATATTTCTAGTTTTGATACTCCAGATGTAAGGAAACCATTTTACGATTATGATTGTAAATGAAGGGTTTAATCATTTGTCCAGAACGCAGTTGATTGAAGTTCAAGGTAGTGCTCCTCAGAAAGAGAAAGAGCTATGAACACTGAGGAGGTGTTCTTTATCCCCCTCTGAAGCATTCTGGTGACTGGACAGCACTGGAAAGCTGGTGATGCCTGTAGCCTTATTAAGGGTAATGTTAGAACAGCTACACTACCCTGCACATGTAACTAGGGAGTCTCACTGCAGCTATTGCAGAAGACTGGTTCATACCGAACCTCTTAGAACACGTTGCATTTTATGTAGTAAATTCCACTGTATGTCAAATGTTTACCGCTGGGCAGACATTGCAAACAATAAGAGGAGTAATTCCTCAGCAGAATGGTCCTTTTCAACATTTACATATATATTATGTTGACATGCTGCAAGTATGGAGTGGACATAGGTATATGATAGTGGTAGTGTGCCCCATTTCGAGATGGATTGAAGCTGGTCCATGTACACACCCTGATACTACTTCCGCTGCATTTAGTATTTAGTCTGAGAAGTCTTTCCTAGATGGGGAGTATGTGAGGTGCTGATATCCGACAATGGGCCCCATTTTGTTAATGAAGTATTTGAACAGATCAGTCTATTGCTTAGTATAAAACACAAGTTTTCTTCTGCTTATCACCCGCAAGCGAACAGATATGTGATAGACTCAACAGTCTTCTCAAAGAGAGAATTGCCTAAATGAAATTAACACTGATGAAGGGATGGCTGTATTGCCTGCCACTTGCATTATATGCATTAAGGAATTATCCGAGGTCGGACCACCACCTCACACCCCATGAGTTAGTGACAGGAAGGCAAATGAGAACACCCTGTCCCCTCCATCGAGGAGTAGAAGTGATGCCCAGACAACTGCAGAATTGTTAGGAAATTAGCTACTTGCGTATTTAACTTGTATGACTGCTAGTATCTATGTCATTTCAGATCAACTCAGGCGCAATGGGTGTCGGTCTCAGGACACAGATGAAGACCATTCAGCAACTGGATCAAAAAGAATTATCTGTTCTAAACTATTTGCTGGAGATCCCATTTTAATATGCAACTTCACTAGGAAGTGGCATGAGCCCCGATTTAGCAGACCATACACAGTGGAGCAGGTTACTCCATCTGCAGTAAAAGTCAGAAAAAGGCATGCCTGGATTTACTTGGGCAATGTGAAGCCATATGCTGGTGAGACCGGAACACCCCCACCCGATTCGGAAGCAAGATAAGAAGAAGCAGTTCAGCACGTGTATACTCGATCGATGACGAAGAAGAAGCACACTAAGATTGCTGATTAAATGAATGCAAGTGTGCATTTGGATTGTGGCTTACCCCGGACACTCTTTATAGATATTTTAACAGGAGTGCAAAAAGTAACTGTTCTAAAGCCACAGGAATCATGTCAATTTGGAATTTAGAAAGTGGTGGTATGCAAAAAATGCCAGATCTTGACTTCATATATGACGACTGGAAAAGGGAGCAGTTCTCTGATTCTTTCCTCACCAAGTTTCTCTTTGGGCAGATACATGGTTCTGTCTGATGTCGATATCCCTAGACTCCTTCTTGCTGTCTTTGTTTTTATACTCGGAGCTTACCCTGCTCTTGTTGGGAGTAGCACTGGCATTCACACTTTTGTGCAGGATCCTAAGAATGGCCCTGCGATTAGTAGATTGTTGGCAGCGATGATTGAGTAAATTCGGCAGCTACCTGAGCATCTATCAAGGCTGCCTGATTGAAAAGGTTTTTTCCTACCTTAAAAGTAATACACATGCATGATGTGGTTTATTGAGAATAATGCAGTTCCAGAAAGTGGGCAGACTCAATGACGTGTGGAGAGATACCACTGGTGGGGTCTTATCTTCTGGTGCATAATATATGTGTTCAGAACATCTATCATTGTTTTTCTGTTTTTGCTAATAGACGCTGCTGACCTTGCTGGTCCCAGAAAGGAAGGAGTTTCTTTGATTCTCCCACTCCAGTGACCTATGCAGAGCTATATGTTGGAAGGAGACTAAGGCCATATGTGATTACCCGTATACAAGTGACACATGTAAGGTCTCCTGTTTCTTTGACAAGTGTTCCTATGATTCCCCTTGTAGGAAGGTCTGTTTTTGATACGCTCTATGATCATTACGTACACACTCACTATAAAAGAAAGAGACCCAAGAGAAGAGTAACAGAAGATGATTATGAGTTAAATAATTATCTAGACAGTACAGCACATTTGGGTAACAACATGTGGTATCAACACATGAAGGAGGTAGGGAAGAGAACCTCTGAGGAGGGTTGTTATGTTTGTGCTTTCCTACATTATGCTATGGGGAAGTCTAAGATATTCACAGCTATAGAAATAGTCATCCAAACAGCTCATTGCCTGACTCAAATTGCACTCTGCCATGCAAGGGTGGAACAGCATCCTTGGTATGGGTGAAGGAATGGTCAGCCCCAGAAGAAGATGAAGATGATTATGTTCAAGATTTGACAACCAGAGCAAGAGCACATACCAGAGATCTAGGATCTATAAGATCTGAGCAGCCTGAAATGAAAGGAGCAGGAATCAGATGTGAGATAAATAAGAAGCTCAATTGCCAAGGAAAGACTGATGAAGAAATACGAAGATTCATGCAAGCAAAGATGCAGATCTGGGGAACAGTATTTTCTCCAGAGGGCTGGGTAGAAGGCATAGTCATATGCAGAGCTGTGGCAGTAACAGGACATCACAAACCAGTTATAGATCATGTGGAAAATGATGTAAACCTCTCTGGCCAAAACCTGCAAAGCTGCTGACTTGGGTCAAAAACAAAGGAGGCCCATTGCAGATAGTTCCTCTAGCTAATGCAGAGCTATGCTTCAGAAATAATGGCACATAAACATTGGAGAGAATCAGCAGTGCGGTTGAATCTTCGAAGTACCAGGAATGAAGGATGGAACAGTAGTGTAATGGATCAATACTGGGCCTGTGGATCAGAGCATACATGAAGCTGCCCAGAGACTGGGGAGGACTATGTTCTATAGTGCTTGTTCATGTTCCAGCATTAGTGATTCCAAAAAGTGATCTACACATTGGTGAGTTTCCAAAAGCAGATGCTCACCTGAGGAAGAGGAGATCAAGTGGATTTTTCAATTGAACGAGGAGGGAGAATCATTTCTCAGCTAAATCGATAGAAGCTTTCAACTCTATTCCGTATGAACACAGGTTGTTCAGCCAGACTTCAGCAGTGTTCGTGACAAGCTTCATGTCAGGGATGCAGACGATGGCTAATGCCAAATGGTTACAGATAACCAGATGAGAGCAATTAACGCTACCTTAAAGGGATTCAATGCTATCAAGGAAGAGTTGAGAGCCATACGACAGATAACTCTTCAGAACAGATATGTATTGGAAATGATTACAGCTATGGATGGAGGTGTTTGTGCCAATATTGGAGAATTATGTTGCACATTGGTACTTTCTTCCGATGAAGAGAATGGGACCTTGATAGAGGCCATAACAATGTTGACAAACTTGCATGTCAAGATGGAAGATGAAGTGGAAGACATTGTTGATGACAGATGGTTTGCGTCAATCTTCTCATGGGTTCCACAATGGATGGCGAATATCTTCAAGTTCCTTGGAGCCCTATTAGTGATGATCATGTTTGGGTTCTGTGTGGTCAGAATAATAATCAGACTATGCAAGAAGACAGCAAAGAAAGCGACATGAATGAAGATAATGATTGATGTTGAGTCTGGGTTTAGACCCAAAGAGCTGACAGATGAAGAAATCAGAGACTATGTAAAGGCCAGTATTCATGCACCTGAGGGAATGAAGTTCTTGTATCCAAAGAACCACAAGAAGTATGTGGGAAGATGGATCTACTGCAGCCCGAATGGACAATGCAGTCTCATGACCTGGAGTGTTGATCAACATGTGAAATCAACAGGAGGTCTGAAAGGAATAATGAAAATATGGACTCTAAAGAAACACTTCTCCAGGAAAGGATGTCTGGATGTGAAGGCTGATGGAAGAGTGATCGATAAATCAACCAGAGGGGGGCGTGTAGAGGAGAAGCCAAGTACCCCTACCGGAAGTCCCGCCCCCATCTTGCCTTTATGTTGGCAGCTGAAAATTGCGACAAGCGAAAGGCCATTAATGGTATCTATAGCACGAAGAGTCCTTGAAAGAAGGTATCCATTGAGAAAACCCTATATGTATCCACAGAGAAATGACAGTCTTCTGGGGGAAGTTCTGGATGGAGTGTCAAAGTGAATGAAAGAGAAGACTGGTGACGTCACATGAAGTGGAAATTACACACCCAGAAGAGATGTCAAAGAAGAAAGAATATAGACCTTATATAATTTGATGGCGAAGTAGTGAAGAAAGCAACATTTCGGGAGCAAAATAAAGATTGCATGTGCGGAGAAGCACTGAAGAAAATGCAAAGCCATTTTACAAATGTACAGACGCAGTAGCGCAAGTAGAATAGTGAATAGACTGCAGGCGATGCACCAATGTATATATATAGGAATGTATTGAATCTGGATGTTCTACGATGCATTTGAGCAACTTGGACCATGTGAATGAAAAGGCAGGAAGTGTGGTGCAGCAGAATAAGAATAGCTGACAGCAAAGGTAGATTCGAGAAGACTTGCCTGGCCCAGTGTCAAGAGTCAGGCCACCAAGAGCCTGGCCATCTACTCGAGAAGATACATGAACATGAGAACCAAGACAAACTGCTGTGTGAGGTGTAATGGCAAAACACTGGAAGTGCCAAGTTTTCTTCATTTAATACTATTAAATGCAATGAAGGAGCTCAAAACATAGTCTCTAGTCACATGGTCAGATGAAAATAGACTTTGGGGTGAGCTACACCAAGACCAGAAGATAAGGCCATGCCTTCCCTCCCTTTTATTCTCAGGCACAGTGAGTCTTCGCAAGGCCAAATTCAAACAAAGTAATTGAATGGCAGACGGCAGGAGTGATGATGAATGTTGGGCTAATTGGGTGTAGAGGCATGACCAGGCCAACCCCACAGCACCTTGGGTACCAGCTTGCATGATGCTAGCATGTGGAATATTCCAGAATGGTACAAGCGTGCCGACCAATTGCAAAGGGCCACGTATTAAGGAGCCCTATAGTTTGAGAAGCCAATAGTATATTGGGTATTAGTCTAACACAGACGATGACTTGCACTTTGGATGGGCTTAGTTGCCCACCTGGTCTTAGAGAAGCCAATCACGACCCTACACCCCATAGAAAGTATATGTAGATGTTCATAGTAAGCCTATCATATCCCCTAGTAAGTTTTCTTGTTTTTACCATGTAGTATGATGTCATTTGTGAGTTTTTACTATAAAGTGTTGTTTTTTGTGAAATGTTTTCGAGAACTCGTTGAGCGAGCTGAGTGTGGCTTCCATTGATGTCCATTGTACTCCTTGTTTTAAAGACTTATTACTAAACAGTTAAAGTTTGTCAACTTCCGGAGTCTGTCTGATTATTGATGTATAAGTAAGATCTGCATCCCCATCCATCTCATATACTGTTACCTCGCCTTAAAGGACCCACAAGGGTTCAGCTAGATACCACAACAATAAGTTTAAGGCAACTATTTAGTCTATTCTTTGTTTCAGTTTAGAAATTACATTGGCAATGTGTTTTAACCAGTCTTTTATTGGGAATAGAGTTAGTCTGTTTTCTATTTTGATCCAGTGAATGGCATCAGTACAACTCATGAGTATGATTACTATTCCAACCTTTATTTTTTATCAGGAAAGAGATGCATTATATAGTTCCATTTCTTTCTTCATTATCTTTCATTAGACTATCTGACATACACAAAAGCAATAGATAATCTTGCAAACACACCACATATAATTGTTTATATAAAAATGGCTGACTCAAAACATGTGAATTTCCAAAATAAATGTTGAACCTATGCACTGCATGATGGTAGATCACACTGCATGCACTTGTTGAATTTCTTTTAATTTAAAATAAAACACATTCTTTTGATCATATTTCACTGCATCTGAGATGAATCATAATTAAACAATCTATGTTCTTTAACTATTATTATTTACTTGTCAGTCAGTATTCTGTTTCTTTTATTGTTGGTTGTTGTAATGTCTTAGATGTGTTTTAATCCTTTTTGTTTTGTTTGTATGCATGTGATGTTTATATGGATTATATGTATCCACAATAAATAGAATACTGATTGAATGAACATCCTTTACTTAAATTGTATATTGAGTGATACACTTCAAACGTCATGTGCTTGAGAATTTGATTAATTACTCTGTTTACCAAATTGTTTTTTTACCAGATTAGCAGCATCGCCAGCATCACCAGATTTTCCTATTATAGGGCTGCCAACTAACATTTTATTTATTTATTTCATTTATTTATATAGCACAAAAGACGAGAGCCTGTACGCATGAGGGCGCTAAACAATACAAACATACATAAAACAGAAAAAAGAGGCAACCAGCGGATAAAACTGTTTGGTTGCTAGATCAAGAAATTAGCAGAACAGTGCTGTTTCAGGCCCTTCTTGAAAACAGAAAAATAGAAGCATGCTCTGAGATTGAGATGAAGCTCATTCCAGAGACTCGGGCTGCATGAGGGAATGACCCTCTTGTCACACAGGAGCATTTGGAACATTGCGTCACCAAAAGGGAGGTGTTGTTAAACTGCAAGCTTCTGTGTGCAGGCAGCCAATGGAGATGTTGGGCTAGATATTCTGGGCCCAAGCTATAGAGGCATCAGTGAGTTATACAATGGACATGGTACAGCATGCAGCTATGCGTTGGTAACCAACGCAAAGCCCTTCTGGCTAGGG
Source organism: Ambystoma mexicanum (assembly GCF_040938575.1). Taxonomy (NCBI): domain Eukaryota; kingdom Metazoa; phylum Chordata; class Amphibia; order Caudata; family Ambystomatidae; genus Ambystoma; species Ambystoma mexicanum. Next base: position 737,985,483 of record NC_090933.1, on the reverse strand, counting down.
AGGAATGATCTGCACTCACCAACCCCATTACCACATGCACGGCATTGTTCTAAACCACCTGAAGTCGGAAAGGTTCTCCTTTGGTTACCTGCAGTAAAAGGCTAGCACAATAGTCAAGCTTGGCCCCTATGATGGCACGTGCAATCGTAGCACAGTTGGTAATGCTCAAAAAGGGGCAGAGCTGGGCCAGTAGTTTAAGATAGTAGGACTAATAGGAGACAAGGCTGCTCACATGTGCTAGATAGATTTTGGTCATTAATGACTCCAAGGGTCTTGACCTTGAATTGGCTTTTAATTGAGCAGCCAGCTATGTTAAACTGGCAGTACTTCTGACCAATCTTTCATAGTTGCGGGGCTGTACCCACAACCATCAGCTCTATCTTTGAATCATTCAAGGCTAGTCTGTTCACCTGCTTCCAGGCTTGTATTTTTGCACACATGCAATTTAGGGCAGTTGATTCAGTGGTGTAGTCCCCTGATAGTGGGAAGAGGCACTGAGTATCATCAGCATAGTTTGCGTAGATGGTCCCTGTTGCATCCAGTTGTTTAAACAGGGGGAGCATGAAGATGTTAAATAATGTTGGAGATATACAGAAACCCTGCGGCACTCTGCATGAGACCTGGAAATTCTTCTGCCACTGATTCTTGGAAGAAAATTCTTGCGGTCCGGTTGGATAGAAACAACTGAACCCATTTAGCTGCTTTGGTAGAGAATTGTGCCATGTGGCATATTCTGTCCACAAGAAAGGTATGATTCACGAGATCAAATGCTGTGGACAGATCTAGTAGCACAAGCAAAGCTGAGTTCCCTTTGTTAAAAATCTCAAACATATTGGACTTCAGATCTAGAAGAGTCGACTCAGTGCTATCGGCTCGTCGAAAACCTGATTGTTTAGGCCCCAGAATCTTATGTTTAGACAGGAACTCCTCAATCTGTGTCTGTGCCACCTTGTTCTGAATCTTCAACAGGTACAGAACGTTTGTAATGGGCCGGTAGTTACTTGGCACATTCTGGTCAAGAGTGGGTTTCTTTATAAGGGGTGAGATCCAGGATTTTTTATGCTGATAGGGACAACACTCTCTTTAAAAGAGAGGTTAATGAATTTGGTAATGAGGGGGCCCAGTTGATTACCACATTCTTTGATTACTGAGGCAGTACAGACATCCCCCTTACAGTGTGTAGGTTTGAGCCTGCTGAGAACGCTTTTGCAGGTGTTGCTCAGAGATGGGTTGAAACTCAAAATTAACTGTGTCTACATTGTGGGGCACTGATGGCAGGGTCACATTAACTTCGGTGCTAGGGTGTATTTTGCTTTCTAGGTTTTTCTGTATATTTCCCATTTTATTTCTCATGGCTTGTTGGATGGATGTACACCAACTGTCATCCTCTACTGCCTGCACAGGAACTGGGCAAGGATAATTCAGTTCCATGAGAATGCTAAATAGTTCACCTGAGCTTGAAGTTGCTCCGGCGATACTATTGTCGTAATAGCACATTTTGCATTCGGTACAGCCTTTTTGTATGCTTTTGCTGTATTAGCAAGGATGATTTTGTCTTCTGCTAAATTAGTTTTTTCCCATTGCTTCAGTGCCTGAAGTGGAGAACAGTTTTTTATTTGGCTTGTCTTTCGATAGGTGAGTTTTTAAAGGAGCCAGATGATTGATGGCTCTTTCGAGAGTATCATTCTAGGCCTTAGCAATCTCTTTAGCAGAATTTAGAGAGTCTTAGTTCTTAATAGTGGCCGCAGTAAAGGGGGCCATGGTGTCCGATGTCAATTTGCACAAGTTCCTGCATGTTACCCTGATCGAATGGGGTTTAGATTTCTCACAACTTGGAAGAGACATATTCCAACCCAGTATGTAATGATCAGACAAAGAGCAGGGGTTGCACCGCAGATTGTGAATTAACAGGTTTGGGTTAGAACCCAATCCAGGATTCTTCCTTTAGTATGGGTAGGTGTTTTGACATTTTGCCTAAAACCCAGGTCACACAGTGTTTTCGTGACTAATGTAGATTGGGAGTCTGTTTTGTCTAATATTTATTAGGCTGAGAAAAGGCTCTAACTAACTCAGCTGCTGCACTGGATGACAGAAATAATAGCAGACCAAAAGGACACCATGTGTAGTACATGCCAAAAACGTGGCCTAGAAACTGCACTGCTTGCTGACTTTTGATCAAAAAGATTACATAAAGATCATGTTTTTTCAATATCACTCTTGCCATACACTTTAGCTAAGGTATCAAACAGAGAAATATGACAATATTTGGCTGGGTTTCCTCCATCAGCCTTATAGATAGTCATGATTTCTGCAGTTCAACAACATTTTGGAACCCATCATACTGCTATTCATCACATTAAAAAGCTTTACATTTAAACGTAACCAAAATCACTGCTTTTATTTCTTAAATATATTAATTGGAGGCCTGCCTTTAAGGACCCAGGACGGCTCCACCCTGTGTATGGACATCACTAAACTGCAATGTTGATAATTTCCAGGTTTCAACATATAACAGTTCTGTTAGCAGCCTAGATCCTGCTAAGCAACAGCAGATACCTGAAAAAGGCACAGAGCAGCGGAGGGCAAGATCATGACCTTGCATAGGGGTTTTGTTTTGTCTGTGGCCTTTTCAACATCTCTCTTTGCCCAGGGACCCCCTGGACAGCTATACAACAGTACAACTGGTAGCAAAACCTGACCTCTACTGAAGGAGAATGAAACATCAGCACCTATGACTTCTTACATTGATTCAACTACAGTTATTCAGCTATGTTAGGTCATGCACACAGAATCCTTTGTTGCATCTTATAACACAATCAGTAAAAATGTGGGTTAGTTCTTAAGCGCCACTGCTTTCAGGAGTGCCTCCCATCTGCTCTCTATCATTTCTTGTTTGTTTGTTTTTTTTTAAATTTATATAGCGCACGAACCCTCGTGTATCTGGGCGGATTACAACATTACATATACAGTTATAGGAGAAGAGAAAAACATAAACGGGAAATTAATTACAAGTGCATTGCTGATATGTGCTGAATTGACAGGTAGGTGCAATTGTTATGCTTCCTGCGAAAAGAGCCATGTTTTTACGTTTTTCTTGAAGCCATAGAAGGATGGTTCAGATCTTAGGTCGACAGGCAGGGAGTTCCATAGTTTAGCTGCAAGAAAGGGGAAGCTACTACCTCCTGCTTTCTGTATCTTAAATCTGGGAACTTTGAGGCAGTGTAGGTGTGGGGTTCTTGTTGGTCGTTCTGAAGTTTTTCAGGAGAATTGGCATGCCAGGTATTTAGGAGTAGAGTTGGAAACGCAACTGTGAGTGAGGGTTAAGATTTTGAGATTACTTCTGTCTTTGACTGAAAGCCAATGGGCATTGCGTCTTGCTGCTGATATATGCTGGGTTCTCGAGATGCTAAGCGCAGTTCTTATTGTGTCATTTTGTATTATTTGTAATTTTTTTACATTCTGCTTACTAGTCCCTAGATACAATGCGTTGCAATAATCTAATTTACATAGGATAAGTGCTCTTGCCAGTGTGATGCAGCTTGCTCTTGACAGAAATGGTCTGCATACATTGATTAGTTTGCATGTGTATGCCAGGGCAGAAGCTGTAGCATTGATTTGTCTGGTCGGGGTTAAGGCTGAGTTAAGATACATTCTCAAAGTTTTTAACTCCTTGGACACTTGTATGTTGTTGCCGTCTATTTTGAAAGAGTTGAGTTGGTTCCCTAGCTTATTCAGTTTTGCCTGGGAGCCAATGAGAACTAGCTCTGTCTTTTCATTGTTCAGACAGAGACCACGAGTGGCCATCCATGCTTGAATAGTGAGGTTGATTTTATTGAGTAAAGTCGAGTCAATGTCATAGTCAACTGTGATGGGGATGAAGATATGGGTGTCATCTGCATAGTTAGTGTAAGTGACACCCAGACTGTCAAGACCATCAAATAGGGGCTTGGTAAAGGTATTGTAAAGCGTTAGAGAGACACAAGACCCCTGAGGTACTCCACTGGTGACCGGTGCAGGCTCTGCCGATGCAGTAGGTGTGAATAGCCTCGTGGTTCTATTGTCTAAGAAAGATTGTATCCATTCAGTGGCTATGGAGGAGAAATAGGCAGCCGTTGTGAGGTGATTACAAAGTACGTTATGATTGACTAAATCAAATGCTGCCTATAGGTCTAAAAGAAGAAGGAGCGTTAGCCTACCTTTATCCTTTAGCTCATCCATCTGTCTTTTAGATCTGTCAAGGCTATTTCAGGACCTTGTTTGGGTCTAAAGCCTGATTGTCTCAGACCAAGAAGATTATTGGATTCAAGATGAGCCTGAATTTGTTTGTAAATATGCTGCCCTATCTAGGATTTTCAGGAGGAAAGGTACTGTGGTTATTTGCTTATAATTGGTCGGAATGTTAGGATCAAGGCTTGTTTTTTTTAATAATGGGAGGACCCATGCATCTTTTAGATTAGTACGGATGGTGCACGTTTTTTCGAAGGATGCATATATTAGAGTAGCAATGAAAGCACTAGTTCCCTAGCTGCCTCTTTGACGATAGATGCTGGGCAGGTGTCCCCCTGGCAACTGGACAGTTTGAGGCTGGTTAGTATGTCTATTACATCGCAGATGGAGACCGGGACAGATTTAAAGAGGTTACATGGTTTTGTCGATGTCGCCTGCAACTCCAATGGGGGCAGGTCCCCTGAGAGACTCACTTTCTTTGTTTCAATTTTCACTTGTAGAAGCAACATTTTCTCAAGGAGAGTAGTTTGAATATGTGTGCACCAGGTTGTGTCTTTTGTGCAGGTTTCTAATGGTGGTATGGGGGATTCTAACTCTCTCAGGATAATGAATATTTTTCATGTGCATGAGTTAGCTTTATTTATTCTATCATTGTAGGTATCACTTTTTGTTTGAAGGATGTCATTTTTGTAGGTCATAGAGCTTTCTGAAAGTTTTTCTTTGTTCTGTGCTGTAGAGTTATTTCTCCACATAGATTCAGCACTTCTTTTTTCGTTACGTAAGGCTTTGAGATTGGGAGTGAACAAGGAGTTTAAGAGTGCTCGAGGCTTTGATTTGCCCATTTTTAAAGGTGTTATTTTGTCAATAGCTTGCTGTTGGTTTTATAGTTCAACTAGTGCTGAGGGGTCTGTGCAGGAGTTGGTGAAGTTGGTGATAGGTTGGATTAAAGGTAATCATTTACACACAGTTATGTTGCTATTGTTTCTGGTGAGTGTGGGAGGCATCAGTGAGCTAAGCAGATTGGATTGCAAGCTGTCTTGTAGGATGAAAGATATGATGTGATGATCAGTCCAGGCCAGGGTTCATTGGATAGGATATTGGTGTCACAGTTGAGGTCTGCTAACCAGTCTAGAATTCTCCCTTTGTTATGCCTACGCATGTTATGGATTCAGTGATGGTATTGGCAAGTACTAGGGTGTTCACATTGTTCGTGTTGTGGAAGCCTAGAGTAAAGTCTGCCAGTGACATAATTTGTGATCCTGTTTTGGTGTTCACCATAAGTAGCTAGGTGAGGTCTTCCTTGGAGGTTGAAATTGGGCCTGGAGGTCTATATGTAAGGTGCATAGTTATCGTGAGTGAAGCTGTGAGTGGTAGTTTAACTGACAGGAGTTCTCCCGAGGGAAAGGAAGATTGGGTAGGACATGTAGTCCAAGCTTAGTTTTGGCGATAAGGGTGATGCCATCACCTCTAGAGGTTTCTCTGTCTAGCCTGAATATGGTGTAATTTTCTGGTATGGCTAGTGAGAGAGTTGGTCTTGCTGTGGGGTGAAGCCAAGTCTCCGTTATCGCTAGGAAATCAAGTTGATTTAGTACTATGAGGTCTGCAATGTCTAAAGCGTGAGCTATCGAGGATCTGGCATTTATGAGCGTGCCCTTGATTGGTGAGGTGTCATTGTCAGAAGTATTTGATGGTGGGATCACAGTTGTCTGTGGGGTGGGATTGTTTTAGGTATGTTGTTGTCTGACTGAAACTTGTTTTTACTCCTAGGCGAGATTTAAATGCAAGTTTGTACTCCACTGTTAATTGTTAAGGTTGGTTGGTGTAAGTGATTTCAATCCGGCACACACCCAAATCAATGCCTAGTGTGTAATGCACAACTGAAATCCTTATTTATTTTTGTCTAAAAGTTCTTTATTCTGAACGATGTAGCACTCATATCACGCCCCTCTCCTGGAACATCCCCCGGTCACACTGAAGCAGGAATCAGGCTGGTTTGCAAAGTTAAAATATTTATTTATGTTTTTACAATTTAATCACACTATGTTTTAATGGGTACACAATAATCACCAATGGGATGATGTAACACTGAATAATCTCTTTAATACACAAGGAGTAATAGTGAGCAAACAATTCAGCAAAGAAATAATACGTTTGTGTGTGTGTGTGTGTGTGTGTGTGTGTGTGTGTGCATATCAGATAGCACTTAAAGGTTCCCCCTGGACATCCCTTAACCCCTCATTTTGACAATGTAAAGAGATAGGAGGAGAGAGCAGGTATTCCGGAATGGCAAAATTCAAACAGAATATCAATCCCACTTTGCCCCAGCAAACACAAGAGTAAAACGGAATTCACTGTCAAGCTGTCCGAATGGCTTTTAAAGTTATCTTAGAATGGACTGGGCAAAAACACTAATATGGCCAAAATTGCTGAAATTGCTATAAATTATTATGGGAGCCGCTTTGGATGGTTGCGCACAAACACAAGCAATGATTGAATACCAAGAAACAATTTGAAATCTTAAAATTGAAGTCGGAAGCACTCAAAAGCTGTTTTACACATGTCAGAATTTCCCAAAAACGAAATTTGCGGCAAACTTTTCACTGTGCGATAATGGCAATAATGGGAGAACCATATGGATTTGGGATGTGGTTTTAGATGTGATGTGATGTGGATGTTAGCTACAAGCAGAAGTTGAAATTTTGTTTCTAGCACAAAATTGAGGAAGTTATAGACATTTTAGTGGAGATTGTTTTTTCAAGATAGGCGCAAGAAGGGAAAACAGGAATGCACTTTTAAAATGACAAAAGATTTTGTTACCCTAGGGGATGGCTATGAACAAAACGAATACCCTACAGGAACACAGCCACTTGATCAGGGTGACTGCCTGCAGAGGAAACTCGCCTTTTTCAGATGAGAAAAGATCAGCACAGAGATAGTTTAAGCAATACTAGCACAGGAGGAAGATAGTTCTGGAATTTGAGGCCTAGCTGAAATGGTTCAGCTATGCAATGGATTTCTGCTTTGCCAAGTTTCTGGAGTTCTGGAGTCTGGAGCAAGGAAGATGTAAAGTTCATTAGCAGGGTGCTCCTCCAGCATCGGGATAGTGAGTGTATCTGTCTGTCCTTCTGAGTGGTGAGCTGTATCTATTTATGCTATGATAAAGGGGTGTGTGGGCTGGTTTATCCTAAACTCGCCCCTTTGACAGGTAATTGGGTCAGAGTCTCCTCTCTGCCTTGATAGGAGGAGAAAAACAGTGTGTCACATTTATGGTGTGATTTTATGAGGCTGAGGATCCACCCCTGACCCCTTAAACACAAAATCTACTTTTGGCACCATACATATTTACACATGTGCAACCTCTATAAGAATCACATATACAGATTACATATTTTATATAGCAGCTATCCCTCCAAACCCCGTAGTTGTGGGATCTTGTCTCTTCTGTTCACAGAATTTTGCCCTTTTCATCAGGAACACAATGTCCAATGTATAAGCAAATTTCTACAAGTGTGTGCGTTTAACATGGGCATAAGTGTATAAAGTTTCATACTTCTAGCAGCAATACATTTTGTGTAAAATCACATTTTCTGCCGTTTCTTTCCAGAACATGTCACACGATTTTGCCGCTTCTTGAAATGTTCCCCCCATGCCGGGTGAAGATCCTGTCTGTGTTACATCATCATCGATATCACTTCAAAACAGTCCTTGGGGATTGGTCCTAACAGTTTGTTACCTAAATCTATGGAAAAATGTTGGTCATCAACCGCCATTCCAATAATGGTGCCTGCGCCCAGAGTGATACTCTTTAGGTTGCTGTTATCCAACTCTATTGGAATGGTGTAATGTTCTATGTTGACTAGTGGTGTTGGTTTTACCCCCAACGCTTGCTGTTGAAAATGAGCATTAAGATGGACATAGGCGTCAGGATATTTCAGTTTCTGTCCTCATTTAATTTTTACTTCCAGTGAGAAGTGTCGGGTCCGTTCTGGGATGGTGACTTTCTCTCCAATCTGAATCTCAACTGCATATGGCAGCAGTTGTGCTGACCGAAATGCTTTCTCTGGGTCATCAAAGTCCATTGGATTACCCGCTAATCGGGACCAAGCTTTGAAGTTCATGATGTCCAAACTAATGGCAAAGCGATTGAGAATGTCACTGCCTAAATAAAATGCAGCAGGGACATCTTGCACGACCCAACAATTATGGACTATGCTCTTGTTGCCTATGGAAATTTTGAGCATACACCTGCTAGGCAGGAGATGTTTGGAATTGGGTGTTTCCCGTGGTTAGGATAGTTCGGGTACCCCTCCACCCTTGGCCTCCCCTCTCCCGGATTCGGCTGTCTTGGCTCAGGAAAGTGAGGAAAGAAAGAAGGGTTGTTTTGGGGGTTGAGGTTTGGCGGGTTACGGGCAAAGAAATTTGGTCTGGCATTTGGGGGATGACTGCCCTCATGGGGAAAATGAGGCAGGAAGTTTCCTGGGTTTCCTGCTGTCTGGTTGGATTCCCCCCCCCTTGGGCTGGCGGAGTCCACACATAGCCCAGGATGGGTCTATTTCCCTTGTAGCGTGGGCTGATGTAGTCAGGGGAGTTTGGGGTACCATTTGTGGGGTTACCTCCCTGGCTCCCCGTTTGGGTTTGGCTCGAGGGCCTTCTGGGTTTGGGGTTGGTCGGATTCTGTGCGGGAGAGTTTTTAGGCCCCCCATCTCCAGATCTAAAATGGGGGAAACCTTCACCTCCGCCACCTTAGCAGCAGCAGGGGTGGTGGTCGGTTTGGGGCTTTTGGTAATATTTTTACTTTCCAACGGCTTCTGTACTTCATAGATGCGCGTTGCTTGTTCAATGACCCAGTCTAGTGATCTTTTCTCATGAAAGTCCCTCACTAGCTGGGACATAATGTACTTAGGGAGAGCATGAAAGAAGGTGTTCACAAATTCCTTACTGTCAATGCGCACCGTTCTAGTGGTCTGCGCAAAGGCGCGTTTCAATTCCTGAACAAATTCTTGTGGGGCCTGGTCTTCCCCACATTGTAAGTTGTAGGCTTCCTTGCAAGCTACTTGAGGGTTCCTATGAATGGAAAAATGTTTCAAGATGGCCAGCCCATAGGTGGACCATCTGGAATGTTTCTGATCCTCCAGCCCCGCAAAGAAGCTGGAGTAATCAGGAGAAAACGTCCACTTTACGTACTGAATACAGCTTTTGCTCTCCTTTAGATGGAATGTCTCCATCATCTGCTCAAATAACTCAAGGTGCTCCCAAACTGAATATTTGGCATGTTTGTGGTAGGGTGTGATGACTCTCCTAATAGCTTTTATTTGATTAGGGGATCCTTGAGTAAAGCCGTCTTAACTTTGTTGGCCTTTTTAGTTCTGGTCACCCTGGTCCACTCATCCTCTGACTCAGAGGCAGTGCTACCAGAGGTGGCTGTCTGGTCTTCTAGACACTCCCGGATTCTGCGAACTTGGGAATGGCTGTCAGAATGTGGGGGCCTAGTCTCTAGGGACCTGTGGCACTCAGAAGAGTCTTCTGACTCTTCCTTCCTCCCAGGATTGGTTGAGTACCTCCCCCACTGTCCTAGCTTGGAAGAAGTTTTTAGTATGCTCTTGGTGGGACTGGTCTTGTGGAATTCCCCACCAAATGTCACTGCCTGATATCTTGGTAAGTTATATTTCTGAGGAGCCATTTCTCTGATTCTCCCCTCACTGGAGTCTCCCTGATCAGAAAAGATGGCCCTAGCACTTGGGAAGCTCTACATAGATGTCAGTCAATCCATTTCTGGAAAGCGCTGACCTATTAGCCCCATATTTCCCATTGTGTTGAAGTCTACCATCCTCGTGGCCCTTGGTTCATGTGAGCCAGTGGACATGGGAGTGGCAGAGTCCATGGAATTGAAAGGATTAAAGTCTCTGGTGAGAACAGAGTTCCTGAGGTTATGCTCAGGGTTTCCCTCTCCCATCTGACCTCATCCCTCTCAGCCCCTACTCCCTGATGGCATGCAAGAATCTGGCACTTTTGTTCTTCTATTAAGGCCTTACTGGTTTCTATTAGTTGTTCCTCCATGGCTATCTGTCTATGGGGCCTGTCATCTTTTTAACAGAGAGCCTCATTGTCTCTCTGTGCTTCCTGTCTGCTTTGGGAGTATTTGGCCAACTTTTGCTGCAGGAGACTCACCTCCTGAGTTCTGTCCTTACTGGCCTGATCATTCTTTGCCAGAGTATCTTCCACCCTCCTGGTGTGCTCTAACAGCTTTTCGTAGTCCATTTTGAGTTCACCCAGTCCCTGAAAGGACAGGTGATTTTCTTACACCTTGGTTTTTAAATGGCTGTCTAAAAAAAGGCATCCCTTTCCTGAATTAGAGTATCACTCTGTGCAGCCAGGTTGTCTCTTTGTTTTTTAAATGCCCCAGCTTTCGGAGCTCTTCATCAAACTCTGTTTGTGATTCAAGGTCTTTGATAATCAATTTGTTATTTTCCTCTTTTACTTGGTCTATCTGGTCTTGTTAGATGTGGAGCTGATCTGCACAGGCTCTGTTAAACGTTTATTGTTGCGCCAGTTTTTGTTGGCTCTGTTTTAAAGAGTCCAACCTTTCTTGACACTCTTTTTGCAGTGCCAGTAATTTGGTATCTTGCTCTACCTTCTCTTGCTGCAGGAGATCCAGATTTTCCTTTAATTTTGTCAGGTACTGTCTTTGTTTCTCTATCTGAATCTTGGTTCTTTTGTAGCCTTTGCTCTTCAGAGTCCATATCAGTTTGGGTTTTCTCTAGGGATTGTACTTGTCTCTATGCCAGATCTAGGTGTTTGTGATATTTTTCCTGTATTACTCCAATGTGGAGGTATAGGTAAGCTGCTATTTTGGCAAGTTTACATTGTTCTTCTTTTACTTTTGGGGCCATATACAATTCACTAAGTGCCTGGTGTAATGGTCCCTGGTCCTGCCATGCATCTAATTATATGGCAGTGATTTGTTGTTTGATTTCCTGCAACCAGACATTCTCATCCTGCTCTACCCATTCACCCCTGACAACCAATTTGTGCAGTAGGTGTTCTTTTGCCATATTGATTTCCAATAGCGACGCCATTCTGTAAATATAAATTTGCTTCTGACTTATCTCAGGGTTATTTTTACTTTTGCAAAAAAGGCCCAAATCCTTTGGGTATTTCTATTGAAGGGTGTTTTACAGAGTAGCACAGTATGGTATCCCAACAAGGTGTATGTACCCTGTCAGTTAGCACGCTGTGTTAGACTGTCACAAGTGGTATGTATAATTCAGGATCTCGTGACGAGCCCCCAAGCTGTAAGTGATTTAAATCTGGCACACACCCAAATCAATGCCTAGTGTGTAATGCACAACTGAAATCCTTATTTATTTTTGTCTAAGAGTTCTTTATTCTGAATGATGTAGCACTCATATCACGCCCCTCTCCTGGAACCCTGGTCACACTGAACCAGGAATCAGGCTGGTTTGCAAAGTTAAAATATTTATTGATGTTTTTACGATTTAATCACACTATATTTTAATGGGTACACAATAATCACCAATGGGGTGATGTAACACTGAATAATCTCTTTAATACACAAGGAGTAATAGTGAGAAAAACAATTCAGCACAGAAATAATACTTGTGTGTGTATGTGCAGATCAGATAGCACTGTGGTTAAAGGTTCCCCCGGCACACCCATAACCCCTCAATAAACAATGTCAAGAGATAGGAGGAGAGAGCAGGCATTCCGGAATGGCAAAATTCAAACAGAATATCAATCCCACTTTCCCCTAGCAAACACAAGAGAAAAACGGAATTGACTGTCAAGCTGTCAGAATGGCTTTCAAAGTTATCTTAGAATGGACTGGGAAAAAACACTAATATGGTCAAAATTGCTATAAATTCTTATGGGAGCCGCTTTGGATGGTTGCGCCCAAACACAAGCAATGATTGAATACCAAGAACCAATTTGAAATCTTAAAATTCAAGTCGGAAGCACACAAAAGCTGTTTTACACGTGTCAGAATTTCCCAAAAATGAAATTTGCGGCAAACTTTTCACTGCGCAATAATCGCGATAACGGGAGAACCGTATGGATTTGGGATGTAGAAGTTCAAATTTTGTTTATAGCACAAAAACGGAGGAAGTTATGGGTGTTTTAGTGGAGGTCGTTTTTTCGAGATAGGCGCAAGAAGGGAAAACAGGAATGCACTTTTAAAATGACAAAAGGTTTTTTTACACTAGAGGATGACTATGAACAAAACAAATACCCCACAGGAACACTGCCACTTCATTGGGGTGACTGCCTGCAGAGGAAACTCGCCTTTTTCAGATGAGAAAAGTTCAGGGCAGAGATAGTTTTAGCAATACTAGCACAGGAGGAAGATAGGAGGGATTGGACAGAGGCAATTTAAAAATTCTCCTAACAAAACAAGTTCTGAATACAAGAAAGGATGGGTTTAAGATAGAGATTAACTAAGCAAGGTACATATGCTAGTGACACAGTTCTTTCTATCTATCGATACTCACTAGATATGTTTTTAAACGGAACTGTTAGGATTCAGGTCCGTCAAGATTCTGGTCAAGGAATTGGATCTGGTTCTAAGACAGACACCTTGGCACATCGGATTGGATCTGCAATCATTAAGGCCCTCTGGTCACAGCACGGCACAGGACTGGACTGGATCTGCAAAGGCTCTGGTCACGGCATGGTACAGAACTGGATTGGATCTGCCCTTCTTGGTTCTGATGATAATTCTTTTAGCAGGCAAGCAGTACAGCACAGCCCAGCTGTATTTTGATGCTTCTCCTTAGGTTTGTGGGATTCTAGTTCGGGAATTTGAGGCCTAACTGGAAATGGTTCAGCTATGCAATGGATTTCTGCTTTGCCAAGTTTCTGGAGCCTGGAGCAAGGAAGATGTAACGTTCATTAGCAGGGTGGTCCGCCAGCATCGGGATAGTGAGTGAATCTGTCTGTCCTTCTGAGTGGTGAGCTGTCTCTATTTATGCTATGATAAAGGGGTGTGTGCGCTGGTTTATCCTAAGCTCGCCCCTTTGACAGGTGATTGGGTCAGAGTCTCCTCTCTGCCTTGATAGGAGGAGAAAAACAGTGGGTCACCTTTATGGTGTGATTTGATGAGGCTGAGGATCCAACCCTGGCCCCTTGAACACAAAATCTACTTTTGGCACCATACATATTTACACATGTGCAACCTCTATAAGAATCACATGTACAGATTACATATGTTATATAGCAGCTATCCCTCCAAACCCCGTAGTTGTGGGATCTTGTCTCTTTTTTTCACAGAATTTTGCCCTTTTCATCAGGAACACAATGTCCAATTTAGAAGCATTTCTGGAAGGCGCTGACCTATTAGCCCCATATTTCCCATTGGGTTGAAGTCTACCATCCCCGTGGCCCTTGGTTCATGTGAGCCAGTGGACATGGGGGTGTCAGAGTCCATGGAATTGAAAGGATTAAAGTCTCTGGTGAGAACAGAGTTCCTGAGGTTATGCTCAGGGTTTCCCTCTCCCATCTGACCTCATCCCTCTCAGCCCCTACTCCCTGATGGCATGCAAGAATCTGGCACTTTTGTTCTTCTATTAAGGCCTACTGGTTTCTATTAGTTGTTCCTGCATGGCTCTCTGTCTATGGGGCCTGTCATCTTTTTCACAGAGAGCCTCATTGTCTCTCTGTGCTTCCTGTCTGCTTTGGGAGTATTTGGCCTGCTTTTGCTGCAGGAGACTTACCTCCTGAGTTCTGTCCTTACTGGCATGATCATTCTTTGCCAGAGCATCTTCCACCCTCCTGGTGTGCTCTAACAGCTTTTCGTAGTCCATTTTGAGTTCACCCAGTCCCTGAAAGGCCAGGTGATTTTCTTCCACCTTGGTTTTTAAATGGCTGTCTTCCTGGCCTAAGTCGTCCCTTTCCTAAATTAGAGTACCACTCCGTGCAGCCAGGTCATCCTTTTGTTTTTTAAATGCCCCAGCTATCGGCGCTCTTCATCAAACTCTGTTTGTGATTCAAGGTCTTTGATAATCAATTTGTTATTTTCCTCTTTTACTTGGTCTATCTGGTCTTGTTAGATGTGGAGCTGTTCTGCACAGGCTCTGTTAAACGTTTATTGTTGCGCCAGTGTTTGTTGGCTCTGTTTTAAAGAATCCAACCTTTCTTGACACTCTTTTTGCAGTGCCGGTAATTTGGTATCTTGCTCTACCTTCTCTTGCTGCAGGAGATCCAGATCTTCCTTTAATTTTGTCAGGTACTGTCTTTGTTTCTCTATCTGAATCTTGGTTCTTTTGTAGCCTTTGCTCTGCAGAGTCCAGATCAGTTTAGGTTTTCTCTAGGGATTGTATTAGTCTCTTTGCCAGATCTAGGTTTTTGGGATATTTTTCCTTTATTACTCCAATGTGGAGATATAGGTAAGCCGCTATTTTTGGCAATTTTACATTGTTCTTCTTTTACTTTTGGGGCCATATACAATTCACTAAGTGCCTGGTGTAATGGGCCCGGGTCCTGCCATCCATCTAATTCTATGGCAGTGATTTGTTGTTTGATTTCCTGCAGCCAGACATTCTCATCCTGCTCTACCCATTCACCCCTGACAAACGTGATCTTTTGCCATATTGATTTCCACTAGAAACGCCATTCTGTAAATATAAATTTCCTTCTGACTTTTCTCAGGGTTATTTTTACTTTTGCAAAAAAGGCCCAACTCCTTTGGGTATTTCTATTGAAGGGTGTTTTTACAGTGTAGCACAGTATGGTAGCCCAACAGGGTGTATGTACCCCATCAGTTAGCACGCTGTGTTAGACTGTCACAAGTGGTATGTATAATTCAGGATCTCGTGACGAGCCCCCAAGCTGTAAGTGATTTAAATCTGGCACACACCCAAATCAATGCCTAGCGTGTAATGCACAACTGAAATCCTTATTTATTTTTGTCTAAGAGTTCTTTATTCTGAACGATGTAGCACTCATATCACAACCCACTCCTGGAACCCCGGTCACACTGAACCAGGAATCAGGCTGGTTTGCAAAGTTAAAATATTTATTGATGTATTTACAATTTAATCACACTATGTTTTAATGGGTACACAATAATCACCAATGGGGTGATGTAACACTGAATAATCTCTTTAATACACAAGGAGTAATAGTGAGCAAACAATTCAGCACAGAAATAATACTTGTGTGTGTGTATGTGCAGATCAGATAGCACTGTGGTTAATGTTTCCCCCGGCACACCCCTCAACCCCTCAATAGACAATGTCAAGAGATAGGAGGAGAGAGCAGGCATTCCGGAATGGCAAAATTGAAACAGAATATCAATCCCACTTTCCCCTAGCAAACACAAGAGAAAAACGGAATCGACTGTCAAGCTGTCAGAATGGCTTTTAAAGTTATTTTAGAATGGACTGGGCAAAAACACTAATATGGCCAAAATTGCTGAAATTGCTATAAATTCTTATGGGAGCCGCTTTGGATGGTTGCGCACAAACACAAGCAATGATTGAATACCAAGAACCAATTTGAAATCTTAAAATTCAAGTCGGAAGCACACAAAAGCAGTTTTACACGTGTCATAATTTCCCAAAAATGAAATTCGCAGCAAACTTTTCACTGCGCAATAATCGCGATAACAGGAGAACCGTATGGATTTGGGATGCAGAAGTTCGAATTTTGTTTATAGCACAAAAACTGAGGAAGTTATGGACATTTTAGTGGAGGTCGTTTTTTCGAGATAGGCGCAACAAGGGAAAACAGGAATGCACTTTTAAAATGACAAAAGGTTTTTTTACACTAGAGGATGACTATGAACAAAATGAATACCCCACAGGAACACAGCCACTTGATCAGGGTGACTGGCTGCAGAGGAAACTCGCCTGCCTTTTTCAGATGAGAAAAGATCAGGGCAGAGATAGTTTTAGCAATACTAGGACAGGAGGAAGATAGGAGGGATTGGACAGAGAGTTCAGGCAATTTAAAAATACTCCTAACAATACAAGTTATGAATACAAGAAAGGATGGGTTTAAGATAGAGATTGACTAAGCAAGGTACATATTCTAGTGACACAGTTCTTTCTATCTATCGATACTTACTAGATATGTTTTTAAACGGAACCGTCAGGATTCAGGTCCGTCAAGATTCTGGTCAAGGAATTGGATCTGGTTCTAAGACAGAAACCTTGGCACATCGGATTGGATCTGCAATCAGTAAGGCCCTCTGGTCACAGCACGGCACAGGACTGGACTGGATCTGCAATGGCTCTGGTCACGGCATGGTACATAACTGGATTGGATCTGCCCTTCTTGGTTCTGATGATAATTCTTTTAGCACGCAAGAAGTACAGCGCAGCCCAGCTGTATTTTGATGCTTCTCCTTAGGTTTGTGTGATTCTAGTTCTGGAATTTGAGGCCTAACTGGAAATGGTTCAGCTATGCAATGGATTTCTGCTTTGCGAAGTTTCTGGAGCCTGGAGCAAGGAAGATGTAACGTTCATTAGCAGGGTGGTCCGCCAGCATCGGGATAGTGAGTGAATCTGTCTGTCCTTCTGAGTGGTGAGCTGTCTCTATTTATGCTATGATAAAGGGGTGTGTGCGCTGGTTTATAATAAGCTCGCCCCTTTGACAGGTGATTGGGTCAGAGTCTCCTCTCTGCCTTGATAGGAGGAGAAAAACAGTGTTTCACCTTTATGGTGTGATTTTATGAGGCTGAGGATCCAACCCTGGCCCCTTGAACACAAAATCTACTTTTGGCACCATACACATTTACACATGTGTAACCTCTATAAGAATCACATGTACAGATTACATATGTTATATAGCAGCTATCCCTCCAAACCCCGTAGTTGTGGGATCTTGTCTCTTTTTTTCACAGAATTTTGCCCTTTCCATCAGGAACACAATGTCCAATTTATAAGCAAATTTCTACAAGTGTGCACGTTTAACATGGGCATAAGTGTATAAAGTTTCATACTTCTAGCAGCAATACATTTTGTGTAAAATCACATTTTCTGCCGTTTCTTTCCAGAACATGTCACACGATTTTGCCGCCTCTTGAAACGTGCAGCCAAAATTTAGATTCACAAATCTGTTACTGCTATATTTTACACAATTTTCACTGGCAAATTATAAGTCTTTTAAAAAGTGTTCTTTGTGAAGGTTCAGCCACAGATGGTTGTTTGTCTCCGCCTCCTTCTGTCACCCTGCAGTTCAGAAGCAGTGTCCTCCCTGTTTGCTCTTGGCAGAGGCCATTTACAACTGTCCTCACACCCCGCATTTCCTTAGTGGCAGCTGTTCATTGTTCCCTTTTGCCTCTGTAGAACAGGTTCTTTCCAAACCCTATAATTATCACTTTGGTGTGATTTCCTGGTGCAGGTAAAGGCCATTCTTCTGTGGAGAAGCCTAATATTCCAGTTTGGTAGCTTTTAGCCAGGCTTGATTTAATTGTTAATTATGTTGCATTTTCCCTTAGCTTAAAACAAACTTGTGATTTCAAAATATCAGCTAGAATACTTATTCAAGGTTTTAAACCATGGGATCAAAACAATTACAACATAGGTTACTCTCAGTAACAGGCCTCTTAGATTGAAAACATTTGATTTCAGTTTATATACATCTTTAAAGTTTAATCAGACCGGTTCCTGACAGCTTCATTCAGGCGGCCCAGGGTACTGCACCCAGATTTTTGACAGATCCACAGACAGGCCACTTTTGCTGTGGAATTTTCTTTATGCTCTCAGCTTTTCAGGACCTTGCCAGTTCACAATGATTTCTTAAACTAAGTGAATTGTAGCATACAGCAAGAATTTTGGATGTTTGAGCATGTTTTGTTCCGGCATTCTGCAATTTCAGTAACAAAGAAAAAAGGATTTAAAGCAAGATTTTGGGGTTTCATTTAGCAACACTGCTTTTTCCTTCTTTCCTCCATTTTTACTTGTTGTGGAGCCCAGTGACATATTCCAGGAGTGAGATCTCAGTTCCTCCACTGACAACATGCGTGGCGAATCGGGCAGCCATCTTTTTGTGCGTTGCAAATCGCGATTTCCAGAGGTTTTGGCTCACATTAGGGTTTGGCGGCCATTTTGATGTTTCTGGCACCAACACAACACAGTGATGCCGCATAGCAGAGCAGAAGTGGGTTAAAACATCCCACATTGGGTATAGGTCGGGTGGCATATAGTTGGATCCATTGGAGAGGGGATAATGGGTAGTTGATGCTAGTAGTTGTCTTGGTGGTTGTAGTCGATTTGGTTGAGTCTAGTTGGCATGGTGGCAGGAATTTAGTCAGTGTTATATGATCCAACGGTAGTAGCGTAGTGGCCACAGTGAGAGAGATCCAGGGTTTGCCTGGCCTAAAGAGCGTGGCATTAGCTATCAGCTGGGTGCTGTGTATCTTAGAGTTGGTCATGGCAATTACAAGCTGAGCACAGGCAGTATGCGTGCGTTAGTGGTAGTGTGCAAGTACATGACTTATGGGTCTGAGCTAGTATGGGTATATCCTAAGGTTCTTGGTCAGCAGGCATAGGTCAGGCTGACCATCAGTTCAACTAAGTGGCACTAGGATTGATAGGTAGAGATATGCACAGTGGAGCTCAGGGGCAGAGATAGGTTTGCAAATAAAAGGCCGCAGCAGGTCATGCAGTCTAGGGCAACAAGAGCTCAAAGGGCATAACAACAATCACAACAGGATGCAAATAGTGGGTAATGCGTAACTTATGCTCTAAAGGACAGTATTGTAGTTACAAGTAGTGGCAAACAGTGAGTAATGTAGCCTAATGCATTAAGAACACAAAGGGGATAATTACGATCAAAACGGGAGGCAGACCGTGAATAAAGCATAACAGGTACTCTAAGGGCAGTGTTGCAGTTACAAGTAGTGGCAAGCAGCAAGTAATGTAGCCTAATGCAGTAAGAACAATCGCAACGGGGTGCAAACAACGAGTAATACCTAACAGAAGCCCTAAGGGCAGTGTTTTACAGTCACAGGTATTACAGTAAATAGTATTACAGACACAAGTGAAGGCAATCGCCAGGTAATGTGTCCTAGCATTGTAGGAGTTCAGAGGGCAATGTTGCAATAGAAAGTGATAGGCATACAACAAGTAAAGTGGCCAGGGGCGGTCAAGGTCATAATGGGAGAACAAAATGCTGATGAGCCGCAATCACGAATCGTGCATCTAAAGCGCAAGGTAGCAGGATAGGTACAGTTTAATCACGGGGTGTGCTTACCACAACCGTACGATCGATTGTGGGCAGCACTGCTTGATAGCTGATGTTTGCACAGTCCATAGAGCTGGAATTTCGAGCTGTCGTGCTGTAGATGGTCAAAGGGGGATAATGGCCAGGATACAGGTGGGAAGGAGCAGCATGTATGGGCCGCAGACCGATGGCACCGACAGGGTGGGCCTTGAGCTCGGGGCCTTATGTGTGGGGGCTGGCTTCCGCCTTCCTGCAGTCCCTGAATGGGTAATAGAGCTTTGTGGGAACTAAACAAGCTGCACAGAGCAGCCATTTTAGGACAGGTGCGGTTTCTTAGGAACGACCACGGAGTGGATGCTCCACGTGGTGTTTGAAATCAAGATAGGGCTCAGACTTGCTTTTAAGAGCAAGGTCTGCTTCAATCATGGTGATCAAGACAGTTGCCTCATGTCATGCAGGCTCGATGCTGTGGCGCCGGGATTCGTCAAGGGACTAGTATTATAGCTGCTCCTGCAGCGTACGCGGTGTAGGGGCTCCTGCCTTTGCGATGAAGATGTACAACTGGGCACAGACAGGGTGGTACTTGAGCTACGGCCTTCATTACAATTAGAGAATTGTATTCACCTTGAAAAATATATAATTATGTCTCATCTCTCTCTCCAGTGCTTTAAAAACCTACAATAGGCTGAGTTTTGTATCTTTACTGTCCCCACCAAACCAAGTATGCCTACTCCGAACCTGCACTTTTAAGGCATTGCAGGATTTTGTGCTTCATGGACTATTCATATGTATTACTATGCCATTGATATCATTCTAGAAATGATTAAAACTAGTGGGGGTGTAAACTTTAAAATAATTTGCAATAATTGTGGTGCTGGGCACATTTCATTGGAGCAGACAAGGAGATGTTGATGCTCCATTCGTCATTGCCTGCTGAACTTGGACACAACTATCCTTGCCTGGGAGGTTTAAAAACTTCAAGCATCTCATGGACACGTGTGTGGGCAAGTCAGTGAGTACATGAGAAAACAGTTTGGCAGAAAATATTAAAGAACCTCAATTGTGCATGAGCAAGTGAGTGGATACATGAGGAATAGTCCCTTGTTGAAGTAAATACATGTGTGTCAAACACTTTGGAAGTAGGGACAGTTCCTCTAAAAGGGAGGATTGTATGAGTTACGTGTCCTCAGCAAGCATGGGCCTGAGAGACCAGGTATGGCCCTCATAACGCCACCCAAAAACAAACATTTAATGGCATTATTATATTTGGGGATGGATGCACCTGGGAATAGAAGCTGTTTGTCGGGTCAAATGATGGACAAAGCCATGTCATGTACGGCATTGCAAACAGATTCTTTGAGCCCCCTCCCTGACCCCCCCCCCCCCCGACAGTTAGACTCTTCAGCAACCTGAAGCAGGTGGATAAGCCTTGGTGAACAATATTGCATGGCCCAGAAAGGGAACGGGAAGGATGAGAAATCTCTGATTTTAACAGGGTGGACTTTTATGAGGAAAAAAGCTACTCTATTGGATGTTGAGGGCTAAAGTGCAATAACTGGGAAATCTACAACTTACAGCATTTTGAGGGGGGCATAAAGTAACAGAGTAGCATTGACCCCAAGAAGTCATCAACATCAAATACCCAATCACGACCCAATAGATTATTGATAGAAAGCGTATTTACGGAAGACAATTGGCTATTACTAAACAGATCGAATGTTTTAGCATTATTTTCCGAGTTGCATAATCTCTGGGCGATTTCTACCAAAGACATATAGTGGAACTCATTGCCCCTGCCCGCACAACCTTGGTGACATTGAACATTGGATCAAAAATTGTGTTTGAGACCATTTTGAGAGAATCTCTGCCAATTAGGCCTCTAGGTTTCAACATCATGGTGTTCAAGACCTGGAATGCTGTGAAGGAAAACTATTTTTTGGGAGTAGCAGACTCATAAGCAGCTAAAGAGCTTGTATCAGTAAGAAATGGTGGGACAGGAACTTGGGAAGTGCACAGGAAAAAGCAGAATTACAACGCAAGGAACAGAATTGGGCTTGGCTGGCGGGGGCCCTGCACAATAACAGGAGTAACCACTAGGGATCTTGTAGTGCCACCATTGATGTGATATCCTGGAACTCGAGGGGGCACTTGCACTTGATCACTAACCTGGATGCGAGTTATATTTTAACAAACTTCGAGGTAATATGTTTCAGGAATCATGGTTAGTTAAGCGCCCATCGCTGGATGGATACATGACATGCTATCAGGCTGCCCTCAATAATTGTTCTTTAGAAATAGTAGGAGGAGTCGCCCTGCAGCCGGCTTATGGACCATTATTATGGCTGAACATGATATTTTGGGTATTAAGGAGGTGGACATCCAGTTGGGTGCCTTAGCAGTTTAATTCGCCATGCTTGTACCAGGGCAAGTGGTACATACATATTGGCATATGGGCATCTGTTCGTTAGATACATTTTTGGACAGATTGTCACATGATTGTGCTAGGGGGACTTTAATTCCACCTGCCCTTAATAGGACGAGTTTGGTAAAGGTCATACTATTTTACCTCTCAGAGGGGGCTACAGAAGAAAGGTAGGACAGGTTAAAATGGTCATCGACTCTGTTCTCATTAGGATTGGTTAAGCGAAATGGGTCAGTTAATGGTGACGTCCCTGGCTGTTCAATTTGGCAAAGAGGTAATAGCCTGTTTTTTATTATATTTTTACAGACCTATTTATTTTTTGTAAACGCATTTATATGCAGGTGGGTAAAAACCTCTTGAGTGACCATTATAAGCTGCAGTGTGGATTTTCAAACTGCAAAAAAAAACAGAAGTGGGCACAACTAATTTGGAACTGAATGATGGTATAAATAGAGTGTCTTGGAATGTGAGGGCCATAAATAGGTTGAATAATAAAATCCCTCTCACCATGAGAGATACTAAATATGAATGGAAGTTAAAAACTTTTAAATTTCATAAATTGTAATGTTTCATCCCTCAGAATATGCTTGGTATGTTGGAGGGAAAAAGACCTGGGTGCACAAGGAGAGTAGATTAAATAAGAATGCCCACGTGTGTATTTCGGCCTTGGCAGAAAGGAAAAAAAGAAATGAGAGCTGGGATAAGGAGTTTAAAGAAACAGAATTTGGAAGCCACAGAATGGGAAAATAGAATTCTTTGCAAATTGGTCAAGTGGAGCTCCAAATTAGTGCAGTCTCAGAGGAAGACTGGGTTTATAATTTTGAGACCTTATAAGCCTCTGAGTCTGTTAGCATTTTAAATGAACGTCCTCTGGTGGTGCTACAGCTCTGTAACGGGTATATCAACATTTTCCAAGAGGGTGTATATGATATTATCAGAAGGGCAAGTCATTGGAGGCCCTACGCCCAAATAATCTATTGAACAGACTCTTCATGGGGGATCCGGCCACATGGGCACCAATTTTGGCATTTCTTTTTCTTGATATTTCGCACCTGTGCGATTGTTCTCCCTTTTGGAGTACTTCTTATATTATTCCCGTTTTCAATCATGTTCTGTGATTGGACCTGAAAAATGACCTCCCAATCACTATCTTAGATGTGGACAGTAAAATCCTTGCATCTGTACTTCTCCAATAGCTGGAGGCTTGGGCGTGTAAGGCAGGTCGATTAAAGGTTACCCATTCTTTAGAATCCATCAATGTACAAACCTAAATGGGTTCACCTTAAGGTGTTGTGAAGAGCTAGCATGGGCCAAGAAATATATGCCATTTACGTGGCTGCAATCAATCTATCATCGGCCTTTGACTTAGTGTGCTGTCTATGGCTGAAACTCCAGAAATGGAGAATACCGGATGGCCTCCTGTGCCTTATTATCAGTCTACATGAGCATTCAAACGTCCAAGTGAGGCTCAATCAGGAAGGGAAACTCACTCGGAAAATATATACGAAAATAATCACTCACTCATCACGGCCTGCAGACCATTCCTGACCACGGATAACTGCGTCATCCTCACTAGAGCGCTGATTCTATCGAGGATTGACTACTGTAACTCCCTCTTAGCAGCTACAACACCAAGAATATAAAAAAATGACAAATCATTCAGCATAACGCAATCAGAGCGGCACTCAACATTACTAAAAAGGATGATATCCCTGGAGCTAGACGCAAAATCCACTGGCTCCTGGTCCGGGAGCGCATAACATTTAAAATCCTTTTTCCTTACTCACAAATGTCCGTCTAAGACTGCCCCTAGCTATCTACCTAGTCAATTCTCCAAAGCTCGTGGATCAGACCCACCCGAGCTGACTACTCCTTCAGCCTTGACATCCCCCACTTCAAGCGACAAAAAGCGGGCGGTTGTAGCTTCCCAGTGATCACAGATAAACTTAGGAACAACATGCCCCTAGTACTGAGATCAGACGCATCTCTTTGGTCCTTCTGGAAATAACTCAAAACCTGGCTCTTCAATCTAGGGAAATAGCTACTCACTTCCCCTACTGTCACTACACCCACCTAACGTGGCAATCATGAGCTCTACCCGCTGATTACCCAACTGTACACGTAACATGCAACCTCTATATGTACCTGCTAAAATCTGACCTAACAACAACTGTTGACTAACTTGGTTATCTGCTGTTACCCTGCTTTGAATGTAATTTAGGATAACTACTGTAACCACCACGCTTCTGTAACTAGCGCCTAGATGCCCATGGGCCTTGTGCACTTAAGAAATGCCAAAATAAATAAATAAATACATACATACATACATACATACATAATGGTTTGAGGCAGGGGTGAATTTTGGCCCCCTGCCTCTTTAATCTTTATGTTACTGATGTTGGAGGCCTAATTGAGCAGGCTTCATTGGTCCCTCTGAGGCTGGGAACTTGGAGGCCAATATGGCTCGCTTACACAGATGACTTTATTTTGATGGATCATACACCTGTCAGTCTGCAATGGCTTATTGTTTCCATTTCTGAATATGCAAAATTTAATTCCTTAAAAATCAATGCCAATAAAACTTGGATCTTGCATCCCGGTGGGTTCGTCATTTCGTTTATGATGTTGAACAGTTCTTTTTGGGTGTTGGCGGCTTTGGTGATTCTGTTGTCCTTTTTGGCCTTTTAAATTTAGTTTTTGTAAGATTGGATTTGTGTTTGGAATAGAGCTTTCTTTCCTTGGTCGTATTCTTAGCTACATTCCAGTTTGAGCTTCTTCTTGTTCTTTTTTATGATATTGAGCAGTGGGGTAAACCATTTTGCCATTGTTCTCTTTCGTGATGGCGTGAAAGGTTTTTCAGGGGAGATGTTGTTGATTTTTTCAGCGATCCATTTATGAAGCAGCTCTGTGAGTTCAAGTTGTTCTATTAAGTTGCTTGCTTTAACAGCCTTACAGTTTCTTTTTGTGATAGTTGATAGTTTATTGGGCTGATTGACTGCTTTAGTTGGTAGAATGATAACAAATGGAATGATGAGGTGGTCGCTACAGAGTATCTGTATTGGTGGTGCAGTGGGGATAAGATTTTTGTTGGCAAAGATTGCGTCAAGCCTGTGTCGCACTGTGTGTTTTGCTCTTTTGACCAATTGTCATAGTTTCATGGTTTTTAGTTGCTCGATCAGCGATTTTTGAGAGTTTGCTTTCTCTTCTTCAGACCAGATGTTGAAGTCACTGAGGATTATCAGATGTTCATGTTGGATGGCTATGTTGGAGAAGGCTTCTATGAAGCTGTCGACGAAAGTTGCATCGTATGTCGGTGGTCTGTAAATCAGTACGAATGTTATGTCTGTTTTTGGGTTTACTGTTAGGCGAAGGACCATGGATTCACAGGTTTAGGTGTTAAGCCATTCTTTTTTTTTTTTAGTTTCAGGTTTTCCTTGAATGCTATTGCAAGACCTCCTTCTTTTTTCCTTTTCTGTTTAACTGTGTGCACTTGAAGTTGTCCGGTAGGCAGGTGTGGAGAGTAATTTTATAGTTGTAATCCAACCATGTTTCTGTGAGGAAAAGGACGTCAATACCATTGTCGCACAGCAGGTCATACATCTCTGTGGTGTGTTTTAACATTTTTAAAATTGATCTTGCGTTGATTAGGTTGCAGTGTATGTTTGTTGCCTGGTTTAGTTTGTTTTTTGATATCGTTTTGTCTTGTAATTGTTGCTTTGGTTTGCTCCCATGTTATTCTCTGGGTATGAGGGTGGTTCAGTCGCCTCTGTGTCGTCATTGAGTAGGTCTACTCGGTTAAGTATTGGGTTCTGTAAGAGATTTTGTCTTTAGGACTATTACCTATCTTGGCGGTATTTTTCAGTAGTATCGAAGTATTTTGATGGTAAATTGGCATTACTTCATTTTGATGGTAATTTTAGTGGTGAACATAACTTTTATAACACTGCCCTATGGTAAGCCAAACTTTCCCCCTTTTAAAAATATGACACACTTCGGGCTGACTGTAAACATCCACCCAGGCTTAGGGAACAATTATAGGGAACCCAGCAAGACCATAAATAAAGTCAGTTACCATGTATAGTTTTAATCAAAGGTTTATTTGCACCAATGACCTACGCCCTGGGAGGGCTCTGCTCCCCCTTTAGCATGCAGAGTGGAGCACATTCATACCAACACCCAAACTCTTTGGCTTGCCTATGTATAGCTTTCCACTTTTCTCTGATTTTAGCTACACTGGTATATTTTTTTACCACTGTGATTTGAACAACACAGCACCTTCTATTTAATTTCCCTAGTTGAAATATGAAGCTTTAGAAACATAAATGAGAAAAATTCTTACACATAACAATCTTAATATTTTTTTATAAATCTGTTAAACACCATGTGATTTACAATAAAACATAATTCAATTAACAACAATGAAATCTCCACATCTTATCCACATCAATACTGCTGCATTCACCTAAAAGAGAATATAAAAACAAGCATTGCAAAACGTGGACACATTTGTTAACGTGACACTTTTTTCTTCTGCCAGTTAGCACATGTAAAAACGAAACATCACATTTTGTTTTAAAAATAGACTCCTGTGCTGACTGATAATGAATTGCATTCAAAGCGCAAACTCCTCAAGTTAAACTTCACTTATAATTATTTATGAGGCTTCTGCGTTTCGTCTGGACAGTCTCCTTATGCCGTGGCTTATCTGTGTGGGAGTATTACAAACACTGCACTGCCCCCGGGATCAGCTTTGAGATCCCAGGAACTTCAATGCCAGTGCATCGCTTCTGTCTGCACACCCTTCTGCAGACTGCAGTGCCAGACCAGCAAAAACCCAGCTCCCAGCAGTGGCACACGTAGGAACAGAATGCCCCCGCCTTTCAGTTCAACTCCCTATATTCTATCCGTCTTTCAATCAAGAGTATCCCTGCCTTTCTATTGACGTGCTTGACACCTCTTCAGCTCCTGACTACACTGACAATCACTTTAGGAGGGCCTTTATGTATCTATGTATTCTTTTGTATGAACAAAAGGAGATTTAAGAATGCAGAAGAAGACAGCTCATTTTTTTTTATTACTGTGCATATTTCTTTTCCATGGAATTTCCGTCCGTGTTTACTGAACTGCATTGCATTGTTAACCAGGAGAAATAATTAGCTAATGGGGTTTGTTTGTTAATGGGAAAGTTAGTTTGTTATATGTTATTTTCCCAAAGCAGTTCTTCACAGATAGAAATGCACCTAATTTGTATATGTGTATTGCACATTGAATCTCTGTCTTTTTCTGCATTCTGTATTGTCATGGAAGGCCCAATTCACTGTCCCACTGTTCTAAGGACCCAATTTGGCAATTCACCTGCTTCATATAATTCCCCATGTCTTTTCTGCATTTAGACCAATTCCACCAACCTGCTGGCCTGTATCACTAACCTTCTCCCACTTGCACCCATTTGCATTTTAAATGATTGCATATTTAGTTCGGTGTTTCTTAAAGTGAGCAACCATTTTACCGGCTGCATATGCACACGTTTTGTTGAGTGCTTTTTTTTAAAATGAGCACCCATTTTACTGGCTGGTATTAAACACTGTCACCTGCACATATTTTGTAATGGCTGTTTTTAAAAGCACTGTCATTACTACAACTCTACACCCATTTGATTGCTTCCATTGAAAACACCGTCATATGTCTCTACAAATTCCCTCCTTTTCAGACAATTATGATTGCTCGCAAAGACATATTTGTCCGAACTAGACCATCAGCTAAAATGTATGTGTCACAGGATATCTCTCCTTTCCCATTGTCGGCAGTAGCATGATCATCATCCTCATTGTAATAGACAGGGTAACCAACCATCCCCCTATTAACACTACCAAGATCGCCAAACATACCATACTCTTCTCTACCCAAGTTCCCCAGTTGGATGTATTTATCTCCATTATGCCCAGGCTATTCACAGTAGTGTTATTTTTCCTTAAATTCATTCTAATGGTGTGCCTTTCTTTGTGACTCAACAAAACTTCAATGACTGGATCAATCAGGAAGGAGTCCCTCTGAAAAAACTCATTATTTTCCACTTGGCCTTTTCCACATGTCATTAGCAACATGAAATAAAGTTAATCCCCCTATTGATACAATAGTGTCCTTCGGAACAGATATGTAAACACATTATATTTCAACTGCTTGATAAAAAACGTTCCATTATTCAGATTGTGATTGTGTTATTTTTCAAAGAACCACCTGCTTTTAATTAGCCTAGCCTGTGACAGATCCTCACTCCTTGAATTACTAATGACCACTTCACATCCTCCCGACACCCTCGGATCAGGTTTCAACCCACAAATAGCATCTGCTGTGTCAGGAATAAAGTAAACATCAGGTTCCCAAGCTGAAATGCCACCACCTCTGTAGTTTTGACCTTTATATACTTGTAATCTTGCCAAAACCCTACATTGTGGACTAATTTAGTCTGGTAGATGAGTTCAAGAGCAATGTATGGAACATATAGCAAAAATCCAATTTCCATCCTTTCCAAATTCACATATAACAGTATTGCGCTCCCCATCTCAAATGCTGTTTTGATTTGTACCATTTCCACCTCCCTTTGCGTTATTTTCACCATCATTTGATTAATGATTTCATATGACACAAAATACAATGGTATATGTCCCATAATCAGTTGTGAAATTGCAGTTTGAACATCTCTCACGTATTTCTCCAACAACCTATCAGGGGGATTAACTATGTTTATAATTTCACTCAACATCCGGTCATATTTAATCACAACATTTGTGCTGTGTTGCATAATTTCAGCCTGCTCATTTAATAGCACAGCAGTCTCATTAATATATTTAACTTGTTCATCCAGTCTGCCCCGAATTCCATCTATGGTCCATTGGATTATGTCCAGGTCATGTGTCAACTGTTCTGCTTTAGCACTCCGTGTCTCCACTGATATAGCATTGGCTCTAGACATAGTGGTGCCCCTACAGCCCCAATAATAGTCATTACCACAGAAGCAACCAGCACCACTGCCACCTGCTTCCCCCTCACTTTCTTTATAACTGACGAATTAAAAAGAAATTCTCCAACTGCATGGCAATATCTCTGATTGATTGCCGAGCATCCTCCTTTTGCTGCTCCAGCCACCCTTTTATCTGTTTGGACACGATCGTCGATTTATTCAGGAATTTATCAACCATATTATCAGGGTTCAAGTTTACATACATATTTTGATATATTAGCCTTCTGTTTTCCAGGATAAACCCAGATGCCTCCTCCACTGTGATTCCACATGCTGGTCCAGGCTCAATGATGACTTGTGCTCCTGTGAATTTCATCTCTGACACGCTCACTATGAGCAGTATGGCAATTGTCCAATTCTCAGGTCTGGTCATCTCCGCCTTTCTTTCTGTAACCTTTGCCTTCACCCCCATATTTCGGTCCAGGGGCTTTCTTAGGGTTTCCTCCCGTGGGCTCCAATCCTGTGGACTCCAATCCCATGGCCTCCAGGAACCAGCCCTGCCAGGAAAATAGGTTAATGATATCTAAATTGAATAGAAAAGAAACAGGTTAAGTACACAGCATAGAAAAATTGCCTATCCCTCTTCCATGACAAGATTTTTTTTTAAACGCTGCCCAAAACACTCCCTTTTTCTTTTAAAGGCCAGATATGGCATTTTTGTTTATTTTTGCTTACTCACCAGACCATATTTCTGATTACTCATGGAGTGAAATATATACCACCTTGTACCTGCTCGCATGTTATTAGGCTATATGTATCATGAAACATTCACTCTTCATGCATCCGCCAACAAATACATTTATTTATCATTATTCTCTACTGTCAGCTTTATTTTCATGCAATCAGTACATTTAGCCGGTCTCCACCTGCTCAAGTCTCTTGATCTCATGTTTTGTGTGGCAGGGCTTAATTTGGTTGACATGAACAAATTGCTCTGTCACCATTTCACCCTCCTTCCTCATTATTTTATATACCACAGGGGATATTTTATCTACAATCTCAAATGGCCGTTGCCATGCCGCGAGAAATTTAGAATTTTTATGTCTATTATTTCCAAAGTTATACTTGTATACCCAATGAATTATCTTATATTCTTTCACAGATGTCTTTTTATCATAATATGTCTTTGTACTTTCAGCAGCTCTTTCCAGATTTCGCTGTGCAAATGCAAATGCATGTTGCAAGTGCTTCCTCAATCCTTCCACATATTCGTGAACTATGGATGCTCTTAGAAGTGTTTGCTCATGTGTCCTATACAATAAATGTGTGGCAACACGATTTTTCTTCCTGTCAATACCTCATGAGGACTGATACCTGTTGCTTTCGCAGGAGTTCATCTAATAGCCATTTATACTAAAGGTAACTGTAGATCCCAACTAGAACATGCCTCTGCTACACATTTCTTTAGGATCTCTATGATGGACCTGTTACTTCTCTCTACATTTCCAGAAGAAGCCGCCCTTTAGGAAATATGTAATTTCCTTTTTACCCACAATATCTGTCACACGTTGCTCATGAAGGCACTCGTGAAATGACTTCCCCTGTCTGATTCTCTCCTTTGGGGTAACCCGAACCTTGAAAATACGTGATTTACCAATAATGTGGCTGCTGTTTGTGCACTACAGTCTGTTGAAGGAATGCACTCCACCCACTGCGACATTAGAGATACCACCGTCAATAAATATCAATTTCCTCTGGCTGGTCTTTTCACAGGCCCAACATAGTCGATTTGAAAATCTGACCATGGAAGGGTTAAACCTCTTTTCATCAATGGAGCTCTATGCATTGGCAAAGCAGGTTTAGATTGTTCACATGCCAGACACCCTAGGGTGTACAATTCCACATCCTGGAAAATATGTGGCCAGTAAGCATAGTCCTTCAATATTTCTAAAGTTTTTTGTGAACCTCTGTGCCCTGCAGTTATTGTGTCATGCGTGTGGTGCAACATTAACCCTCTGAATGAAAGAGGCACCACCCACTGTGTCTGACCTGTCAAAGACTCCCTAATCATCAGACCATCCTGTAGTGTAATTTTTTTTTGTTCTTTAACAACACTCTCAGTTCTTCCTTTCCTTTGCAATCGTGTCAGTTAAAGGATTTTGTTTGGGGTCTACTAAATGATTATAAAAAACACCTAATACTAGGTCCTCTTTCTGTGCCCTAATCAGATCCTGGTCTGGCGTATCATAACTCTATTGTACTACAGGTTCTTCAACTTCTTTTGGAGACTTGGAGCGTGTAACTGCATCCACTTGTATTTCACCAATTAAGTGTTCAATGGGCAATAATTCCCCCATGACAGCCCCAATCTTGGCTAATTGATCTGCTTTATCATTTCCCTCCTTATCCACTCCTGGTGTCTTTAAATACCCACGGATTTTCCTCCAGTGAATGATCAAATCCGTTTCTGACACTAATGTATCTATAGCTTGAATCATTTTCCCATGTTTGAGAGGCTTTTTATTATATGTGAGTATACCCTTTGCTTTCCAGCCAGGTAAATACTCTAAAAAGCTGTTTTGGGCATAATCAGAACCAGTACTAGGACACTTTCTTTGAATTTGTTTTCAAATGCGGTAGCAACGCCTTATAAATGACAGCTAACTGACAGCTAACTCTTCTATTTGGCTACTCCCGGCTCCATTTATGATCCCTATACTAGGAATGTATTCACATCTTATCCAGACATTTCCTATCCCTGCCACCAGCTGTTTATCACTATCAATTTCAATATGATAAGCACATCCATCTACATACACTGTTGGCAAATCTTTGCACACATTTTTATTAAAAGCTTTGTGTGGTTTTGTTCAGAGTCATTCAGACTGGGCTCTACTTCTATTTCATCTGAAACACATTCAGCTGCACAGTCATGCAGATCTGCTATCCCTTGAGCAATTGGGCTCTTTTTGTTCTGTCCATATATTACTTCTACAGGGAATCCCTGTAATGCTAATGTCCATGAAGTGACTCTAGATTGTGCCAGTTTACCTGATCTAATCCTTTTATTTTGTAAAAATTGCAAAGGCTGATGGTTCATTTCAATGATTACTTTTTCTCCCTGAATAATGGGACAGAAGTGCTGCAACGCCCATACAGTGGTCAGAAGAGCCTTTTCACATTCACTGAACTTAATTTCGACTTGAGACAATGCCTTGATCGCATAGGAATTAGTTTTATGATTCAAATCATGCTTCTGAGATAACACAGCTGACATACACTGTTCAGTGAACCCTATTTCTACAAAGAAATCTTGATTCTTTATGGGATAAGCTAAGCATGGCGCCTTCATGAGGCATTCTTTCAACTTATCTACTGCCTCAGACTGCTCTTTTTCCCATTGCCAAAGTACATTCTGCTTCAAAAATTTAGTCAAGGTTTGAGTGATTCCAGTGTGATTTTTAATAAACTTCCTGTTATATCCTGTCATCCCTAGTAAACTTTTTAGACCTTTCATATTAGTAGGATTTTTCACATTTTGCACATTCCGCTCCATGGATCAGAGCTGGCACGACCTTTTACCTAAAAATCATCTGTTGATTTTAGTGAAAATGTGCAATTTTTTTTATTTATGACCATACCTTGTGCGCTTATTTGTTTACATTTCGCTTTTACATTTTCAACCTAAGGAGCATAATTAATGTTGCTGTTAATCTGTTGCGTAGACATTGGGTGTGGGTCACATATTTTAAGGTTTCCTTCTCCAGATGCCACAGGGGATTCTTTTTGGAAGCTCCTCTTTGTGCTTTTAGGTTGTGAAGAATTAGGATTTCGGATTTCGCTGGGTTTATTTGAAGTCCATTTTCATCAACATACTTTTCCAGCACAGACACTTTCTGTTGGAGCCAATGGGAGTGACATCAAGAAGAAATAGGTTGTCTGCGTATAGCATCCAACTCAGGTGTTGCCCATTAAGTCACATCACCTAGAGTTGCACCAATGTTTGATGTAAACAAGTTAAACAGAATAGAGGCCACCGGACACCCCTGTTTAATGCCTCTGTACGTCTTAATAGGGGCAGAGAGTGTTCCTGCACAATCAAGATGGATTCTTATCTCAGTTCCTGAATGCAGTCATTTCAAATCCACAATTAGGCTAGATGGACCTTTCCATTGCTTCAGTTTTGTCCACAGTAACTCTGTGTCCACACCGTCGAATGCATGGGTCATGTCGAAGAACGCAAGATATAGTTTCATCCTTTGCCCAATTTCTTCCATCTTCAACAGGTTAATCAGTAGCAGGTTCAGCCCACATCCCACACCCTTTTCAAACCCAGTTTGTCTTAGATCGTATGTCCAAGTAGCTTTCATCCATGTTGTTAAATTATGTAATTGGGTGGCAAAGATCTTTCCTACGATGTTGAGGAGGGCAATTGGTCAATCATTTTTTGGCTCCGATCTTAAGCCATTTTTAAAGATGGGTACGACGATTGCAGACTTCCACGACACCGGGATGGCACAATTGCTCAATATCATGTTAAATAATACAGAGCAAAAGGTAGCCCACTCCTTAGGATTTTCTTTTAGCGGCTGGTTTATAAGGCCATCGGCACCTGGGGCTCGAGAGGAGCTGATTTGAGTAATCTTCTTCAAGATGTCTTCCTCCTCTATTCAGATGTTCCATTGATTAAGCAGCGTCAGTTCTGGTTCTTCAGTGGAGCCTTTCTTTGCATAGAACTCATTATAATGCTGTATCCACTGTCCTCAGAAACCATATTACTTACAAGGGGTTGTTGAGGAGCGTTTGCATCATTTAAGAGCTTCCAAGAATCCCTTGATTTTTTGTGTCAGAATGGTCATAACCTCAGCATGTTCTATTATGTGCCTATGTGAGGTTAGCCAGTTGTTATAATATAGTTTTGCCTTGCTTTTCTCTTTTTGCCATTTTCCCATACCCATCTTCATAATAGACCTACATTTTTTTCGGAGCTTTCTTTTCAACATTGAGATCTGAATGTCATAGGCATGTCATTTTCTAAACGTCATATTGTGTGATTCTTGAGTCTTTTCAGTATACTGTTCTAACAAGGCACAATACTCGATGTTTTCTCATTCGGCTTGTTTTTATAATTACTCAGATCTCTTGTCATGCTATCCACCTTGCTAGCATCCAGCATAATCTGTTTCTGCTAGATTCTACAGTTATCGATGACTTCCAAGACTTCCAAGTAGTTGGACAATTTTTTGATAGTCCATGGAGTGTTATTTTCACAAGGTTATGGTCACGCTCGTCCATGCAAACAACATGCAGTGTGGCAATTCTCTGTGCAATTTGATCAGAAACAAAGAAATAATCAAGTATTGATTCTTGATGTTTCCTTGTCCAGGTAGCTCTTGTAGGAATGTCACCTGTGATGTTTCCATTTAGTAATAACAAATCCCTTGTCTCCATTTCTTCCAACCACCGAATTGCAACTTGATTTTGACCTTTAACCTTTCCTGTTTTGGATTTCCTAGATGACCTTTGTGAACACACAACCAATATTGAGGTCACCCCATAGTATGATATTTGTGCATGGATCCATAGACTTAATCTTATCTACTATCTTAGACATCTGGTCAATAAAGGTGATTGTTCCAGCTGCTTTATGTTGCCAATATACATTCAGAATGTGTATTTTGTTCCCTAGACCTTTTAGTTGAGCAGATAGTTCAATCAGAGTCAATTATATATAGGGGGATGGATTATTAGCACGAATGACATGACAGCCATATACTTTCTTTACCAGCATCAAGAATCCAGCCATCGGACAACCTTTTGCTCTTTTTTCGCAGGGTTTAATGTTATCTCATAACCTTCCACTATGAGCACCTTGCCAAGCCAGGTTTCTTGTAAACATAAAATGTCCAATGACTTCAGCCTCTCGTGTTCCATGTGCCAATATGGTAGATGGTTTTCTTTGAGTATGGTTGGCATAAGCTATTATTACATCCACCTAAGGTGGCCACAATACAACCCCAATTTTCTTCCTTTTCTTCTGCATGAACTTGCTTCTTTTTGATGTTGTTGTCTTCTCCTTCCTTGTTACTACAAGGTATGGTTATCCTTATCCGTTCACCCATTGGCATGCCTCCGCAGGGCTCAGGAAGGCTTTGCTTGCAAGTTTTGTCTTTAATGAGTGAACTTCCATCCTCTGATCATGATCGAACAATCCTTAGAAGAAGCTGCCTTTTTGAATTCATCATACAGCTCTTGCTCAACACTACTCTTTTGTCTTCACCTTCGGGGGTTCTCTCCTCTGCAGGGTTTGATGTCACTGAGGTGAATCCAGACATGCCTTCCTTTGACCTTCACTGCAGACCGAGTGAGTGCCTCGATGACATAGGGTCCTTCAAAGCGAGGGCTATGTCACTTTCTTGTAAAGTTTGTGCACAAAATGTTGGCCCTGGGGTAAAATATCTGTCATGGCCACAGGCCCCAGAACACAAAAACCACACCATCTAATGATGGGGGTGATGGGTCACCTGACTCACTTATGTCCCTTTGGGACCTATAAACACAGGGGCCCTGGCTGGACTCAGTCCTGGAGCCTTTGGCACCAGGCTCATATAGAGATGTGAGCAGGAACACTTTATTTCAGTGCAGGAGTGCTTTTACATTATTTCAGTGCAGGGGTGCTTTTATTTTATAAGAACTTTCCAGGAGCTGAAAGCCTTTATTCTAGAGAACATCCTCATGTGCTGACTCATCGGGTGTGGCTCCCTAGGCCTGTCTTCATATGCTGACTCATCAGGTGTGGCAGGGTGTGTCAGGCAGGCTGAGCCTGGTGGGCATGGCTTCAGAAGCTCAGCTATATAAGCTGCTCCATCCTTAAGGCCGGTGCTTCGCGTTACTGTGCACTCACGCGCAACGTGATGCTCACCGCCGCTTCGACCAGTTTACTTACCTTTGAAACCAGGCGTTCTCCTGCATACTCACCTCCAGGATACCAGTGCTTCATCGTTTCATCTGCAGTTACATCTCCTGACATCCAGTGATCTTGATCCCGACGCTGCAGCACCGCACTCCGCATCCACGAACTTGGACCCTGTGAAGGAGAAGAAAGACAAGGTTAGAACAACCATCCTAGGGCTGCACCGCATTTAAACCCTGCGTGCCCCCTAGTTAACAACTTACCAGCTACTGTACAGCGGCAGCTTTGTTCCTCATTCCCTCCAGCTGTCACCTCGAGCTCTGCATCTTCTGCCAGGCCGGCAACATCACCTGCAAGGAAAGAAAGCAAAAGAGCAAACATCAAAAGTGGAACGGACAGCAATACAAGACAACAAACTTTACAATACAACAAAAACAGACAAGGAAAGACAAAGGCAAACAGGAACACTTACCTGAAGTATAGTGGCTTAGTCGCAGCAGGACTGGACTACCACGTGCAAGGGACCAGTGAAGGAACTCTGTCCAGATCATACAAGCGCCCCTGCCAGAAGCAGCAGGATGGACTGCTCACCAAAACTAATCAACAGGTGAGCTTTCCAGGGACAGACCATCCCACAGGTACCACGGTTTGGGAGAAGGGGTCTGGAAGTGGATCAGACACACAAGCTGGCATACTCATGCCCCCTATTCTCCATGCAGGAGCAGTTCCGAGCACATCACCTATCACCACCAGTCACCACATAAGCGCAGAGGCCGAAGAAGGACCCGAGTGACCTCACCCACGGGAGGGCTGCAACCGTGCCCCAACACCTCTGCAGAGACCAGGTGAGCTTAACAGTAACAATGGTATCAACAGATTGTCAGAGTTAATTGGTTTGTGAGCTTCATCTGTGTTCGTCGAACCTATCTGCACCTATCGAGACATACATTTAAAAGATTCTGTTATAGCTGTGAAATAATCATACATTTATGTCCCTAACACAGTAGCAGCATTTTCTGTGTCAGTTTGAGCTTGAGCAGGAGAGCAAGGGATGTATGCATTTGGCGTCCTGTCACCAGCTCATGTGGAATCAGGTGATGGTCAGAGCTTGGCTGATTGCGTAATACAAACAGGGCTAAAGGAAGGCAATGTAGCCAACCTTTCTTCAAAGTCTCTTTAATTTTGAAATGTGCTCTTTTAGGAGGCTGTTGAGATGCTCGTAAATGTTGTTTCGTTGTGGGTGGTAAGTCGATGAGAACATATGCTTTATACCCAATAGGATAGTGATGTGTTCGAACACCTCATTTACAAAGTGTGGTCCATTATCAGACCAATGCACTTTGCACAGTCCCTGTCTTGGAAATACTTCACGTACAAGGAACTTTGCAGCACGTGTAGCATCTGGATGTGCAGATTCCATCTATTGGTATAAGGGACATTTGACCACCAGCATATACCTGTAGCTGTTAGAATTGTATAGCATATATGTCATATCCCATAGAAGACAGTGGTCTATATGGCACCGTTGGAACCAGACTCGTGTTTCCTCAATCTTTCCTTCCAAGATGGAGGGGGTTTCTACAGCAGCATTCCAGTCATCCTGACCAAGACTGAACCTATGGCTCCGCTGACGTTGCTAGGGACAACATATCAAGCTTCTCCACACAAACGCTCTGAACTTCATACAATACACAACCCGATTCACGGCTCTCATCGAGTCGCGCCTTTGCCCAACAGAAAGAAAGAGACCGTTTACATTTCGTTGACACAGCAATGTCCGATGCCATCTTCTGGCTCTGAACGGTGTTTCCCTATCAGATCAAACGTGCAAGGTAAATCACCGCTCATTAGCAGCTTGTTTGTTACGCATCTTTAGCAAACCCAGTAGAAACCTTCCCAGATTGGTAGGATCTATCTCTTTCACTTTATTCCTACAGTATTCTGCTTGTTACAGGAGATAGCAAGAAACTATACAGAGAAGGAATTACTTGCCATCAAGCGCGCCTTCGAGGACTGGAGGCATTTATTACTGGGAGCTCAACATGCCATTGAGGTCCGGACGGACCATCATAACCTTCATGCCCTGCAATATGCACAAACTAGGAACAGTAGGCAGGCCCGTTGGGGCCATTTCTTTCCCCATTTGACATCATATTTACTTCCATTCCGGGCAGAGTGTACCTCAAGGCTGATGCTTTGTCCAGGAAAGAGTCAGACAACTTGTCTCAGTTCCGGACTGAGCCACTGCTTCCCAAAGCATGGTTCATTCACGTAATTTCAGACTTTATACAGTCCATATCTAAAGCTTCCATGCAATTCCAAATGGGTGAGCCACCTGCCCTTAGCACATTGGGTCTCACTCTAATCAATGGATGCAGTTACAGGAACCGTAAGTTGTTTATCCCAACAGTGGAGCTTCAGAAGACTATACTCCGTCTGTGTCATGACTAACATATGGCAAGTCACCGTGCCATCATTCATACTACAGAACTCGTCCAGTGACATTTTTGGTGGCCAGGTCTTCTTACAGATGTGAAGGATTACGTTTCGGCTTGTGCCATTTGCCTACAGTCAGACACTTTGTCGTCCCCACTTGGGACACCTTACGAGAATGCCAGTTCCCGTCTGCCCTTGGCAGATTATTTCGACCAATTTTATTGTTGATCTTCCTGTGTCATAGGGCTGTACCACCGTGATGGTTACAATAGACTACTTCTCCAAGATGGCCAATTTTGTATCACTTCCAAGGATACCTACCGCAGCGCAGATGGTGAGGATATTTATTGAATGAATTTTTTCATTGCAAGGTTTACCAGAGGCAATCGTCTCAGATCGGGGACCGCAGTATACCTCCTGGTATTGGCAGCAGGTTTGCAAATATCTTCACATTAATCGCACTCTTAGTTTGGATTTTCACCCTCAGACCAATGGCTAAACTGAGCGCCTAAATCAGATGCTGGAGGGATATCTCAGATGTTACATTTCCTCTGCTCAAGACAATTGGACTGAATTTATCCTTGGCAGAGTTTGCCTACAATAATGCCCGACATACTTCCCTTGGCATCAGCCATTTCATTGCTCCTATGGTTTTCATTCTACCTGTTTCCCGGTGGGTGCTTCTTCCACGTCTTCATTCCCAGATGTCAGTGCTTTATTACTGAAGATTCAAAATGGTCATAGGACAGTGCATTTCTCACTTCTTGCAGCTCAGGACCACGTAAAACAATTTGCTGACCGTCACCGCACTCCAGCCCCTGATTTATTTCTTGGAGACAAGGTGTGGTTGGCTTCCTGCTTTCTTCCCCGACACCTGGTACTGTCAAAACTTTCCCCCAGATACTTTGGTCCATTTTCTGTTCTTCAATGGCTGGGGGCTGCTGCCTACCGTATCCGACTGCCACCGTCCTGGTCCAGGATCCACCCAGTGTTTCACATTTCACAGCTCAAGAAGGATGTGGTGGATCGTTTCCATCCGCGGGCTGGGGCCCGTCCTCCATCTGTACCTACCCTTTTGGGCCCAGAATTTGAGGTGGCCGGAATCTGTGATTCCTGTTATCATCAAGGTTGGCTCCAGTATCTGGTGGATTGGCGTAGTTGTTCCCCTGCTGAGCGATCCTGGGTACCCACCTCTGCTGTTCATGCTCCTCTTCTGGTCCGACATTTTCATCGTTGTCATCCGGGGAAACCCGGTACCTCTGCCCTTTGGAGGGGGCATAATGTCATATCCCATAGAAGACAGTGGTGTATAGGGTACCGTTGGTACCAGACTCGTGTTTCCTTAATCTTTCCTTCCAAGATGGAGGGGGGTTGCTACAGCAGCATTCCAGTCATCCTGAGCAAGACTGAAACTATGGCTCCGCCCACATTGCTAGGACCAACATATCAAGCTTCTCTGACAATGCCCGGGCGTGTTTCTCCTCTTCCACACCAACGCTCCGAACTTCATACAATACACAACCCGATCCACGGTTCTCATCGAGTCGCCCAACAGAAAGAAAGACACCATTTATATTTCTTTGACACGGCAATATCCGACACCATCTTCTGGCTCTGAGAGGTGTTTGCAGTACTTGCCAGTTTCCCTATCGGATCACAAGTGCAAGGTAAATCACAGCATGTTAGCAGCCTGTTTGTTACGTGTCTTTAGCAAACCCAATAGAAACCTTCCCAGATTGGTAGGGCTCATCTCTTTCACTTTATTCCTACTTCTACAGAATTCTGTTTGTTACAGGAGATAGCAAGAAACTATGGAATTCCCCACTCACATTGAGGGT
This sequence comes from Ambystoma mexicanum, assembly GCF_040938575.1. NCBI lineage: Eukaryota > Metazoa > Chordata > Amphibia > Caudata > Ambystomatidae > Ambystoma > Ambystoma mexicanum. The sequence continues at coordinate 737,945,503 of NC_090933.1, read as the reverse complement.
ATTATGTATGTTTCTCCTCTTCCTTAATTACGCTGTTGAATATTAACTGCTCTTTCTTCTTTACTCTCATATTTGCTGTTCTATCTCCTTTGTGCTAAAATTTACTTCTTCATTGGTAATCGCTGGAAACACGCTCAGCTCGCCAGACAGAAAGAACAAACAACATCCAGGAGCTGACAGGGTTTCATTCCCCAAAGGGTTTCCCTGGAATTCTCATTCCATCCTGGCCGTTGTAGCTTTAGGAAGGGAAGGGGTGCACCAGGGGGCTTTTCATTTACTGCAAGATTGTGACTTGGGAACCATGTTGTTGGATTTGTGTTTCGCTGGTGATTCCTGTAGTCAAACAGATGTAAGTACAAAACAAGCTTTACAGTTTTTTACAATATCCACCTAGTTGATATGCAAATGCTGAAATGGTCCAGGTGGACGGAATATTGCTCCTTTCACTGTTTGCAGAATATGCCCAGCCATGAATTTCTGGCATGTCAGACAATCACAAAGTTAGCAATGTGTTCTGTCAAATTAGGACAAACCAAACCTCCAAAATCAGTACTGCAAGACACCCTCTCGATGTGTGTGCTGGGTAGTGCAGCTGATCTAACGCTAAGGGCATCACAGTTTTCCCAGTGCTGTCCTGCCACCACATTTTATCTGTAGGGGACAATGAGCACCCCTTCTTTTTCATAGCTCCTGCTCTTCTTGCGGTGCCCTCCCCTGCAATTATATAATGTGTTCTCTGGGCAAGCTATTAATGCCTTGCTTCATCACCATGTTGCGTGCATGTGTATATTTGTTTGATGCAATCACAATGTCAGATGCTTCTGGGAATTATGCTGCTCTTTTTGCTTATAGATCAGTGGCCTCGCTGCCACAAGAAAACAAATCTGCACCTCTGGTGTGCGATGCACACTTCACCACAGTGATAGCCAATGGATGCTCAAGTGCTTCTATAAGGCTGTCTAACAATGGCGCATGCTGCACTGGTTTGCCGTCTATGTGCAAGAAGTCCCTCCTTTTCCAGCATGACAGTCCTGTGTGTACTGTTGACATCACATAGGCAGAGTTGGAGTAGAACATTACCTCCTCATCTTCATGTGACACAAGTGCCAATATCAACATTATCAATTCTGCCACTTGTGCTGAGAAATGTGCTGGCAATATCACACTTGTCAGTCTCTCAAAGTTGTCATGTTCTCCGGCCTACACGACTGCAGTGCCTCTATGCCTCTCCCTTGATCTCTGGTCTATTGATGATGACCCATCAATTAAGAGAATGTTCCCAACCTTCTAGGGCATTTTGTTTAACATGGGGTATCTCATCATGATGCTCAGTGTAAGTGGTACAATCATGCACATAACCTCCCTCCTTTACTGGTTCGGCTATGAATCTGGCTGTGTTTACCACTTGACACCTGACAATTTTGATCAATGGATTCCATTTAATTACATCATAGCCTGATGCTCTCTGGGTAGTTAATGTATTTTTGGGCTTTTCAAAGATGGCAAATAAAGCGTGCTCAATGTATAACGTGAGTGGACAGCCCATTGTTATGTTGGCTGACTTCTCAATTGCAAAGGCTGTTGCAGCCAATGCTTGTTCACATGGGTGGTGGCCTCTCATTACTTGATCTAATTTTCCACTGTATAATGCTAATGGTTTTTGTCCCATAGTAGTTTTCTCTGCGAGGACAGCCGTCATCACTATTCCATTTGAATAGGAAAATAAAAATAATGATTAATTGTAATTGGGGATCCCTAAAATGGAGCTGTGCTAATTGCTAACTTCAGATCATCAAAGGCATCTATCATCTCACCTGTCCAGTCTATATCACTGTTACCTCAACTGTCAGGTCAGTTAGTCTTTGCGCTTCGTCGAGTGCTATTACTGTGCACCAATTTTCATCTTTCTCTCCTATTCCATGCAAAATGACTCTGTCTTCCCTTACTATTACATCTTCTAGCTCACCTGTGATCATCTGGCTCTCCTACACATCCGTGGGCACTTCCGGCCTGAATAGAAACTCCACAGATAATCTCAATAATTTGTCTCGTATTTGGGGAAGCCATGCCAGTAGCACATGCACTCCATAAAGAAATACATCCAGGTCCAGTGGAACCCCTCTCTGGGCATTCTGTTAATGTTAATATTAATGTTAATGCATATTTGTACCACACACTATCACCACCAGAGTGGTCCCCTGGCACTCTGGCGGCTCTGAAAAAGGGAGGGAGGGTGAGTTAGTGGGAATAAGATGGAAAAGTGCAAGAGAGCAGTGATGTGCTGTTGGCAGCCTCAACCCGGTAACTCAGTTGGCTGGGCTTGGGGTGTTTTCCAGTCGGTAGTCGTTGTGTGCTGTTGTGTGAGTCTATGCGTGGTTTGTTTTTTTGTTGCAGTGTAATGAAGTTTGTGCGGATTGTTGTGTTATAGGCTTGGTGTTGTGTTTGGTTAGAGTTTGAGAGGTGTATGCAGAGGGGTGAAATTTTTAGTGGATTGGTTAATTGGGCAAATGCTAACAATCAGAATTCTATCTACGTGTGGCAAATGCTGACATTTACGATCCATCTAGATGCAATGCTGGGTAATGTTCACGATTACGTCTAGGTGTGGCACATGGTAATAATCACAATTCCATCTAATTGTGGCATATGCTAACAATCACAATTCTATCTGAGTGTGTTACATGCTGGCATTTACAAATTCCATCTGAGTGTGGCATATGGTAACAATCACAATACTATCTAGTGTGGCACATGCTGACCTTCATGATCCCATCTAGATGCGACGCCAGCATTTTCGTGCCTTGAAACACTTGTGTATAGGCGTGTTACAAATGCCATATCATATCATATCATAGCTAATGTTCACAATTACGTCCAGATGCGATGCCGGCCAATGTTCCGATTACGTCCAGGTGTGGCACATGCTAACGGTCACTGTTAGGGAGAATTCTCAGAAATGTGTCTATTCCCTCTACCTTAGAGACCACCAGCAACGTTGCTGAATTTTGATGACTTGATTATTTTACCTGGGGAGAGTGATACCCTTTCTTCACACTCTTTCATGTATTTTAATGTGATTTTTGTACTCTGTGTTTCTTTTGGTTGTGGAGTCTGACAGACTCCATAGGCATCATCTTTTACATTGTGGCACAAAGCACCTTTATAGCAGTGACACATGAAAATATGTTAGATTTCCACAAGGTTTAAATACCTTCTCTGGGATAAGCTAAGGTGAAATTGACTTTAGTTACATTTGTCCCTAAAATGTTGTCATGAATTCTTGGGCATTGATAATGGATCCCTGGGGTAGAACATATTATCCCCTTGTCACAAGATGATTTTGTCATGTTCAATTTACTCATCAAATCACTCCTCAGTATGTTAACTGGTGTCTTTTGAGAATACAACAACGGCATACACATGTTGTGTTCTCTTATGGTAACAGGCAATTAGTCTGTCAAAGGAACCATAGTAGTCACCACAGAAAACCCTTGTACATTCATGGCAATGCCTGACATTGGGAACGTCCCTTCTCTAACACAAGATGAAGCCACCCCCGTATCTACCAATAAGGAAAATCTTTTGCCACCTATAGTCACTCTGACCCTCGATTCCTCTAGTGGGTCTGGTTTAATCGATAGGATGGAACGCATCAAGTCTTTCTATGGGATGTTCTATTGCAGATACATATTCAGTTCTGTGTCGGTGAAAGGATTCGTGTTCCATGGCGTCACTACATTCTACTGTATATTCTGTTGTACAGGTGCCTGTGTCTGTGTTTGTGCTTGCAGTGTTTGAGGTTGCATTTACTGTGAATTATTAAACTGTGTCACACACTTAAAGAATTGTTAATATTGCACTCTTTCAGAATTGTTAATATTGCATTATTTCACACCTAGAAAGTGCCACTCTGAGGCAGTACTACAAATATTAGACTGTGTCACACTCTTGGAGAATTGTTAATATTGCATTTATTCACAAATAGAGATTACCATACTGAGATACTACTGTGAATTATTAGCCTGCGTCGCACTCTTTGAGAATTGCTACTGTTGCATGGAATCACACCTAGAAACTGCCACTTTGAGACAGTACTGCAAATGTTAGCCTGCATCGCACTCTTAGTGAACTGTGAATATTGAACTGCGCCGTATGCCTTAAACATTTTTAATACTGCATTGAGTCACATCCACAGAGTGCCACTATAGAGTTTCCCCCTGTGTTAGGCCCTTTCTCCATCTATCCAGGTGTCCCAGATCTAGATGCTGCTACTACAGTTATGGTTTTGCATTTACTCTACATTTACTGCTGCCACTGTGGTAGGCCTTCCTCCCTCTATGCAGGTGACCCAATTCTAGGTGCAGCTAATCACATCTACTGGACGCAATTACCCCTCTAGCCAGATTATGCATCTAATTAGCTAGTACCCCCCATGGTTTTGTAATTTAATTTGATACTGCATATACTGTTGTCCCTGTGTTGGGCCTTCCCCCCATCCAGGTGTCCCAAGTCTAGGCGCTGCTGTTTCATCTAGGATTATTGCATATTGTTTGCTACTGCATTTACTGGTGTCCCCGTGTTAGGCATTTCTCCCCTTATCCAGGTGTCCCGAGTCTAGGCACTGCTGTTGCGTCTAGGGTTATTACATCTTCTGTTACTAAAATTACTGTTGTCCCCATGCTGGGGCCTCTCCCTCTGTCCAGTTGTCCCAAGTCGAGGTGCTGATGTTACATCTAGGGTCATCACATTCTTTGTTACTACATTTACTGTTGTCCCAGTGTTAGGCCTTTCTCCCTCTATCCAGTTATCCCGAGACTAGGCGCTGCTGTTACATCTAGGGTTGTTGCAGTTTCTGCTACTGCATTTACTACTGTCCCTTTGCCAGGCATTTCTCCCTCTGTCCAGGTGTCCCAAGTCTGGGGACTGCTGTTGCATCTAGGTTGATTGCATATTATCTGCTACCGCATTTACTGTTGTCGCTGTGTTAGGCCTTTCTCCCTCTATCCAGGTGTATCAAATCTAGGCGCTGCTGTTGCATTTAGAGTTACTACATTTACTGTTGCTCCCTATTTGACCCCCCCACTGGCCTGGTGTCCATAATCTAGACACTGGTATTAGATCTAGGATCACTGCATCTACTGTTACAAGTAAATCAATTTCTAGTTGCTGCCCTTGACCTCCCCCTAGGATGGAGATCCCACATCAACAAAGACCACCTCTCTGACGCCTCCTAATTCACGGCCTCTCTTCACCATAGCCTCTACCCATAACTCCCTCCCGGCGCATAACCCGCGCTCTAGCACCCAACTTCATGAACCCCCCCATTATCCTGCATCTGGCCACAACCCACTACTCCTGCCACTGAACAACGATACACCCGGACCCTGCCTGCCCACCCCCTACCATCATGCCACCTCCAACTCTAAGATCAGAGGAGCACTCTGGTGTGCCAAACACCCGTATCCTCAAACGTTCATCCCCCACTCCTCAACCCACCTGAACACATCAACATCCATCTTCCCTCTAGCATCTATTGAGAACAACCTCTCACTCCCCGTCCATACACCCCACTCTATATCAAACTCACAAGCCAGAGGAGCTCTCTAGCACTCCAAACATCACGAGTCCCCCTCAACCACCCCAAACACACCACCATCCATCCTCCCTCTAGCACCAATTGAGAACAACCCCTCACTGCCCATCCATACACCCCACGCAGTATCAAACTCACAGCCAGATGAGCTCTCTGGCGCTCCAAACATCACAGTCCCCCTCCACTACCATGCCATCCTTGTGCCCACTGAGCTACTCCTCTCCCTCTTAACTTACCTCCCATGCCACCCTCTCCCTCCGCCTCAGCCCCTACTCGACCCCCACCCACAAACCTCCCTCTTTATATCCCTTCCCTTCTCTAGAAAAGTAGCTTCATCCTCTTCCCCCTCTGACTAAAACCTACAAAACACGGAACAAGTGACTAGTACTCGACACTCCATACCTCGCCACTTCTCCATCGGTCCAACCTCCCACCCTTTCCCACCCCTACCTTCAGATCCTCCCCACACCCCTCTCCCACTCTCCACCCCCTTTCTCTTGACTTCTCACCCAGAACACCTAAACCCCCAGTGCCCTCCAAGCGTGAACCTGAAACAACCCGCCTAACACCCCACACGTCAAGTGTTCCGCTCACCACCCTCCCAATCCCCCCTGATCCTACGTTCCTCGTCTCTCACATACCTACTGCGGGCGACCTACTCTTCCTGTCACCCATCGACGTACCCCTCTCACCGACTCTCAAAGTGCACAGGCATCCAGTTCCCTCTCTACACCTCCTCAGCCAATCCCAACCACCCAGAATTATCCTACCACACCCCCCCATCTCAACAGGCACCCATGTCCACCGTGCACTGTGATGAGCGTCACGAAAACCATCTCCCCTCACAAAGTCACATGCATCCTTTTTAAAGCCCGCTCCGTAGCAAGAAACAGAGACAACATCTTTGACCTCCTATCCTCTGACAATCCCAACTTCATTTTTATCACTGAAACCTGGTTCTCCAACAATTTTGCACCAGTCGCACACAAGGCCTTCCCCCCTGGCTAATCGCTTATTGCCCACAATAGACCCTCCAGAGGTGGTGGAGTGGCAATCCTCTACAAACACCAATTCTCTGTCTCACTCGTCGAATCCCAGACATGCAACGCCTCCTGTGAATCCCTTCTAGTAAAACTCTCGCTACCATTAACATTCACCCACAGCTTCTGACTCATCTACAGACCCCCTGGAGGACAGACATTTTGTCAACCATCTCTGTGACTCAATAGCAACCATTCAAGTAAATCACCCATCTCTTACAATCCTGGGAGATTTCAATATCTGGCTCGATATGCCTAACAACCCCATGACCCATCCTCTGGTCGACAGTCTTGATGCACTCAACCTCTCCCAACATACCACTGGTCCAACTGACACCCTTGATGCAATTTTCAGCTCCTATGACCTGGTCTCTATAGCCAGTCCCAATCCGCTTATCTGGAGAGACCACTTTGTCATCCCTTTTTGTATCCACATACCAGCCCCTCCTCTTACAGCTCTCCCTGCCCCGACCTTTGATCACAAATGCTGGAACAAAGTCAAGGTATTCCCTGACCTAGCTGAAGCCCTGCTACTCCGTCCCCCTGCAACACTGTCATGTGGTAGACTTTTAACTATTCAATCCTTTGACTCCTGGCTTTTAGACTCTAATGCCTCTCACCCACTAGTGCCCTGCAACCTCATGCAAAGGACGTCCCCTAAATGGTTCACGTCCCACCTGAGGACATTAAAAAAACAAAATAACTCTCTTGAACACAAATGGCAAGCATCTAAAACAAATCTCAGCGTTTCTACTTTCGCCCTCCACTACCGTAATTACAAATCTGAGATCCGAAAGGCCAATAAAGCCTATTACAATAAACAAATTCTGAACTGTGGCAGCAGCAGCAAAGAACTCCATAAGATCATCTCCGAATTCGTGAAACCTACTTGCACCTCTGCCCATTCCACTCCCACAAGGTCACTCTGCGGCTCCCTCTCGCTACATTTCTACAACACCACACTCGACAGGATGGCAACCCTTAACACCAAATTGTCCTTCCTCACCCCATACCCTACACCGACCCCTCCTGATTCCATTGCCCCTATGCCCACCTTACCAACCTTTGACTCCTTTAAAACCATCTCCAGAGACATGTTCCTTGACCTACTATCAGCCAGCAGATTCTGCGGGTCACCCCTCGACCCCTGCCCTACCTCTGTTCTGAAATAAATGTTCTCCTCTACCTGCACAGGAGAACATGCAAGAGACATACTAAACGACTCCCTCACCTCTGGCATCTTTCCAGAAGCCTTTAAAATAGCACATGTCAAGCTACTTCTAAAAAAGGCATCCTTCGACCCCCTTGACCCTAAGAATTACAGGCCGATCTCCAACACCAGATTTCTTGCAAAACTCATTGACTGGACTGCATACTGCCAGCTCAACTGCTTTGTAGAATCTAACAAACTCCTCAACCCTGCACAATCAGGCTTCAGACCGCGCCATGGAACAGAAATCACTCTGATCACGATCTGGGATGATCTCAAGGTCACGGCAGACTCTGAAGATTGCGCAGCACTGATTCTCCTTGATCCGTCAGCAGTCTTTGATACAGTTAACCATTCAATCCTCCTTGACCGCATCCACTCCCTAGGAATCCATGGCTCGACACTCACATGAATTGCCTCTTTCCTCTGCAACAAGAAACACATCATCTTCCTCTCCCCTTTTGTCTCAACTGCTCTTGCTGTGAACACTGGAGTAGCCCAAGGCGCGTGCCTCTCTGCTCTCCTATTCAACCTCTATCTGACCACTCTACCAGGAATCATCTGCGAGCGCAACCTCTCCTGCTACAACTACGCTGCTTATACTCAAATGATCCTAAGAATCCCCAAGACAAGCACCAGCCCACATCCCAACCTTGAAGCTTGTCTCTGTGATATTGACAGATGGATGACAAGTAACCACCTCCTTTTGAACCCTGATAAAACTGAAATAATGGTGTGTGGCAATACTGCCTTTCTTCCACAATGGCTCACATGGCCATTCTCCCTCAGCCCACCTCCCTCCCTCCAATATAGTAAAAAACCTAAGCTGCACTATGGACTCAGGCCTAACCCTTTTCTGTCAGATCAATAATGTTTCAAAATGCTGTCACTACCACCTCAAACTTGTTAGACGCAATTTTCCTTACCTCTCCTACCCCAACTGGCCGCTGTTATGTCTATTGTTATGTCGAGACTGGACTCAGCCATCTCCTTATACCCGGGAGCCCCGGCATACCAACTCAACAAACTCCAAGGAGCCCAAAACGCTGCTGCCAAACTCCTCACCCTGGGACATAGAGACCACATCTCACCTGCTCTCTGCACCCTCCACTGGCTCCCAGTCAGACGAAGGGCCACCTTCAAGGCCCTATGCATTACCCACCGAGCAGTGCACAAGACTGGCCCAACGTACCACAAGAGAAGCTAAAACCCTACCTCCCATCTCGCTCCTTAAAATCAAGCACTGCCATATTTCTAGTGATTCCAACCTCTAATTCTGTCAGGATCGGAGGATCCGCCTTCTCAACCTTAGCCCCAACTCTGTGGAACTCACCCCCCCCCCCCATTCGACACACCCAAGACTACATGGCCTTTCCCAAAGCTCTAAAAACCTAGCTCTTTCCATAATGCTGATTAAGACCTCTAAGGCTGCTGAGACGACCTTGCAACTGGCTGAAAAATGTTAAAGAGATCCTGAGCAATGACGCCATTGAATGTGACTAGTAAGTCACTAATAAGTTTACTCTGAACTCAGCAATCTCAAACGCACAATTGAAATCTGAAATAATGAGCTTGTTAGATCAAAACCTCCACCCAGACACTCACCTCTCCTATTCTCACTCTCTACTCTACACCATCATACAATAGAGCTCAGCTACACCCCATGATCAATTTCAGCCTAGCTGCTCACATACGAACATTACTTCATGAACAACTCAACATTCTGATAAAATGCAGCTATAGCCCACGATAAAATCAGCCTAGCTGCATACATAAGCATGCTACACAGGCCTAACACAGCCAGAACCCAGTCTTGGTGACCAACCTCCAGACTGCACACATTCAACTGATATCAAATACCACCACACCTAATGCTAGGATGCTTCTACCATCAGGCAATCGCATCAGCTGCGCACATAATCGATGCACCCAAGCACCCTATGACACCTTACTCTCTTGACTGACCTGGACTACGGTCCCCGAGGGCGTTCAACCCACCAGCGCTTTGAGGTCATACCAATGATATAAAGAGCGCTATATAAATACCAAATAACATAACATGACATGTTAACATATTAACATACAGTGTTCTCTCCTCTAAACAGTTTGAGTGCCCCTTTGGGCATCTGGAATATTCAACAGGTTCTAGTCTTCTCGCCAGGCCCTCCATGTCTGTCCACTCTATCACTCTCCCTATCTGTGTACACGTGGAGAGGGCTTGTGCTGCCTCCTCTTCACTTTCCCTGGCTTCTTCTTCTTCAAACATTGTCTCATTGGTGTCTTCATCCTCTTCGCCCTCTCTATTCTGAAAATCTAGTAGTCCCAGAGGAAGTGTTCTATATGTCCCACTCATTACGTATTCCATTATATTTATGCCTTCCTCTGGTGTGCTGGTTTTCCAACTTCCTATTGCTCCAGTGTTACCCTTTGTCTTCCTATCTAGACTGTAACTTCTTGGCATAGTACATCCTTCCTCGTTATCTGACATTGCATGTGTACTCATAATGTCATAAACTTACTTGCAGCATCTCGCTAAGCTCCTCCCCCTTTCTTTCTGTTCCTGCATCCTCTCTCTTTGTCTGGGAGCGTATACCCCCTAATACTATCATCACCTTCCTTTCTGTGCCTTCTTTCCTTATCTTGCTGTCTTTCCCTTTGCCTTTCTTCCTCTCTCTTCCGTTCTCTTTCCCTCTCTTAACATCTTCATTTATAATTTTTCTGTTGTTCTCGCTTCTTCTTTTTCTCTTTCTGACTCCCATTTCTCCTGTTTCTCCCTTTCTTCTTCATCCCTTTTTCTCTCTCTCTCTGTTCTCTTCTTCACTCTCTTTCTCGTCCTGTGCCATTTTCTCTTCTACTTTCTTCTGTCTTTCTCCAACTTCCCTTTCTATAAAATTATCCATGTCTTTTCCATGCAATTTGAGCATTTTCTGAGCTCTTACCCGTTCATTTGTTTACCCTGCCTGGCCCTCTCTCTGGACCTCCCCCTTGGCTTCTGTCAGTTTTGCATCTAAGTTGCGGCACTCATCATATTCTACGTGTGTGGACACTGGTCGTTGCTTACTTTTTTTTCTCCACTTATAAGATCTTCACTAGTGTACACAGGGGGTGTATATGGGTGATTAGGATAAACCCCTGCTGCTTTTAGTGCTCGTAACGGATATAATCCCTGTGCCTCAGAGGATAGATGACTGCTCTGGCACAGGGGAGGAGGAGCCCTGGGTGATATACCCCTTTCGTCATGCTGATTACTCATCCATTCCTTAACAGGTGGCTCCTCTACATCCTGCCCATACTTTTCCATAGTTGCAGAATGGCCAATCTATTCTTCAACAGTTTTCCCTTCTGTGTGCCACGTAAACAGGTGCATATGTGTTGAGGTACTTCGAGTGAGTGCTTTTTAGTGGCCTGGGCATAAACATTTTGCCTGCCGTGTCCCACACCCACTGTGTGGTATTTAAGGATTGTGTCCTTATACCGGCGTATTGCTTTGCATAAGTGAATAATGGGTGTGATGTCACAACACAATTTACCAATTTGTATTTTGATTCTCGTTCACCCACCTTTACATCCCTTTCACACCCTTCCTCAATAATACTACTTCACAAATTAATACAGTACAACTGAGGTATACCATGTATTCTGAAGCGCTTGAGCTTACAAAAATATTAAGAATTACAAAATCTAACTGCAGCATCCGGGGGAACAGGTGGGCACCTCTTTCCCACTTAACAAAACAGGAAAAACAGTAATTGCTCCACAATCGGATGCGCTATCAGCTTATTAACATCATCTTAGATCAAACCATATACAAGTTCTATTTGTTAGCAAGAAATGATTTTGGATATTATTTAATAGTTTTAATTATATAAATAGTCCATATTCAAGCAATCCATAAATTGAATGGGTCCAAATAGCAGAGTCATGTGCCGACACGTGTTTCGACCTCCACAGGTCTTTCTCGAGGCAAAGCTCTGCTCAGAGTGATGCCCAACATAACATTTCGTGTATAAATCCACCAGTTTGAATAGGGTCAGACAATACAGGATAAAACATCAAACCATACATTGAGGTATACATTACCTAACCAGAATATCATGTATGAGAATACAGCAACATGTCATCAACAGCGCATAGAGGGAAATAAAAAATACAAATTGGAAATCTTCCATTTTCCATACAAAGATTTTTTTGGTAAGTCATCTGACACGATATCTAAGTATCAACTACATATAACATTTATATTTCCATGATTACAATATTGGGTTAATGATTGCCACCATCTAGAACCCAGTGTCACCAAGTGAAGGCACCATATCACCGCATCCCTAGAGCCAAACACTTATATAAACACCCAACTTCAAGTGTATAGGAATCAATCCTCTCAAAATATTATGCTTGTGACATATACTGGATTACTGTAGTCGTGCTGTGCCTTAAGATTATAGCTGAGCAATTACCCGTTAGCAAAAGTCCCGCTGATAAATATCCTCCACTAGTTGTACATAATGTGTCTATTAAATGAGGTCAATTCCCTACAATATAAAGAGAGGGAAAAAATAATAAATGCCATAGTCAAAACTCATGGTCAGTGAAAAGTTGCTATAGTGCCACCAAACTCTTGGTAAAGTGCAACCACAGATTGTTACCTGCGCTTAATAATCAATGGGACCATTCCGGTGAATCTGATCAATCTCTTGTTCATCCTGCCACTAATTGGCTATGCCTGATAAAAAGAACCATGTACTATGCATGAGAGGTGGAATATACCTGCGCATAAGTCTGCATGTAACGTAAAGTAAAGGCAGATTAACTTACATATTCATCTCTTCATTATCACCCGTCCATGTTCATAGATAAATCAAGATGCGGTCAACCCGCGTTCCGTGTTAAATAGGCTCGGGAATATTAGAGAAAAGCACCTTGCGAACGATACGTAGTCACGTGACATCGATTAGTCATGTGACAACTAAATAAAAGTAAAATATAAACACGTCGGCATTAACCATGTATTCTATAATGGTTTACAGATAATATGGAACACGCGCTCGCAACCTAATTATTTAAATAGTACCTATTTGAAAGTTCGAGAGCATTGAAAAAGCGCACCTTACATATAGTCGATCACGTGACATAAATCAGTCACATGATAACTACCAGGTATAAACAAAACCCCGTCAGGTTTAAACGAGTATTACAAAGTTATTTGCGTGCAAATAAAATGTACACGTTTACAACCAAAAGAATGCAAATAATAGTTAGCCATATCGACAAACACAACCTAAATGGATACAATATGTAAAACCATTGGCTTGATAGCAATAAGTACAATACTTCACTAAACAGTAAATATTCTAGGATTATAATAGTGTTCGCTGCAAATATTACAAAATCATACAGGCAAGTATATTACCCAATACATTGAATTCTCAAATCCAATTATATATTGAAATGGCTATTCATATTTTTTCAAGTCATACCACATATAATAGATATCGTTATATGAGGGCAAACAACAGAAGTAAACATTTTATTAAAATGATTAGTGAATACTATTGTGTTTAGGCTCTCGGATACAGTGTCAGTACCTCACTGGTCCACTAGGCTCCAGTTATGATACACATGCATGTCCATACATTAGGTTAAAGTTCACACATTTGCCCGCACATCTACAAGAAAACATGTAATTCCGTGTCACTATTCAGTCCCAAAGTAGTACAGCGTAACCTGCAAATAGCACGGGCTTCCAATTGACGTAATAATAACAGATGGTCCCCACCTCTTGGGTGGCTTCTTGCTTGTATAAGACCAACAAATCATTAACATTGTCCATTTGGTATTGTTCTTACCAATGTATTGAAAGCGGTAATCGTGAATCAAATTTGGTTAAGCTAGCAAAGTGTTCTCTAATACGTATTCGTAATTCCCTTATGGTCGAGCCAACATACACTTTACCACAGATGCAAAGTATCGCATACACTATAAATTTAGTTTTACAATTCATGAAATCGCGTATTTGAATTGATAGACCATTGCGACATGAAAAAGTATCAGATTGTTTGACAAACTTGCAAAAGTTACATGTACCACATTTGAAAAAACCCTTCAGTTTAGGGGGTAACCATGATACGGGGTTTACAACATTAGTTTGAGAGGTTAGAAAAGAAGGACATAAATATTCTTTAAGTGTACGGTTACGCTTAAAAATGATCTTAGGTTTATCCGCTATATACGGCAATAACTCAGAGTCAAGTTGGAGTAAATGCCAATGTTTAGCTAACAGCCGATATAACATGTTTGAGTTTTGCACGTACTTAGTAATGATTCTTACATCTGAAAACCCAGTAGCCTGAATGTTCTCATGTGGTGACAGCATTTCCTCTCGTGATAAGCTCCTCGCTCTTCTGATATCATTAAATGTATTAGCTAGGGTCTCTGGTTGTGAACTGCTACTAGCAAAAGCATTCCCTGGGGTGCCTTTGGGGGAGAACAACGCTGCCCTATCCCTTTCTCGATTAGCTATATATTCTGCCATTGGCAGCAGTTCACAACCAGAGACCCTAGCTAATAAATTTATTAAGCTTTAAAGACTGGCCAAGCGCGAAACGAATAAGTATTGGGAGCAAGCCTCATTAACTAACTATTTAGAGCACAATATGATACCCAGGGGATTAAGAATACTAATATTTCCGGACTTTACTAATGATGCTGATCAGGATCTTGCCCAGGAATGGGAGGATAACCTTCATACTAGTTCTGAGAAAATGTTGAAATTATTGATAATCCATGCAGAGCGTGAGCATCAAAGAGTGTCTATCCAAATTGAGAATTTACACAAAGAAATAGCAGCGATGGAAAATCCTGCAGGAGTCAAGGAAAAGAATTACAATACTATGCATACTATTTTGAAAGAATATCAGGATGAGATCAAAATTCGTAAATTCAGGAAATTCTTTAGGGATGAGAGAAATTATAATAATGACAGAGTATACACATTTCAAGTGAAATATGACAAAGATAACATTGGTCCATTGGTCAAAACACCTATCAGCTATCCAGCATCTTCAGAAGTAGACTCAGAGGAAGAATCTTTAAATAGAAGCAAAGGGGCAGAGGGAGAGAACCCTACACCTTCCCTAACACAACATAGAAGGGGATTCCTGGCAGAAATTAAAAGGCATAAAAAAGGAAATATTTCCAGTTATAATCTTGCTACTAACAAACATGTTAGATTTGCTGTCCCTCTAGGACGGGCTACTGTAACACCTATCACATCATCCGAGGAGGAAGAGGGAGAGGATCTAGGGCCAGATACAGGGCACAACGCAAACAGACGCCACACAAGGGCCAGTCTCAGGAATCTTCAAGCCAAATCGATTCTGAAAATCTAGTTTGTAACTTATCTACTAAAACTCTCACTCCGGCGAATTGTTAGTTTTGAATAAAGGTTTGCCTTTTGCACCTAGTCGCAACCTGATCTTATTGACTTTCAAATAGACTTGTTTAAATTTATACGAAAGTCGAAGCTTAAAAAATTCTATCATACACAGGTACAGCAATATAAACCCAGAAGCACACATAGTCTTCCCAGTCAGTTTACACTATCAGATATAGAAGATACTGCACTATTATTGTCTCTGACTGAAGTTTCCGATTATCATAAAGATCAATTACAACAGGAATTGGGTATCCACCAATTGAACTTAAAATTAACAGAACATAAGAAGGCATCTAAATTCATACCAGCATCACAAAATGAAAGTGTAATTGATACATTCTATCGGGCTGTTACACAGGACTTACATCATCTCATTGACCACCCTAAGAGAAATACACATCGCTATAACAATCTTTCTAAATTGGAACAACAGGCCTTAAATAATTTGATGCAGGATTCAAGTATAGTCATTAAGGAAGCCAATAAATGTGGCAATATAGTTATACTCAATAGAGACGATTATATTAAGATGGCAAATGAACACCTAGCTACACCTGGGTGTTATCAACTTCTACCTGGAAATCCTACTAGTCAAACTGTTGCAAAATTATCACACCTCATTCAAAACTGGCACTCACGTGGCCTGATTACTGATAATGAAAAACAATATCTCACTTGTGCGGCTCCAGTTATGCCGACAATGTACTTTTTATCTAAAATTTACAAAGAATATGTGCAACTTCCACAAGTGAGACCAATTTTGAGTGGTTTGGGATCGGCCATGGAAGGCCTTTCACAATACATTGACACTGCCATAAAAGGTTTAGTACTACTCATACCTTACAGATCTTATCCTCTATAAAATGGAGTGACAGTTATATGCTAGCAACTTACGATGTTAAATCTCTGTATACTTCTATTCAACATAAGTTAGCACTTGACACCATTGATTTTTCTTTCAGGAACTATTCAGCTTCCTATGCAGATGATATATCTATGATTAAGGAATTTTTAGCTTTCACATTACAACACAATCAGTTCTTATTTAATGGACAATATTATGTGCAGACTCGAGGGGTAGCCATGGGAGCTAAGTATGCCCCTTCATTGGCAAACCTTTTCATGGGGTATTTTGAGTGTCATCACATCTATAATTCGCATCAGTTTAATGATCATATTGTTATATGGAAGAGATATATTGATGATGTACTACTGATTTGGAATGGCTCTTTAGACCGGTTTCACCAATTTACAGAATATTTTAACAATAATAATTTTGGCATTGAATTTGTGGGGCATGTGAGTAGAGACAGAATGGAATTTTTGGATCTCGTTATTAGTATTTTAAATTCTCAAATACACACAAGAACATTTAGAAAATCTACAGCAGTAAACTCTATTTTGCATGCTTCTAGTTGTCATAAAAAATCAGTTATAGAAAATATTCCTTTTGGAGAGTTTTATCGGGCTCGTCGGAATTGTAGTGATAAGTTTGATTTTGAAAATGAGGTAGGACTAATTCAGCAAAGGTTCAACAAAAGCGGTTATTCAAATTGTAGCATTCAAAATGGTATCAGAAGAGCGAGGAGCTTATCACGAGAGGAAATGCTGTCACCACATGAGAACATTCAGGCTACTGGGTTTTCAGATGTAAGAATCATTACTAAGTACGTGCAAAACTCAAACATGTTATATCGGCTGTTAGCTAAACATTGGCATTTACTCCAACTTGACTCTGAGTTATTGCCGTATATAGCGGATAAACCTAAGATCATTTTTAAGCGTAACCGTACACTTAAAGAATATTTATGTCCTTCTTTTCTAACCGCTCAAACTAATGTTGTAAACCCCGTATCATGGTTACCCCCTAAACCGAAGGGTTTTTTCAAATGTGGTACATGTAACTTTTGCAAGTTTGTCATACAATCTGATACTTTTTCATGTCACAATGGTCTATCAATTCAAATACGCTATTTCATGAATTGTAAAACTAAATTTATAGTGTATGCAATACTTTGCATCTGTGGTAAAGTGTATGTTGGCTCGACCATAAGGGAATTACGAATACGTATTAGAGAACACTTTGCTAGCTTAACCAAATTTGATTCACGATTACCGCTTTCAATACATTGGCAAGAAAAACACCAAATGGACAATGTTAATGATATCAGATTCATTGGTCTTATACAAGCAAGAAGCCACCCAAGAGGCGGGGACCGTCTGTTATTATTACGTCAATTGGAGGCCCGTGCTATTTGCAGGTTACACTGTACTACTTTGGGACTGAATAGTGACACGGAATTACATGTTTTCTTGTAGATGGGCGGGCAAATGTGTGAACTTTAACCTAGTGTATGGACATGCATGTGTATCATAACTGGAGTCTAGTGGACCGGTGAGGCACTGACACCGTATCCGAGAGCCTAAACACAATAGTATTCACTAATCATTTTAATAAAATGTTTACTTCTGTTGTTTGCCCTCATATAACGATATCTATTATATGTGGTATGACTTGAAAAAATATTAATTGCCATTTCAATATATAATTGGATTTGATAATTCAATGTATTGGGTAAAATACTTGCCTGTATGATTTTGTAATATTTGGAGCGAACACTATTATAATCCTAGAATATTTACTGTTTAGTGAGGTATTGTACTTATTGCTATCAAGCCAATGGTTTTACATATTGTATCCATTTAGGTTGTGTTTGTCGATATGGCTAACTATTATTTGTATTCTTTTGGTTGTAAACGTGTACATTTTATTTGCACGCAAATAACTTTGTAATACTCGTTTAAACCTGACGGGGTTTTGTTTATATCTGGAAGTTATCATGTGACTGATTTATGTCACGTGATCGACTATATGTAAGGTGCGTTTTTTCAATGCTCTCGAACTTTCAAATAGGTACTATTTAAATAATTAGGTTGCGAGCGCGTTTTCCATATTATCTGTAAACCATTATAGAATACATGGTGAATGCCGATGTGTTTATATTTTACTTTTATTTAGTTGTTACATGACTAATCGATGTCACGTGACTACGTATCATTCGCAAGGTGCTTTTCTCTAATATTCCCGAGTCCTATTTAACACGGAACGCCGGTTGACCGCATCTTGATTTATCTATGAACATGGACGGGTGATAATGAAGAGATGAATATGTAAGTTAATCTGCCTTTCCTTTACGTTACATGCGGACTTATGGGGGGCAGGTATATTCCACCTCTCATACATAGTAAATGGTTCTTTTTATCAGGCATAGCCAATTAATGGCAGGATGAACAACAGATTGATCAGATTCACCGGAATGGTCCCATTGATTATTAAGCGCAGGTAACAATCTGTGGTTGCACTTTACCAAGAGTTTGGTGGCACTATAGCAACTTTTCACTGACCATGAGTTTTGACTATGGCATTTATTATTTTTTCTCTCTCTTTATATTGTAGGGCATTGACCTCATTTAATAGACACATTATGTACAACTAGTGGAGGATATTTATCAGCGGGACTTTTGCTAACGGGTAATTGCTCAGCTATAATCTTAAGGCACAGCACGACTACAGTAATTCAGTATATGTCACAAGCATAATATTTTGAGAGGATTGATTCCTATACACTTGAAGTTGGGTGTTTATATAAGTGTTTGGCTCTAGGGATGCGGTGATATGGTGCCTTCACTTGGTGACACTGGGTTCTAGATGGTGGCAATCATTAACCCAATATTGTAATCATGGAAATATAAATGTTATATGTAGTTGATACTTAGATATCCTGTCAGATGACTTCCCAAAAAAATATTTGTATGGAAATTGGAAGATTCCAATTTGTATTTTTTATTTCCCTCTATGTGCTGTTGATGACATGTTGTTGTATTCTCATACATGATATTCTGGTTGGGTAATGTGTACCTCAATGTATGGTTTGATGTTTTATCCTGTATTGTCTGACCCTATTCAAACTGGTGGATTTATACACAAAATGTTATGTTGGGCATCACTCTGAGCAGAGCTTTGCCTCGAGAAAGACCTGTGGAGGTCGAAACACGTGTCTGCACATGACTCTGCTATTTGGACCCATTCAACTTATGAATTGCTTGAATATGGACTATTTATATAATTAAAAATATTAAATAATATCCAAAATCATTTCTTGCTAACAAATAGAACTTGTATATGGTTTGATCTAAGATGATGTTAATAAGCTGATAAGCGCATCCGATTGTGGAGCAATTACTGTTTTTCACAAATGAATACTCCTGTGTCTCTCTCCGATACCACGCCACCTGCATTACTCAGTCCATCAGAGTGGCAACACAACCACCAGTCACTCTCTAAGGAGCTACACCTTGCTGCTCCATACACTGGACCACACTCTTCAGTCCACACCATCAGGCTGCATCATCCACAAATACACAAAAATCCACTTCTACAAGGCCTAAGCTATTTTAAAACATGAGGCTGGCACCAGCAATTATTACACAAATAAATACAGTACGGTCATTTTCCCAACTCTTGGTGAGGTATTCATCTCTTCATTATTGACCCATGTAGAAGCGTATCACGTGATCTTTCCCAACCCTTGTCAGAAGCTTTCTCCTTTAACTGTTATTTCTTCACAAATCCACAATATACAAAAACATTTTTTTCCAATATTGCTATGCCTATGTCCATGTACTTTTCTGTGGATAGGCTGAAGGTCCTCATCTTTGATTCTCCCTTATCAGCCAGTATTACGATCATGCCATACGGGGTTGCCTGCGAAGACCAGACAGGACTTTTCTCCAAAAGGGGCTCCTGTCAATCTCACTCTCCTTTGCATAATCCTTTTCTCCACAGGTTAAGTGCTCAGCTCTCAGGGACAAGGCAGGGACCCTTCATCGACCCTCCGATGACACTTAGCCAACCATCACCTCTGCTACCATATGTTAAGACGGCCGAGGAAAGTCCCACATTACTCAGAGGACATGGGCTCAGTCCTAACGAGACTAAATGATAGACAAAGTGCAAGGCAAAATGCAGCTTTAGTATCATCCAAATAAAGGAGGGACAACATACAAGCATTCAAATCTCAAAGCTCTCGTATTCCAATAACAAGCTGGTTTTATTACACAACTGAGCCATCAAAATCATCACTTTACATTATCATATTATACAACCTCTGGGATGTGGGGATTGGTTAGTGGTGGTGGCTACATATATATTCTATAGCGGTTAGGTTTTTAATTGGGCTATGCTTGTCTGATGGCTTCTCCTGAGACCACCCCTATATTGATAAAAGCTCAAATATATCATCTATAAGGCAAGGGGCTGGTTGGCACATACCTTGGGGCTGGTTGGCACATACCTTGGGGAGCGGAATAACAACAGGGATTCTAATTGGTTGGCTTTCTGCTTATCAACCTTGAACAATTGACAGATCATCAAGAGGGAGAGTAGGGGAAGAGATGTTCATAGACTGCTTTTCTATTCAATTAAAAGTTACCATGCCTTATTCCTAGGCCATGTGTCAGTGTGATCTCTTTGTACTTATCCTTGTGTATCCTTGTGTGGCATCTTGTGTCTGGGTGTATGTGTATGGAGTACGGCAGGTGTCCTATCTCTGTTAGTTTCTAATGAATGGGCAGTGTTTTCCATCTCTGGGTCATGTGCTACGAGTCCGGGGTAGGAATTAATTTACCTTGCATTTATTGGTATTTTAGCTAATATTGATGCAAGTGTTATGTTTCTCTTTACCGCTGCGGCCACCCTTGAATTATTTTACATGGAGTCTTTTTGGCTTGTCTTTTGACTCCACCTGGCTAACAAAGGTTGGTTGTGCTCTAATAAGCTTTAAATAATCTGGGAGTATACTTCTTGCATCTTGGGAATCACAGCTCATGCTTTTGCTCTAGAGTTCTAACCCTCCTTTTCCCTCCTTTAATTCACAGTAACCTTGTCTCTGGTTGTCAGCTACTTTCTTAGTTCTGCATGGATCTGTATTTTTGTGATTTTAGCATTCTGAGTTCTCTTGAATCGTTGAGGCCTTTGTTTATTTAAAATGCATGCTATGGCTTCCACTTTGGATAAAATGGCTGCCTGTTACACACTTTCTTCTATGTTAGTGAGCTATGTTCGCATGTTGTTCATGTTGCATTCAACGTATACATTGCTTATGTTAGTAGTCTTCATTTCCTATGGATGCTATGTTAATATACTTCATGTATAAAGTAATATATTACCTATTGTATGTGTTTTTCATGTTGAGTGCACGTTTGCTCCGTGTCTAATGCATGAACATGTATTGTCACAAGGTTAGTTTCATGACTTTTGCCATCTTCAGCTTGCATTGTGTCCATAACCTGCTGTTCCTCCCTGGGATGAGGGTGATATGGTGATCTCAGGGAGTACCGTTTCTCACTTGTGTGGTATTGGGCCTGGGGAGGGGCAGATGCTATGGATGACGTATTCATCTGCCTCCCAACAATTTAATACTGCTTCATGTTTCAACACAATGGTTATCAAACAATGCAATAAAGTAAACTTTTGTTTTAAAGAATGTGATTAAAACGTAGAATATAGAAGCATATATTGTTTACTTCAACAATACATTTTTCATAAAGCACCTTTCATAAAGACGTGAGCATGTATTTGATATTTTCATTCAATTCATTTGTGTGTGATTATCAGTGTATATTGTGAGTTTGTTTATGCAACTTTGTTCCCTCTGCCATTTGTAACATTCAAATGATACCCAAATTAAGCTGTTCATTTTGGTTGATGAGACATTACTATTTTCACTGTATTGGGCATATCATGAGGGGCATTACACAGTAAATATTTTTTAGTCAACATTCATCCTAGATCTTTGTGTTTCAAAGTAACCTTTTGTTTGGATTGTGCTTTTTAGGGTCTACTGTCCTCGAAATTGTATGCAGGCAAATCCACATTACGCTCGAGTAATTGGGAGCAGAATTTACAGTGATGTAAGTATGTGTCTTCGTTAACTAATGTGAAGTAAGCCAGCCGGGTGACAGATCACTTTCACTTTCTACATGAGAAATCCTTTGGATCAGCTTTTCAGCAACCTTCTGGTAAATTATTTAGGGTGTTATGGAAGAATCATAAAGGGCTTACACTTCTCTTTTCCACAGGGTGAACTCATTGTCAAGGTGTTTTCATTCATTGCTCATTGAGTCTGCCTGATATGTAATTCCATATAACTATGGGACATAGACCACAAACATGTTGTGCTGTTTCAAGCATCGAGTTGGGACCAGTCTTGCTGCTTTTATTATAGGGAATGTCGTAAACCGAGATTGCTGGACTCCATGTGAGACTAGCAGGCTCTACGTAATGCAAACAAGAAAAATGTGCACAACCCATTTTCTACATTGTATGTAATCTGGATCGTATCTTTCACCGTTTCCAGGGTTGTTTTAGTTCAATATGATGTCTGAATTAAATTGCCCCATTTACATAATTCTCTCTTTTGCAATCGGTGCTTCTGGTGCCCACCTATGTATCCCTATCTGACTGTTTGGCAGAGACCATGGCTTGGACAGAGAGGAAAAGGCCAAAGGTAAACAGGGCAGCAGTGCTCTGACAGGTGCCAGGAATGACACGGATTGATGGACATCCCATGATGTAAAGGCAGCAAAGCATTTGTTGCTGTACATGGACATGTACGTCCTTTGATCCTTTTCAGTCTGACATTTCACCCCGCTGTAGCAAAGAGAATAAGTGGTAAAAGCACGTTTACTTGTACATAATGTTTTTCCTGTGCTTATTCTGCAACTTCTGTGAATGTCTAAGATTCTGTAATTTCTTTTTATCACTAAAAGTAAGAACACCGCTACAAATGATGCATTATACTTAAAAAGGCAGGTACCACTGATGTTATCAATGCCAATATCTGTCATGCTGAATTGACATGACCCCATTATTCCTTGGGGGATTTTAATATCATCTAGACATGCTCCTCAGTTGTGTTTCTACAGACGGGTAATCGATGTAGTACTCACTTGAAAGAAATACTCAAATATATTAAAATGAAGTCAGCTGCTATGGCAAGTCTGCAAACACTGAATAAATGTATGTAAATATCCAAGTGTAAACCATAAATGTTCTATGGAGCTTCTTCCATTATGGTGGTATTCTTTTGCCCTACTTCTCTTTCTCCCAACCACTAGGCTGCATTGCCTTTCACGCTGACACATCTACATCTGTGCCCCTTAATGTCGCTATCCAATTTCTTTTCTTGATTTGTTGAAGTTCCACCTGCCTTTAGTTTCTCCTTTCTTTCATTCCTTTTGTGTCCCTTTGGTTGCTTCCTGTTATTTCATGCACACATGCCTTCAATGCCCTTATGCTTTCTGATTAGGCCTTTCCGTGCTATTAATGCCTTCCACAGCATCAATGACTTCCACACCATTGAAGCCATCCATGCTGTTCCATGCCTGGTTATGCCATCAGTGAATTGTGTACCTTGGGTGCTTTTAAAGCTTCTAGTGTCTCTTAATGCCTTCAATGCCTGTTAAAGGATGCCATGTCTGTTAATGCCTTTTATACAGGTCAATATATTCCATGCCTTCTACACCTTCCATACCTTCTAACCCAAGCATCCCTCACAATCCTTCCAAACATTTCAGACTTTCATGCACTGCTGTGCCTTTTTCCAACCATTGTTCCTGTTAAGCCATGATTTTTTTTGAGGACTTTCATGCGTGTTAGGCCTTTCATGCTTTTTTTACCATTAATGTCATCGGTGCCTGTAAGTCTTCCATGCCTCTTATGCAACTAAGTTGCTTGTTAAGTTATATGATGCGATGTTAGGCTATGTAATGTTATGATAGTGTGTAATAGGACACAAGAAACACTTGTGTACAAGCGCGTTATGAATGTATTTCTATTTTATTTCATTTTACACCAAAGAGCAAATTACATGACCAATCAATTAAATAGAAGGTGATCTTTGTGACGTGATTGGAAAAAAGGAAAGGAAGATAAAGATCGGAGTGCAAGCGGTAGTGTATTCACATATTTAGGTGCGAGCAGAGAGAAGGAGGGAGATTGGGAACAACAAAAAGCAATTGTGAATGAAACCAAAGAGAACACGTGACAGCATTAAAAGAGTTCAAAGAGCAAAGTTGAGGGTGGCATTCCACTGAGACATTTAAACACAATGCTTCATTATAAGTTTGCCGGTCTAGAAACAATGCTACCGGTAAGCTTGCCGGTACCAGTGTTTGCGGACCGGCAAACTGCAAGTTCTGCAAGCGGGTGCCTTTCAGCCCACCAGGTCTGACTTGGCAGGCGGAACGGCACCCGCTTGCAGACCTTGATGGATGCACCGGCATCATTCATGAATGGTGCCGGTGCATCCGGCCTCCCCATCCAATGGGACTCAATGGGAATGGGGAGCAATATTTTCCGGTGCCCGGGAATGGGCAACTACCGGGTCCGCCGCGGCTGTAATGCCCCTGTAATTGCCCATTCCTGGGCGCTGGAAAATTCATGACTCCGGCACGGCTACGGCCAGAGTCATAATGAGGCCCATAATAGCCATTGAAAAAGCAGATGAGGTTCAAAGGTCAGTTAACGTTGTGAGACTAAATATGGGAAAAGAGTGTCACAAGAAGATAGATGAAAAATAAGACAAACAGAAGAGATTTAGATTGAGCAAAGGGGAATAAGCTGATAGGCAGGAAGACTAAGAAGAAGACTAGAACACTAAGAAAGTTGTAAGAGAGAATGTGTGATGAAATAAGGATTTTAGGGGCACAAAAGGAAAGAAAGGGCATGCTTTCTGAATATTGAACAAATGAAGGCAACAAGAATGAGTGACTATCAAGAAATCAAATGAAAAGGACACTGCAGAGTCAACGCTCATGCCAAGGGAGTGTTAGAAAGAGATGATCAGGGAAAGGAAACAGAAAGAGGAGGTTCAGGGGGTGGATAGCATAGCTGGGAAAAAGAAAACCTTTATTTTTGAGGGATTGAGATGAAGATCATTTTCAGACCTTCTTGATTGAACAGAGTGCATTCAAGCTGAAACGGTCTAGTGTAGCATTTCTAAAAAGGACGAAAAGGAGAAAAGATGTGAGAATCATAGGAATGGAAATGGTGAGAACAAACACATGAATGGTTGATAAAAGCAAGAGGAATCATGCAAAGGGAGGAAATAATTTGAATGCAAAATTTGTAGTATTATATTCTGGGCCTCCCTTATGACTGTCCACTGACACTGACACCTTACATACACACAAGCGTGGAGCTTAGTTTTACATGGCTTTACTAAACAATGCAGCTGTACAAACACAAATTAAAATACAATAGTAATTGTCATAGACTACCAGACCTCAAATATGCACGTTGCAGCCTCTGCACTACCATGCTAACGGGTACTTTTATGAGATAGAGTGACTGAATCTGTGCTGTTTTCCATCTGGGATGACCTAAACAGGAACTCGGACTCCAACTCCACCTCTGCACCTCTGCACCTATACTATTAGACATTTCAATGGTTTTTGGATACAGTCAACTTTGGAACCCTTATCAAATTAAATGAAGAAACAGGGCTAAGCAACATTGTGCTACAATGCATGATATCCTTCCTGACAGGAAGAACAGAAACCACCTGGCTAAACCCTTTCATCTAAACCTCACACATAGGTTCCACAAGGCTCCTTCTTTTCACCAGTGTGCTTCAACATCTATGTGCCTCCTCTCATGAAACTCGTTAAACAGCACAGGTTTACATGTTACAACTGCACAGATGACACTCAAATAATCTACAGAATAACCACCACTGAGGATATAGATGCAGCCCTTGTCAATTGCCTGTCCCAAATCAATTTAATGTATGAGAAACTACCTTAAACTCAACCAGGATAAAATTGAAATCATGGACATGCCCAACAACCCTTCCATCCATTTGGTGTGGGGTACCATGACCTACGTAAATGGGAACAAGACCAGAGCCTCCAAAGTGGTAAAACATCTCTCAATCCTGATGGGCAATGAGCTAACACTGGAACCTCAAGTTAACACCATAGAAAATAAATACTTTTCTCACTTTTCCCCACTGAACACTCACCATTATCCCACTTGTCATCTCAAGAAAAGACTATGCCAATAACATCTACCTTTGACTAACTCACCAAAGATCTACAAGTTATTCAGAACTCAGGAACAAAACTCCCCCAAACACTCAACCAGAATAACAGATCACACCAGCACTAGGATCACTACACTGTCAATCAGTTAAGAAAAAGGTCCACTTTGAAAGGCTCTCCATTGTTCACGCAGCAATTCATGGCCAAGTAGCAGAATTCCTGCAACAAACAATCCCCATCTATAACGCAAACAGAACCCTGATGTCTAGCAGTGGCATAAACTTTGAACCCACATTTTATCCAATGATGAAATACAGTGGACCAGCATTTTCAAACATCTGACCAAAATTCTGGAATTCCCTCTTTAAGAGAATATGCACAATTGGAGAACACCTGTCCTTCAGGAAAGCAGTAAAAACATGACTGTTTAATGTGATGAGCTAATAGGCAAGCCGTAGGACATTGTCAAAGAGAGATCAAACATATGTGACTATGGCACACTGGGTTTCAGTTACTCAACAACCTACCTGCATGACTGTGACTTAACGGGATACCACGAGGATCACGCTCTATTTCCCCCCCAAAAAACATACTAAAACCCTTCAAACTCCTGCAAACACATCACAAACAAATCAACTATGCCATGCACACACGACAAGTAAAACACCCCCTTACACTGACAACAAACAACAGAACTCCACACCTTCTCCAATAACTCACAAAAACTCAACATGGCCAATACATCCGTACACCATGGACACACAAAGACTCCTATGTAGACCCAAACATCTTGCACGCCCATGATCAGACAACCTAGAAGAAAACTGACACACAGGGACAGGTTTTTCCAAACTTAAACTACCAACCCCATAGAAAAAGCACCCGTGCACTCTTCCTCTTCTCCCAAAACAAACCAACCACTCTCTTACTTTCAGATACACTAGAGGATCTTGAGACCATGCAAATAACGGCAGTGCACACTATAAATCCCAATAACATATCATAACATAACCTAACATAGTTTGACTATTGACAAAGCTATTATGCAAGCAACATTACGTTAATGGGCATCTACAAATAATGAATATGCCACATTTGCCATTCTACAATGTTTGACTCAATGCCTCTGAAAAAAGCTATGCAATTTGACAGACCCTGCTTGAATAAGACTATGCCATTGGCAGATTTACCCTCAATAAATAACTGTGAGGGGGTCATAGCAATCATCTAGGAGAAAGAGGATCAAATCCAAGATGACAGGTCTTAAAATAAGGGCCTGTGAGGAATTGTTTTACTCTATAGAGATGTTAAATCTGTCTGTGGTTTCTTGGCAATATGAACACTGAAGAAGCGATCAAAGTTGATGGTCACTACCAATGTTTTCATGCAGGGTGTCAATTAGGGTGAGAGACCATGAAGTTCTCATTTTGGTAGCCACTTCTGGACTAGAGCTTACTTGGTGTCATTTCCCAATAGGATGATTTCAGTCATCATGGAGTGCAGCTAGCGATGTGAAAGTGGTCAGATATTACATTGCAGAATTTTCGGGAGTTATCAGTAGGGTTGTCAAGTGTGGCGTCTTGAATTCTGCTATGATCATGTAGTGTTCCCTGCTGGGGTTATGGGAGTTGGAGATCTGGTTATCATATAGGTTTTTTTTGCAAAAGGGAGAAGATAGCAAAATTATCGGTCCAGATCAGAGGGCGTGGAGACAGGACAGTGATTAGTTCAGTTGAGCTGAATAAAGCATTGAGGGTGCGTCCTGCTATGTGAATGGGGAGAGATATTAATTGGGTCAAGTTGAGGGCTTCCATGTTGTCGCTGAGGGAACGGGTCATAAGGTTGGAGGGAGCATGAAACCAGATGTTGAAATCTCGTAATATGGTGAGATACAAATGTCGAATTAGGGTAGCTAATACATAGTTGCTGAGGGAGTCTGCAAAGTTCCTATTGTAGCTGCAAGTCCTGTATAGAAGTAGGAAGCTGTGGGAGAAGGAGCCAGAGAGGTGTAACGTTATTAGGAGTGATTCACATTCAGTGTTGCAGGGCAAATTCTCCATGAGTAGGACTGAAAGGAGAACTTTGTGGAGGATGTCTACCCCTCCACCTATGCTGGATCTATTGTGCATGGTCAGGGAGTAGCCAGGCGGGAAAGACTCATGTGCAATGGGTTAGTAGTCATCAGAGAGCCAGGTCTCAGTGATGAAGAGGATGGGTTTTCATCAGAGATAAAGTTGTATTGTTTTTAGAGACACACCTAGAATTGGTAAGTATACAGGAGAGACTGAAATAATTTTTTCTGTAGCATTGGGTTAGAGGTTAAAGGTGGGCTTCGTGTGGGTTGTGTCAAAGCAGGCTGTTGTGGAAGGAGTTATATTGGGGCATTTGCTGGGAGGTGTGCTAAATTAGGGCTGGAGGGGAGTGGGAGTTGAGGGGGAAGGAGGGAGAAAGACGGGGGTTGCAGAGGAGGGCATGAGGAGGGTTTCTGAGGGGCAGGGGGTGTTGAATTATGGTAGGAATTGGGGCATTTGGTGGGGAGGTGAAAAGATCTTGAACAGGATTGGGAGTAGGAAGAGAGGGATGGGTGTAAAAATGGGGACAGAGGGTGGGTTCTACGATGGAGTTGGGGTGAGGAATGATGGTGCGAAGTCCTGTGGCACAGGGTGTCAGGGCATTTTCTGGGGATGTTTGGGGGTCAAAAGAGTGTTTGTGAGTGTGGGCGGGCTGTTGAAAGAGGTGTGTTGGCCAGGGCGGCCTCTGCAGAGCTAAGGGAAGGGAAGTGCGAGGTGGGGAAGTTGGAACAAGATTGTTTGGATGAAGGAGGAGGAGAGGAGGGCAGGTGAGAGTGGCAGAGGCAGGCTGTGAGTGTGTAGGTGTGCCTGGGGTGGAGAGGGCTGGGGTGGTGTGAAGGGGGAAGGAAGGATGGCAGATAGGGCTGGTGTTTGGGAAGAATGGGGGAGGGTGAGAGGAGGAGGGAAGAGGAGCACTGAGAAGGGTGTGGTGGATGGGGAGAGGGGAGTGTGTGCATGAAAGGGGGAAAGGGTAGTCAGGACAGGAGAGAGGGGGATTGGGTGGTTGGGAAGGACATTGGCGAGGTTTCTGGAGCACCATCTTGCAGCTCTAATCTGGGCAGTGTGAGGCATGGTGGAAAGGGTGTAGTCTGAAGGATAAGAAGGGGGGAGAAGGAGCTGACGTTGAAGGAACAATGCTATGAGGTCCTGTCAGATTTGATGCTCAATGCTGATGTAAGTGACAAGGGTCCTGAGGATGCAACTGAATATAGGCGTGAGCAGTACCTGAGTAGTCCTCTGTGGTCAAGAGAGCACAGTGCCTGAAAAGTGTCTAGAAGCCTAACATTAACAGTGCCTGACAATTGTCTAGATGCAGAACATGAACAGTGCCTGTGAAGTTGTCTAGAAGCCAAGCATGAGCAGTGCCTGAAGGTTTCCTACATGCAAATCATGAACAGTGCCTGAAAGGTTGTCTTGATGCAAAACGTAAACAGTGCCTGAAAAGTTGTCTAGATGCAAAACATGAGCAGTGCCTGAAACGCTGTCTAGATGCAAAACATGAACAGTGATTGAAAGGAGAAGGGAGATGAGAAACAGTATCTGTTGGGAGAGTGGTCGCTCTGATGCTTATGTGGTTTATAGAGTAGTTGTGCATCAACTACTTTTTCCAAGATTTTGCCAATTAACGGGACCCTTGTAATGGGCCAGTAGTTGGCCAGGTCATCTGGGTCTAGGGTCTGTTTTTTTAAAAAGACGTCATATGAGATCATTAATTGTTTAATAATGATATTGTCAGAGCAGGAAGTAGGTCTTAGAGAGGTATGCATTTTAAGGAGGTCCGGGAGAAAGAGAGGAGATAATTCAGTCCGTAGAGGCAGCTTGTTTGTTGAAGTGAATGGGGCCTAAAGCTGGTGGAGGTTGGTTCGATGATCTGTCGTATTCTGTCAATTTTTTCAATAAAAAAGTTGTTATTTCTGTCACATTTATTCCTAAGTTGGTGGCACCTCTGCTGCTTTACTACTTTAAAGAGGGGTTTGCTCCTGTTGGAGGTGGAAGGGATGGTGGTGGCGTAAGCAGTTTTGTCTCTGTGATCAGAACCCTATGGTTGACAAGGAAAGATTTGAAGTTTGTGAGATCTCCAGGGTTATGTTTTTTGTGCCACTGTGGGTCTAGGGCTTTAATTAAGCATTTCTTGGAGGTGAGGTTAGGGGTATACCAAGGGGGGATGGTTTGGTCTTAGTATGGCTAATTTTTAGCAGATAAGACTATCAGTTCCATACCAGGGTTGTTGAATAATTCTAAGAGGACCAAGGCATTCCCGTTGGCAGTGAAGTTTGCTTCTAGCTCATTGACCTGGAAGGTTTTAAATGAGTGGAACCAGGTGAGTGGGCATTCAGCCTGACCTTTGTAGGCAAGGGTTGAGTTGGTAATCAACAGCATGGTCAGACCAGTTGAGTAGGATAGGGACTGCACAGGTGATGAGAGAGGATGATGTAAAGACTAGTGTTATGGTGTTGCCTTTGTTATGAAAGGGGGAGAGCACAATTTGCTTAATGTCCATAGATCCAGTCAGAGCAAAAACTGCTTCAAATGTGGTTGTCGTGTGAGCAGCAGAGGTGTTAAAATCTCTGAGAGAGATATTATTAGTGTGTTCTAATTTGGTAGATGAGAGTACGTTGGAGATGTGTTCAATGAAAGAGTTACTCCTTTGAGGTGGTCTGTAGATGAGGTGGAAGGTGATGGGTTCCTTTTGAGATACAGGGAATCGACAGATGAGTAATTCAAACAAGCTTCTACTGGGAGAGGGAATGATGGAGCATGGCCAGCCACTCGAGTGGTTGATTGCCACTGCACCTTCTGTCCTCCTTGCTGGTCAACATTTGAATTCAGTAGCCGGTGGGTAGGAGAATGTCGGAAACATGGGAGAGGATGGGATAAACCATGTTTCAGTGATGAAGAAGGCATCACCATTGTTGTACGAGATGAGATTGGTGATCTCTGTGGCGTGAGCGACTACTGAATGAACATTGTTCAGCATGAGGGTGTGTGTGCATGTGGTCATTGGGTGTTGGATGTGAGCAAGACCAATATTAATGATGTTTGCTAGGGAAGCTTGCCAGGGCTGCCCAGGGCACTTGGCTGTTTGAAATCTAGCGCGGGTGGGGATGGGATGTGATGGTTGGTGATGGACTGTGGTAATGGAGGAGACACACAGTGATGTTTTTTCACAAGTAATTGTGTAGCAACTACTTTGTAGATAGTGAGTTTAGCCCATGGCCCTAACAGGCACAAACATGCACAAACAGATGAGGTCCTTTTCTTTGTACATCCTTTTCTGAGGACACTGGCTATGAGGATGCCTAAGTAGGACTGCTGAAATAATTAGTGGACAGAGCAGCTGAGTGGCAGGGTCTGGTCATGTGACCAGTAGATTACTCAATACTGTCTGCCTGCAGCAGACCTGGATTCCTTAAGTAGCCTTATTGAAGGCACACCAACTTGTTGTGGGCAGAGCAACTGAGTGGCAGGAACTAATAGCATTCCCATCCATCCGTGCAACACTTCAAAGCAATAAGAATATCAGCACATAAAACATGCCTGAACACCAGTGATTCATGGAAGGAATGTTCATTGTGAAACTTCATAGAACCAATAGTGGATTATTGTTCCTCAAGAACAGTAAAGCACTAACCCGCCTTGCATAAATATGTACCCACTTACCTTAAGTCAATACGTATGTTAATCAACCTTCACCATCAAGGAACCTCGAAGCAGCTAGACCAATTGTTGGCATCAAAGATATGATCACACTGGCAGCTATACTAGCTATCAGTACCAGAATACATACTCTCTGATATGTTGTCTATCACATCCAAAAATCTTTTCATCTGCCAATCCATGTCCAGAGGCCACAACAATGCTACACTGGAAACAAAAATATATTCAAAAGACCTACAAGGATCACAGTCAGACAGGAAACAGGGAGACAGCTCATAGAGCCACGAGGGCATCATGGCATTGGAACCTGACCCCATAATGGAGGCCCATGCTCCTCAGAACAAAGGGGAGGTGCTGTTTGCAAGCCTGCTAGAGAAATTTACCCCAGATCCTGGTGGGAGCTAGAGAAACCAGAGTAGAAAAATCTCAGGCTCAAGCCAATGAGGGGAATCCTTGGCAGGTGGGAGAGCATAGCTTTAGTCTGGGAAACATCCAGACAGGAAGGAGAAACTCCTGCTGGTAATCATTGTGGGTGTCCCCTAAGGCAAGGAGGAAACATATGCATTTGCTGGAGGGAAGTTGCTGTTTCTAAATCGTAGGAACCAAGTAGCTCATCTCATGGCCAGCAGTGAATATTAACTGAGCAAAGAAGTAATCCAAGGAGAATATTTTATCTAAACAATCAAACAAAAGAGAAGCCAGGAAAGTGTTCTAGGCACTACAAACGGTGACAAATCAAGATAATTTGTCCCTTCACGCCAAGCGGTAGCCCCCACCCCCTTGATGCTAGTGAGGTGAGCCCACTCTGTAACACCCTCCTTAGGGGTTGAGGCAAGCCAGACCTCACCGGGAGAGGCTCCCCCTTTGTGGACAAGGTTTCCCTGTGAGGAACTCCCGAAACATTACACAAAATGGCATACATGGAACTCTCTAAAATACCAAGGACTTACAAGTCCCAGGACTTCGATGAAGACAAAGCCAATCTATACCATTATCAAGAAGAGAATGTGTCCCTTTAAATACAAGTCTCCAATCAACTGAGACAAGTACATTGAAAAACGAGTACATATTGAACAACACGGAGAGAGGAAGACATACACAGGCAAGGGAGGCTCCCGTTCTGCATAACAACTCAAGGAGGCGGAACAGAAGCGAGTTGCGGAGCCCACAACATTCAAGCTTGCACAGAACTGAAGGGGGAGACACCAGAGAAGCAGCGTTTCCCAGATACAAGAAGAAGAGAGCACTAGAATACAAAACAAGGTGGTGGTGTTACCACAAAGGATACATGGTGGGTAAGCTGCCCAGAAACCAATGTTGAAACCATCCCGAAAACAACGCGGCAATCCAACTGGTTACTTTAAGAAATACCAGTTCACAGCCGCAATGAGAGAGAATCACAGGAAAAGGATGCTGATGACAGTGATCTGACAGCAACGAGGAGCAGGAGAAAAACTCCCAGACAGGCATGGAGCCTGAGATATTCCCCTATGTTGTTGAAGGTAACAGAAAGAAACGGAAGACCAGGTATTCATTATAAAGCTCAAGAAACTCATCCCAGTACAAGTAAAGAAAAGTCTAATACAAATCGGATTAACTTAAATTGCTTTTTATGTAAGAAAGAGAGCCATTGAAGCCCCTGAGAGGCAGAGAAACCTCGGATATCACTACACTGGGAAAGGGGGAAAGTGCCCAAGCCTTCAACACAGAAAGAAGGGAACATAAGAGAAACAGAATGCTATGAATGGCACTACAGCGAAACCTTTAGGAAAGATATTAATCTGAGAAAGAAGCTCAAAGAAATCCCTGAGAGTGAGAACAAGAGAATTTAGATATCAATACCCTGTGAAGAGGAAAAGCAGAAAAGCTTTTCCAGAAAGCAAGAGAAGAACATAAGAGAAAGAGAGTCTTTTAAATTGAACCTCACAGAGACGACCAAAATAAACAATATACAAGACAGAGAATGTCAGAGTATGATGAACCACAATTGTCTAGAGGCTCAGAACTACAGAATACATGGTCAGTTTCCAGGTCCTTTGAACAGCATTAAAGAAAATATGAAAGGTCAAGGAAAGATATTCTTCTGGAGAAGAGAAAAGCTAACAATCTCATGAAAGAGTTACATGAACTTGTACAGCAAGTAACTGGAGACTCTCTAAAGATTACCTATTAACAGGACATCCAAAGAATGATAGAAGAAATACCCTCAAGAGAAGGGAGCCATTCTACTGACCTTAGCTTTTTTTAAATAGTGGTAGGGTCAGTTAGATATGTTTTGGACAGCGACAGTCACGGACGACTGACTAGCACCCCAGTTAAACATGTAGGTTTGCGAATGTCCCATAGTGATAGGGAAAGTTAGGCCTCATTCTTTAATAAAAACATTTGTAACATGTGCTCAGAGTGTCTGTGTCCTTCGTCTGACCATCTACAAAACTCTCTGTGACTGTTAGTGACCTGCTGCTTGGAAGTAGGAGGGCTGGGTCCAACTCTAGAAATGGGTTTCACAGTCTAGGGAAAAAAAAACCTGTACATTGTAAAGAAACATATGCACTGTGACCCTCATACCAAAGCTAAACACCCAATCTTTATAAAATATAAAAATAACTAAGACTATGCCTACACTCTCTACTTTACCAGGGAGGCAAAGAGATAATTTAGTCAGAAAAGCAATACACATAGTTCATTCATGCCAATATCCATTAAACAAGTCATTGAAGCATTTATATATCCATTCATATTATGAATGCAGATTAGAAATGAGGATTTTACAACACACTAGGGCTATCAAAAATGGTGACTGTACGTATCCTATAGCCAAAAAATTTTGGGAAGTACATGAAGGGAAGCTATGCGACTTCTCATTCTTTGGGCTTAAGCAAATAAATATCGGCCCGAGAGGAGGCAATAGAGAAAAATTGCTAAGACAGCATGAGACCCGGTGTATTATAGACTTCGAGAGCAAGACCCCTTTCGGACATAATATAGACGAAGAACTGTACACCTTTTTGGGAGAATAATGATAGTTTGTGCCCTCTGTAATATCGCACTACTAGCCATTTAGGAATGAGACTCATAGATTCCACACATTATGATCAAGATCTTCTAAGTCATAAAATTTCAATATGGATAACTTGAGGGAAATATTTGATTGTGCCACCATGATGATAATGTATGTTATTTTATATATACGATCTTGCTCACTGTGATTGTTGAGAAAAGAGTCAGATATGGGCAATAGGCGTTTGTTTATTTGCCTATAAGATAGGACTGTGATTAATTAATTTTTCTTACCAGCTATATAGAATGAATTGTAACACAAATGTTTTTAATATCTTTGTGCAACCGGTTAGAGGGCAGGAAGGTTTTTAAGTACCTGGTCTATGGCAAACATTAGAGATTCTAGCCACTCCCTCATGGAGGTTGTGACAATGGATAGGCCGTAAGGTCAAGTCTAATATACGGTGCTATGGAACGAAATCTACCTGGCCTATGTTCACATATGTATTTGGTCTAATTTTACAATGGGGTTTAACCACGGTGGGGTCTTCTTAATACTTCAGTTCGAAGGGGTGCGGAATGTGACAAATCATTTTTCTTAACCCAGAGAGCCACCACAGGGGTAGTTAAGGTATGACAAGAAGGTCGCGAGGCTGCCATGTATGTACAAATGGTTGGTCTCTCACTTGTAAATGAGGATTTGTCACGGGTTGAAATTTTATATATAATGGAATGTAATATAATGTAACCTTTTTTTTTACGCCCACCACCACACATCAGTGGGATACCCCGTTTGTAATGAATATGATACATTTCCGCCGTCCATAAAATTAAGTTTAAGAGTTGCCGACATTGCCTTCACCTTCTATAGCAGGCAGTAGGTATACCTCGCACTAGAGTGCTGATTAAGGCTAATCTGGGCACTATGCTCAGGACACCTGCCGACAGAAGTCATGAATGGAATAGAGATGCATTATGCAATCGAAACTGTTGTTGAAATTTGGTGGTAGTAAACACCGAATGCTGTTACTCTCCGAAATAGTGAGAACTAGACAATGTTGGTTACCAATTTATTTTGAATACTAATTTGTACACTGTATTTGACACATTGATGTGCATTATGCAAATAATTGTCGAAATCTATTGCAATCGTGGTAATGTGTGAGAAATCAATGGCCATTAAGTTTGATAATGAACAAAGGCAGCCGCACTGTAAGTGGTACAAGTGAATATTGTAGTCCTCTTTCTATGACCATGAATGGACAGAATCAAAGTGCTTAAATGTATGCCTAGACCAGGGGGGAACCATGTGATCAAGCCACAAGAAGTAGTGAAACGCGTCGTCCCGTTGTTGGCCTCCCATGTTTTGATGCCGGGCAAGGGTTGTTAACCCTGATTTTATTGACTTTTTTGTAATAAAGAATACGTTTTAACTTCAACGCGGATAGTTTGCAAGGAAACCCTGAACTAATATCTGTTGCACTCCCACCCTGTGCAGTGCGGCTCACATTTCCGGCAAGAGGGTCTTTTTGGCGGAACGTAATCTGATATATTTATACAGGTTTTTATTAGTGTAACTTAACCATAACGTCCCTTTCACAAAGTTTTTTTCAGTGAATTTTATAGGTTTTTATTAGTGCACCTTAACCATAACATCCCTTTAACAACATTTTTTCAGTGAATTTCATAGATTTGTATTAGTGCAACTTAACCATAACGTCCCTTTAACAATGTTCTTACAGCAAATTTTTACCAGTGCACGATAATTTTCTACAATTTACTAATATCATACTTACCCCAAACTAGGAATATTTTTGTCCAATTTACAAAGTTTCACCTTAAAACTCTGCCATTCCCCACCTTCTAGTATCATTTTGAACGCTTCTTTTTGTGTTCGTTGACGTCCGCAAATGGCTGACATCATCGCAGTTTTCTGGACAGTGTCACGTGACTGCACGTTCGCGCACGGCATGATGACGTATCCGCAAATGCGTCCACACTTCGCGAATGGGTACGTGCTTCGCGAACAGTTTGGAACTCATCTAGGAACTTTGAAGCTCAAAATGTACCCTTGCACAGCTCCTACACCTATTCTTACTCATTATGCATTACAATCTAGCACACAGCACATACTAGGAAGAATGTTGACAAAACTGCTATTTATCTTAAAAATGGCATCAGCTATTACCATCCCCAAGAGCCACCACCAACACCAGCTGGAGGACCTACACAACAAAAAAGCACAGTACTTCAAAAGACAATGAAGAGGACCAAGAAGATGAGGTAGGGAAGTGCCTACTTCTAGCACCCAGAGAGAATCTTGGATGTGGCAGTTCTTTACCACTGTTGGAAATGTATCAAAGGCTAAAGCTACCAAAGTGAAATGCACTGAGTGCAACGTTGTAGTCAGTCGCGGACTACCTGGACAGTACTCCTACGTGACCACCTCCATGATCCGCTTCACCAAATCCAACCACTGCAATGCTCTCAAAACGGTTGTTCCTTTCTTAGCAAGTAGTAGGCTGTCTTCCTCCACCTAATCTTCCTCAACCAATACTGTAACTAAATAGTCTACTTCTGTGGGACACAAAATCCCACCAGCTACCTTGCAAGTGATAAAAGCGGCTGTTGATCTATATCTTTCGAAGACAACAGTACTCTATATATACTGCAACACTCCACTCTGCAGTGGGGGGCAAGTTCAAAGTGCTTTTAAAGGTGAAATCAAGGAGTATGAGAAACACTGACCCCTACCTTAGATGTAACACATGCACAACATCTTCCCCTGTCCACCTGCCCCTCCATATTTGTGGCTGGTGCCTCCTCCCTCATTTCCCCTCCCCACCGTACTTTCTGAGCTCTCCAGCAAAAAAAAAGTCAACAATCAAAAAACACCTAAAAAAAAAAGGTTAAGGGAACACCTTTCACAGTTAAAAAATAGAACAAAAAAATGATCTTATAGACTCCATCTACTTTACATTTCTCAGTAAAGTAGTTAGACTCAATAAGTTTCTCCAACATTCCCATTAGCATGCTAATGGGAATAATGGACAATTGTATACTAGAGAAAAATATAAAGGACAGAAACATTTTTCTGTCCCAAATACCTTTCTCTATCATACAATAAGGACCAAAATCGATGGACCGTTATAACTATCCACAGTCTCCACTGTCCCATTTCCAGGACATGGATCATTAAAAGACCCGGATGGCACATGCACACCATCGCAGGGGGCAGCCCTTTTACTCTTTTTAATTTTATTTTTGCAATACTCCCTCAATGCCTGCTTTCAAACCGTCACACATCCATCCACCAATCACTTCTAAAATCTGTACATATAACCCTATGATTTTTCTGTCAATTTAATAGGTTTCTATAAGTGAAAATGTTTCATTGTGTTACATCACTGTATATAAGTTATTAATAATTCCTCTTTTCATATATATGAAAGAACTTTAAACCTCCTTTAAGAAACATATTTTTTGCAACACATACCTTTGTGTGTCATTATCAGCAGTGCATGCTGGGGGTAGAAATCATCGTTCAATTGCATAGAGCATAAGGCTTAACCAGGACCCCAGCACAACTAAACCACCCCTATAATTCACTGCTCCTACCCTGCATCCTAGCTCAGTGTCCACTATACCCTAATAATGTAACCAATGGCCAGTGCTCATGGCTTGCAGCCATGGCCAGTCTCCAAATGCAAGGGACATGGGCTTTGGCCATGCTGCATTTCGCAATAAGCAAATCCAAGTGCACATTTGCATTTGCCGAGGGCCAGGCCCATTACCCAGACACCAAATGTATATCAATCATTTTTCTACTTACATTCTTACACTTTAGAAAAATAAAACACAAGACATATTTGCAAAACCATGCTTTGAATTTCTTCCTGACCCTCCTCGTGCATATTTACTGCAATCCCATCCAGCACTTCAACCTGTACCCACGAGCAGAAATGTGTTCCCCATTCAAACCTATCCCAATTTCGAAAAACATGACCACATAGCCGGTCCCTGGTGGCCATGGCCACTTTAACCCCATTGCTGGTCCCTCGTGGACATGGCCAGTAGCCAGAGTGTCCAGTCATGGCCCTTGGCCATGACCCAGACAATTTGGCCACTGCCCATGGCCACAGGCTATACCTCAGTCACCAAAGGTATATAACTATTTTCTGTACCTATATCATGACACTTTTCCAAAAATAAAACATGGACACATTTGCAAAACCATGATTTCAGTTCCTTGCCAATGCTCCTTATACGAGTTTGCTGCAAATCCGCCATGTTTTATTTTTTGAAAAGTGTCAAAATGTACATACATAAAATAGTCATCTAACTTAGCCCCCACTTGACAGAATAGACAGACTTTGCCAAAACATTCAAGGTTGGGTCTATAATCTTTCTGAATTTATTTTTCAAAATTTGTCAAACTGCAACAAAGTTATAAGACATATGAAAATGTTGAGACCCCCTTCTAATGTTGACCCTCTTGACAACATTCCACCACCCTTTGTAAAACATTCATATCTAGGACCTAAAATCTGTTTGCATACTTTTGTGACGATTCATCAAATAGTACCACATGTATAAGCCTTTAAAATATTTTGGGACCCCCCTCTAATTTTGTTCCCTCTTGACAAAACAGCACCACACTTTGCAGAACCATTCAGAGTTGGCTCTAGAATGGAATTCCCAAATTTCATGCAGTTTCATTGAGTGGCGCCAAAGTTATAAGCCATCCAGAAACTGCTTTTCACCAACCCTGTAATGCAGAAATAGTCATGTACGACCCCAAACATATCAGATGTTCATGAACATCACAGGACTGCCCCGGACAATTTGCAGACATTGGAGTTGAAAAACCACCTGTTTTTGGGGCTTTTTAACACCATATCCCGTTTCATCCTCATCACTCCTCACCTCCCCATAGATTGTGTAATTAGTTTGACAAGTGAAATTTTCTGTTTTTTAACATTTTCACTACGGTGTTTGTGGACAATGGTGGCTGACCGCGAATCCAACATGGCAGGCGTTTCCAAAAGTCTGATGCACCTCACGCACCACCATCCAATCAGCGGGCACGTCCAATGTCTGCTGGACATCATGTCATCCCCTGGGCCAATCGCAGGCCTGTCCGTGGACCAAACAGGTAAGTGAGTCCGCGGACCGAACCTGGAACCCATGCATTTCTTTTACCTACATTTTGATCGTTTAAAAAAAAAATACCAGACGGATGTGCACCAAATTTACAAAAGCACGCCTTCAGGACCAAGCCGTTCAGTACTAGGTTCAAGGGATGCTTCACAGTAATTTTACATGGGAAGCCATTACGCCAAAGCATACATCAATATGACTAACCACTTCCAATTCTGTGCACGACCTTGTGAGGGCTAACGGCCCCTCGACCCCGAGGGGCGTCCCGATTCTCCTCTCCTGGCTGCCTGGAAACCTGTCACAAAACCACCCAAGGAAGTAATGCTCAACAGCCAGGTCTCTTGAAGAGAGACTAGGACGTACCTCTTTAAAGTTCT
Organism: Ambystoma mexicanum; assembly: GCF_040938575.1. Classification (NCBI taxonomy): domain Eukaryota; kingdom Metazoa; phylum Chordata; class Amphibia; order Caudata; family Ambystomatidae; genus Ambystoma; species Ambystoma mexicanum. Next base: position 737,904,856 of record NC_090933.1, on the reverse strand, counting down.
ACTAACTTCAGTAATATTAATTGAATGTGTGTGCCCACAGGTGTTCCATGAGAGAAAGGTCAAATTACACCTAAACATTCATCGTTATGAAGTATGTGAAAATTGACCATGAGAATTTTACTGTTTATGGAATGCCTTTGTGCCAGCTGGAAAACGCTGTGGGTCTACCCCATCAATGGTGGCCCTTCGCATCATGACCTCTTAGGGGGTTGAACACTTGCCCTATAGAGGCATGTTTGAGAATTTGCCCTTGATGGCAGATATTAAGATCGGGGTCAATACTCAAAGGGGTAGAAGTATCCCCCATCCGACGCAGCAGAACTTGGAAAGGGCATTGATGTAGTGAGGAGCCATACAATCCAACTAGCATTACACATTCTTGATTGCTGTTACCCATGCATACGCTTATGTCAGAGGTGCAAGCCTTCTGGTTAACAGTTGGCAAATCCAGATTTGCCACCAAGGGTAGGGCATTAGTCTGAACTGCACAAGATTTACTGTGAGATTCCCCCTTTTACGGGAGTTCTTCCAGAGCTGCATCAATCGCAGTTTCCCTCAGAACAGGTTCAACAGCCATCATTCCCTTGCATCAACCAGTACGGGCGTGGCTGATGTCTTTTCCAGCACCACTTTAACAGTTGGTTGGATAGGTAGGGATTGAATACACTTCTGGGAAGCTCGATTATTTAATTGTTTAAATGGCCTATTCTTGTTTTTATCTGTGTCTTACCATGATTTTTCCTGGCAAGGGCTATGTTCGATTTATTTATCCCCCCTTTAATTTTCTTAAAGTGGGTGTTACTAACTTTGTGTGACTCATCCAAACAAATGACATTGCTAGGGGAAACTGAGCCATCACACAGTCTCAAGTCCTTCGTGGGCAGATGGAGTGAGAGCACCTGCCTTTGCCACAGGTGATTCACACATCAATGAATTATCCAAGTCAAAAGGATCATTGGGGCCAGACGCTGGCATAGTGCAGGTACACCCCCGACAAGGTACTGAGGTGGGATCCATCCCAACCTCCTTTTCCAACACACCCACCTCTTTATCCTCACCAACTTGCGGCTGTTGGTTGATCAGGAATTCCTTCACATTGGTGTATAGGTGAATTATTTTCAAATGTAAACAGCAGGGAGTACAACATTACTGAATGAGTCTTTGTCTCTGCTTTGATGCTTTCATAAAGGGAGACACGAACACGCAGTGCTTGATTCATGTCCACTAGTAGCTCCAACTGTGGTCCCCCTTCATTGTTCGAATGGCTTCATTAGTGCTGACAATCTCCTAGGGGGTAATGGTGCAGGGGGAGATTTGAATGAAGAGTTTGATCACTCCAAATTAGGCGAGCCTTGTGTGCCTAGATCTGGAGCGGTGTCTAGGAGACTCGAGTAATTCAGCTGCTCTCTGATTGATTGGGAGGGTACTTGCCCACCATAATCCACAAATCCTGTGACTACTCCTGCTGGCAAGTGTTCGTCTAATGCCCTCATTGCCTGCTGTTCCCCTGAGCAGGGGCGTAGGAGACCCATCAAATCTGGGGGGGACAGGGGATACCTTGGGGACTTTGCTTTTTTATTTCTTTAATGTGTTTTATTTCACAAAATTAAAATATCATCACTGTATAAAACAAGAGAAAAGAAGAAAAGAAAACAGAAGAAAATTAAGAAAAAGAAAAGCAGTTTAGAGCATAACATCCTCCCAGCGATGGACCTTTAGAGAGATCTTTCATAATACTCTCACCTGCGTTTTAATTGCAGATGCTTTATGGAGTTTTGCCAACCCTTCCTATCCTATTACACTTGAATCGTCAATGATGGAACATGAGTGTGCCCCTTTACAGCAGTGTATGGGCTGCAATCATAAACAGGGTATTCGCTGGATTTACATGGATAGCGGAACAAGTGCTGTTGTGAATCTCGAGGCTCTGCTTTATTTTATTCTGGGTCACCTAGACGGCTTATGGTGGCCTCTATTAAAACTTGTCTAAAACTCATTAATCAGCTGGTGATGGGTACCAAAAATGAAGTTGCATCCCTATTTTAAAACAAGCGTTGGCAATGCCAACCATTTGGGCTTTAATGTAGGCGTGGAAAAGGCACTTGCCAAGCACCGCCATAGTGGTATTAGGTACCCACTGATGGTAGCAGCTGCAAAATGGTGCAAGTACCTGACATTTAATAGCAGTGCCTGGCAAATGCCCTATACGTATACACAAGCAAACACTTGCCATTGCTGGTTTTCAGCAGGACTTCAGTGAAGGAAATGCATAGTGCTAATAGAGTGGCTGAAGGCATCCCTGGATAAGACATTTGTATTACACCAGTAGTATGTTCCCAGCTCCAATTAAGTTATTAACTACACAGGGCTTTGTAGTAAACATCCCTAAATCAGAGGCTTCATCTAAACCAGAACTGGCACTTTACATGCTCTTTATAGATCATTCTAGTGTTTTTTTAAAGGAATAGGTTATGGCGTAAAATGAGTCTCCGGCCCGCATGGCATCCATCCACCAAAAACCCATGAAAGTTGCTAAGGTAGCCCAAATAAAATGATGCTGTGTCACAAGGCAAGATGCCATGCACCCTTGCACCAGCTCCCACTACAGGACAGGTCAGAGGTAAATATATACCTCATTTAAGGTTAGTCCTGACTTCCGACCTAGGCTGCAGGTAGGATTGAGTGAAAAGGGAGTTGATGCAGGAACAGCCTGCCGTGACTGTCTCTTCCTGGAGAGGAACCAGACAGGAGTGCAGATGACACTGGGGCAGTGGGAGAGCGGCGAGCCCGAGCTCCCACGTTCCCTCTAACAAATCCTCCACATGCCGGCCTGCACCTGGGAGAGAGGGTCCATTGTGTGTATGATCAGGCCCAATCAATGAGCAGACAGATATAGTGTAGTGTATATATCTGCAATTATTTCAACAAACGACTTCTAATTGTCCTCGGGCAGGCCACGTGAGCATGGATCAAGCATTAGAAGAAGACGCATTCATGACTTCACCCTTTATCTGGGGACATGAGGTGAGGCACCATTCTTCCTTGTACAAATCTCCCCTCTGTACCCTTCTCGACTCCACATTCTCGTCTGCTGTACACCCTTTTCTCCCAAGTCCCTCCCCTGCACCCCACACCAAGTCACTCGTCTGACACACCACCTTCTGCACTTTCTCACTTGTCTGTACTTCTCTCTCATTTGCCAAACCTGAAGCACCTCCTATGCCATTTCTGCCCTACACCACTCTCCCTGTGTTCTGGTCTTTCCTGCACCCTTCTCTCCTCAGCACACACTGGTCACCCCGTGCTGCAAACCATCTCTATCTTTCATCTGCACTCCGTTCTTGTTCCCATCTCTTCCCACCCTTGCTTCTCTCTTTTGCTGTCCTCTGCACCCTTTCTACCCTTTTTCACTTTGCAGTCCCACACTCTACTGCATCCCAGTCCCTCGCTTCCCATTCCCCCATGGGCTGCACCCCACACAACTCTCATCTGTACACTTACTCAGCACTTTCTCCTTAGTCTTCAGAGCACCCTCGATATCCTGGCTTACATTTCAAAGGTTTTCTCTTACACGCCTTGCATGACCAACCACTCCATATAGCTTCTCAGAAAAAGCTGGAGCAGGCATGCCAGATCCATGACCTTAAAAGGGCCCATTGATACCTGCAAGCATTAACTCTTAAGAAATAGTCAGGAGCATGGATATTTGAAAGGGTGGGACAGACACAGAAGTCACTAAATCCGTGTACTGCTGAGGCTCTACCCCCAAATTCTGATCGCACTACGACCACTCAAGTACGCTGACAGAAACAGCAAGGCCAAATAAAACAGGGTGCAGCTTAACCAAGACCTACAGAAGATTAGCACTTGATTTCTTTTGAGAGATGCGCAGGATGGGCACCAACAAATGGTTTATTTTGGGCAGGGAGAGAATATAATTACACTTTGTCATAGTGCTTCATGTTAGATGCTTTTAGTTTCTAAGCAATGTAATAGCAGGTATTATTACCCTCATTTGAACGGTACTGAATTTATGAAAGGTTATGTGGACCCGGCTGCTGCTGGGTTTGAACTAGCGAAATGCAGGTAGCCCTCATGACAGAGACCAAGCTTTAGGTGTGGTACCATCCAAACCTCAAGCAGGTGTGAGTTGGTGGGAAGAGGTGGAGGGGTGTGCCTTAAGGCCTACTGATATGAGAGTATACATCAAGTGTTTTCCCTTGCTTATCTTACACATTACCATGGAAAGAGCACTCTTCTTGAGATTGGCTCATCCTCATTTTACTGTATATGGTTCATGAGGATTTCATATACAATGTCAGTTTGTGTGATTCTGGGCGAATCGTGTGACCCCACCACTGTGCATTATTTTCTCTATAAGTTTACTTGGAATCACCTAGAAGTGACTCAGTTGGCAGTGTACACTATAACGAAATGCCTCAATCGTAAATGTTCTAACAGAGTTTCTTGTTGCTCCATGTATGCTAAGCATGTTGAGTGAGTGTAAAGAAGGACAAAGTGTCACAGCAATAGATGTCACCTCCAACTGGGGGACCGGGTCTCATTTTGTGAAGCATGTATAGATATAATCATAGAATTTGTATTTTTTTTGTTGCAGAGATACGTGTTAGGTGCAGTCAGCGTGATCCAACTCTAAGGAAATAAACTAGAAACAATCTCAAAGTAACCTGACAGTTTAGAGGCACAAGTGCAAGCAGCAAAAATAATCGTCACACCCTTCTCCTTAAAAAAGGCAATACATAATATATTAAATGGTGTTGTGCCTGGTATAGAAACTGCATGTACATGTCAATACCAGCTCTTATTGTGCACCCTTGATCCTCCGCTGTATCGTTGAATGGCCTCCGTATTTTGTTTGTGCAGCCTTGCAAGCCTGTGTTGGCCAATGCCTGGAGCTTAAATGTGAGCCGTGGCTGCCCAACAGTAAGGAACGAATGAACAAAGAGCTGTTCCAATGTGATGTTCCTCTTTGGCAGGGACACACTTTCATGAATTGAAAAACCTGAGGGCGGCAGGTCCTCAGGTTTTTCAATTCATGAAAGTGTACCAACATCAGATATACAGTTTCTAAACATGTGTGGTGCATTGCAAACTGATCAGGGAATCCTGGCCTCTTAATGTTTCATCATGAAACATTAAGAGGCCAGGATTCCCATCAGTTTTGCAACGCGTTGCGCGTATTTAGAAACTGTATATCTGATGTTGGCAGTGGCACATTCCCTCTAATAAATCTTCCCCATGCCGCCCTGCACCTGGGATAGGGGGACCACGCCACTTGACATACCTTATGGTAGCTGATGTCTCAGGTGGAGGTTGAGTCGCAGTTGGACTCAGAGTCTGTCTCATTCTATAACACACGCTGTCACTGGAGCACATGTTGCTGCCTGGCTTCTCCTTTGTTCTGGAAAAACAGAGGCTAGGGCTGCGCAGCAGTGCACTGCGCAGACAGGGCACATGCAGTTTGTTCCCCGGCCTGGGCAAGTTCATTATGCGCAGGCGCGGGCACCGCAGCAGAAGTTGCAGATAGTCTACTTTAACTTTTGCAAGCTGACATCGTATTTTACACACTGCAGATACTTGCCTGGTGTTCCAGGGCCAGCTCAACCGCCTGTCCCTTGAAGATGGCCAAATTCAGATGTTGGTATTGGTGATCCCGTTAAAAACAAATTAGATCACCTATATTTTGGCGGTAATGAGGAATTACTAGTCTTCCCAACCCATTCTAGATTATGAAAAACCTTTGACTTTTCGTGAGGGTGAAGCTGATCCCAAGGAGGGTGGCACCCTTCAAATGAGGTTGATGTGAGAGGTGTGGTGCTTACATTTTACGCTTTGCATAGACACATTTTGGAGAAATCTTTATTATATTTTGACTAGTTTGTCAGGGGTGCAATGAAGCCATTCTAGTCGGCACCATTTGAGAATGACCTTAAGTACTACCTTGTAGGAAGCCTACAAATGTTAATCTTCCCCATTTCAATGTCTCTCATTTTACTGTTCTAAGCAAGATAAAGGGCTCTGTTGGGCACATGTGACATGTGATTGACTACTCCTCTTCTCTACTGGTCTGTTAGAGGGACCTGTGTTTAATAATGGCCACCTGGTGCATCGCCTATGTACAGGGCGGCTTTCCACATAGGTTTATCCTTTTAAAACCCATGCATTCATACATTACACAATTCTGTGGCAGAAATTTGATGGCGTCAGAAAAACAAACGGTTAAGTAGGCACACCCAACATGTAACTGCCCCAGCCCTAGCACAGTCTCCGAAGTACGAGCATCTATAACACTTCTGCAATATTATAAATCAGTTTTTCTTTCACTGCCCGCAGAAAGATACATGGACGCACCCGACCCACCTGACACGCGACTGCCTCTACACCCCCAGCTACACCTTTCAACGACAGCATAAGAAATGCATGCATTTCAATAGTATTTGACCCCCCTCCACCTACCAGTGCTGTGCTGCAGTTCTGTTATCCCCTTCCCCCTTCGGTCTCCCGGCCGTGTATGGCCCCCTTTTTGTACGAGGCAGAGTATGCTGGTTTTCCAAATATTGGACTGAGTATTGTATAGTGCCAGAAATATACAAAAGCGCTACAATATTGCCACAAGGGGAAACATTTTTCTTTTGGGACTAGGCTCGTCTTTCAAGGTGAATCATTTATCAAAATGCTTCCAAAAATATCTCACAGGAGGCGACACAGAGTGTCGGCATGGCGACTGATGTGGCCAAGAAGGGACGGCAACACTGACACAGCAGCCTAGCATCAGAAGCGCACCCTGGCCAAGGGAGTGGGAGCATCTGTGGCAGTGGCACGTGCAGCTCTCCATGCAGAGGCGATGGAGCGCCCGGGGAGGGGCTGGGGTGGCACCACTGCAGTGGAAGGGGGTGGAGGGTGCGTGGGGTGCCACTGTGGCACTGCATACAGCGGGAAGCGGTGGGTGAGGCGCCTTGTGTGGCAGTGCATGCATTGTGGCCATGAGGTGAAGGTGAGGAGGCAGGACCAGCAATTGGGGCATTAGGGTGAAAGGAGTCAGTGGGATGTGTGTTCTGGCATTATATGCGCTTGATGGGGGAGAGAAAGGGTGTGTCTTCACGGATTGCATGTAGTGTGGGTAACAGTGAAATAGATGGGCTGTGTTTTGTCATTGCATGCAAATGTTAAAGGGAACTAGGGTGCATGTCTTCTGGGGTGCTTTCTTTAGGCGTTGCATGCATTATATTGGGGAGTGTGGGTGATGTAACAATGCATGCATTGGGGGAAGAAAGTTATATGGTGTGTGTGCTGGCACTGCATGCATTGTGGAAAGAAATGTGTGTTTTGTTGGGGCACTGACTGCAGTGGTAAAAATATGGTCTGGTCTGCCACTGCATGCGAGCAAGGAAGATAGAGCGATTGTGAATGGGGGCAGTCAGCAATGCGCCCCCTTCCTCGCCATAGCCCTTAACCCAGGACTACAGTGACAAAGACACCGAATGAAAAAGTGTGCGTGCTCTGGCACTGTGTGTACTGGCCAGCAGGGCGTGCTCTGTCACTGCAGGCAAGGGGGGAGGGTGTTCTGGCCCTGGACCCAGTGAGGTGTTTTATGGCACCGCAGGAATGAGACACACACACGTGCCATTGAGGTGAAGGCGCTAGAGACACACATTCTGGGGTGATAAAACCTATTATATCCCCCCACTTAAAATTGTGGGGGGGATATGTCCCCCCCATTCCCCCATGTCCTACGCCCATGCCCCTGAGTCATATGCTATTGTGTATAACTACCCTGTTTCGTACAGCACAACCAGGGGGATCGGTGAAAAAAAGAAGGTGATTTTCGTGGCATGTGTCTTGCCTGACACCTTTGGTGGAATACGTCTGATCATTTCCTCAAGTGGAGAAATTACTTCAGTGGATAAGCCCCCTTGTGCACTGCCATTTAGCTGAGTCAACGGCCCTTCCCCTGGAAAAGACGGCAAAGCGAAATGAGCGGCTTCTAATGATTCAGAGTTTGACATTTGTTGATAGCTCGACAACCACAGCATTTATTTTCTGCTTCTCATTGTACATATATATTAATTTATAAACGGGACTGAAAAGACAACCAGCCTCATCACGAGTTTGGCGGTAACCCTTAAATGTGGCGGTAACGCTATTACCACTGCATTTAAGGGTCCGAGCTCTGAGCTGGGGGTAAATGCGCCAGGAATTTGCCAATTTTCGGTGCAATTACTGTGCGGTAATACCGCCGATGGTAGTTGCACCGAAAATTCCCCATTGGGCCCAATGGGGAATGGGGAATTACCGTTCCGCCAAACCCAGGATCCGGCGCTAATCGCGCCGGGGGGTTTGGCAGTAATGCTATTAGCCCCTGCGGTAATACCGCCGGGATACCACACAACTCGTGGTGAGGCCCAATGGCTGCAATTTCCAAAAGAGCATTTCAATGTCAATTTCATGTCAGTAGCAAAGGGAGAACAGTCTCGTCACACTCACCACAACAGGAATAGGCACAAGGGTCCAACAATGCTCAGCTTGAAGTAGAGTCAAAGTGAAAAGTGCAAGTCTGAAAAGACGTTCAGCTCAGCTCTCACTCCTTCACTGCTGAACTGCCGAACTGCACACTTCACGCACACTGTGTGTGTACCGCTGTACAAGCAGTATTTCAAAAGTGTCCCGCCCCCTCTTGATGGAAATAGTTGCAAGACTCTTGCTTACGCCAACCTCTACACAAAAGTGCTGAATAATTTTGCACAGGTTCTGCCAATACTGCAGTCTCCACTGCCGAACTGCACACAGCTCGCACACCATGTGCATACTGCCATGCAAGCAGTATTTCAAAGGTGGCCCGACTCCACTTCATGGAAATTGTTGCAAGACTCACGGTCATGCCAACCTGTTCACAAAGGTGCTGAATAATTTTGCACAAGCTCTGCCAATACTGCAGTCTCCACTGCCAAACCGCATACTGTTCACCCACCGTGCTCTTTGGGCAGTGCAAGCATTATTTCAAAGGTGGCCCATCTCCTCTTGATGGAAATAGTTGCAAGACTCATGCTCACGCCAGCCTGTTCACAAATGTGCTGAATAATTTCACAAAAGCTCTGTCAATACTGCAGGCTCCAATGTCCAACTTCACACTGCTCGCACACCGAGGCTTTAGAAAACAATCTTATGCTCTACATTTACAAGGCCTGATTTATTGGATTCGACAACACTTGTGTGTGTGTCCTCTACATTGTCTATGCAGAGCATTTAACCGAATACATGTGCCCCTAGACTACAAAGATTCTCACCAACACTCCAATAATTCAATACAAATTACGTTAATCACAGTGAAGATGTCTGCGACAGGATGATTATAAATCTAAAACATACCAAATATCAACAAAGAATAATTTAGGCTTTTTCAGCAAACTAATTCAACAAATGAATCATTTGAAAATCAATTATGTTGCCCTGCAATTTTTATATTTTATTTTAATAAAATATCCTAGCAGTGCATGGTACAGGTCCTAGATTAGATTTGCTTGGAAGAAAATGCTGACTTTGTACAAGGAACTCAAGGTCCGCCCAGCTGCTTCACATGGTCCCAGGCCCACTACTCGCATGCTCATCGCCTTCGCGCTCTGGCTCTAACGAGGGCAAGAAGGCCCTGTTGCCCGTACATTAGTTGGGTTGGGGTGGGTGCTGGCTGGGGCTAGAGGAATATGGACACTGCTAGACCAGCTTTCCTCTGTTGCTGTTACCAATGCTCGTTCCTTTTTCACAATGGAAGGAAGAGGATATGTTATTGCAAATACAAAAATGATGCATGAGTAAATATGCTGTATTCTGTGGACTACATTAGGAAATCAATACAGTGATTCAGACTTTCAGCTTTGTTGGTTATTTAGGTATTGCATTCAGAGATCAATATCACTGGGTACTTGAAATGTTGGCAACATTGCATGTAGAGCTGGGGCAGACACTTGGCCCTTTCATAGCACAGGGAACATTACAGCAACTCATCAATGGCCTGTTGGAGTAGTTCCTAATATTGCAGACTTAGACCAACTGCCAAAAAGCAGTAAATAATACGCTTGCAGACCTGGGCTGCGAGGATAGCTCGGGGACAATGTGCTTGTTATGGAAGTAGAAAACACAGAGCAGCACAGGTTTAAAACACGGTCCCGTGCTTAGAGGCTGGGCTCTCCTCCCTCAAGCGTGATATAAGAACCCACATTTATTTTTTGGGACCAGAAGATCCCTTATAAAACTCAATGGGACTGTCACTTTGCCTTTATATGTAGGCCATATCAATAATCCATTCACCTGCTTGACGTTGGCAGGAGTCACAGCTTTGACCCCCTTTCTTCTTCCTAATAAGGAGACTGGGCACTCTCCGTTTTGCCTTGGAATCTGGGCACTATCGACAATGGTGCCGCTAGCTCAGCATTGGGAGTCAGGCACTGCTTATATCGAGATTTGTGAATCAGCAATGAAGGATTGAGAGACCTGGGTAGTGTTTGATGATGAGAATTCAGTCCATCATGGTAGCAAATGTAACAGTAGAGTAATGTCTGCCTAATTATATTATTAAGTTGGCTGCCACAATGGACTTATAGCACTGCAGGAAATTCTCTAACAACAATTAATATGTGTTTTACATAAATGTTGGAATACAGAATTATAATAATATTAATAATCACAATAATAAAAAGAAACTGCAATGCAGCAAACAAAAATGACAACCAATACATCTAACAAAAATAAAACAGATACCAAGCTGCATGGAATGAAAAATAGCTGTTAAAAGCAAATTGAGGCCGTTTTGGTTTGGGGAGCCCTGTTGTTATTACATGCTTTAACCACACTATCAGTGGCAGCCATAGGCAAACAAAGTCACATTCTCATCACAACAATAGTAATTATAAAGGGATGCATTATAAAATTGCCAAAAACTTCAACACACCAAGCTCTTAAATATAACATGTGACAATTAGCTGACCACCACAGTTGCAAACGCTTCTACAAAACGACTAACTTTATAACAGAGCATTGCCCTAATGCACCCTTTCTGCACCACAGAACGGTTGATTGACAATAAGACCTCTGAACATACAACTGCAAGAGCTCCGTCAGAGAGCTACAGCTCACTCGCGCCGGAACTAAAAGTTCTTGTTTAACAAGGGCATCTCATTCTAACCTGGTGGTGGCCTACTTCAACCTGTAGTAAAATAAATGTAAGTGAACGTCAAACGCAATAAATGGGCCTTCAAAGATCCTCTCATGATTACATACACTCCCCAGAGCACTCTTTAACGACATTATCAAACACAAATGTAACACAGACAATTTTGAAATGGTAAATGTTATTATCAAAGCTTCACGTGTTTTGGAACTTTTTTGCAGATGCGTTCTTTGTTATGTGTTCGTCTAATGCTTTCACAGTAGGCTACTTTCACTGACACAGGTGTAAATCACCCAGGCAGGCGCCGTCCCTACCGCTCTTACTCACTATCCCTTCCAATCCCTTTGTACGAAAACCCAAAATGTGAAAACAGCATGCTTTTGTGAGAAAACATTTCTTTTTCCTGGAAATACGTGGGCACGGCTGCCTGCGCTTGTTGGCCTGCGGTCTCTGCTGGATGAGGAAAAAGGAAAAAAAGTATTTTCTGTTTAACAAAAATCATTTTATTTCCCGTTTGCAGTGTTCGGTGTTAAACTACACAAGACACAGCACCTTCCTTTTTGTGCAGCGTCTCCACTAAAGTTACATAGTTAACACTGAGGTTTGTCTGTTCACTAGAGTCATTAGGTTTAACAATGTGGGGGGTGTATACATTTCCCCCTGCAGCCTCTATATATAACCTTTCTTTGAATTCGAACCTACAGATGCCAGCAACATAAATTGGCTGGTTAGGGAAGGGATCTGGATTTTGCTGGCTTTCCACTTCTTATGGGAAGTGCACACAATGACAGCCCTGGTCCACACGATGTTTAAAGTACTTCAGTATGTATGGTTTGCAATTACAGTGAGCCCGTATCAGTTTAATGAGCTTCATGAGGGCTTGAAGTGGAATAAGTGAGTCAACAGCCATGACTGTACCAGCTGGGCACAAGTCATCATCTCCTACTTTGCTCGCTCTAAATCCCTGGCTATTGCATTATTTTCATGTAACGTTTGTCTTGGCGTCTTACCGTTTATGAGCAGAATTTGTTAGCAAAACACTTTGAATGTGCAGTAGTGTCTGTCCAGTGCCATGTTTACATGTGGCACATTTGCATTACAACAAGGGTTGGGTGGGGAGGGCTTTTCCTTGTGTTAATCTACTGTTACCCGCGTTAAGCGCCCACGGCGAAGTCGAGGGTGCATAATTAGGAGTTATGACCGAAGGCGGCTCACACGCGGGTGCCAACGGTGCGTTTGAATACAAAAAAGGAAATCTTACATGGTGCTTCCTGATGCCACACTCATGGTCGGACAGAGACACGAAATAGGCCCGGGCACTTAAAAAAAGTGCCCCTCAAGGTCGCACCTAAAAAAAGTGATCCTCAAATCCTTACCCGTGAATCGCGTCAATTCACGACTTTACAGAAAATGCTACTTATGGAGGGTTAATGGTGTTTGTTGCATGTCATTTTATGTGTAAACAGTTGATAATAACATTCCTTTTGTTCTTTCTTTTAAAAAAAGGCAACATCATCACACAGATAAATCCTTTACTTAATTTCTAGAACTCGAGGCATGTCTACTAGTTGTCACCAGTAATGAAAATAGATTTGCATTTAATAAGCAATACAGGCAGTTGATGACACTGCCAAGTACCTTGCCTGTTGTATTTATTCTCTAACATTTCAACACAACTCAAACATTCCCCTGGGGGTACAGGGCGTGGTCATAGAGGCTGCCAAAATGGCATAAGTGTGCCAAACAGGACCACCTTACATCGCACTGCAGCACAGGTAAACAACTACAAGCGGTTACTTTTTAAACATTTTTTTTTTTATATAGCATATGATTTCAATAGAAACATTTTGGCTTTTACAGATCAGGCTATCGTAGTCTACACAACATTGATCGCCAAAAGAAAAACAAAAGTCATCCAATGTAAAGTTAATCAACCTGCAAAACGAACACAAAATCCTCCAAAGCTAACCGAATGAGTCAATTCTAGATATCAAGACCTTGGTCGAGTATGTGAAAAATTATTGAGGCACATCCCAGGAGTGCAATAGTCAATGAGAGCCAAGTTGCTTGCAGCAGTAGAGACCAAATGTCACTGTTAAGGTTCGATTATCAACAAAAATGTGCCCAACAGGTTAGATCTAATGTGGGCCATAGCCAGACAGGTCATGACCAAGTGATACAAGGTTTCTTCTTTGTAGTTACACAATCTGCAATGGTAGTCTCTTGCTTCCTTTACTTTCCTAACTTCAAGAACCTCCCGAGTGGGCAACAAATTGAAGCGCAGTCTTAACAGTTGACTCTGTAAATTATCTGAAGGGAACCTTATTAGGTATGGAATCATAGCGCCTCACCTGTTAGGAGCAAAACAGTGCTTCCCATAGAGTTTAAGAGTGGTGATTGAATCCAAAGTGTCAATCCAATCCTGATCGTAAAGTTTCGTTTCACCAGGTCTGGATTTTCTTTAAGATGTTTCTCTGTTGCGTTAATTGTCACCAATAATCCTTTGCGTTTGTCGCTCCATTGTACCATTATGCGTTCCCTACTTGAATATAGTGCTTGTTCGAGTAAAGTAAACCCAGCAGTAGGCATTTCCAGTAGAATGAAATAGTTTTCCAGGTCGATACTGCCAACAGCGAAGTGAGACCCAACTCTTTCCGGATCGCTGTTACTGGCATACAGTTAGGCAGAGCGAGGATGTGTCTCCAGAAGGTGCCTTCCAGAGCTTGACACACTTTCCAGCATAGGGCAGGATGGGAATGACCTTCATGCAGTAAAATGTAATAACAGGAAGCAGTTAGAATTTGCAGTAGCGAGATTTAATAAGTTTGGCTAGGGCTGAAAGAATCTTTGTTTTCTTTTTATATCGGCCTCTCGAGGGGCATCATTAGGGCTATCATTTATAGATATGCCCAGGTATGTCATCTGGGTAGTCTCTGGAATTTTTACACCCATTCATAAACCAGCCGTGGATTTTTGTGCCCTTCCCTGGGGGCCTGCCAAAGGTTAGAACAGCAGCTTTTAGTGTATTAATCCGAAGGTCATTAGCTGACAAGTAAGAAGCCAGTGCCATCAGTTGGCGCTGGATGCCTATTGGTGTTTCATCCATTATCACTATATCATCGGCATACAAGAGTCTGCTTATCAGGGTTCCCGAGATGGATGGCGGGAAACACCTGATCCCTTTGAAAGCATCTCACCTGTCAGATGTATATAGATTGTAGATTGCCGGTGTGAGGCAGCAGCCTTGTTTAAGGCCCGTTGTTGTCTTAATCGGGTTTGTCATATCTGCTAGTTTATTTAGCCTTATTTGGATCTTTGTTCCTGAATGAAGGGCCTCCATGGATTCTCGCAAATCAATGGGGCAACCCCAAGCTCTTAACTTAGACTACAAGGTCTGCCGGGTCACTGAGTCTTTGGTAATGTTCTCATCTTCAAGAAATTAATCAGGAACAGATTCAGGGCCATTTCCGTGCCCTTTCCAAAGCCCGCCTGCCAGTAGTCACAGTGATTTGCTTCCTTGCTCAAGACAGTAAGATGATTCAGTATCAAGGCTGCAAATAATTTGTTGATGACATCAAGAAGGTTGATAGGCCTATAGTTAGATGGAAGTGACCTATCGCACTTCTTGAAAATCAGAACTACAATTGAGGTGGTCCAAGAAACAGGTATTTTCCTCTTAAGGTTCGCTATATACAACAGGTTACTGTTACGCTCACCTGGTATCCACGGGGACGCCACCCAGCCAGTTGGTCGTTGGTGCCCTTCCCAATGATTCCCTGGTGTGGTCTCGGTGTCGATGGTATTCCGCCTGGAAATGAAGACTATATTAGGACTGGGCGACCAAGGTAAGTTTTCCCCCACCACCCTTGTGTTTCCAGCCCCTCCAGGTTCTCTTCTCACCTGGTTGTCAGAATCGGTGGGCTCTCCGTCCTGCTCTCTGGGCAGGGGTGCATTGTCTTTTGTGGACGCGGGCGGTCCAGTTACTTCACTGACTGCTGCCCTTGTAGTGTCTTTCAGGTAGGTCTTACTGCGATTGATAGCGTCGAAATTCTTACAGGCATTTTCTCTGTTCTAAATGTCTCTTTTTTTACCTCCCTAGGAGCGCGGAGTGTCCTCTTGGAGAACTGGATATGCTGGTTCTCACCGGGAGATGATGGCACGCTATAGCGCTATGATGCGGTAAGGAGGCGCTTTGCGTAGCACAGCGATGTCTTGTCCTCACTGACCTGTGCTTTTCTCTTTTCGTAGGTCGCGATGAGTTCCCAGCGCAGATGGAGTTCCGGAGCTATTGTAAGAGGATTCAATTCAACACTACAGCTAAGTCAATGCCTAGTCTGGGATACTGAATGGAAACCCTTATTAATATATCTTTATGTCCAGTTCATGCGTTCTGGATGACTACCCCTATATAACACCCCTCTCTTAGAATCCCCCTGACCCCACTGAGCCAAGAAGTAGTTCTGTTTTGCAAGTTTAAAGGTTTATTTGATAACTTAAACAATATATATTATATCACGCTTTATAATAAATTAATAATTGAATATCACACTTAATCTGATCAGTAATCAATAATGGATAGTCTGGCACTAGCACACTTGTGAATAGGAACAGAAGAATAAGGTGGTAGAGAATACTTCATCTAAGTTCAGATGGATGTAATGTTGAATGAAATGCAATACAGAAAATACTCAATATAATTTCAACAAAGCAATGTAATCACTTTTCTCTGGCAATCCCCTCCCCCCTTTTATGCAATGCAAGGAAATGGAAGGAAAGCACACAGTTCTCAGAAATGCAATCAAATGTATTTCAGTTCACCCCAGCAAGCTTAGACTACAGAAGTTAGAAACACAGGCCCAAAATGCTTTTATATGTGCTGGCAATCAAGTGAAAAATATGCTAAAATGCTTTTAATTCCCCCTAGAGGTTCAGGGTGAGTGGTATCTAGTTAATATTAGTCCAGGCTCACTCTTGCAGTGATTCAGGGATGATTAGCAGGTTAAACGAATTTCTGGCAAATGGAAGGCAAGCGGCATCAGATTTTTACACGTGAAGAAACTTGCAAATCGCGGCAAAATTAGCGAATGCGCCGGGCGCGATTACAGCAAAGCTATAGGGACTAGCACTATCGTTTTGGGGTCCTAGGACAGCCTAGGATCTCAGCTTCCAGATGAAAGTTACTGCAAGTCTCTAGCACAAACGGTCACGGAGATATGAGCGATTAAATAAAGGTCGTTTTTCAGATTTGAAATTTTAAAGTTCAAAAAGACAAGTGCAGCTTGCAACTAGAAAATGACAGGTGACAGTTAGGAGGCAGTTCTACTTAGATTAAATAGATTGAATTATATTATTTTAACTAAGAGATTGGTTCTGCACAGTTCTACTAGGTACTCACACTATATTCTTGAATTAGAATGGGCCTCGTCACGGATCTGGTCAGGTTTTCTTCACTCGCCCCGGACGGTCTCTGCGCACAGCGTCTGGGTCAGCTCTACTCTGCTGGTCTGGTCTGGGTCTCTGGTTCTGCTAACAGTGATCTGGGTCAGCTCTGCTCTCTCTCTGGTTCTGGAAATTGATGGATTTAAAGTCTGGATCTTTCTGGATGTGGTATGGTCCGGCAGAGCGCGTTGCAGCAAATGGAATTGAAGGTCCCTATCTGTCCTGTCTGTCTGCTTTTATCTGTTTTTAAAATGGGTGTGTGTGCAGCATCACTAGACCCTACCCCTCTCCACTTGTCATTGGCCACTTCATCCGCTTCCACTTGATTGGGGGAATGAAATGAAGTGTCATCATGATGAGGTCTGTTTATGATACAGAGAACCCACCCCTGTCAACTTTACACACAATCTATATTTGCTCAAAAAACATATTTGCACAGGTACACATTTGTTTAAAATTACATGCACCCTTCACATATCACAGGAGGTATCCCCTGTTCAAACTCTGCTCTTCCTGGGGGCTTGCATTCAGAAATGGCACATATTTCACTTTTTCTCTGATTTTGCAATTTCGGACATTAACCCCAATTTACACACATGTGCGCAAGGAGTATGGACATTAGTTGATGAAGTGTCAGATTTTTCACATGCACACATTTTGAGTAATATCCTCTTTTCCGCTAAAACCCCCCTGAACATACCACCGGGTCCTAACACGTCTTAAAATGTGGGCAGAAAAATCACAAGAATTATGGTATCATTTAAATAATTCTCACAAGTCCGTACTATGAGTTATTCATCTTTTTAGAGTTATGTTCTGGCCCCAAAGGGGTGTGGTTTCCCCCCAGCACAAGGTTGAATTTCTGGTTTTTCCAGTTCTGCCAAGCCAGCTTGCTCTCACAGGCAGTGCTCCTCCCCTGTCCTTCCAGGAGGAAGCTCCATTTACGACTCCCGCCAATAAAACATTTGCCTGAGTCAGGACAGGGCTTTGTTCAGAGCTCCAGTATTCTGTGGGGGCTCCCCTTAATTCAATTATCAGAGAGATGGCATATCCTTAGTGTGGCCAGCAAAAGGCAGATAGGCCTAGGAACACAGCTGTGACTCAAGTTTCACTCCTGATGGGGGGTAGTTGCCAGGCAAAATTCAGTTCCTTAAGCCAGGTTTCAGATAAAATGTCACTTTTTGTTACCCAGTTTAAGTCAAGACAATGTTTACATATGCAGCTAGAATGCTGATTCTAAGTTTAAAACTATGACATTTAAACAATTGCAACCTATGTGACACTCAAAGTAGGTCACTCATTTCTTTTAAACATTTAGATTTTTAGTGTCTTTCAGTCCAAATTTACTTAAACTGCTGAAATCCACAGCTCAGCCAGTCTTGTTATAAACCTTCAAGTCACTTCAGAAATAACTTTACATTGGATCCACCTCTCAGTAAGTCTTTCTTTGGCTTGCCTTGGGTTCATTTATTCAGTTTTACACAAAAAAAATAAAATCTGGTGGTTTTAAAACGCCGGCTTTTGGATAGTGGTGAGTACTGGTACTGCACCCCTTTTTGGGATTTAAGAAAATGAATTCCCAACAGTTATGGGTTTGCTTTTGGCAATCAGCATTGCCATTCCCAATGGTTTCAGACTACTGTGTGGGTAGTCCAATGGTGGTTTTAGGCAGTGTCCTTATGTGCCCATAACATCGGCAAAAATGAGTGGCAGCCTATTGTTCATGCATTTCCCTGTGCATTTTCTGGGAAGCTCTGGCCATCATGATGTTTTCCATGTCAGTACTGCACAGTTTTGAGGTAGGGCTTGGATGCGTGGATAAAAACATCCCACAAGCCCCCCTCTTGCGATGGCCATTCTATTTCACTAATGGGACTCGCAAGACCTGGGATGTTTCCTCATCTTCTTCCAATAGATGGCACAGTTCAGCATCTTTTCCTCCATCCGGTACTGATCGATCGGTTCTCCTCGCCGGTCCAGATGGGAATATTGGGCGGTACTCTGGGCCCCTTGCGTCTCTGCTCCCGGTCTCCGGATCGTCCTCCTTGTCCCGTCTCCAGGTTTTCTTTCTCCAAGGACGACAAAGGAAGAGCGGCAATACCTATTCATAGACATTTTTCCACCACTGTTGAGATAGTGGGGCAGCATATGCATTTCATCATAACAAAACATTACATTCTTATTTTGAAAAAAAAACAGTATAACTAAGAGACAGTTTCATGCAAATCACAATATTTTAGAGACTAGATGTGGTATGTTTTATGGTTGGAACTGAATTAGTCTGAGACAGTACCCGCTAGGATTCCAGAGGATTCCTCCAGTTGTTGCAGAGTGTGCCTGGGATGGCAACACTTCAACTGGTTAATGTGGACCCACTTGTCTTCCCCCTCTGCCGAACCGCCTTTGGGGATGCGGATCTTGTAGGCCACAGGGGAGATCTTGTCGATGATCTCAAAGGGTCCCTTCCATGTAGGCAAGAATTTCTGCTGTTTTGCCTGGTTTCTTTGGAAGTTGTATAGATAGACCCGGTCCCCCACCTGATATTCCTTCCTGGAAGTCTTCAGGTCATAGTGGGTCTTCACGCTATCAGCTGATCTTTCTAGATTCCGCTGAGCGTAAGCAAAAGCATGTTGGAGGTGTTTCCTTAAATTCTCCACATACTCATGAGTAGTGGAGGCATTTATCAGTGTCTGCTCTTGGGTCCTGTAGAGCAAATGCTGAGGAAGCACCATCTTGCGTCCAGTCATCAACTCAAATGGTGACATTTTGGTTGCAGATGAAGGGGTAGATCTGATGGCCATTAGGACCAGAGGTAATCGGATATCCCAACTTGGCCCAGAATCTGCCACAAACTTCTTTAATATGCTCACAATTGTCCGGTTATATCTCTCTACTGCCCCAGAAGAAGCTGGCCTGTAAGCAATATGCAACTTCCTTTTGACCCCCAGTATCTCCCACATCTTTGTCATCACTTCACTGGTGAAGTGGCTACCCCTGTCTGACTCAATCCTTTGAGGTAGACCAAAACGGGAAAAGATGTGGTTAATCATCAGGGCAGCTGCGGTTTCTGCCTTGCAATTTGGGGCTGGGAGACATTCCACCCACTTGGTAAACAAGCATGTCACAGTCAACATGTACTTATTCCCCCTAGCAGAGCGAATCACGGGGCCTACAAAGTCGATTTGTAAATCTGACCATGGCAGTGTCATCCCCCTCTTTTGGAGAGGCGCACGGTGCGTGAGGGAT
Source organism: Ambystoma mexicanum (assembly GCF_040938575.1). NCBI lineage: Eukaryota > Metazoa > Chordata > Amphibia > Caudata > Ambystomatidae > Ambystoma > Ambystoma mexicanum. Next base: position 737,884,989 of record NC_090933.1, on the reverse strand, counting down.
GATGGCTGAAATTGTGCACACACAAGACACCCCTTCAAGTATTGGTCGAGGTCCTGCCCCATGTGTGGCCAGTATGCAACCTCTCTTAAGATTTCCAATGTTGTGTGAAACCCCCTATGACCGGCGGTGGCCGCATCATGGGCGTGACTTAACATCAGGCTTCGGAATGAGGTAGGAACCACCCACTGATCGTTGCCAGCTTTGGATTTCCTTACCAGCAAACCGTCTTGGATTCTGAACATTTTTGGACATTTCATCAACACTCTTAGGTCTTCTTTCCCAATGTAATCGGTATCCGTCAGGGGAAAGTTCTCAGGGTCCTCAAGGTGTTGGTAAAACTTGCCAATAATTGGATCCCCCTTCTGAGCGGTAATCAAATCAGCATCAGGGGTCTCCTTACTCCATTGTGCAATTGAAAGGTCGTTGTGAGCATTTGTCTGGGACCTAGTGATAGCAGTGACCTGGATTTCCCCCAACAGGGACTCAATCTCAATTAGATCCCCTTGGATGGCCCCAGTTTTGGCCAGCTGATCAGCTAAGTCGTTCCAGTTTTGTCTGGTCCCTCTACTTTGGAATGACCCTTGATCTTTTTCCAATAGATGGTCATCCCATTCGAGGTGACCAGATCATCAATGTTTTGGATCAACTTCCCATGTTTCAAGGGTTTGTTGTTAGCACATAACATGCCTCTGGTTTTCCAATTAACCAGGTGCTCCACGAACCCGTTCCGTACATAATCCGAATCTGTGATTATGACCAGTTCGCGGAGTTGATGCTGGACAGCAGTGAGGATGGCCTGATGCACAGCCATCAATTCTGCCACCTGACTACTTCGGGGACCAATTTTGTATCCAGCGGAGGGTTCTGGGGACTCATTCACCCATGCATTCCCTACGCCGGCCACCAGTTCTTTCTCCCCGTTGTTGTCAACATGGTACGAGCATCCATCCACATACACAGTGGGCATTCCCTCACACTTGTCCTCTTCAAAGACTTTGTGTGGGGAATTAAGGTATGCCTCCGTGTTGTCCTTGATTTTTAGACTTTCGTCCTCGAGACAGTTTTCTCTGGCACAATCATGCAAGTCAGCCAGACCTTGCGCGAGGGGACTCTTCTTGTTTTGGCCATATCTGACCTCCACAGGAAAGCCTTGCATTGACAGAATCCAGGAAGTAATTCGGGAATTACTCACATTTCCGGCCCGGATTCTATCACTTTGGAGATATTGCAGAGGCTGGTGTGGAGTCTCCACTATGATGTGTTCCCCCTGGATAAACGGGCGGTAATTCTTCAATGCCCACACCGTTGCCAGGAGTGCCTTCTCACAGTCGTTGAATTTTTCCTCCACAGAGGATAAAGTTTTGCTCGCATAGGAGATTACTTTATTGACCTTGTCATGCTTTTGGTATAATACTGCCGTCAAGCACGTATTAGAGAACCCCGTCTCCAGGAAGAACTCCTTGTTTCTGACAGGGTAAGCTAGGCAAGGCGCTTGTGAGAGGCTTCTTTTGAGTTGTCTTACTGCCTCGGCTTGTTCTGGACCCCATTCCCACTTGACCCTCCCTTCAGGAGATGAATCAGGGGTCTGGTGATCTCTGCGTAGCCCTCAATGAACTTTCTGCTGTAATTAGTCAGTCCAAGGAGGCTCCTTAGTTCCCGCAGAGTTGTGGGGTCTTTCAGTTTCTGAAGTGCTTCCACTTTCTTTTCCTGGGGACAGAGACCCTGAGGAGTAATCTCATGCCCCAAGAAATTAACACGGGTTCTACACCACTGTGCCTTCTGAAAGGAAAGTTTTGCTCCGGCGGCCCTCAACTGCGTCAGAACATAACGGAACTCCACTATGTGTTCCTCCACAGATGAACTTTTGATGAGGACATCATCTACATAAGCCAGGTTACCCCTCGCACCCAGGTCGGGCATGGCCTTATGTAGGAAAATGTTGAATTCATTAACGGAGTTAATGTATCCGAAGGGAGTCCGGGTCCATGTATACTGCTGGCCCCCAAAGGTAAAAGCCAGCTTGTATTGGTCCTCCCTGCTGACAGGCACGGTCCAGTATCCATTGGTCAGGTCTATTGCAGTGAATACCTGTGACCCCTGAAACTGGGCCATCCCTTGGTCAATGTAGGGCAGAGGCCATCGGGAAGTATGGACCCGTTTGTTGAGCTCCCTAAGGTCAGCGCAGAGTCTCCACTGGCCGTTTGGCTTCAATATTCCCAGCACCGGATTATTGAAGGTGCTGTGGACGGGACGGATTATTCCCCTGGACTCAAGGTTCTTAATTATTTCAGTAAGGGACTCCATTGATGCGAGAGGCAGGCGATATTGCTTCACAAACACAGGAGTCATGCCAGGGTCCGTGGGGATTGTTGTTGTGTGGATGTCAGTGCGACCACAGTCATATGAGTCTACCGCAAAGAGATCTTGGAAATCCAAGAAAACTTGTTTCAACTTTTGCTTTTGTTCCAGAGTCACACAGGCATCAGCTAGGTTGACTCTCTCTTCCACCATCTGCCTGAAGCCTGGAATGACTTCTGGTTTGGCTATCTCCGCGGCCTCCTCCAGCTGGGTGGAGAAGTCCCTGGTCAGAGTGCTGATTTGGACTGGAGGCTTCAGGTGTGAAAGGCAGCCCTCATGGACCTGGAAAATCACCTCATCCCTCCTGAAGTCGCAAGTCACATCTTCCTTACCATAAGGGCAAGAAGTGTACACCAGGAAGTTCCCCCCATGGCGGGTAAAAATCCTTTCTGGTGTTGGATTGTCATCACTGTCACTGTCAAAGCAGTCCTTGGGGATTGGCCCTAACAGTTCATTACCTAAATCGATGGAAAAATGTCGGTCATCAACCGCCATTCCAATAATGGTGCCTGCGGCTATAGTAATACTCTTTAAGTCGCTGTTATCCACCTCTATTAGAATGGTGTCATGTGCTATGTTGACTAATGGTGTTGGGTTTACCCCTAACCCTTGCTGTTGGAGAGAAGCGTTTAGATGTATGTAAGCATCAGGGTTTTGCAAATATTGTCCTCTTTTAACTTTCACTTCCAGGGAGAATTGTCGGGTCCTTTCTGGGATGGTGACTTCCTCTTTGATCTGAATTTCAACTGCATAAGGTAGCAATTGAGCTGACCTAAATGCTTTTTCTGGATCATCAAAGCCCATGGGATTATCCGCTAATCCGGACCAAGCTTTGAAGTTTATTAGGTCCAAACTAATGGCAAAGCGATTGAGAATGTCACTGCCTAAATAAAAGGCGGCAGTGACGTCTCGCACGACCCAACAATTATGGACTATGCTCTTGTTGCCAATGGAGATTTTGAGCATACACCTGCTTGGCAGGAGATGTTTGGAATTAGGTGCTTCCAGGTCCATTTCCCATTTGTCTATCAGTTTGTATGTGGGAATGGCTGGATCTTTTGGGAGTTGGCGGAACATGGCTTCGCTGATGAAGCTCTTACCGTTGTTCACACACACTCGAGCGAGAACAGAGTCCTTCCCATCATTTAATTGGACAGGGATGAACAACTGCTCTCCAATTTGCTGAATATCAGCCAGGCTCTGAGCTGATTTCACATCTTTCTGGACTATAGGAGTGGGAGTTTCTGATTGTGGATTAGTATAGAATCTCAGAGTGTTTCCTTCCAGCGTGGAGTACCACTTTAGACTGGAAGGAAGGTTGATTTTCAGAAATAGAGAGGACCCCCCATCACCAGTCTGTTGTCCTACTGCTATTACTGTCACGTCTGGAATTTGGCTATTCTGGAAGTGAAATTCTACTTGGTCAGGTTTTTGTTCAACCATGTGGCAGGTGCCGTTTAAACTAACATGGTTGACACTCTGTTTTAATTTTATTGGTCGGCTAGTCTGGGTCCAGAGGACCTTGTTTACGCAATCTATTAGGGGTGACAACCTCCTCAGGAGGTCATTCCCCAGTAAACAAGGGGTGCCCTCTGGAGTCACCACTATGACCGGGTGTTTCACCTTGTGTCGCCCGATCTTAATGTCCAAGTCTGCAGTCCCCTCAACGGGAATTTCCTTCCCATCAAAGTTCTGCAGTTGTCCAGGAAGAGAGGTGAGAGGAATTTGGTAATTCTCTCCCCTTCCTGCATTCAGTTCGTCAAAGGCCCTTCTGGACAGAAGGGTAGCTTGAGATCCAGTGTCCACCAGTGCCAAAATTGTACCCTGCCCCTGTACTTGTACCGGGGCATAGTATCTTCCCTCCTTCTCCTCAAGGGGGCACAGATAATGCACATTTTTGGACAACTGGTGGGCTAACTTTCTGGTTTTGGACATTGCTAGCGAAGAGATTTGGGCAGAATTCTGTGGAGAGCCTTGGGAATCTGAAAGAAAAAGTTGGCAGCTGGAGATCAGAGCCATTTTGGGTTCCCCTGGCTCCAGTTCTGGGCCGCCCCCCCCTTTTTGGAGGCAGTCACCAGGTTGGGTTTGAACCAGGGGATTTTCTTGCTGTTGGTTCTGGGATGAGATGGTGGGCGGCGGTAGCTCAGTCTCCACCTCTCCCCAGTCTGGACTTGCATCCCTAGGGACCCATTTTTCTTTGGGAGGAGTTCCCCCCTCTCTGAAGGAGAAGATCCTTTTCCCAGGATCCTCTGAGGATCCCTCTCCCTCAAATTGGAAGATCTGTACCTCCTCCTCAAACTGAGTCTGTTTGGGTCTTTTGTTTCTCCTACCCACCCTATGCTCCTTAGGAGGCAGACTTTCAGGGGCAAGAGATTTTGTTTCCAGTTCCTGGGTTTCCAGGGGCTGTTTACAAGTGAGGAAGGAAGCTTCCTCCAAGGCTTTACACCCCCCTTCCCTTTGTGCCTCCTCCCTGGGAACCGGTGAGTTATCGGGGTGCTGCCCCCGTCATTGTTCTGGGGCACCAGGTCCAGAGTTGGGTGCGTTCTGCGCCGGCATGCCCATCTGAGGGTTCTGCTGAGCCCTCAGTATGTGACCCAGATCCCGCGCCATGTTTTGAACCTGGCGCTCTAACTGGGAAACCCGTTCAGGCTGATATGGGGCCCTGTTTTCTCCCCTGTGCGGATCCCGGGAAGGGTAGCTATCCCTTCTCTGGTAGTACCCCGGGTTGGGAAGATTTGGGTACCCCTCCACCCTTGGCATCCCCTCTCCCGGATTCAGTGGTCTGGGCTCAGGGAATTGGGGAAAGAAGATTGGATGGTTTTGGGGCTGAAAGTTGGGTGGATACCTGGGGAAGAAGTGCTGCCCAGGGTTTGGTGAGTTTCTGCCCTCCTGTGAGAAGTTGGGAGGGAAGTTCCCTGGATTAGGTGCTTGGCTGGATCCCCCCCCCTTGGACTGGAGGAGTCCACACATAACCTAGGATGGGTCTGTTTCCCTTGTACCGGGGGCTTACATAATCAGAAGAGCGAGGGACCCCATTTGTGGGGCTGCCTCCCTGGCTCCCTGTCTGTGACTGGCCCGAGGACCTTCTGGGCTTAGCATTATTGGGTGCAGGTAGGTTTTTAGGCCCCCCATCTCCAAATCTAAAACGGGGGTGACCTTTACCTCTGCCACCTTGGCAGCTGCAGGGGTGCTGTTGGCTTTGGGGTTTTTCTGGGCATTACTTTTGCTATCTACCGGTTTCTGCACCTCATAGATCCGGGTAGCCTGTTCAATGACCCAGTCTAAAGATCTTTTCTCGTGAAAATCCCTAACGAGCTGGGTCATTATGTATTTGGGCAAGGCATGAAAAAATGTATTAATGAATTCTCTACTGTCTGTGCGCACCCTTCTGGTGGTCTGCGCAAAAGCACGTTTCAGTTCTTGCACAAATTCTTGTGGGGCCTGATCCTCCCCACATTGCAAATTGCAGGCTGCCTTGCGAGCCTCTTGAGGATTTCTGTGAACAGAAAAATGTTTCAAGATGGCCGCCTTATAGGTGGACCATCTTAAATGATTTTGGTCCTCCAGCCCCGCAAAGAAACTGGAGTATTCCGGGGAGAAGGTCCACTTTACATATTGAATACAGCTTTGGCTGTCCTTCAAATGGAAAGTCTCCATCATTTGCTCAAACAACTCTAAGTGCTCCCAAACAGAATACTTGGCGTTCTTGTGATAAGGCGTGATGACACTCCTGATTGCCTTTATTTGCTTCAATGGGACCTTAAGCAAGGCCCTTTTTGCCTTATTGGCCCTTTTGGTCCGGGTAACCCTGGTCCATTCATCTTCTGACTCAGAGGCACTGCTCCCAGAGGTTCCCGTCAGATCTTCCAGGTTTTCCCGGATTCTGCGAGCCTGGGAATGGCTGGCAGAATGTGGGGACCTGGTCTCCTGTTTCCTGTGGTGCTCAGAGGAGTCTTCAGATCCCTCCTTGCTGCCAGGATTTGATGGGTACCCCCCCCACTGACCTAACTGGGAAGAGGTTTTCAGGATTCCCTTAATGGGCCTACTCTCCTGGGGTTCCCCATCAAATTGCACTGGGCTTGGGTGCCCATACCCGGATGCCCGCCCCTCCATTCCTGGGTGGTACTGGCCTATGAGCCCCATGCTTCTGGCTGGATAGTAATCTGCCATCCCTGTGGCCCTGTGCTCATGTGCGCCAGGGGGCATGGGGGTGGCAGAGTCCAGGGACTGAGAGGTATGAGGGCCTCTGGTACTAGGGCTCCTGAGGTTATGCTCCAGAGTTTCCCTTTCCCAGCGAACCTCATCTCTATCCGCCCCTGCTCCCTGTTGCAATGCAAGAGCCTGCATTTGTGCCTTCAGTTCCTCAGTTAAGGCCTTACTAGACTCTATCAGTCTCTCCTGCATCGCTACCTGTTGTTGGAGCCTATCATTGTGTTGACAGAGGGCCTCATTTTCCCTCTGTGCTTCCTGGTTGGTCCTGGAGAACTGGGCCAGTCTTTGCTGCAGGAGGTTTACCTCCTGAGTCCCATCCCTACTGGCCTGCTCCTTTCTTGCCAGAGCCTCTTCCACCCTTCTGGTGTGCTCTACCAAGTTCTGGTTTTCTTTTTGGAGGTCACCCAGCCCCTGGAGGGCCAGGTGATCTCCTTCCAATTTCCTTTTTAAGTGGCAGACTTCCTGGCCTAAAGTGTCTCTTTCCTGACTGAGAGCCTGCATCTGTGCTGCCAGGTCGTCCCTCTGCCGTTGAAAGGCACCAGCTTTTTGGCGCTCCTGATCAAACTCTGCCTGGGTATCCAGGTCTTTCAGAATTAGTTTGTTGCTCTCTGCCTTCACTCTATCTAGGTGGCCTTGCAGGGTGACTACCTGCTCAGCACATACCCTGTTGAAGTACAGTTGTTGCTCCAGCTTTTTCTGGTTTTGCAGTAGGGAGTCCAAACCTTCTTGGTATTCCTTCTGCAAGGCCAGAAATCTGGTATCCTGTTCTGCCTTTTCCTGTTGCAGGATGTCCATATCCCTCTTTATTTTAATGATGTGCTGTCTACTCTCATTTTCTGACTCCTGGCTCCCCTGCAGCCTCTGCTCAGAAGAGACCAGGTCAGATTGGACCTTCTCTAACGCCATCTGTCGCTTATTCGCCAGATCTTGGCTTTCAGTACATTTATCCTGCATGTCTCCCATATATAGGTACAGGTATGCCGCTATCCTAACCATCTTGTCTTGTTCATCCTTAGCCTTAGGAGCCATGTATAGTTCACTCAGGGCCACATGTAAGGGACCCTGATCTCTCCATATATCTGACCCTGTTTCCGTGATCTGGGGTGCGATTGCTTGCAACCAGACCGTCTGGTCCTGATGAGTCCACTCACCTCTCACAAATAGCTTATGTAAGAAGTGCTCTCTGGCTATTTTCATGTCTACTAAGGTCGTCATTCTGGAATTTGAGTTCTTTCCTGACTTACAGAAGTTTGTATTTTATTTTTGCAAAACAGACCTTTTTCTTAGAGCGTTCCTTTGAGGAGTGCTTTACAGCGTAACACAGCGTGTGATCCGACCGGATATGTGTATCTGGTCAGCTGGCACGCTGTATTAATCTGCACAAGTGATAAATCTAATCCAAACGTCCGGCACGAGCCCCCAATTTGTAAGAGGATTCAATTCAACACTACAGCTAAGTCAATGCCTAGTCTGGGATACTGAATGGAAACCCTTATTAATATATCTTTATGTCCAGTTCATGCGTTCTGGATGACTACCCCTATATAACACCCCTCTCTTAGAATCCCCCTGACCCCACTGAGCCAAGAAGTAGTTCTGTTTTGCAAGTTTAAAGGTTTATTTGATAACTTAAACAATATATATTATATCACGCTTTATAATAAATTAATAATTGAATATCACACTTAATCTGATCAGTAATCAATAATGGATAGTCTGGCACTAGCACACTTGTGAATAGGAACAGAAGAATAAGGTGGTAGAGAATACTTCATCTAAGTTCAGATGGATGTAATGTTGAATGAAATGCAATACAGAAAATACTCAATATAATTTCAACAAAGCAATGTAATCACTTTTCTCTGGCAATCCCCTCCCGCCTTTTATGCAATGCAAGGAAATGGAAGGAAAGCACACAGTTCTCAGAAATGCAATCAAATGTAATTCAGTTCACCCCAGCAAGCTTAGACTACAGAAGTTAAAAACACAGGCCCAAAATGCTTTTATATGTGCTGGCAATCAAGTGAAAAATATGCTAAAATGCTTTTAATTCCCCCTAGAGGTTCAGGGTGAGTGGTATCTAGTTAATATTAGTCCAGGCTCACTCTTGCAGTGATTCAGGGATGATTAGCAGGTTAAACGAATTTCTGGCAAATGGAAGGCAAGCGGCATCAGATTTTTACACGTGAAGAAACTTGCAAATCGCGGCAAAATTTGCGAATGCGCCGGGCGCGATTACAGCAAAGCTATAGGGACTAGCACTATCGTTTTGGGGTCCTAGGACAGCCTAGGATCTCAGCTTCCAGATGAAAGTTACTGCAAGTCTCTAGCACAAACGGTCACGGAGATATGAGCGATTAAATAAAGGTCGTTTTTCAGATTTGAAATTTTAAAGTTCAAAAAGACAAGTGCAGCTTGCAACTAGAAAATGACAGGTGACAGTTAGGAGGCAGTTCTACTTAGATTAAATAGATTGAATTATATTATTTTAACTAAGAGATTGGTTCTGCACAGTTCTACTAGGTACTCACACTATATTCTTGAATTAGAATGGGCCTCGCCACGGATCTGGTCAGGTTTTCTTCACTCGCCCCGGATGGTCTCTGCGCACAGCGTCTGGGTCAGCTCTACTCTGCTGGTCTGGTCTGGGTCTCTGGTTCTGCTAACAGTGATCTGGGTCAGCTCTGCTCTCTCTCTGGTTCTGGAAATTGATGGATTTAAAGTCTGGATCTTTCTGGATGTGGTATGGTCCGGCAGAGCGCGTTGCAGCAAATGGAATTGAAGGTCCCTATCTGTCCTGTCTGTCTGCTTTTATCTGTTTTTAAAATGGGTGTGTGTGCAGCATCACTAGACCCTACCCCTCTCCACTTGTCATTGGCCACTTCATCCGCTTCCACTTGATTGGGGGAATGAAATGAAGTGTCATCATGATGAGGTCTGTTTATGATACAGAGAACCCACCCCTGTCAACTTTACACACAATCTATATTTGCTCAAAAAAACATATTTGCACAGGTACACATTTGTTTAAAATTACATGCACCCTTCACATATCACAGGAGGTATCCCCTGTTCAAACTCTGCTCTTCCTGGGGGCTTGCATTCAGAAATGGCACATATTTCACTTTTTCTCTGATTTTGCAATTTCGGACATTAACCCCAATTTACACACATGTGCGCAAGGAGTATGGACATTAGTTGATGAAGTGTCAGATTTTTCACATGCACACATTTTGAGTAATATCCTCTTTTCCGCTAAAACCCCCCTGAACATACCACCGGGTCCTAACACGTCTTAAAATGTGGGCAGAAAAATCACAAGAATTATGGTATCATTTAAATAATTCTCACAAGTCCGTACTATGAGTTATTCATCTTTTTAGAGTTATGTTCTGGCCCCAAAGGGGTGTGGTTTCCCCCCAGCACAAGGTTGAATTTCTGGTTTTTCCAGTTCTGCCAAGCCAGCTTGCTCTCACAGGCAGTGCTCCTCCCCTGTCCTTCCAGGAGGAAGCTCCATTTACGACTCCCGCCAATAAAACATTTGCCTGAGTCAGGACAGGGCTTTGTTCAGAGCTCCTGTATTCTGTGGGGGCTCCCCTTAATTCAATTATCAGAGAGATGGCATATCCTTAGTGTGGCCAGCAAAAGGCAGATAGGCCTGGGAACACAGCTGTGACTCAAGTTTCACTCCTGATGGGGGGTAGTTGCCAGGCAAAATTCAGTTCCTTAAGCCAGGTTTCAGATAAAATGTCACTTTTTGTTACCCAGTTTAAGTCAAGACAATTTTTACATATGCAGCTAGAATGCTGATTCTAAGTTTAAAACTATGACATTTAAACAATTGCAACCTATGTGACACTCAAAGTAGGTCACTCATTTCTTTTAAACATTTAGATTTTTAGTGTCTTTCAGTCCAAATTTACTTAAACTGCTGAAATCCACAGCTCAGCCAGTCTTGCTATAAACCTTCAAGTCACTTCAGAAATAACCTTACATTGGATCCACCTCTCAGTAAGTCTTTCTTTGGCTTGCCTTGGGTTCATTTATTCAGTTTTGCACAAAAAAAATAAAATCTGGTGGTTTTAAAACGCCGGCTTTTGGATAGTGGTGAGTACTGGTACTGCACCCCTATTTGGGATTTAAGAAAATGAATTCCCAACAGTTATGGGTTTGCTTTTGGCAATCAGCATTGCCATTCCCAATGGTTTCAGACTACTGTGTGGGTAGTCCAATGGTGGTTTTAGGCAGTGTCCTTCTGTGCCCATAACATCGGCAAAAATGAGTGGCAGCCTATTCTTCATGCATTTCCCTGTGCATTTTCTGGGAAGCTCTGGCCATCATGATGTTTTCCATGTCAGTACTGCACGGTTTTGAGGTAGGGCTTGGATGCGTGGATAAAAACATCCCACACTATGCCAGCCGAAAAGCAACCAACCAGGTAAATCTTTAAGCGCTTTGTGGTTGTAATGTCTCCACTACCTCCTTTAATGATGTTTTCCTCCTTTTCTCAGGTCCTTCGATCCGGGCGGTGAACTCCACCAACAGAACTGCTCAGGAGCTGTGAGCAGTGAAGGATGATGAATGAAGGTAAGATTCTGCTACTAACGATGTTCTTGGTTTTTCTGCAGGTACGGAATTCACCAGGCTCGTGAGAAAGCTGGACACGGTGAGCGTCACGTTGCTAGAAGCAAAGTAACGCGAAGCGTGTTGTCTTGTTCGGGTGTGGTTTAAATAGCCACTGTAAAGTAGTCCAGGTAAAGTAGTCCCTAGGCCACCACACCCAAAACACTAGACCGCATAGCTTGGTTCTAGGAATCAACCTATGTGGATGCCTCCATGTTGGCTGAAAGCCTAAATAAAGTAGTTCCTCAACCAGATGTCTTTCCTTACTGATGAGCCTAGCGCCAAAGGTGCCAGGACTGGCCCCAAGAGGGCTTGAGAAGTGGATGCCAGGCCTTATTAGTGATCCGAGCCCTGATTCCACCTGGCCAATGGGCTTGCCAGTGGGGATCAGGGTTGAGGCTCGTGACAGTTACACATGTGTCCCTCTTGAGGATTATATTAGTCATATTTTATTAATTCTATGACGTCTTCTCTGCTGGTTTGGAATGACAATTTTGGAGGTTCAGAATTTGGCCATATACTTGTTCGACTGTAGGACTTGAGAAGAGTGCAGTGAAGTGGATTACCCACTCTCCGGCCGGAATTGTGTTTGTTAATATACTCTGCTGAGGAGCATCCATAGAGCTGATGATTTGCCACATTTCTCTGGAATGTTTAGTGCCTACAAGCCTCAGCATGTGCTCCGCTTCATGTTGGTGTAGTGCATATTTGTATTGTTTCAGCCAGTTTCTATAATATAAAGTACGTTTCTTAACAGCAACTAGGGTTAGGGGAGATGGAAGTTTTTATGAGCTCTTTTAAGGCAGTTCAAATCTTTCTTCCTCACTGATATTGCCATATGGAACTTATGCTTATGGGTAAAGGTTTTTTTCCCTCCCGTAGATCTTCTTTCTACATATATAGACATATGTTTTGGATAGTCTATGTCGCCACCTTGCCTGGAGTCTCCTAGAGATGCTGTTAGGGATGAGATGTTTTCGCTTGTCAGTCTGAGTCTGTTCCTTCGAGTCTGAACTCTGAAATGATCTATCCTAGTTGCATGTCCTTTTGTCTCCTTGTGCAAAATTCACATCTTTAGGATGTTGTGGTCAGTGATAGAAGTGTGGATGACCATCATGTCCTTTAAAAAGATGTAGTCCAGTATCTGGGTGTTTCTACCCCACTTCCAGGTAGCACTGGGTGGGGTATCCCCTGCGGCTGCACAATTGATTAGAAAGATGTTTCTTAAGTTCATTTCCTTTCTGCACCTCAACCCTCGTAATTCAGCTGCCTGCGCGTTAAGTCCTGGCCTCTCTATAAGAATTAAGGAGTTGTTAAAGCAGTGAATATTTAAGTCACCACACAGGATGATATTCAAGTCAGGCTTAATTACTCTGGTGTTGTCTATCTCCTCCATAACCCGTTGGACGAAGATAGAGGTAGTTTCTGCTTTGATGTTCCAGTACAAGTTTCAGATTAACAGCTCCCCAGTGTTTGTGTCCTTGGAGCTTTTTCCCCCAAAAGTACAATTCGAATTAGGGGTGAGATGTCCGTGCCCATATTACTCTAAATCCACTGAGGTTGTTTAGGAGTAAGAGAAGTCCCGTCATAGGTCTTCCCAACGGCCCTTTTATTGCCAGGTTTAAATAGGTGGCGAAGCCCTCAAGGAGAGGTGTGTCTCTCAACCAGGTCTCTTGGAGACATATCACATCAAAGTCTTCAAATTTCACGGATCCTTCACTAAACAGGTGCTTGAAACCACTCGTGTTCCAGCAACCTAATGTGAGGGATCCATATACAGGTTTCATCCTGGACTTTAAGCAATATGATTGCGATGCCAAGGCGCCAGCCAGCCAGTGACATTCTTCAGCGTCTTCATCCACCTGCAGACTTTTTCAGGATCTGCTGTTGTCTAGGAATCTGTTAGTGTTATCCAGCACGATTTTGATCTTGTTCAGTTGTAGCCATCTCTCGTCAGGATGGCAGGGCACTTGGGGCCACATTCCATGAAATACGTTTACGTGCCACTTTAGTCTGTCTAGCATTCTATAGCAATCTCTTGGTGGCTCGAGAGAGTTATGCCACTTGTCTCCCCCAGAAGGCTGGCCTGTGGAAGACCCAAGTGGCATCATCGCTTTTGCCTTCAGTGTTGTTATCGAAGCCCGGGGAGGGGAGTACTCTTTCAGCTCCTCGTAATCCCCCTGCCAATCAGTAATATCATCATGGTCTTCAATGCTCTCTTCCTCCATTGTGTCGCAAGTTTGGACACTGTGGTTATAATGAGACCTGAGAGTAGCCAAACATTCTGCCAATGAGACCTCAGTCGGGGCGGCATCTTCCCAGTCTTCTGAATAGGTGGAGAGATTCATCAGGTCATCTGTGTCACTTAGTAGGTCTTTTTTAAGGTAATATTGGGGTTACTTGGGTTGATGTGACAATCTTCTGTAGCTGTTCGATGTAATTAGCCAAATTGTCTCTCTTGAAGGCCGACTCTATTTTCTTTCCTGCTGTTAACTTGCGTATTGGAGGATGGATGTTCCGGGTCTTTTTCTTGTTCTTTATTATACAGATCAGTCGTTTAGGTCTCGGAAGATCGATCTTCTTGATGGAGTTACTGTATTTATGTAGCGGTTTCTTCCGCACCACTCTTTTTCACGATCTGAATGACACCTGGCCTAGTAGGATCGTTGTCTGTCTTCCCTTTGTTCCCCCTCCCTTGCCTCGTCGCGCCTTGATACACTTTTCTATAGGCGCGTTATAAATGCCATATCATATCATATCATATATCATATTGAAGGAATTTAGCTCACATACTTTGCATAATTTGAAAAGTCTGGGAATTTGGAGAAGATGTCGTAAGTTTTTGATGACACGGAGGCTGCCGAGAGGAAACTGGCATTGCAGATACATTTAGACTGGCCCTTGGTAAATGACTGGCGTTCTCTTTGCCAGACGACCCGGTCAGCTCTTTGGTGTTATTCAGTTGGGATGGTTTGGTGAGGTCCACAACCTCCAGAACATCTGAAATCTTGGAGTTTTGGGCTCTTGTTTGAGAGCCTAACTGGGTAGATAACGTTTTCCCTATAGGACCTTTATTGTTCTCTGAAGTTGCTGATATAGCGGCAGCTGTGACCTGTGTGTTGACCTGTGTTACACCTACCACTGCTTCCATTGCAGGAGAGACTGTAAGAGGAAGGAAGGTCCCATGGTCTTCGTCCGATCAAGCTCGAGGACTATTTTCAGTAGTGTTGTGTCAGAGACAGCCTTTCTGATGGTTTAGTAGCGTGGATGATCTTCCTTTGTCTTTTTCCTTTATGATGTGATCTAAAATGCTGTTTAAAAATGTTTCAATATGCTCAGAATTGTTGTCCATATTCCCCTGGAGCCTAGATAAAGCCCTCGACAAAAACCATTTTCGAGTGTAGCATGGCCAGAAGAGTGATTGATCTTTGAGCTGGTCTGCAATGGTTTCGTATAACTTCATGAAAGGGGCCAGAGTTAGAGAGAAAGCCGCAATCATGTGTGAGTCAATAGGTGGTATAGCTGAAGTTTTTGAAGTTTTTTCCTCGACCTGAGCTGCTACAAGTTCTAGTAGCAGGCCTTCGTTGGACATCACTGGGGCTGAGGCTGTTGTCAAAAGTGTATTATCCTTGTTAGGTATTAGTCTACGGTGTTTACAGAAGGTATAAGACCGGTTTGCAGTAATCGTGTTATGCAAGTGTTGCCTTTTGAAATCAGGGCGTAGAAAGCCATCCACATGTTTTGAGTTGTGCATGGAGCATAAGTAAGTTCTCTTGAGGTGTCCATTAGCACTGTCAGTAGGCAAACCAGGCATTGGAGATACGGTAAGTGCCAATGCGTCAGCCCCCACAGTATCACCATGCGGTTCACTATCTTTGGAGCGGTCTGGAGGTATTTGACTTTGATTTGTCGTCTCCATGCTAGAATCCAGACAGGAGGGAAGAATCACAATTTGATTTTCACACTCATTCATGGGCATAGGGTCTTCAATATGTACCAGAAAAGTTACATTATTGAAAA
Organism: Ambystoma mexicanum; assembly: GCF_040938575.1. NCBI lineage: Eukaryota > Metazoa > Chordata > Amphibia > Caudata > Ambystomatidae > Ambystoma > Ambystoma mexicanum. The sequence goes on along the minus strand of NC_090933.1, from coordinate 737,869,776 downwards.
GGGGGTTACCCTGCTGACGGGGTTTCCCAGAAGTCTTGGAACTGGTGGGAACAAAAGGGGAGCTATTGTAGCTCGATGTGGGAGCGGGGTTAGGGCGCGTGTAGAAAAAGCGTTGTTTATCTTGTAATGTAACTGGGGTCAACCCTCTGGGTTTCCAAGATAAGTGCCCACGGGTAAAATTGTGTGTTCTGTTAAAATTATTTTGAGGCAACGACTCAAAAATGTAAGTCTGCCTGGGTCCTTCACGGTCCCCAGCCCCTTCCAAGTGGGCATTATTTGTGTGTTCTTTACCAAGTGCCAGCTGCACATCGCTGTCAGCGGGTACTTACGGTACCGTAGGTTTGTCCAAGACATCTAGAGGTATAATAAGGTCCTCTGTGTCACTACCCACTTCCATATCTGTAGTAGTGGCAGGTGGAAAGAACGTGTTGCATGCACCTGGGCCCTCTAGGATGTTGTTAAAAGAGAGAGTCGTTGAGCCAATTTACATGCATATGTCGATAGGGCATTGCGGGGCAGATTCCCTTAATGGAGATACAGGGTTAGCAGCTGCCTCAGCAGTGGTGTTTGTCTCACTCATAGTTGTTAATGTGTTCTTTGATCCGAGAGGAAAAAAATGAATTAAAAAAAAGTCTGGTATGTAACACAGATTAACAAGGGGGGTCCTGGGAGTCCCTCTGCCAGACATTAGTCCTGGTTACGAGAGACTTACCCAGAGTCTTTAGCTCACTATCTTTCACAGAGAAGAAATATCCCAAACATATCAGTCTTTGTCCTGCCCTGGGGCAGTCCAGCACCGAAATGCTAGGCAATTCTCCTCTGAACAAGAGTACCAACAGAAACCCCAGACAGGTGTTTCGGTCTGGTTGGACCTCATCAGTAGGGTGGATCTGTGCCTCTCTAAGAATAGTGAGCAAGGGGTCCACGTCTGGATTCCCCTAGTAATTTAGGGTGAGACCCAAAGTTACTTAAATATGCAAATTAACAAGGGGGGTCCTGGGAGTCCCTCTGCCAGACATTAGTATGTAACACAGAAATTAGTCTTTTACAAGCGGAGCCCACTCGACGGTGTATGTCGAGAAGTAGCAGTTCAAAGGGTCTGAGCCCCACAGTCTACGCACTGTGGTTGCCAGAGCTGTCTTATCCAGAGTTCAGTTAGACTGTGGGATGCAAAACGTTGGGGGCTGGATGCACGATTATGCCACCTCTCCCAATACTCTCCAAGTGCACCGGTCCGCCAAGCGTTTTTTTAAGGTAGTAGCTGTACAGAGTAAAGAAGGTTGAATCTCTACTCACCCGTTGTCCGCTTGCCTGACTGCCCGACTGCAGTCGATTTAGCCCCAGTTTGCAGCCGCTTTCCGGACCTGCAGGGGTTTTAGGAAGTGTCATTCACCAAGTTGTTGTAAAATTAAAGGCACAGTTGCCTATGATCAGCCCAAAGTCAGCCCAAGTCCTTTTTCAGGCTGCAAGTGCCACCAGGCACACAGGTCTCACGGAAGCACAAAGAAATTGTAGGAGTCCTTCAAAAACGAGCAGCACAACTGACTGCCCGACTGCAGTCTACTTAGCCCCACCTTAGTGTGCCATATACTTGCCCATGACTTTAAGTGCTGTAATAACAGGTGTTAAAATGCCAATGAATAGTGGCCAGTGTATGAACCACCTCAAAAAGATGTAAGGCTGAATGGCCTTGTGCATGAATCCAACTTGGGAAGTGCAGGCTGGCTCCGCTGTGATTTGAGCAACAGCAGGTGAGTGCTTAATTTGTGAGCAGCCCACTCAGGTACTCCAGGCAGTTATTTGATAATTATTTGTTATTTAAATAGTGTGTTTGCCAGAGCACTGTACATAGAACACATTCTATACAATTATTCCCAAATGAAATTGGTATTCATTTATCAACCTCAGATTAGTGAAAGACTGAGTTGGCCTTGCTAGGATTCGAACCTGCTACCTGCAGATCACACAGATGATAGGCATCTTTCCCACCGGCAGTGACACATTATTAGGACAGAGAGCATCTCCTACGGTGGCACTATCCCACTTTGTAGGGGGCTCCAGGAACCTACCACCAGTCCACATTCCCCAGCGGCAACAGGCAGCTTGCCAATGTGCACCAGGATCCTTTCCATTTTCACAAAAATGTGTGTGCTGAGCGAGGTGCTGGATAATGATAACAATGTGTTTTTATATAGTACTTTTGCGAAAGCTCGTCAAACTACGAAGTTGGTACTCCTTCATTTATCAACCTTGGAATGATGAAACGTTGAGTTGGCGTTGCCAGGATTCAAACCTGCAACTTTCAGATACCACACACAGATATCAGCAGCTAGCAGTCAACCCGCTGAGCTATCTTGCTGGAAAACTGGCAATTTCTCTGGACCAATTAGGCACCTTTCCTGGTTATAACGGCCCGCTTCTAATGGGTACGGCCCAGGTTGCCCATCTCACATTCCCAATCTGATGTTCTGCTGTGTAGCTCTCATTCCCTGTGGCATTACCCAACCTTGCTTCTGCCCTTTGTCACCATGCAGTATTTACGCAGTATTTATTTACCTCTTCACGCCTTCCTTGGTGGCAGGGTGGAGCAAGGGCCACAAACTTTCCTTTCCGCCAACACTCATAGAGATGGTGGAAAGGATGGGCTCCAACAATGATTCTGTGGAGTCCCATGTGACAGCCGCCATCCCGTGGATTCCTTCAGAGGGTACCATTCTCTGATACTGGAGCCTTCACTGGCCCCCTCACCTCGAGTTACCTAATTTATAGAAGGATGAGCTCTAACACGCACTTATTGGTGTCCAGAGGCATCCAAAATGGAAGAAGGTGAGCTAGGCAAGACGACTTCACATTCCAGGACAATTTCCTCTGACCACCCCTGGTCACTCTCCCAGAGGCAATCCCATTGGAGAGGATGGGTTCCAGCACTGATTATAAGTTATCCACTGCCCACAGGGGATCTTATTTAAAATAGTGACTACCTGGGTTACCCCTCCAGAGTGATCTCATCGTAAATGATGCAATATAGATGTCAATATAGATGTCAGAAATCCACCCGCCTTTTGTTACCCCACCGCCGCTCTATTTCTGGGCCCATTTATTGTCTTGGCTGAAAGTGGTAAGGCCCTGTTTATCTGGCTCCTACCCTTATATGCATCGTGCCTTTTTTTCATGTTCATACAGGGGCGAAATGTGCATCCCCCTCTGCGAATAAGAGCAGGCAACTGAACTATAATCCTTCCCTGGTGGAAACAGTGCTTTTTCTACTGCGTTTTAGAGAAGAAATTCGAAGAAAAAAAAGATTAAGTGGATGAGCTTGTCATATAATAATATCTCAGCAATAGTCACCTAATCTCCTGTGCTACGTACAGCTTTCTGCTTTGGGGACTGCCACTCAACTTCAAAGATGTCAACATTGCAGATGGATCCCTGACATTGCTCAAGTCACTGCATTAGCAACAGTGCAGTTCATTTGCATGGCTTAAAAGCTAATCGTTTTTCATCTCCTGCATTATTGGCACTACATGCAGTCTCATTTGGGAAGTGCAGTCGGCAGCTGAAAGGGGTAACCTTCTCTAAGTGGGAAAAGCGTGGTTCCTGCCAACATTGCTACAGAAGCAAGGAAGCAATTTGCCCCTTTGCCCCGCTACCCTTATTTATAACCTGATTTTGCAAAGTTCTATGCTCATGCACCTTCCCTGAATGTACAAATGCCTGGCAATACCAGCCATTTTCAGGCATGCAGAGCCAAAGTGAGTACACTGGTACGGGATTTTCTTTTCTCATGGCCTACAGTCAGTGCCAGAACTTTCCCCTCCCGCCTGAAGCACTCCCTTGTGCACCCCTTACTTTAGAAGCCCTCTGCCGATCCTTCCTCTCCGACTAACATTCGGCCAATCTGTAGCACTCCTTTCAGGGCAAACTCTTGGAAAAGCTGGCCATCTCCCAACTTAACCTTCTGTAAGAGGATTCAATTCAACACTACAGCTAAGCCAACGCCTAGTCTATAATACTGAATGAAAACCCTTATTGATATATCTTTATGTCCAGTTCATGCGTTCTGGATGACTACCCCTATATAACACCCCTCTCTTGGAATCCTCCTGACCCCACTGAGCCAAGAAGTAGTTCTGTTTTGCAAGTTAAAAGGTTTATTTGATAATTTAAACAATAGATATATATATATCACACTTTATAATAAATTAATAATTGAATATCACACTTAATCTGATATGATAAAGATTAACAACGGAGAATCTGGCACTAGCACACTTCTTTATAATCACTAAGGAGTTGACATGAAATGGATAAGATAGCAACAATACTTTTATGGTTTCAAATGTATGCAATGTGGAATGAAATGCAGTAAAGAAAATAACTTGATAGGATTTCAGCAAAGACAATGTAATCACTTTCTTGTACAATTCACCCCCCCTTTTATGCAATGCAAGGAAAGGGAAGGAAGGCACACAATTCTCAGAAATGCAATTCAAACGTAATTCAGTTCACCCAGCAACTTAGACTACAGAAGTTGAAAACACAGGCCCAAATGCTTTTAAATGTGCTGGCAATGAAGAAAAAAATATGCTAAAAAGCTTTTAATTCCCTCTAGAGGTTCAGGTGAGTGGTATCTAGTTAATATTAGCTCAGGCTCACTCTAGCAGTGATGCAGGGATAGTTTTTATGAGGCAAACGATTTTTTTCAGAGGAAAGCAAAAGCAGCTATCTTTTTGCAAGTGGAGAAATTTTCAAATCGCGGCAAAATTCGCGAATGCTTCTGGCGCGATTGCGGCAAAACTATAAAGAATAGGAATGCGGTTCTGGGTTCGTCCAAAAGCCACGATTCCCAGCTTTCAGAGGAAAGTTACTGCAAGTCTCTAGCACAAACGGTTACGGAGATATGAGCGATTAAATAAAGGTCGTTTTTCAGATTGAAATTTTAAAGTTCAAAAAGACAAGTGCAGCTTGCAACTAGAAAATGACAGGTGACAGCTTTACAAATGACAGGTGACAGTTAGGAGGCAGTTCTACTTAGATTAAAATAGAATTGAATTATATTATTTTAACTAAGAGATTGGTTCTGCACAGTTCTACTATGTACTCACACTATATTTAGAAATATGCCTCGCCACGGATCTGGTCAGGTTTTGGACTGGACTCCGGTTCAGCTCTTTGGTTCTGGTAACATTGGCCTGGGTCAGCTCTGCTCTCTCTCTCTGGGTAAGGCACTGCTTCTGGATTCTGGAGATTGAGGGATTTGAAGTCTGGATCTCTGGATGTTGATGGAGGTAAAGTATGGAATTTTGGCAGAGCTTCCAGCTGCAAGTGGAAAATGAATCCCTATTTGGCTTGCACTATCTGCTTTTATCTGTTTAGAATGTGGGTGTGTGTGCAGCATCACTAGACCCTACCCCTCTCCACTTGCCATTGGTCAAATTTCCATTTCTCACTTGATTGGGGAAGGAACTGTGAGTCAGAGCGATGTCATTTTATGGCTTGCAGAGAGGACACTCCCCTGTCAAAGTGCACACAATCTACATTTGATAAAAAAACATATTTGCACAGGTACACATTTGTTTAAAATTACATGCACCCCTCACATATCACAGGAGGTATCCCCTGTTCAAACTCTGCTCTTCCTGGGGGCTTGCATTCAGAAATGGCACATATTTCACTTTTTAACTGATTTTGCAATGTCGGACATTAACCCAAATTTACACACATGTGCGCAAGGAGTATGGACATTAATTGATGAAGTGTCAGATTTTTCACATGCACACATTTTGAGTAATATCCTCTTTTCCGCTAAAACCCCCCTGAACATACCACCGGGTCCTAACACGTCTTAAAATGTGGGCAGAAAAATCACAAGAATTATGGTATCATTTATACATTTTTCACATGTCCGCTCTATGAATGATCCATCTTTTTAAAGTTATGTTCTGGCCCCAAAGGGGTGTGGTTTCCCCCCAGCACAAGGTTGAATTTCTGGTTTTTCCAGTTCTGCCAACCCAGCTTGCTCTCACAGGCAGTGCTCCTCCCCTTTACTTCCAGGAGGAAGCTCCATTTACGACTCCCGCCAATAAAACATTTGCCTGAGTCAAGGGGGTTGCATTGTTCAGAGCTCCTGTATTCTGTGGGGGCTCCCCTTAATTCAATTATCAGAGAGATGGCATATCCTTAGTGTGGCCAGCAAAAGGCAGATAGGCCTGGGAACACAGCTGTGACTCAAGTTTCACTCCTGATGGGGGTGGCTGGGGGGCAGAATTCAGTTCCTTAAGCCAGGTTTCAGATAAAATGTCACTTTTTGTTCCCCAGTTTAAGTCAAGACAATTTTTTACATATGCAGCTAGAATGCTGATTCTAAGTTCAAAACTATGACATTTAAACAATTGCAACCTATGTGACACTCAGAAATAGGTCACTCATTTCTTTTAAACATTTAGATTTTTAGTGTCTTTCAGTCCAAATTTACTTAAACTGCTGAAATCCACAGCTCAGCCAGTCTTGTTATAAACCTTCAAGTCACTTCAGAATATAACTTTACATTGGATCCACCTCTCAGTAAGTCTTTCTTTGGCCTGTTCTGGGTTCATTTATTCAGTTTTACAAAAAGTAAAATCTGGTGTTGTTTTAAAATGCCGGCTTTTGGATAGTGGTGAGTACTGGTAATGCACCCATTTTTGGGATTTAAGAAATGAATTCCCCACAATTCTAGGTGGCTTTTGGCAATCAGCATTTCCATTCCCAATGGTTTCAGGCTACTGTGTGGGTAGTCCAATGGGGTTTTTAGGCAGTGCCCTTCTGTGCCCATAACATCGGCAAAAATGGGTGGCAGCCTATTCTTCATGCACTTCCCTGGGCATTTTCTGGGAAACTCTGGCCATCATGATGTTTTCCATGTCAGTACTGCACAGTTTTGAGGTAGGGCTCGGATGCATGGGTAAATACATCCCACACTTCATACTGAATCTGTTGGCTGTCTCCATGTCCATCAGTCTGGCTTCAGAGTGGCCAGAAGCATGGAAACCTCTTTCCTGAACACCCGTGAAGACCTGCTCTCCAACATTGACTCTAACCTTCCTTCTGTCCTCATTCTCCTTGATGTTTCTTCTGCTTTTGACATGGTCAACCATGCCATCCTGCTCAAGCGCCTCTGTGATAACCTGGGTATCACTGATCAGTTCCTGGCCTGGCTGACCTCCTTTCTCACTGACCAACCCTCTCAAGTCCAACTGGGGTCCTTCCTCTCTTCTATCTCTCTCTACTTGTGGTGTTCCCCAGGGGTCTAACTTCTATTCCTGGCTGTTCAACCAATACCTGGCTCTTCTCGCCCACCACATCGCTGCTCGCTGCTCCAACTTTCAGTGTTATGCGGATGACACCCAGCTCTGTTTCAGGCTCCCCTTGGCCGCATCTACTCCTTCTCTCATTCCTGACTGTCTGCAATTCAGGAGTGGTGTGCCTCTAATGATGCCTTAATGCCAGTAAGACAGAGATCCTCCTCATCAGAACACCAGCTCCCTCCTTTCCTCTCTTTCTCTGGCCGCCCACTCTGGGTCCTCTTTCTGCTCCTACCTGTGAGGCTAAGAACCCTTGGGGTCATCTTCGACTCTGCCCTCTCCTTCTCTCCTCATATTTCCAACATCTCTAAGAAGTCAAACTATCAGCTGAACCTCCTCATAGGTATTCTTCCTAAACTCAATTTCCGCAATAAGCTCACTGTCTCCAGAGCTCTGGTCCTCTCAAGGCTGGACTACTGCAACAGCCTCTTTCTAAATCTTCCTTCCTCTACTCTCCGTCCTCTACAACTTATCCAGAACTGGATTGCAAGACTTGGCCTTGGCCTCAAGCCCAGGGATTGTATCTTTCCAGCTCTGGAATCTCTTCATTGGCTCCCAGCGGTGGTAAGGATCAAGTTCAAAACCCTCTGCATTGTCCACAAGGCTTCCGGGGGCCTGGGACCACACTACCTCCAACTCTCTCTTCCTAAGTATCTCCCTTCTTGAGCTCTCCGCTCATCCACCTCCAACTTGTTGGGGGCAGATCTTTCTTCTTCTGGGGCCTCCCTCTGGAACAGCCTCCCTGCCTCTCTCAAACTTGAGCAGAACCTTCTTTGGTTCCGGAAGCAACTCAAGACCTTCCTCTTCACTTCCGCTTTCTCTCTTCCTCTACCCTGCTGATGACCTGTCTGTTCCACACACTGGTCACCTGGTCTCCCTCTGAACTTGGGCCCAGATCCCTGTCTGTCCAGGTACACCTCGCACTGCCTCTTGTCTCCCCCAGCTCTTGTGGTCTGTATCGGTTACCCTGCAGTCCATTCTCTCTGCACTTATGAGCCAACCGCAGGCTGCACTTTGTTTACCTGCACTTCTCCATCCCCTTTTGTATTTCTCCACCCCCACGTTTTTGCACTTCTCCCCTCCCCCTTCCTTGCACTTGCGTGATCTGAATGACACAAGGCCTAGTAAGATCGTTGTTTTGTCCCACCTCTGTTTCCCCTTCCTTGTCTGGTCTCGCCTAGAAACACTTGTGTACAGGCACGTTATAAATGCCATATCATATCATATGCAGAGTGCCTTTTACTGTGTGACAGCGGGGCAACAAGTTAAATATTGTATGTTCATGATCTATCGTCAGTACTTCCTGTACTTCACATATATGCCACCCCAGCCACTCAGAAAAGCAGCGATTTGGATGGTACCCAGTAACCCTTCTATCCCACAAAACAGTTAGCAGGGGACATCCCTGAAACCCATGCCCATACATAATGTCACCATATATAATGTCGCCAATGGCTTTCCCCAGCGACATTATGTATGGGGATATTATTACCTGATGCCCACAAGAACACATTGAAAGAAATGGATCCTTGCACTAGCCATGCAACAGCCACCCTCTTGCGAGTGTGCACTCACTGAAATGCATGGGCCCTGTGTCTGATCCATCCACACCCCTGAGTGACCTCATTAAAAAAAGGATGGACTCTAGCATTGGTCCTCGTGGCAGTCGTATGCACCCTTCTCACCTAGGAAAGGCAAGGCACTGAATCTTGTCTAGCAGCCTGCAACCTGAAGCTTTTCAGATGATTTGGACTACAACGCCCATGATCCCTCACCATTCACTGTACTTACTTGGGGTGATGATGGGAGATTGTTTCCAAAAAATCTGAGAGACAAAGGTTACAGAGTCAAAGGTTGCAGACCCCTGCCCTAGAAGCATACACTAGTGAATCAACTCTCCCATCAGTGTCCCTAGAAAAATGGTCTGTAACGTGTGGCTCTCCAGATATTATGGACCACAACTCCCATAATCCCTCGCCATTGGCTATGCTGGCTAGGGTCAATAGGAGTTGTAATCCAGTACATCTGGAGCACCACCAGTTGCAGAACCTTGCTCTAGAGTGAAACTATTGAAAGGTAGGGCTGTCACAGTGACCCCAAGGATGCAGAATGTACCTTAAAGGGAACTCACTGTAAGTCATAGATCCTTGCATTGATCATGGGGTGCCCACCTGCCATCCAATCTACCGAAGAGCAGCCTCTGAAAAGAGCGTGTTACACATTGGAGTGCACACTTGCTCCTGTACAGTGGCCAGGCTCATCATTACTGGCTCCAACCATCTGGCACTCTGCAGGTAAAGTTTTCACCTTGCATTCTTCTATGTGGAGCCAAAATAAACAAACATTGCTTTCCAGTGGCAGTGATCATCACTTGGGGTTTAGGCACAACGATGTGTGTTAATGCCTGTGAAGTGCCTGCTTGTAATGGACGAGCACATATTTTGGCTGAGACTGGAGGCACTGCTGCAAGTTGGCTGGATAATTAAAGTAGTGGGAGTCGGGAGAAGGCACCGTTAAGAGGGGGTGCAGGCCTGCGGCCCGAGGTGAGCACTGCGATAAGGTGTGCAGCCGAGCAATGGCAGAACCGTGGAAAAACCGGGGCTGGCTGGCCCGAGGTGAGCCACGGGGGGTCAGGGTGAGGTAAGGTGGCCCTGGAAAGCCCTGAACTTGAATGGTCTTCTCTCCCACCCCGCACACTCCATCCCCCACATCACATGCTGCCAGCACTCTCCGTTCAGCATCCTCCGACGCACAACAAAAGATAGAAAACAAACACTGGCAAAGCCAGCGGTTTTGGGGTTTGTGTAGGCACTTGCCTGCCTGGCACTGCCATGATGGCAATATCTGCATGGGAAAGGCTGCTGGTCTATCGTGTAAGAATCTGCAGGTGGGCTCCACCTGGTTCATATAAACAGATTACTAATACTTACTGTATAGCATGACGGCACAAATTCTGTTGTCTCGTCGGTGTCCAGTCCTTGGCTGGACCCAGGCAGACAGGCAGCTTGAATAGGGCTTGTTCTTTGAGGCCTGCCCACTCAGTTAGTGCTCCTTCGTCGCCAACAGCACTACCTAAATGTGCTCTCTCAGAAAGTGCTGGGGTGTGGCATGACAGCGTGTGTCAGATGCAGGAGTCAGGCAGGTGGCAGCCCCTGGCCAGCCCTCCCCCGACCCCAAGCAGGCCTGCAGAAAAAAAAAAAAGTACAAGTGTCACAAGCTCAGGCTGGCAGCTCACCCACGACCCGACCCCCACCATTTGTTGTTCATTGCTTCTGACCCTGAGAGCACAGCCGTGTAGGAGCGGGGCTACCTCCTGAGCCTGCAGGCAGCTGCTGTTGTGTTCCTGCTGGCAGCGCCACGCTGGCGTATGGGATACTGCCTCATGCTTTGTGTGCTGCATTCAACAAAGCAAAGAGAACACTTAGTAACAAAGTGTTAACTTTCCTTGATGAATGTGTCTGTGCACGCATGAATGCATCCTTCTGGCCAGCAGCCGCCAATATTGCTTAACTTTAATATTTAGTCAAAATCTATGGATGTTGTCAGCGCTTAAAAGCGCTTTTAAAATCGGCCCCCAGGGTGGCTTACATTACCAGGCCAGGGTCATTCACAAACCCACGGACTATAGGCCACACTGTATTTCTGAAGTCTGTTTTCCTTGTTGATGACCATGACATCATCAACTAGAAAAACAGACTTTATAGACTGCATAGGGCATTTCCACACAAGATTTATTTTTACATTAAATTGTGCCCTCAGAGCACATGAGTGATCTCTGTGGCTGCTATGGGGCATTGGAGCGAGGAAAGATAGTGGTAGGGCACGCAGGCTGAGCGACCGCTCAGGCTTCTCGGAACGCAGGCTTATATTTAAGCTTTATAGACCTAGCACAAGGGCCATACTGGGAGGTAGGAGCCATGAACACAGAGTTTAAGACCCGAGCCCAGCCAGGGCATTTAACGAGTTTTACAGGCCCACAACTCCAAGTAAGGCCAGAGTGTGTTGTTTATAAAGCTATAAAGCCATTATCATCTGTTCAGATGAAGGGGTAGGGGTGTAAAACAAAACAATCTGTTTGAGTTCCTGGCAACCACTTACAGTATGTAGAGGAAGGAGGGAGGGGCAGGGCTATGATTGCAGAAGGGCCATGTCTGCCGGTTGCGGCCTGGCAATGTGAGTGAGTTGTAGTGGGGCTGTGGTGAAGGAGAAGCTGGGCTGCATCTTTCAGTGGTGGCCCGGCGTACATTCAGTAATATGGGTGGAGCCATCTGCCCCTGACCTTGATTAGGTAAAGAGGAGGGGTTGTTTGGTGAGGTTGATTCACTGTGCCTGGGGTGCGTCTGTCAGGTGTGGCCCAGCAGACTTAATGGTGCGGGTAGAGGTGGGGCTGTCCTCACCGGTGCGGGTAGACATGGGGCTCTCCACACGGATCGCTCGTGATGAGAAGGAGCGCTGTGCTGAGAGCTCTGTCGGTGGCAGGGCTGTCAGCAGTGTGCTTCCTGGCATCGTGGGAGTGCTTTGTTGACTGCCCCATCGCCGCAGGCACTCCCTCTCATCTCAGGAGCCGCACTGACAACTCTTCCAGTGGCAGTGACTCTCTTTCGCCAATTTCACTGCTGTTTATTGAATTCCTGAGCCATGCCGTCTTGCATGGCCAGGAAATTGGCCAATGGGGGAATCCCATGTCGCTCTACCAGGTTATAATAGTGAATACAGCCAATGTTCCAAGCTTCCTGATTGGCTAGCACCCAGGGTGCTAACGATGGTAACACCTGTAAGCATATTGTTTACAGCCCGAAAATGGCATGTTGCTTTTATGATACTGGACTCCAGCGTGACAGACAGACCATCCTCACCTGGGATTTTATTGTAGAAATGCTGAACTGGGGAAACGCATGGTATGATCGCTAGGAGGGGCAACATTGTACTAGTGTAAATACCTGCCGTTTCAGTGCGTTTTCTAAGCAGGACAATGCCATGCCCTATTAGCACTAGGTTAAAGATTGTCTGGTGAAAAATCCATTGAAAGAATATTTTGAGTGCACTACAGCAAATTTGCAATGTAAAAGTGGTCTTGCACAGGTGCACGAATTCTGTAATTCAGGCGCACGTAGTCGCATCATAACCAAGGGATTCAAAGGTGAGTGAGAACGGGGTGTCTGACGGGGGCAGTAGAGCATTAATGTACAGCCAGCCCTGTCATTTACCCATGTGCTGCATTACCCGTTGCACACCAGAACGAACACTTGCGTATTTTCCGGTAGCTTACTACTTTTCTAGAGCACAAACCAGTGGCCTCTTAGGATTGTGCAAGGCTAGGTGGATAAGATGGTCAGGCTGGACGTTACATACAGTGCGTAGCAAAAAAATGTGTCCTCCAAATGTGTTTGAATGTCCCAAATTCGATATCTTCCCTGAGGGCAAAGGTAGAGCATTCATCAGGTGTTGTTCCAGGGAACGAAATGTTCAGCCACTAGTAGGAACCTTCTTGCAGTTGGATGTATGATCTACGCTGTCAGTTCAAAGTTGTCAGCAAGGCCCACATTTTAGAGTGTACGTTCACATGAAAAGATGTCCTTGTTCAGGACCTGTCTGGTTAGAATGCAGAGAGACTTAATCTCAACTCAGGTGCAGGGATGTCATTTGGGAGTCTCAGGGGTCGCATTTGGAACCCCCAGGGTCTCCCTTGCTAACCCCGTGGCCTCCCTTGCTAACCCCGTGGCCTCCCTTGCTACCCCAAAAAATGATTTAAAAAAAACAAACTTTTTTTTTTATGTAAGGTCCTGAACTGTAGCCAATGCCATTTGGCTCTTTGTTTCTGGAGTGGCTGGGTTTCTTGTCAGGCCTCTTAAAAAGACAGGGGTTTCCACAAGTATTACACTTTCAGCAGTGACCCTAAATAAGAAAGAATAGATATAACAAATAATTTCTCTTTCAGGAATTCTGTACATTTCTATCAGGCACACTTCAGGAGTTGAGTAGCTGATTTAATCTGTTCTTAAACACCTCATTAACTCAGCCTTTCATCCTTCTTAGGTCGATAAATGAGTACCAACACAGGTTGGGTGATATTGTAGGTATATTTGATCTGTATAAAGTTCTTAAGCGAAAGTGCTATATAATAACACATCATTATCATTTGGCCTTAGAAATCTGCTTGCATTCACAGTAATTTGGAAATATGGGCCTATACACACTGATACATATGGTGATCCATTTTTGTATCAAATGTTTATCACATTATAGTGATATTGTAACCATATTTTTCGTAGTGTACTTAGGAACAATGCTATGTTATGCAACTTCCTGTTTTGTCAAGTGGTGGTCAAGTTTTTGTTCCATCGCTTCCTGCGATGTCACTTTGGGATGGGGTCCAATGACATAACTTCCTTTGATGTCACCAGAGGTCAAGGGTCGTGGGATGTCACTTGCGCTACCCCTGCCATTTTGGTGAAATTACGTCCCTGCTAGGGCAATACTGGGACCCACTCGAATTATTTAAGGCCAGATGGTTATGAGCACTTGTTCTCAAATTCAGCACTGGCCTGGCTGCCACGTTCTGTAGTCGCTGCTGTTTTTTTAAGGAATACGCATGAAGACCCAGGTAGAGAGTGTTTGCAAACTCCATCTTAGAAAGGACCAATGTAACTACTGCCAAAACCTTTTTCGGCTAGTCTGAGAATGTGCGTAATATGTGTTTCCATAGACTGTTATGCAAACGTCTGCAGTGCGAGGGGTCTTGGCTGAAATAAAGCGGGTTGATTGAGAACCCTGGTAGATTGTATAGGAAAGTAAAACTCGACCAGTGGAATCACGATCAAGATTTATTGGGCAATTATACATTACTTTCTAAATTGGCTAAGCAACACAGACGATATCCAAGCCTTCCAGGGTACCTGGTACGATTTCGAAACAGTCAGTTTCGATTAGTATATATGAGGTTTAGAGTTAACCTTTTAATCACCCAGTAGGGATCGGGGCCGGTGAGAAAAATAGAAAAGAAAGATCGTATTTGCAGGTTATGTAAGAAGGAGGATTGTTTAGAGACTCTTAGGCACCTGTGGCCAGTTGTATGGCTACTAGAACCTTAGGACTATGGCACTTTAGGAGATGTGCTGCCAGGAATGAGCACATGGGGTCATGAAATGTCTTTGATTATACCGTTAGTACAATTTTTAGCAACTATCCATACACTATTGGGAGAGGTGGACTATATGAATTAAGGAGGATGGGATTGGTATGTATTTTAACACGGTTACATTTTAGGATTACTTTATAGTATTGGATGAATGTTTTAATTGGGAGCCATTAAATTTGGTATATATTGACGTGTATTATATGTTTTATGTGATTTGCATGAATCTGTTAGTTTGTATGAGCTGGTGAAACAATAAACAAGTCTGCATTGTTTGTGCACTTTTGAACGAAATTTAACATTTGCAGAAACATACCAATGTATATGCACATGTGTATGGGGACAGCAGAATTGGGGAGCCGGGAGTGGCTGGCAGGGGATGGGGGCGTGGTCTGTGGTATATGGGGCAACCCCATTAAAGCAAAAAACCTAAAGAAAATAGTGGTCGAATTCATGATGACAAAAAGAGCACGAGAAAAATTCAGACCTTTAAATAGCAGTGTATGAAACTATGTAAAGGCGATCCATATAGTTTAGAAAGCGAAGTTAGTAGAAGCCTCATTGTACTACAGATGTCACTTGGGGGCTGAGTTAGAGTTTCTGAGTCGGTGCAATATGTTTAAAGATTGTGGGTGTGCATTTACATGTTCTAAATATATTACTGGCATCGTAACATGAAAGAGGAGAACATTCCACTACACTCGGCGATCTTGAGATCTCACTAATAGATATAGGATTTATAGGAAGAAGGTTCGTGAAACGTGCTTTAACTCTCTCATACATTGTCTGAATTTTGTGGGTGAGTAAAGTAGTACGTCGCATAAAGCTTGTGAAGGGATACTACTAGGAGACAGTTCAGCTGGAGGGTTCAAAACGTGAATTCTATGACAAGACTGGAGGCGAGCATTATGCTTCAACTTCTTTTATTTACTACTCCTCAGCAGTTTCATCAAACTAATAACTAAACACTGAAAATGTCTCCAGTGACTTTTCTTCCTTTAGAACTACAATCCCCAAAGTCTCTGTAGTCCATCTCACTCCATGCTTAGCTATGACCACTTCATGACCCTGAGCTCCTCCTCTTCTTTTATTGCTCCTCATGCAGATAAGTACCTTTTCTATTCATCTCCCTTTATAGCATGTCTGGGGGTTGTAGATATTAGGAATCTAGACATTATATGTTGACATTTATAACAGTATTAGTATAATGCAGGGGAGTTGCTAGGTCTTGAAAAGACCCGGGGCTAAGCTGATGTCGGAACTGTTGGGACTGGGGGCTAGCTAGTCTTTTGGCTGTAGCTCCTGAGATTCTATCCGGGGCTACAACCAAAAGATCAGGGGCTATAGCCCCCTTATCCCCCCTAGCAACGCCCCTGGTATAATATACACGAAGCATGTAGTAACGTGAAAAGTAATACCTCAAATAATATTGTACACTGCGCGCGAGACTTTGCCCATGTTCGATCTCACGGATTACCGGACAGTGTTTTTCCATTAAAGAGGTAGGGCCCTGCGATGCTTTTGCCCCATGCCGCATCACTGGCACATTGGGGGTAAGCTCGCAGCATCTGCGGGAGCCCGCAGATCCTCATTAGAGACAGGAGTCCGCCGAGCCACTCCGGCCCCCTCCTTTGGGGAGGTGGGGCCGGAGCGCGTAACGCCAGTGCCCGTGTCGCATTCACATAGGCACGCGGAGCGACAGCATAGACGGACCCAGGCACGGCGGTGAACATTACAAGTGGATCGATACTGACAAAACGTTCCGACCGAAGTCGGATACAGCATGATACTGATCACGCGCTCGCCAAACAGCCACAGCAGCGGAGTACGAGCGAGGAGTGGAGAAGCTCCACAAAACACACGCTCGGAGCAGATAAGCTCCAAAAAAGCACACGAGCACAGATGCTCGAAGAATCTGGGCCCACAAAGGACCAACAGAAAGTTCTACCACACTACAATTACAACCCACACTGTAAAGGAACACAGAGGCAGAGGACAGACAGTTTCACAAAGGAAAGGGATGCACTCTGGATAATGACAGGAAGGTAGTTGGTAAAGAAATCAGTATTAAAGTACAAGGTTATTGGTCTCAACAACAAAGAGGCAAAGGGTTGTAACTGTCTCTAGGGGCCTTCGGGGAAAGGCCCAGGGGAGCAGAACCACAGTGAGACAGAGTTAGTGGCGGGAGACAGCTGTGGGTACCAGGCGGCAGTCAGTTCGAGAAGTGAGGCTGGACTGAGGTCTGCAGGATGTCCGGCTCAGCGGCTTGGCTCGGGCCAAGAATCGTTGTCCCTGTGCTGGTTGGCAGATCTGGAATGCTGGTCAAGGTGTCTCGGACGGCTCTGGTGACTGCGGCGGAACAACAGTCAGTGGTGCAGCCAGATGCAGTCCGAGGGCTCAACTGTCTCAAATTATCCTTAAAAAGATGGATACTGGATGATGCTTGGGTGGCACTCCTCTTAGCTTCTGCCTGTTCCCATAGTTAAGCGTGCCAAAGGAGGAGGTGCTAGCTTCCCCTTCATTGCTGCCAGGCAATGGAACTCCCTCCAACATGCCCTCAGATCTGAACCTTCACATCTCGCTTTTTGAAAAGCCATCAAAACCAGACTATTTGCCTAAAACATCCCACGTATCTCTACTAAGGCTCCTGGCCTATCCATTTATGTATGTAGACTATAAACAGATGTATGCATGTATGTATGTGCTATGTAACAATATGCTGCTCAATATGTAACCCTGTGCTGCATTATCACCTCCATGTAACACATCCTGCATAACTAACTACATGTATGTGCATATGTAACTAAGCCTATTCCGTGTAACAGCACCACAATGCCTCTGGGCTGTTTTTGTGCACTTTATAAATGCAAATAAATAAATAAAAATAAATAAAAATGATCTGATCGGTGAGGCTTTCATCCCTCTTTTAAAGCCAAATGGTCCCAGAGATTGGTGTAGGCTAAGCCCATCATAATGGACCAGTCCTGGCTCCCCACCAACACTCGTCAGTGGACATTCACTGCTCTTTCATACCAAGGAGGGGTGTTAGTACCAGCTTGACACTTACAACGGTGTCTGGGGTTTTGTCTCCATTGTCACTCCCTGCATCCAGGCCTTCCCTGAGGCCTGCTAATTAACATTCTTAAGTATTCGCTGTCACCAGCAAGGTTTCACAATGGAGATGCAAATCCATGGGGCCTTGAAATTCTAATCAGGCTGCCCATGGCCAAAGGCTTTTGATGTGCCCACAGCTGTCAGGTGTCAGCTACACATCACAGGTGAGGGTTGCGCTGGTAAACTATGACCTCCCAGAGTACATGACTAAATTTCTTCGGATGCGATGAGCATGGAATATGTGCGCGGGAATGGCCCCATCATTAATTCTTTTTAAAACAAACAAAAAAAGCCCTGTCGAGTGCATTATTCCTATGCGGATGGTCAAATTCCTCACAGTCACCTACAGAGACTGAGACAAAGAAGAACACAAGAAACCCACTAAGAAACTAACAGGAACACTGAGACGAGGAGGAGGCACAGAGTAACGCGGAGCGATCCGCATGACCAACAGGAGCGGTCCAGACAATACAAATCAGACTCACAAGCTCCAAGGATTAAAAGGGAACAAGGATTTTACGAACTTTCAGATCCTTTTCTGGAGGTGCAGGGAAATTTGAAAGCGGCGGTGGAAGCGGAGATGGCAAGAGTGCAGGAGAAGATACGCTGGGCCGCGGATCGGCCAAAGCAGGAGATGGCAAGAAGGACAGCCAGCTTGGGATGGAAGCTGGTGTGCACAGCGAGCTCAAAGCGCACTGCCCAAGGAGAGAGAGGTACGCGACGAAGATGTTATGGTTCCTGGAGCAGCCACAAGAGACCCGAAATGGGCGGTGAAGCCCATGGAGAACTGTAAATCACCGGTAAGGAGACTGGTGAGGTCCAGGTAACCGGGATTGTTGGTGGGTACAGTGAGGGGAGGAAATGCTGCAACAAAGGGGTCTCTGGTCCTCAGCAAGTAACATATTGCCTCCAGAACAATCTTGCTAGTCACAGTGCCTGGTAGGGTAGTATAACAGGTCAAGAGAAGAGAATCTTACGGGTCCGTGACACGCACCCATTTGTAGGAATGGCCTCCGAAGTGAGCCTCATAGTCACAGTAGGGCTTTGAAAGCTGAGAAAGGCCTTGGGAAGATCCATACCACCTAGTGATGTGAACTGTATAAGCCTGAGAAAGGCCTGGGGAAGATCCATACTGCCTAGCGATGTGAACTATATAAGCCTGAGAAAGACCAGGGGAAGATCCATACCAACTGGCATTGTGAACTGTATACATCTGAGAAAGGCCACGGGAAGATCCTTTCCCTCTGGTGTTGTAAACTGTGCAAGCCTGAGAATACCTCTGACATTGTGAACTAAAGCCTGTGAGAAACCACGCTAAGAAGCATTCCGCAGACAATAAGTGATTTTTAAGGGGATCTGGGACCCACAGATAAACAGAACCGGTATGAAGGGGTTTGGGACTTGAACAAAGAGAGCCAGGGGAAGGAACATTATAACCTCAGCCAAGAGAAAGGAGTTATTCTCTTGGCATTGCAAAGAGACCTGATGGGAACCAAGGGAAGGGAGTCATTTCCCCTGAGTTTTGTGAACATTGTAAGAGACATGAGAGAGAGCAGGAATTCAGAGTGACTATTTTGGAACCAAGGTTTTTGAATTGGAAAATTGGAAAAATTGCTTTTAAGTCAAGACTTTTCAATCTGGAACTTTATGATATGATATGATATGATACGATTTCCTGTGGCATTTATAACGCAACTGTACACAAGTATTTCTAGGCATGACAAGACAAGAAGGGGGAAAGAAGGGAGGAAATGCACAATGTGCTGCATTTTAATAAGAACTGCAATCTGGAGAACAAAGTCATACCCCGGGGAGAAATCCTCCTGGATTATTGGCCATTCTTCTATATTAAGAAATCGCACACACCTTTTAGTTTACTTAGAGATGTAAGGAAAGGAAATAGATTTTAGACACAGGACGGTGGACTTCTTTATTTACAGACATTCTGACACTTCCTTAGTATTTGAGTTGAGGCAGGAAAACCCATTTTAGTGATAGGGACAGCTAGGGTTTCCTTTTTCTTGTATTAAGAATGCAAGTTTTTGCCAACCACCATATATCATCTGTGTGTCAGTCGTCCCCTCCACACCCTTACTCAACCCAAACAATGATAGTACAACAGTTTAAAATAACTAAATAGAAAAATACTATCCAAAACCGACCTGTAAGGAAAGAAAACCGAATGTGTACAGATAGAAAGATGTAGAACTCTGGGTCATGACTCAGGCGTGCCAGGCAAGTAAAAACCCACAGTAAAACCAGACACATGAAAAGCAAACTTTCCCTCTACAGGGTTGAAGGGAGGCCAGGAGGATCAGTGACATGTGACACCATGAGATAACTGGCAGATCTGAAAATCTCACAAGACTTCATTGAAGAATCTACATAAGGCCACGCCCATCAGCACACAGTGCCAGTTGTACCAGGATTTCTGCTGGATGCGCCTGCATGCTCTGTTCCCGGCAAGATGAGAAAAATGTACCTGATTGGCATTGGCAGTCTCAAATACAGACCTACTTACCGTATTCCATTCAATGGTGGTGTTCCTGCCGCCTCCTCCGTTCTCCTCGATGTGGTTTTAGTCTGCTCTGAACTGCCCTCTATACTCATTTAGAATCAAGAGGGAGATAGTTTAGTGATTACAGGCTACTATAGCTTTAGATTACGCTATGGAATTTACTCACTTACTTGATCACCAGTCTCCTGAGAGCATTAACAATGCACCGTGCTCTGCCGCACATTTTCCTGCAAATGCTACACTGATCTATAGAAAAGGAAAGGCAATTATCATTGTGAAAATAAGACAAGACAAAGGGCCACTTTGGGAAACATTGATGAAAAATACATCATTCTGGAAAAGGCACATTGAGGTGACTTTCAAACACCATCATGTCACAAGAATAAGGTGTGAAGCTAGCTTGCAGTCGCAGAGGGGATCACAATTGCCATTGCTAGGCAAGACCTTGTTGTGTGTATATTGCTTCCTTGTTCATCTCCAGCACAGTCACAAGAACACTTTGGGAAAAGGGGGAACCAGGCTGGGGGTGGATTGAGGAAGGCAATTGGAGGGTACATCACAGTAAAATGTTGTTCCTTGTTTGTAGGTTTGTAACACAGAGAAAATACCTCCCCATATTACGAGGAACACACATAATTCCCAAACAACAGGAACACAACCCTCATTGGGTACTCCCTCAATTTTAATTCCACTCCACTAGGGAGGAATTGGATCTGAATGAAGGGTGCAGGCATCCATCAGAGAGTCCAGAGCTGGGCCCACAATGTCCTTCGAAGCTAGAAGATGAAGTAAGAGATTGCACCCAGCAAGGGTTGAACTGGAGCTTGCTGCACTTCAAATGCAATGTTTCAAGAAGTGCTACTAATGAGGGCCACCAGTGTCAGATCAAAAGTTATGTTGACTAATTTCCATTTTCTTTTTTTACTTTTAGGTGTGCAATGATTTGTTAAAATACATACATTTTGTTTCCAACTGTTTAGTTATTTGTAATTGTATTTGTATGGTGGCCTGCACATCACCCCTTACAACCACCCTTTACCTCTAATGTTAACAAAAACCTTTTAAAATAGTCCTTTCAAAATCAAATTATACATTTTAAGAATGTAAATTATGTTGCCTTGATGTATAACAGCTTTTTGATAAATACCAATAAAAGGTTTTTTTATATTCTCCTCATATCATGAATACATTTATGTTCAAATATTTTCTGGGTATCATTAAGAAAATTGACTGAAATTGATGTAGTTTGTAAAAGTATACTTATATGCTAAAAATTGAAGAACCTTTGAAAAAAAAGTCCAATTAAAAAAACAAGATATAAATTACAAAAATGCCAATTACATTCCATTTATGTATTTGTTTAAAAAAATACCAATTAAAGGTTCTTTTTACATGCATGCTATAAATTGAATACGTTTATGTACTTGTTCAAATTACTTCTGGGTATCATTAGGAAAATCACCAGAAATTGAGGAAGTCTGTACAACTATAAATACGTGTTATAAATAAAGATATTGTGAATATTTAATTGGTTATTGTTTTAATTATATACCTATCACTTTCATAATTTGTTGGTCTTTTTAATCAAATTATGAATGCATCTTTTACATTCCTTGGCAATCTTTCTTTCATGGTAACTTGTAAAATATACTGTGAATATTTAAATTGTTATAACTTTTTTATTACATAACTATAATAATTATTTACGTTCTGATGATGTTTCAATACAATTATGTGGGCATTTTTCAATTATATACTTATCACTTTCTTAATTTGCTGGTTATTTTAATAAAATTATGAATGCATCTTTTACATTCCATGGCAATCTTTCTTTCATGGTCATTTGTTCATCATTACATTCAAACCATAAGGAATCTTGCCATATATAGATTTATGATGACTGCTGTCTGTGGTGATCCCATGCTGATATATTAATCTTTCCGTTTTATAATTGGTTCCCCAAATAGAAACATGAGAATGTGTATAGTTTGTTGTTAACGTATTTCAGTTTACACTATGAGATTTATATCTTTATGCTATTAAAATGAGGTGATTCGAACAATTGGTAACTTGAGTTGTTTGTTTAATTGTTTGGTTACATAGGACACAATTGTCATCAATGAGACAGTTTGTGAACATCTCTTTAAATGGAATCTTGTTAACGTTCGGAATATGTAATAGTAGAGCATTTCCATTATTAATAGATTGCATGTTGGAAAAATGAAAAGACATGCTCTGATTTTTACATGTATAATGTCTGCCTATTGCATTATTAACATGTATTCCATCTGTAAGTACATTCTGAAATATCGCAAACAGTAATTAATAAGGATCTTGTTATTGGTTGGTGGTCAAATAAGTTTATTGAACATTTGTTTCCATTTCTGTAAGTAAAGTATTAGAATGTTATGCTTTTTGTTAATTGTTAGTAATGGTATTTATTCATAACTTTAAACATAATACAAACATACTCTTACTTGTAATAGCTATTTGATTAGTCAAAGGTTGTGCTTTCAACAGCATATGCAAAGTTACATTTACATAATAACTCACTCCAGTATTATTAAGAAATCCTGGGGGATTACTTGTAGAACATTTAGCTGTTCTACTTTGTTTTACAGCAGTATTAACCATTTTTATATTTGTATCTGTTACTTTGGGATTGACTTGTTGCAAATTTGAAAGTGTGATTTTTTAGAGTCATATAGCAATTGGGGATACGTGATTAGCATACATTTCACACAGTCTGTTCTATTCGTTTATGGAATTTGAATGTCTGCACTCTAGATAAAGCCACATAACTCATCTGTAAAAATGTAAGATGCTATATCTAACAATTCTGTATTTAGACATAAACCTTGAGATGTATGCATTGTTAGAACACATGCTGGAGTTATTGGAAATTATTTGAATACTACATAATGTCTGTTAAAAGTAGAAAGGGTACAGTAACAATTTTAATTTCTTGCTCTTGCTTAATGTTACCAAACTTTATTGCAATATATTCAAAGAATACATTGCTAACATGGTTTATAAAACCAACTACATAGCCCATGGCTCCATTGACTAAGTCTTCTTCTATAATAACATTCCTTTTTTTAAATTACTTTTTCATTTAAGCAAACATTTAAACTACTATGAAGTTCTGCTGTTCTAGAAACTGTATGTTGTTATTCTTTTAACCTTTTTTTTAGCATTGTTCCACTTTGTCTACTGCTTCCAGTGCAATATGTTTTTGATTTTCTTTTGAAATCATTTCACATAAAAAAATGTTGCAGCCAACAAAAGTGGTCATGAGACATATTCTTTGTTTGCCTTTTTTTATGAAGGCACTATATATGTTTTCTGCATTTACTTCTTTTCTATATGAAAGATGTATTTGTTGTTACTATAATTTAGTTATTGAGCCCTCAATAACTTTGCTGATTCTAATTTCTCTAAGCATATTTCCATATTCAATATCTATACTTTGTCTCATGATTCCATTATTTCAAAGCAGTTGAAATAACTACATACCTTTATATTGCCTACGTGTACAATTGATTTTACACTATCTTTTGTTTTAATTGTTTTGAAAACAGGTTGACCATTTACTAGTGTTAACTGCAACAAATACAATAATATTGTTTACCACCATATTGTTCATTATCATTACATTTTAGAATGTCGTGCATACACAAACATATAAATGCAAGCATTATAGTCAATGCCATACTGACTTCATCACTGATTAAAACTTTCATGTCTTGTAAAAGTGTAGGTTCTACTTGTACAGGTTCAACATGTAGTTTTTCTTATTATGATTTCGGTATTATTTTCTACAGGCAACATAAGCAGTGTTATTCCAACAATATTGCAAGCAGGCAGACTAGTAGGAGCTTTTATAAAGCATGATAATGGATGTGTACATTTGTCACACACTAATTTGTATATAACTCTGATTTACACAGCATTTCTTGGTACCGGCTTTTCCAGTAATATATTTGAGGTTTGGTTTAAAGTTTATGCACACACAAAGACTCATTTGATGTAAAAGCTCATGAACAATGTTAGCACCAAAATGATGTAAAAACTTCTTTTGTTCTACATTTCATTGTGGAACAAGTTCTTATAAACAATCAACCTGTTTGTTATCTTGTTGCATTGTAATAAGAACATCTTGCATTGCTAACTGTGTCCCATTTCCAGTTAGTGTATGGTCAACAGGATCAGTTACATTTGCATTTGCATTATATGTTGTTTTTTGCTCGATTTCTTCATCAAGCATTTTGACATAATTTTTAAAAGAAGGGCATTTAATGTGTTCCTTATGATCTATAAATGCTGCTTTTCAATTCATTCTGATTCTTTGTGCCATAGCAAAAACAGCTGTAGTAAGCAGTAATAATCATGCACATTTTCATTTTTGGTGATTAGCTAAACTTAGTTTTACATTCTTAATTAAACAACCTTCACTGTTTTTAATTGTATAATGCCCCTTTATGTTTTTTTCACATCTTCTCCCAAATTTGTAATATTGTATAAAGACACACACCCTATAAATATTCAGATCTATAAGGGTCATCATTATCAAGCATATTTTTTGACTTTATCCTCACTGTCTGGGTTATAAAGAGCTAACATTTATATTTGATAGTAAGGTTTTAAAATGTTACGCCTGCATTCTGGGCAGCCTAAATGAGCCACTTAATATCTACCCTGTCACCATAAAGGTGTGCTCGTGTTAATATATCTGCTGCATTCATTGTGTGAAAGAGTTTTAATGTATAAACTAATTAAACAGGCTAAAAGTGACTTTTCATTTGCACTTTCCTTCCAACGATCTTGGTGTTGACATTTTTCTGCCTTAGTTATATATTATGTATCTACTTACAGCCATAGAATTATCACCTACAAATAGAATATCTTTATTTGCATTACACATACATGCAATGGCAGCAGCCATGTATATTAATGCTTTTTAAATCTCTTTTTAATTCATAAGATCTTTTGGGAGTTTCACTTTTATCATGGTGTCTAAGAGCACAAAGGTTGTCATTAATTAATGTGGCTTCACGCTCTTTTCTTGGAAATCTGAAATGACATCTTTGGTAAAAGCAGTTATTTGATTTGTTATTTTACAATACGAAATGAATTTTGATTTTGAAAACACATTATTTTTTTAATGTAAATTCGGCCTTTTATCAGAGCTTGGAATTGTGAGGTAAAATAATTTTGTATTAAGTTGCTTACTCTTTTAGAATGATCTTCACCAAATCCAGGAGCACCTTCAGCCCATAAAAACATATGTATATTAGGTGCTCCTTGAGCTTGATATTAATTTTTCCAAAAGTAATGTAGAACTTTAGTAAATGGTGGGCACTGTGTGCTTAAAATAAAGTTTAACATAGCAAGGAATTTTTTTAGGATACAATATTTTATTGGTTTTTGAAGACGTGAATAATAAAATGTACACATTCAACACAACATAGTAAGACAAATAAACATTGAATCATTTGTTTCAGTAGCGTAAGTCAGCATAGTCTGGTCTTAATCGTGTGGCTGTTTTATGCAGAGCAGTGTGCTATTTTCTCTCAGTTTGCATCCTCCCACTTCTGCCATATCTTTGTCGCTTTTCCAGGGCAACCTCTGGTAGTGTGTATGCGCCGCTCCATCAACATGCATATATGTATGTCTATCTCCCATTGTTATTAGAGGGGAGGTATATTGGAGCCCTAGAGTTTTGCTATTTTACGCTTTATTATTCCCGTGGCTGTATACAGGAAGAGCTTTTCAAAACGTGTCATGTCCCCTTCTTCCTCAATGCCAAGTAACATCTGTTTGGAGTCTCTTGCAACAGTGTGACCCATAACCTCAGACAATTTGTCACAGCATTGGTGCCAGTAGTCTCGAATTTGGGGGCAGTCCCATATAATGTGGAAGAATGTACCTCATGTGAACAGCGTAAGCAGTTCGGGTCAGTAGCGCAATTCCAACGGTACAATGCAGTTCTTGTGTAGTACACCCTGTGTAAGATTTTGAGTTGTATCAATCGGATTTTCGCAGAGATCGCACTTTCTCTTGGATACATTAGAGCGGTCATCCAGTCCTCAGATTGAATCTGTTGTAACGCTCACCTGATTCCCACGGAGGCGCCGACCTGTTCTAGACTGCTATGACCTCTTCTAAGGTGATGCGCAGGACTCGGAAAACAGACTGGACCGGACCCCCAAACCTCGCCTGTCTGGCCCGTAGAAGAATCCTTCTGTAGATGGAAAAGGGGATTAACTGTCTGCTGGATAATGCGTCGGATTCCCCCCTCCCCCCTCTCACACTCCTCGAACCCCCTCCGCGATTCCCCATAGAGTCTCACCTTAGAGTCTGAAAGGACGAGTTCTCCATCCTGCTTCCGATGCAGGGGCGCATTGATTTCCAGTTACTTCACTGGATCTCGGGTTTGGTGAGTATTCAACTCCGCTTGACTTTTTTCCGATATGAGGCCGTGAGTATTCAGTTGCAAAAGTTCAAGCCTTAATTGTCCGTTGTCCTTTTCTCTATTTCAGATGCAGGATGAAGAATCTGCGTTGAGGAATGGATTCGCCGAAGGTAAACTCTGGTGAGTCTTTTTGATGGATGGTTCCCTTAGTGATCTTGCTTTCACCCACTAATGCGTGTGTCTTTTTCCCCTTAGGGGCCGGGGTACGGAAGTGCCAAAGAAGTGGCGCCGACCCGAGGTGAGGAAAGATTGTCCCAACAATAATCAGGTAAGTCTTAAGGTGGAAGAATCAGGCCTTCCTCAATCTGTTCCTTCGCTCACCTTTGTTTTGTCTTTTATTTTCCTTAGGTGCTGAAAGGCGACGGATGGTGCCAATGGTCGCTGAAGAGCCCGAGGGCGCCTCGTGAAGGTGAGTGGAACGCGGCGCTGCAGCGAGCAATACGCTTCTAAAAATAATGTCTTTTCTCAGGATCGTCGGAGTGATGGTTCCGGACTCCGGATGGAGGTAGGTAAAGTTCAAGTATTCACCTTTCACTCCTTTCCTTCCTTTTCAGGTGTTCCAGGTTGCAGGCGGGCGTTGCTGGAGCCAGGATGCAGGAGCAGACACGGTGAGCATCCAGCTGCAAGATGCAGAACAACGCGAAGCGTGAGCTGCTGTCTGGGCGTGGTTTAAATAGCCCCCAAAGTAGTTCCAGGTAAGTATTCTTCCTCAGCCACGCCCGAGTGGTAAAATAGTCCCATAGGTAAAATAGTCCCTTTCAGACCTCAAGGAGGTCTGGATCCGGCAGCATGGTCTGCATCAGGTAAGTCCATCCAAGCACTCCCATAATGAGCCTGGCGCCTATGGTGCCAGGACTGATGCCTTCTATGAGCCTGGCGCCAAAGGTGCCAGGACAATGTCCAAAGAGCCCCTACAAGGGGTTGCTGGGTCCCTCCCTGGGGACATGATGTCTGCTTTCGGGGACGCTGGTCCTGAACTGGCTTCCCGGGAGTAGGCATCATGACAGCTGTCCAATCTCTCTCTCCAATTTAATTATTCAATTAACCAGTTCTGGGGTGGCAAAGGACGAAATAACGTTGTACATGACTGAAGTGACTTTGCTGGGCATGCGGTCTATTACTATATTCCTTTCTATCGGTGTACATTCTGGCATGTCTGACAATGCAGGAAGGTGTGTGTGTATTGCGTGTGTTAATTGGAGGTAGTGATATCTTTCAATGTCAGGGAGGCCTTCCTTTATCACATCACACATTTTGGTGATTCCTGCTAATGTCCATCTCGACCAGAAAGGAAGTTTGATCAGCTCAGGTAGATTGCTGTTACCCCATAGCGTTTGGATGGGTGTAATCTTTTTGTCCCAGCCTATGTGTTTGTGGATGTCTTTCCATATTAAATTGATTCAAGTTGTGGGATCATTCTATTGCGTGTGCGCTAGTTTCCACTCTTGTGTTATATTTTCAAACTAAGGAGATCACTAGAAGAAGGTGGCAGTGAGTAATACCCTTCCCTCACACTTCCCACATAGATGGAAATAAGTAAACAGCAAAATTGGGGTTCGGGAAGATCTCTCATGCTCCAACCACTGTTTTCGACCAATCGGTCATTCTCAAAGCTGTGATTATTCACGGTATGGCATAAACATAAGGTTAACTATGACATCATACAAATGTAGTGAGAATATTAATCCATCAAAATTCCCCATTGTCAGAAATTAATAAAAGAACATTTGTTGCATACCCAAGAAAGATCATGACCGGCAGGAATTGTGGGTAAGGGAGAAAAACAAAACGTATATATATATATGTAAATCCATAGTAACCGTGAGATAATCACGTATGAAATATAGTAAAGCTCATTGCTCATAAAAACATAAATCATGTGCGCATGACATCACGCAAGTGCGTAAAGTTTTTGTAAACATCATATTACACCGCTGGTATTGCGGCTACATGTTGTATTAGGTTATTAAATAGGGTAAAAGGACAGAACAATCATGTTGCTAAATTGGCCTGAAGTACAATGTTTTAACAGGATAACCTGAAAAAATGACAAGAATAATTTCAATTAAAATATTTTGTTAAAGTGTCGGTTGACTTGTATAAATATCAAATTGAACTGTTAATGATACATCTACATATTGTATTAGGTCATGAAATAAAGTAAAGGGGCAGGAACAGTCCTGTTGCAGATTTTGCCCGTTAATTTTATGTAAATTGATAATATTTGGTGTTTAATAATAAGAACCCTGTGAGCAGTGCACAGTGCTGGAGTGTGGGTAAGGAGTCCGGGATACCTCATGGGTTTATATGTCGCAAGAGAGTGTACTTTGTGTGTGATGACAAATTAACTAGTGCCCCATACATGTAACCAATACATAATACGTTTTATCAATCATCAATGGAAATTGATATTTATGATTTTGTCATTTTGGTGATAGGCGGAATGACTTCACAGCTTTAAAATACCTCCAATGATCTGTTCAATAGTACTCCTGACACATAAACCTCTTCTTGTGGCCTCAAATAAATAATCACAAAAAGACATGCATCTCATGGTCACAATTGAGGCCAACCAAAGTGCCTCTTAAAAAACAAATGAATTTACATTCTTGTTTCCTAAGATTACCACCTCGTTTCCCCTTCCTAGCTTTCATTAATTCAATAAACCGAATATCCTCCTTATTGCTCAGTTGATGCTGTTCTTGCCAATGTATGGCCAGTGGAGACTTAGGGTCAGTACTTCTTAAATTAGTCAGGTGTTCCCTAATTCGGATTCTCATCTGTCTAATAGTGCAGCCTATGTAAAGTTTACCACAAACACAAATGATGGCATATACCACATAGCAAGTTTAACAATTGATGAACCCATTGATCTTAATGGTCACTCCATTGATATCAGTGAATGAATGACAATTATCATGAGCATAATACAATAGTTGCAGCTACCACATTTGTAAAAACCATTACTTTTACTAAGCCAAGTCTCATTGGTATTGTCATCCTTGAGATCCAAAAAAGAAGGACTCAACTTTTGCTTAATCGTTTGTGCTCTTGTGAAAGTAAACCTAGGTTCCTCTGACAAAAAGGAGCGAGCTGGATCCCCTAGGTATATCAGGAGGTTGTCTGCATATAAAGAGACCCTGTCTTCCACATCCCGGACCCATAGAAGCCCCTCGACGAGTCAATTTGTCGTAGTAGTATGGCTAAAGGTTCGATAATGAGAGCGAAGAGTAGTGCGGGTAGTGGACACCCTTCTCGAGTCCCTCTTCCCAGCTGAAAAATCTGCAAGGGCCATCCATTTACTTTGACCTCTGCTAGTGGTGATTTGTATAAGAGCTGGACCCATTCAGTAAAGGACTCTCCAAATCCCATCTTGGACATGATCACCCAAAGGGCCTCCCAGAAGACGGACTCAAAGGCCTTCTCGAAATCTATGGCCAACAGTGCTAAGGGTTCATTCAGGGTGGTGGCCCTTTCAAGTATTAGATGTAGCTTGCAGATGTTCATGTATTTGGATATCTGTGGCATATAGCCACATTGGTCAGGGTGGACCAGGGAGGTTATCACTTTCTGTAACCTGTACACCAGGATTTTAGCTAATACCTTAATTTCACTATTAATTAAAGAGCTTGGTCTATATGAGCTGCATTGGGCCATATCAATTGGTGTGTTTGGGGTAGTGTATAATTCTGCATAGTGCTCTATGGATCTTTCTGTGATATCGCGGTCAGATTATAAAGGGTCTAATTGTGCAGATTTGATTTCCCAGACATGTCCCTGGCCAGCATCTCTGTGTTCCAGCCAAGCTAAGATTTTGCCCGCCTTATCTCCGGATTCATACAATCTCGTATGCATCTCTAAGTGTGCCTGCTTGGTGTTGCCTAAGGCCAAATTTTGGAGGCGTTCTTTGGCCACCAACAAAGCATCAGGGGAGCATGTGGCTATGTGCTCCTCTTCCTTTTACAGGGCTTCTTGCTCTGCCTCTACTATATTTAGATGGTGGGGATTCTTGTGGTCCGAGGTCCAAGAGAGGATTTTGCCATGGAGGACTGGGTTGTATGTTTCTCATAGGGTTGCAGAGCGATCCACTGTTCCAGTGTTTAGTTCAAAGTATGTTGTGGTTGTTTGCTGTATGTGTTCAATTAGATCCAGTTAGCCTAAATAACAACTATTCAACCACCACAATGGAGGGGGGAGTGGCATGTTCATTGTCATTACCAGTGTTAGTGGTGAATGGTCGGATATGCTGCGTGGGAGAAGGGCAGTGCTGATCGCTCTGTGTGTGTTCGTTACTGAAAGGAAGAAGTAATCAAGCCATGATAGGGAGGTCGGGCCCCCGAATGATAGGAGTATTGTCGCTCAATTGGGTGGAGTTCTCACCATATATCTGTCAGTCCTAGGGCCGTTTTGAAGGAGGCTAGTTTGGTGTTTGTATTGGGGTTTCTGGTTCGCAGGTGTGTGCGGTCCATTGTTACGTTCATAGCATAATTGAAGTCTCCCCCTATCACTGTTATATCCGTCGTGTGTGCTCTGATCACAGGAGTGATAGCTTGGATTAGTTCAGTAGTTATTGACGGTGGGGCATATACCGCTATGATGGTGACTGTCTCATTCCAGATTGTTCCTTGCATGAGCACAAATCTGCCACCAGTATCCTGCACCACTCTAGACAGGTTAAGGGGGAGTCTTTTGTGTATCAGTATCAAAACACCCCTGGAGCCCATGGAGAATCCGGCGTGGAGCGCCGTATGATAATTAGTGCGCCGGAATAGGTTGCAGGTCATGCCCATCAGATGGATTTTTGGTAAGGAGAGCAATGCCAGGGGATTGCCTATTGAGAAACTGTGTCACTCAGCGTCATTTTATACTATTGCCCAGGCCATTGACATTCCACGTCAGGAGTTTCAGTGTTTTGATGCAATTATCAGCCATTGTTATCCACCTGGTCTATTGTTGTCGGTATATGTGGTCATATGGGAGGAAATATTCATGCAGGTAGGTTAGGTTGGCAGGTCCAAAGGCATGCTATGAGTCCATTCTTTACTCAGTGATTCGAAAAAAAAACAAAAACAAACTATACAACATCCCCATCCCCCCTCCCAACCTGAAGCATCTGTCACCCAAACATACTGGTAGTCGGAAACATTGCTACCATCCAAACATACAAAGATTATGTAACCAAACTGATTGCCAGCCTCTGAAGTTGAGTGAGACTAGCTTCTTCGGTACAACTCACCTGGGGGAGCTGGTGCTCCGAGCCGTGTATCCAGGAGCCTTGGTATAGGTGCTGTGGGCTCATTTGTCTGCAGGCTGTTGGAGAATCGGTCTGTGTGCCCGTGTCCATTCCTCATACTTGTTTCCTATATCGAAGGTGTTATATTAGCCATCTGCGTTGGGTAGTGGTGGTTCAGGGTCACACTCCTGTGGCAGGTGATTTGATGGGCTGCGGGGGGGGGGGGTGAGTCCGGGATTTGAGAATCGTGTGTGCATTCTCTGATGTCCAATCTCCTTCAGTTTGTTGCTCAGCCCATCTCCAGGCGTCCTTGGGGTCCGTGAAGTGCACCGTTGTGCCTTTGTGATATATTTTGAGCTGTGATGGGAATAAGAGGCCGTATTTCACGTTCATAGATTGCAGCTGTTTCTTGAGCTGGTGAAAGTATTGTCTGGCAGGCCATCTGGAGCAATGCTTCACACTTTCTGTAGTTTAGCAGTTTCACTATTATGGTGCGTGGAGGTGCACCAAGTGTTGGGCGTCCTGTGGGCATGCAATAGGCTCTTTCAATTGAGAAGAATTTGGTGACTGTTTATGGTTCAAACATGTCTGCCAGCCGTTGTTCCAGGAAAAGTTCTGTGTTTGGACCCTAAGATTTCTCTGGCAGGCCAGTATATGGACATTATTACGTCACAGCCTGCCTTCCCCTTCATCCACTCTCTCCACCATCGTCTTCAGTCGTGTCAATACCCTGGACATCTTTTGTTCCATGCCATGGATACTATCTTTAGCCCCAGATATCTGCTGTTCAGCTTCACCTGTTCGGGAAGTCAACTTTTGGAGGTCATTCGGAGAAGTGAGACATCCGCACTGATGATGTCCATTTATTTCTCCACGGAGGCGTGGGAATTAGCGATGGCGTTCATAACATCCTTTAGGGAAATGGCATCCGCTGCTTCCACCATGGTGTCAGATTGTTGCTGTTCAGCTGGGGCGTTTGCTGTAGGTGTAGCGTAATGGTCAATCCTGCTTTCAGTTGTTGACTTTTTTGTTTTCTCTTTACCCATGGCATGGTGCAGCGGCAGGCGTGTTGGTTATGAGTAATCGGAGACTGATGCAGCCAGGGTGGCGTATGCATCACAGAGCATTTATAGGCTGACAAGCTGCTGACTACAGGGGTGTTTTCTGGCGTTGTCTTGTACGCAGGACAGTATGGTTTCAGCTGATCGTGAGGCCGAGGCACCGAGTGGTTCTCAGTCGGATGGTCCTCATGCAAGTTGTGGGTTATTGCTGAGGTTTGCCCTGCTTTCCTGGGTTACTGTTAGTCACTTTTTACCCTACCACCATGTTGCAGTGTTGCTGTTGCGTGACTTATGTGATCTTTGGCGACAAGTATGCAAGTATATGGCTGCTTTGACTCTTGCAGCTGGAAGTCCTTACCAGGGGCAATCTGTCTCACGTTTATTACTGGTGATTAGGGTGGGGACAGTAGCACTTTGTTGCTGGCAAGGCCACAATGTTCACTCCTGATCAGGTTCCCACATTTGCATCAGTATGTGTTTTTCTCAGTTAGTATCCGTATTCCGAAGAGGATCTCAGTGACCTACTGCCGATCTCTGGATCTCATGCCACCTGGCCACCTCATACCACAGGAACCATCATTCGGGTATTGCGCAACGCGTGTGATTTCAGGTTTCAGGGTCACAAGGGCATGGTAGGTGGTCCCCTTTCCTCCACTGTATGTCGCAGAAATATGCATGCAGCACGTCCCTCTCTCCTACCTCAGAGGTGCTGGCAACAGTATGTTGGTGTAGGACATGTGTTTAGCCTGACAGCACTAATAGTGGCGTGGATGTAGCTAGTTTGTTGGGGGAAGAGGGGATATGGCCGTCTTCCACAATATGCAGGACGTGATTGTGCTTACTGTTCTTGGTGTCTACACCAGTCTGCGCCCAAGGAACGGGATCACCTAGTCCTGATGTGGGGATAACCCTCAGATCTGTATGCTGCTTTTCAGGGAACCTCCACGCCAGTCAGCGTGGCATTGTGGTGCTTGTGGTCGCTTTCCTGATATTTCACAGTGTTCATGTGCTGTGTTCACTGTTTATTGTGTAGGGTTCTGTGATGGGTCTGCCGCCTTCTTCCCACATCTCAGTCGGGGTGCCGGTGTCACCGCCATGCCCGGGGGAGACGGACCATGTGTTCTATCCCGGCTAATGGGTATGTGCTCAAGTGACCGCTATGCCTGCACCGTGGCGTTTACTGTGCTTATTTAATTTTCCATCGCCTTCTAAAGTTGAACCCAGCCCAGGGTGCCACGACACGTACACAGGACCAACAGTGGCTGCAGGCCCGCTGCAGCACTCATTGGAGGGTTGTGTTCTGCTGTGGTCGATCGGGCCCCAGGAAGATCTCTGCCGCACTATCACAGGATGAGGGTCTCCACCACTCCAGGGAGTGCGGGGATGCACCAGCTGAGGTGCCGAGGCTCCAGCCATAAATCGATACACAGACAGTTGCCTTGTACCATTTCTCTGGAATATTTTCACTTTTTTAAATACAAGTATTAGAAAGTGTTTGAGAATAGTCATGTTCTGAAATGCCATAGGATCTTGGTTTTAACCTTAACTATGCCTGGCACTAGTGTGAAGGCATACTTATATATATATATATATATATATATATATATATATATATATATATATATATATATATATATATATATATATATATATATATGTAAGTTTAAATTGTAAACAAATGATGCTTAATAAAAAAAATGGAGAATAGTTGCAAAAAAACTAGATTGTTCTTTTTTTTGGTTGACCCTAAAACAGAAACATAAATATTGGTCAAGTTAATGGAATTAACAGGTGGTCTGACCGATCAAGATGAATTGGAGCACTGCATTGGAAAAATTAAGAATCCGCAATGACTAAATCCAGAAAATGTCATCAAACATTGGCAGGGGAAGATACATGTTGCATTAATTTCAGATCCACTAACGTTTGCATCAAAGAATCAAAAAGAGACAGTGTTGATATATAAGAAGGAAGATTAAAATCACCTACAAATATTTATGTATTTATTTATTACATTTATATAGCGTGCCTAACCCTCAGGCATCTGGGTACGGTTACATTGCAGAGACTTGGTTATACAGTAAAGTTACAGTTACAGAAGTAGTATCGATACATGCTGTATAAATGCTTTATGATTGCGTTATTTGCATTTAAGTGTTAAGTTACATTTTGATATTAGACTTTTTAGTAAAACATATGCATAGTGTGATATCCCAGTTTCTGGTTGTGCTGTGTCAGTCTTGTCTGTGGATGGAGGACAAGGGGGGGAGACCTACCACTCATTAGATGAACAGTGTGGTGTCTTAATATCCTGGTTGAATATCCAGGTTTTTAGTTTTTTTATGAAATGACCACAGTGAAGGGTCATTTTTCCTAGTTCTGCAGGCATAGCTTTCAAGTAGTTGGCTGCGATAACAGAGAAGCTGGAGCACCCTGCTTTTTGTCTTTTGTATCTTTGTGTTGTCAGTTGCCCTTGGTAAGCAGACCAGGTTGTTCTGGATGATTGAGCTTTGGAGATAAGGTTGGAGAGGTAGCATGGAGCAGTGTTGGAAAGATATTTATGAGTAAGAGACAGTATTTTGAATTCAATGTGGTCTCTTACTGGTAACCAATGATTGTTTCTTCTAGCTGTGGTTATGTGGTCTGATTTGGGGATATTAAGAGCCGCTCTGATTGCATTATTTCGGATGATCTGGAGCTTCCTAATGTTTTTTGCTGAAGAGCCTGCGAAGATGGCGTTTGTTCTGGCCAATGTGACGCGGATCTCCACCGTAAGGTAGGGTCTACATTCAGTGATAAGTTTGGCAGTGTAAGTTGCAGCCGATGTGATGGCATTAACTTGTCGGAAAGGGTGAGAGATGAGTCTAGATACACCCCTAGTGTCTTGACTTCTTTGGCTACTGTGATGCTGTTGCCATCTATGTTGAAAATTTTGTAGGATGTTGGGAGGTTTTTGAGTCTCACTGGGACTGCCTATGATCAGGATCTCTGTTTTATCATCATTAAGACAGAGTTTGTGTTGAGCCATCCAGGCTTGGGTAGCGAGGTAGATGGCATTGAGGGTTTTGGAGTATGTGTTTTATATTAAATATACAATTTATTTAATATATATATATATTATATAATATATATATATATATAATATAAATATATACTATATTAATATATTAAGCATTTGAAGGTTCTCTCTATTGCTTAATACAATTTTACATTCATCTAAAAAGATAATACATAACTCAGTGTGACAATATATTAAATGAAAAACAAAAGTAATTTTATCAAAAGACAAGAAACTGCCATATTCAAATGAGAGGGGGTTTTGACCATAAGTCATTTTTCATTTCAAACTTCCTAAAAAGAACAGCAATGTCTACTCCTCTCTTTCCATTCTGTCCATATATAGAATAGGACGAGTCACTATGAAACAATTCTTTGTCGGGAATAGTAAGTCCATATTGTCTTGTTGAATCACATCTTGGATCTGATTAGAGTATGCCATAGCAAATCTCCTATTCAGCAGAGTGACCAAAACGGAGTCATTCTTAACATATTTGTTTACTTGAGTTGATAATAAAGGAACAGGGATGATATTGTCCAGATTTACTCCCACTTGATAATTCTGTTTACTATGTATAACTGAGGCAGATGTTCCAATCGTAGGAATAAAAGAATGATGTCTGAAAAACCCATGAGGCAGCACTTTATCCTAAGGTTCGCAGAGGGTAATTTAAGTAGTTTGGCTCAGCTGGCTCAACTGGCTACAACAAACAGTCGAGCAGAGAATAGTTGCCCTTAACTAACCACCCTTCAGTGGACGCCTAGGCATACGGAGGCCCTATCACCCACGAAGATAAACAAAATGATGTTGATTGATTGATTGAATGGACTAAAGCAGATACAAGGATTTTATTGGAGTGTTTCCTTGCTCATGTGGACCAGGCCAAAGTTGTAACTATTCTAGGTACTGCATATTTATAACTGGTAGAATGTCCCAATTTGACCTAATACCTATTTCCTTGTTGCTGATGTGTTGTGCGCCCCAAACGATATTCTCTGAGTTGTGCTACTGTACATTCACGAAACACAACAACAACACGCTGTGTTATTAGGGGACTTTCCTGTAGACATTGTTTGACATGAGCATGCTGGGTTTTTGTGTTTTGAAGAAAGATTTAAAGTGGTACAAAAAGGAAACTGTTTATGTAGGTCTGGCAAGCAATTACTTGTCGAAATAAACTAAGCAGTTTAAAAGGAAATAGGGTTTACTTTGTGATTCACACTTTTATCTTCGAAAACTACATTGGTAACTGGGATGGGAAGTGTGAATCACTGAAACATTCACAAGCAGAATGATGTGCCACAGGCAAAGGAGTAAAGTGCCTTGCATCACAGGGAATACATTTAGCATAATAGCATTTTATATCATTCACATTAATATTATTCAACTAACTGTAATTTATTTTATCCACTGGTTAAAGATTAAAGAAAGATTTGGCCCTGCCAGATTTCTAACATCTGTCTGTTTTCTCTTCTGGCACACAACCATAATATGCATGCTGAATATGAAAATTTTAAAGCCAGCTAAACTGTTTTAATTTAGAAAAAAGCATAATCCACAATTGTGATAGAACATCCCTATTTCACAGTCTTGCTTCTTAACAATATTTTGAAACTAAGTGCTCCAATCGTGTTCTCTGACATTTCGTGTTGTGGTACATTCTATAAATGAAGTACTGCATGTACTAGAATGCAACATGAGGGGAACCTACATGACAGGACTGGTTTATTACTTCACATCTGACATGGCATACATTGCGACCTCTGTAATCTACCCTAGTTTGACTCTACTGCTTTAAACCATGTGTGATAGTCACCTGCTGTGTGCTATGCACAATATGCATAACATAGGTAAATCATCAAATAAAGTTGTTCAACACCTTTCAACTTATACCCAGTCAAAAGCTCCTGCTTGTGTCTAATCTGGGAATGTCACATTTATGACTTGGCTTTTTGTGTTTGTTTTGATAGTGGGGTAGTTTTGCGGACTCCCCAACACTTGCCTTCTCAAAAGCAGACCCATAGTGGGAAAGAGACCATGGGCCTCATTACGAGAAGGGCAGTAAGGGATACCGGGCATTGGTAAGGAGACCGGTGCCGGTAATCCCCTACCGCCCTATTCCGAGGTCCCTTGGAGGGAACGTAAGGGACGTGTGGTCCGACCACACGTCCATTACGGGTCCCCCTACGGGACCAGGGTGCTAATAACGGGGCTTGCCATTGGCAAGCCCGTTATTAGCGCCCTCCCCATTCCCATTGAGCCCTATGGGGGCTCAAATGGGATTGGGGAATGGTTTGTTCAATGGGCACTTACCGGTCCCGCCAGGGTTGGACTACACCGGTAAGT
This sequence comes from Ambystoma mexicanum, assembly GCF_040938575.1. Lineage (NCBI taxonomy): Eukaryota > Metazoa > Chordata > Amphibia > Caudata > Ambystomatidae > Ambystoma > Ambystoma mexicanum. The sequence goes on along the minus strand of NC_090933.1, from coordinate 737,831,493 downwards.
CCCCATTGAACAACACCAGTGCCGGACCCGTTATTGGAGGCAGTCATGGCGCAAATAGCGCCATGACTACCTCCAATCTCGGGCTGAAGCCCCATGATAAAGATGTGCACCTCTTGTGTGTGTTTGATCATTGTGGAACGATTAGCCAACGTCCTGCAGTCAGAGAAAGGAAAATAGTTCACAAGAATTATAACTTTAGTCTCCATTCTCCATTTGCATACCAGAAATGTCGGTAAATAGGTACAATACATTGATTTTTATCTCAAAAGTAAACCAAATTGCAGCCTGGATTCGCTGTGCTTCCTGAAATTCATCAAAACTGCCATTTTACAGGGTGAGCTCCTTCATAGAAAGCAAAAGGAGGTAGATGGTGAAATCTCTGCCCGCCGGACCTGGGGTCCAGGTGGCACACTCCAGGCACAGCGTCCTTAACAAGCTCTAATGATTATGGCTTGACAAGGTTAAAAAAACAAAAATACTTGCAGAAAAATATGAAAAGAGACAATGTCACTGAGCCGCAGTGCTAGAGAGGTTCAGCTGAACACGTTCAGTCTTGCACTTTGTACACAAGCAGGGAATATACTAAATGTACAGGGATAAGAATAAAGTGGGGATGTTGATGGAGTGGTTTGCACAATGTGCCTTTCCCCCCTTCCCATTTAACTCAGCGCTCTGGGGTATAGTTTGAATTCTGCCTGCCTTAACCCGTAATGCAGCAAGTACATATTTTGTTTATTGCAAATGGGCATACATATGCCTTCTTCATTGGGGACCACCTGGCCGGCAGATACAAAATATCTGCGGTTTCTTAAAAAAAGTTCAGGTGCACTTCTGATAACAGACAGCATGGTGCCCCAGGGAATCTGCCAGCCTGTATGGGTGAGCTGTGGGTGGTGGGGTGGGGTGGCACTTTTATGTGTGGATCAGAACATGCTGTGGCTCTTTGTGATGGTCTTAATATTTTCTGCTCTCAGTCCCTGGCCTGGAAGGAATAGGTACCACATATATTGTGGCAATAGTAACAATGTGTTATTTTAAATACCTTCTGTTCCTACAATTCCACCTTATTACGATTTGGTCTTGCGTAAGATATTTGCAGCATGGATTCATAGAAAGTACTGCTTGTGATAAATAGCCAACATTTATCACAGACAGTACTTTTTATGTATGACGGGCAGTACACATTCTATGCAATTAGGTGGTATTTAAAAAACAAGTGCTTTTTAAAATACCCCTATTTGTTGCCATTGCATACTTATAAAGATACCAAAAATCCGGCATTCAAATGGTAAACAATGAAAGTGATCCCACCTGTGTCTTCATCTGCACATGTCGAAAACATTGGGAGGCATCATTTGATAAAAAACCTGAATTTCTGCCTTTATCTTGCAGCACCTTATCAAAGTGATGCAGCAGCACTAAAGATTTTAAACTGCTAGTTGCATTGACCTGGTAGTAGAGCAGCATGCTGTTGTGGACATCTGGTAATCTGCTGAGTCGCCAGAGAAAGAACATGATTAAGCAGCTGGTATTCAGAAGCTTTGACTTGCTACCTGCAGAAAAATACAGCAGGGCTCACAGCACAGCAATAAAGCAAAGTTATGTAATATTCCATGAAATGTTTGTACTAACATCCAAAGTACAATGGGGTTCCTGTACAGACTCTGGGCATGATACCCACAGAGTTGATCGACTATGTCACTGCTAAATGTAACATGAATGGGCACATTTATTTTGAAAAGCTGACAATATCACAATTATAACACATGTTTTTTGAGGACTAGAATATCACAACAGCACATTGACTTTGATAAAGTTTACACAAAATGACAATGTCCCAGTTAGCTGAAAAAAGGGTTCTGTCAATTCAAATAACTGCTCTTTACTAAGACAACATAGTAACCTACCTTAATGAGAAAAAGAAAAGTCCCTGAAAGATCAATTGATGCTATGCTTCCAATCCAAAACTAAAGCCTACTGGGGTTTCCTCTTCTGTGTAAGTGAGGAACCCCAGCACTTCACACCATTCCATTGTATTGCCATAGCAGATGACATCATAGGTGTTTTCACAAATTAAAGCAACATGACATCCCTGATGGCATCAATGTGCTCTTCATAATTTAACATCACTCTGGCAACGGAAAGGTATTGCATAATGTGCATGACTGGTGACTGTGTCCCATACACAGTACCCATCCTGGCAGTACCTATATATAAAAGTCCCTGTTGCTTCTTCAGCATTCAGGACCGTTGCAAGTTTGTCTTCCTGTATTGCCCCTGCCAGCAAGTTTGAAACTCACAGGCTTCTTGCTCTCCATGTCAGCTGTCACACAGCTGAGTGCCTGGCTCTGCTTGCGTCTGCAACTCTGTCTCTCTACATCAGCTGCTACTCTCTCCTCATTCTCAGGACATGTATCTTTTTACGTACTCGTCCCATTATGGTGAATGTCATTAATTAAAGGAACATGATCCTTTTCGCCATAGTATACTGATTTCCTTTAGCAGTTTCTTTGGCCCAGTTATAATATTTCATGTCTTCACGTAGCCCATAGTATACCTAGCTTGAGGGAGTTCCTCTTGGGAACAGGAGTCCTTGTCCCCTAAGGGAGAGTCTCTCCTAGTGAGGTCCCACTTGCTTCTACCCATAGGGAAGGTATTGAAGAGCATGCTCACCTCTCTAGCCTCACAAGAAGGGGCTCCCCCTTTGGGAGAACAGACACATTTCCTCAGTTCATCGCCTACCCTTCCCCTTATCTCTGTGGGTTCCCCTTCTAGTCTTGAACTGAATCTTTTCGGGCCAGCCATGGCAGTTGGTGGTATTGATCTCTCTCTGGAGGAAGACTGGGCTTCTCCCCAGTTCCATATAGGTTTTTCTGAATGTTCAAAAGTATGTTTTCAGGAATTCAACTAAGAGTATGGTATATCCAAGGTTTGAATTCCAGTAGATATTAACAGCTCTCTAAAGGTGGGAACATCTATTCCTATTATCACTTCCTCAGGTAAATCTGTCACCACGGCTGTTCTCATGGTGGTTGGTTGATTTCTCACCTTAAGCACCAAAGGTACCTTTGGATAGGTCTCCACACGTTATTTTGGTCACGACTGCAGTTTGTTTACTTCCTGAATCTATAAGGGCTTTAGCCCATTGTAAAGACTGGAGGGGGGTTTCTGTACTCCCGCCCTCTATATGGCAGAGTCGAAGCACAGAGAACCACAGCCAAGATTCTCTATATGGTAAGGAAGGTCGAGCAATCAAGGCTTAAGCTCTCAGGAGGTGCTGCGGGCTGGTTCATAAGTACAGTGCAGTCCCCAAGCCCCTACAAAGGAATGTCCACATACTATGTTAGTGATAACACAGTTCTTTATATACAAAAGGTTCAAGTTATATACACACACAATAACACACTTGGGGCCTGATTCATGGAAGTGTTTTATAATGGCGCAATCCCATAGGAAAACATTCTGTGAATCAGGGCCTTTGTGCTCAGGCAATACTAAAATGATAAATATGTACAATATCTATGTGCTACGTAAATTCACTCTTGACTCCTTTAAAATGCACCAACTGATGACAGTTAGCATGACATACAAGTCTAATAGCAATGTGAGCCAACACTAGACACATGAGGGAAACAAGTGGTTAAACAATTGGCAGAATACTTTGTCCCTACCCAAGACACAGTTCTGTGTGAGGATCGCCCCACCTGGACAACTTGTAAATAAAGTGTATCAACAAGCCCAGTCCATATATTGTTTAATATTGTCTTGTTTCCTTCTGAAAAAAGGTTCTACTACCCCAATGTACCTGGTTTAGCAGAGTTTGATGTCGGGTCATCCTTCTTGAGTGAACTCCATTTAAGGCAAGAGCCACGGATCATCGAGATCCCTCGAAGAAAAGGGTGAATGATGTGGTCGAGGTGGCAGCTTCCTTCCTTGCAGTGCTCGTCAACGATCAGTCGTGGACGTCCTGCAAAGATGAGTCATGTGGTGCACCTTGACGACAATAGTTTGTTGCCACAAAGAGTCAATGAAGAACGGAGGCCCAGCAAGGGCGTCGGGTCGTCAGCGTTTGAGACTCAACCACGGCTGGCTTTTGGATCTTCGTTGACGTCTTTGTGGACTTTGGGTGGTGGGAAACCCACCGGTGGATTCTCCTCAGTTCGGCGGCGACATCGACTTTCTCCGGTGGGACAAAGCGGTCGGCATTGAAGAGCAAGGGAGTCCTTGATTTCTTAGGCAATGGAGTGTTGCGGCTCCGGTCGGTAAAGTTACAACGGTCCTCCGAACCTCGGTCAACGGTGGTGGTTGTCGATGGCCTCAAAGTCCTGGCGCTTCACTTCAGCTTCCTCAGTGGTCCCTGTCTCCGGGTCGGCATTCTTTCGAGGACTGACTTCCAGGGAGCCTTGGTGAAGGTTAGCTGGTACACAATGTTTCCTCGTAGCTCGGGAAGAGGTCTCCGAGCCAGGTCCTCTCTTGGATCATTTCTTGGAGACACGACAGCTTTCGGATTGCGTCAAAGGAAAGCAGCAGCAAAACCTTCTTCTGGACTTCAAGGTAAGCATCAAGTTTTGACTTCAGCTTCTGAACAATTCCAGTAAGTGAGAGGTCCCCAGATATACTGTTCTGTCTCTCATTCACACTGCTAGGCTTAGATCAGCAGCCAATCATTCAGAAAGGCATTCAGCAGGCAGGTGGCCAATCAGGCTCACAGTGCATTCAAGCCATTCTTCTCCATCAAAACACTCACAACAATGAATGTGGAATGGGCCAAGCACCCAGCCATTCAGCACTCCACACTGCATTCATACCAGTTTCGGGCAGTGCTGTCTCAGTCATTTTGTCACACACCAGAAACCAGCCACCGATAACATGAAATGTATATTGGTCACACACTCCATTCACCCAGGTCCCACTCCAAGGGTGTACCCACAACATACAGTAACTGGGAAGGCTCCAGCCAGTCTGCCCTGGACCTCCCCACAATACCATAAATGGCACTTGCACCCAACAGCCAATCAGGGGAAGGTACATAGTCAAGGCTTCCCAGGACATTGGGAATACAAGGTAGCAGGCAATAGAAAGCAAAAGGCCTTAGGGGCCATCTTGTCTCCTATTAGGAATCAACTGATTCCAATAGCAGGGCCTGAGTATCCCAAAATGGAGGATACTCAGAACAAATTCAGTATGTAGCTGCCACCAACCCATACCCTGCTCCGTGGGCAACACACAGGTGCCCAAAAACATACACTAGGAGCACAGGGTTCTACCCCTACCCTTGGGTGCCATAGGGGTATCTCAAGGGTCTGTTCACCAAACCAAAAAGAGGAAGAGCTGCACTGCCAAGAGTCCCAGATGGACTCCTGTGCAGAAAATCACACCGAACACACATGAAAAAAGGAGTACAGGACAAGGACATGGAGGGCCTGTTCCTCCAATGCATTTCGAGCATAACACACATATTCCGTTTACCAGCACTCGCTCATGGGTCTTAAGAGATTTGCATTCACAATAATATATTTCAGAGTTGTCCCATTCTTGTTCTTCGCTCTCTTCTCTCTCACAGTTCAGTTGATATCCAACCTATTTCCATTAGTTCTTCTGGTTTATTTCTGGGATGTGTCCTTTTTCTCCACATTAGTCCTTTTTCTCCACATGAGTAACCTATGGGTGCCATGGGGACATGTTTCCCTGTTCTTCCCTTGTGGTATAGGGGACCTTTTATTAGTGGAGTGGGAATGATCATTTTATGGGGCACTTCTTTGTTGGGTTTTTCTCCGGGAGGGAATCTTTACTGTTTTACTCATTTTTCTGGTAGTATAAACCTGGGTTTTGGTTTCAAGTCTTTCTTACCTTCTGCTGGTTTCCCTAAAGTTCTTAAAAATGAACTGCCTCTCAATGTGTTTGGGCTATTTCAAAGGCTGTCTCCAATGATGGTTTATGTTGTTGTGAAAACTCATTTTAAAGCTGAGGCAAGGGCATTGATAAATTGTTCTAATGTTAAAGCTTCAACAAATTCCATTTGTGTCTTCCTTCCCAGCCATCTCATAAGGGTATTCTGAATCCATCCCGCTAACTCTAAGGGAGTTTTGTTATACAAAAGGTGAATATCCTAACATTTAAAGCAATAAAAACTTTCAGTCTGTCCCACCCATTCTAGTAGGGCTCTTTTTATTTCTGGAAACGGGATTGTGCCCACAGGATTAATACTCTGGTAGGAGGCTTGTAGGTCCCCTTTTAAGAGGAGGGCCAAGTAACACGTATTCACTCCCTCATCCTAGTAGAATTGAGTAGCAAGTCTCTTGAAATTAATAATGAATATTGAGGGGTCAGTAATGCGAGGCGGACAACTGCTTTGTGTTTTTATCGAAATTAAACATTTTATTAAAAGTAAAAAGTGCAAAATAATCGTTACTAAACCTACTCTAACAGGGAGTTGCCTGCCTATTCTAAGGTTTAAGGGAATTACTCCTAGTGTCAGCAAAACTGGCCCTCACACTAAACAACAAAACAGCAAAATAAGAGAATAACCAACAACCAGTGATTTGGATGACCTTCACTTGTTCTGGTTAGATCCCTTCCGCAGGTTTGCTCAATGTCAATTTCTCCCAAATGTTCAAAATAAATTCCTAAAGAAATACAAGTTCACCAAACAAAAATCCACTAGTAACAGTGCCTCAGCTTTCTGTTGAAAAGTTCCCCTTCCAATTCTATCCAAGAAAACAATACCAATGAAAATCATGGATATCCACCACCCAGGATTGGTTTACCACAGTTCAAAGAACAAAGAAACAACTTATGTTTCAAAAACTTCCTCTGACCTCTGCAGCGTCTTTGGTATAATTGTCAGGATGCTTCTTCTTAAAGATTTGCTCTCCTCTTAACAACCCCCTTCTACTACTGTTACCATGGAAACAGACTCCCTTATTAAACAATATGCCACTACTTCTAACAGCTTTAGGGTAAGATGCTCTGACAGTATTATACACAAACACAGTTCTGCTAGTTCTACTTCAACTTGAGACTTTAGAATTGTAAGATGTTTTAAAGACAAGACTCTTTGACCTCCACAAGTAGACAAGGCACTCTTCTTTTCTAGACTATAAGAAAAGGGCAGCCTCTTTGCCTCATCTGTCTGTCTTATTCCCACCAACATAATCTACCTCTGCTTCCAGACTGCTCCTCTTTCAACTTCAGCTCCCTGCCCCAGCTTCATTCACACCTTCATGGTTCCATTAGCTAACCTGAAGCTGTATTGCAGCACTCTCAGCTTTGGATAACAATGTCACATGTGTAGCAGAGGACACTGGACCTTCAACAACTTTAACATCCTCAGAATGCAGGTGAGTAGGTCTGAACAGGTCTGGTTTCACTGTAGACAGGCGTTGTCTACTCGCTTGGGCAATGCTTGTTCTTCTTATCAGTTCAGCAACGTCTACATTTATAGAAGACTTGTTCTGGATGTTACAAGGATAATTCTTCAAAATAAAAACAGATTTAGGTACATGCAACCTCTCTTTGAGGAGGATCTTTAACTTTTAAGATCCATAAGGAATTGTATTCCTCTTTCTTAACACAGAGTTATACTCAGGCTCTGGTCGGGAATCACAGTTATTCACATGCAACCTCTGTTTGATGGAATATACCTTGTAACAATTGGTAAAAGTCAGCTTTAGGTTTCCGAGTGATTTTGAAAGCATTCTATTTCTTAATTGGAGACACGCAACCACTCTGGTAACGTTCAAACAGTTCAACAATGGAAAATGAAAGCTTCCTTTTACATACAAGCAGTCCAACTTCCATTAAAGGGGTGTGTGATACATTTTCATAGTTATTAGGACTCTTCACAGTGACAAACAACTTCTACTCACTCCCACTCTTATGCAAGTTATTATAGAGCTGGCAACAGTTATCTGCAAGGTTTTCAAAGTGAACCTGCAGACAGACCTTCATTCACCAGATCCAGGAACACTATGCTTGCAGGCTGCTTCCACTTCCTCATTCATTTACTTCTGCTACTACTTTAGGCACTTTTGGGACCCACACATCTCAGCAGCATAGGTGTCTTCAGTTCGGCCTTAACCACGGGGAGTTTCTTGCACTCCTCTGTCCCTCGGCTTGCTTCTGCACATGGGCCTCGGGTTGCAGCACGGTCACGGCTCTTCAGTCACAGCCATTAGGCGCACCTGGGAAGACTTTCAACCTTGGCACGTCTCTCTCAGTGCAGCCATGACAAAGCAGGGTTTATGAAAACAGGACTCTCTCAGGACTTGCAGGTGAAATCTCCTTTCCTCTCTCCCCAACGCCCCTTAAGTGAACACACTTCCTCATGAACTACCAGCCTCGTATTCTTCTCCTTCTACTACTACTACCAGCCTTCCAGCTTCTGCTCCAGCTCCATTCTACTTCCGCCTCCTGCTGCAGCATGTTATGCGTCTTACGTGGGTCAACTGATTTCAGACCCTTATTGTTAATTGCCTGATCTTGGCAAATACAATTAGGTCTAATTGCCTGTCGTCCCTTTCTACATGCCTCCTCAGCCCGCTTCTTCGTCCCAGTCCCTATAGGAATCTGGGACATATATTTCAATTTAGTGAAATAAGTGTTTTTTAAGGGTAGATTTAATTCTCTATTTTCAAAAGAGGGATTGTAGCGTTTAACCTTATTGGAGGAAGAAGGGGCAGAGAAGGTAACCTTTCCATTATACATAGTAGTATACATTTGTTGTTGAGGAGGATGTTTGCTTTTAGGGATAGAAAAGATCTGTTCTTTTCATGTGATAGGTTTGGATGTTACAACCTCAGGTTTTACCACCTTAGTTTTACCAGGAGTTTGAGAGAGGTTAAAATGATAATAAGCCATAACCTCTTCTGGCATTTTGGTAAGAGTATCCCTTTCAGAGGAAAGATTCTGTGTCTCATCTCATGGAATCTCCTCACCAGTCAGGGTCCTGTCCTTACCCAGGTGATTCTCCCGCAGTACATCACCCCCAGGGTTGGGATAAGTACGCGTCTGCCCTCCCCTGGCCACCTGGCAGGAGACTTTAGGGGAGGCATTGGTGAGGTATCCGCAGGATTCTTTACAGAATTCTCCCAAGTCTTCTTCCTCTTGATAAGATTATAGGTTACGATGGGAAACTATGCAGTGTTGCGGAGCAGCCCTTATTTGTTCTAGTCTTTCCTGGAGGTGTTATCTGCCCATATCCGATGTGTTACTAGGTACTCCAAGATGGTCTCAAGCATTCTCATGATCGGGTCGAAGGTAGAACTGTATTCCGACGTTTTGGAATCTTCGCTTACAACCTCCTTCCAGTCATTTGAATTCTGACTACCTTCTGGTGTACCTTCGAACCCCACCTCCTGATTGGATTAGTCTGGTAATCTTGCGGTCAGGGGAGTAGGTATCACACCCCTACTCCTATGGGTGGGAGTTCATCAATAGGTCTGGCCATATTCCTTTGGGAAGGCAGGGTTTGGCTCTGTATCAGGACCTTAATATCCCACACCTGACACAATTTCTTGTGTGTCAGAAGAAGGACATGGACTCTCAGATGACATGCAGTAGGTACTTTTGTTGAAGTAAAGAAAGAAGGCCTAACTTTCCCTATGACTACGCGAGATCCAAACCTACTTTATTAACTATGGTGCTTGTTCGTGTTTCTTGATTGTACAAATAAAATAAGTCAGCTATCCAAAACTGCCCTAACTGACCCTACCACTAAGAAAAAACTAAATTAGATCAGGATAATGACTCCCTTCTCTTGAGGGAACTGATAGGGCCAGTCTTTAATGGACAATCTGCAGATAGTCTCTCGTGAATTCTCAAATTATTCTCCGTAACTCCTGTAGTGAGGAGTTGAACTTTCTTTCTTCCCTTGTAATCCCTTTTGAGGGAATTTGATTTTGCTGTAACTCTTTCACTCTCAGGTAATAACAATTTCACTTCTCTCATTCGTCTCTGGTTTTGCTCTCCTTGTCTCTTGGGATCCTGGTGCTTGTCTGCATGCCTGGATCCATGAAAACTCCTGTTGCTGGTGGTGTCGGTGATATTACTTGTACTGGCTGTCCACCACAGATTGACTCCTATGCTCTTGCCACCACCTCTTCTTGAGCTCCTGCCCTGCTCCGTTCTTCAGCGTTGTTTACCGCTGCAAGTTCTTCATCTTGTATTGGTGCTGCAAGCGGGCTTCCTTGCTCTCCACGTCAGCTGTCACGCAGCTGAGTACCTTGCTCATCTTGCATTTGCAACTCTCTCTTCATCAGATGCTGCTCTCCCCTCATTCTCAGGATGTACATCTTTTAACATACTCATCCCAGTATGGCCAACCTCATGAATTAAAGGGACATGATCCTTTACCATAGGAAACTGATATCCTTCAGCAGTTTCTTCATCCCCGTTGTGACAGATAATGTCTTCTTGTGTTTTAATACATCCCACGTAGGCCATGGTATATCTGGCCTGAGGGAGTTCATCTTGGGAACGGGAGTCCTTGACCTCAATGGGCACTCACAAATCCATCTTATTGATGACAAAGAAGGCCCTTCACCATTATTCTACTTGACTGTTTCAGGTTCTGGTCAGGAACAGACTCCACCCCTAAATGCTTCCTAAGCAGAAAGTAGGGGGTGAAGGAAATCTGACCCATGTTTGACTGTGTGCTGCTTACGGTACCTGAGTGGTGTTCTGGAAAGGAGGAGATAAACACTGCTGCAGCCTGTGCCAACTTAAGTGTTTACTAAATAAAATTCGAAAATTCTAAATAAAATTCCTGGGAGGATAGCTCAGCGACAACATGGTCGCCTTGGAAACAAGACAACACGAAGCAACACAGGTTCGAACCCCGGATCCGTGCTTGGGAACATCTGGGTATTAAGCGCGTCATAAATACGCAACTAAGACAAATTCCTGTAACAGCAACTCCATGCCCCCGGGCTGTGTGAGCCCGGGGGCATGGAGTTTAAAAATGCACAAAAAAAGTGTATGTGTGTGTATATTTGTGTGAATGTGTGTTTGTGCGAGTTTGTTTGTTTGAAAGAGGATGCATATATTTATGGGTTTGACAGAGAAAAATCTTGAGAAGCTCCAAGTAATACAGAACAGTGCCCTACGCGCTGCACAAGGCATTGCCAAGAGAGAGCACATCACCGCTGCCAGAAAAGCTTCCCACTGGCTCCCCATAAAGGAGAGGATCCTATTCAAGGCTCTAAGCATCACCCACACATGTGTCCATCTTGCCGCCCCAATGTACCTTTCGCAGAGGATCCACCTGGTCTCCTCCACAAGACCCACTAGATCACCCTATGCCAGCATGCTCTCAGTACCCAGGGTAAAAAGGACCAGAGCAGGGGGCTCCAGTTTCCCGTACCTCGCTGCCGTACACTGGAACACCCTCCCTAGCTCCCTGCGCTCTGAACCCTCACTGACCGCCTTTCGGAAAACCCTGAAAATGACCCTGTTCATCTAACAATTACATGGCCTAGCCCTCATAATTGTATTCTATGATGTATTATGTGATATATCTGATCACAGGTCACTGCCTTACTGTAACCCAAGGCACAACCTGCTCACATTGTAACTAAGTCTTCCTTGCAAGTAACAGTGCCACAATGCCCCTGGGCTGCCTGCGCGCTATATACATTTAATAAATAAATAAATAAATAAATAGAGACAGGGAGACAGAGAGAAAGAAAGGGTATGTGTGTGGTGTATGTATTATGTATGTGTTTATGTTTTGAGGAAGTTGGAATGAGTGTGTGAGTGAGTTTGTGTGTGGATTCCATGGTATGCTGTAGGGTCCCTCTCATGCCATGATTTTGGCAGGAGAGGAGGGCCTGCTATGCCCCATGGAAATGCTTTTTACAAGGCAATATTATCATTACTGAGCATATACAAAAGGAGAGCTCTAAAAGTGGCACATACTATCATTAATGGGCACAGTCAGAACACGTTTGATTACATTGACAGATACTGTGCTTTTTGTGCACAGACAACAGGAGTATTCTTACAGTGGCAGATTGTGATGAATTGGATTCTGGCCTCTAGGACTACAAGGATGAGTAGAGGAAAAAATGCCCACTCAGCCCTCACACTACTACAAACCAAGAGCGAACACAATCATAAAGGTAAAACAGGCACAGGTAACAGATATGTGTCCTTTGCCTTTTCTGGTAACTTAGGCTGAGAGAAGGTTATGCTCCTAAGAAGGATGTGAACGTGATTCAGTACTGAACCAAACAGCAAGGCATAACATTCCAGCATAGAAGGACTGCCCAATCAAGGTTCTATAAAAATAGAGATATTTTAATAAAACACCCCATCTGCAAAAATAACTAAATAGAAAAAACTGTAAGAAAACCCACCCCTGTGGACAGAAAAGAGAAGATGCAACAAATAGAAGAATGTGACACTTTAAGTATGAATACAAGGGTGATAGGCAAATTATGAAACACTACAAGATTAACTATTGTGTCTTTGAAAAGAAAAGGTACACAAGTGTCCCAACCAGTCTGTAGGGACAACAATGAACCAAGGGGGTAGCTATTGATAGATAGTATAGTCATATGAAATGATAAGCCATTTATAACCACCTGTACACAAGTGTTTCTAGGTGCGACAAGACGAGGAGGGCGAACAGAAGGAGGACACACAACGATCTTACTAGGCCTTGTGTCATTCAGATCGCGCAAGTGCAGGAAAGAGGGAAGGGGCCAAAGGGCGGTTGGGGATGAGGCAAAGTGCAGGTGACACAATAAGTGATGCCAAAGGGTGGCTCTTAAGTGCAAAGAGAAGGGACTGTAGGGTTACAGATACAGACCCTTAAGTGCTGAGGGAGCCCGGAGGCAGTGCAAGGGCAACTGGACATGCAGGAGCCTGGGTCCGAGTTCAGGGGTGGCCAAGTGACCACTTTGCAGAGCTATCAGGGACATTAGCAGGGGAGAGGAAGAGAGAAAGCGGAAAGCAAAGGTAGTTCTGCTCAAGTTTGAGAGAGGCATGGAGACTGTTCCAGAGGGAGGCCTCAGGCGAGGAAAGAGATCTGCCCCCATTCTCTGCTTGGAAAATCATCTGACCCTCAGAGAATTGGAGGTAGATGAGTGGAGAGCTCGAGAAGGAAGATGTTTAGGAAGAGAAATTTGGAGTTAGTGATGTCCCAGGCCCCAGAAAGCCTTGTGAACGATGCAAAGGGTCTTGAATTTAATCCTTGCAGAAACAGGCAGCCAGTGCCGAGATTTCATAGCTGAAGAGATACGATACCTGGGCTTGAGGTCAAGGACAAGTCTCGCAGTCCTTTTCTGGATGAGTTGTAAAGGTCGAAGAGTAGAGACAGGAGATTTAAAAAGAGGCTGTTGCAATAGTCCAGCCTGGAGGGAATCAGGGTTCTAGAGTCAGTGAGCTTCTGGGGGAAAGTAAGAAAAGGCAGAATACCTCTGAGGAGATGCAGCTGAAAGTGTGACTTCTTAGAGATGTCGGAGATGTGAGCAGAGACGCAGAAGGTGGAGTTGAAGATGACACCAAGGCTCTAAGCCTCACAGGAAGGAGCAGGAAGAGGCCCCACAGTGGATGGCTAGAGAGAGAGAGGAAAGGAGGGCTCAGGTGTCCCGTTGAGGGGATCTCAGTTTTACTGGCATTAAGGCAGAGATCATTGGCAGCACACCATTCCTGAATTGTGGCCAGACAGTCTGGTATGAGAGAAGGAGCAGAAGTGGCTGAGGGGAGCCTGAAGTAGAGCTGGGTGGCATCCGCATACCACTGAACGTTAAAAAAGAATGTGGCGATCCAGTGAGCCAGAGGTGCCAGGTAGTGATTAAATAGCCAGGTAGAAAGGTTAGACCCCTGGGAAAAACCACAAGTAGAGCGCGAGATAGGGGGCATGGCTGAGTAGCCATGGAATAGGACGTGTCTCTCTGAGGCTCCTGCTGATCCTTAGAGATCCTTCTGTGCACACATGCAAATATTAGCACATCTGTGCCATAAATGATGCTTCTGCAGTGTGGATAGGTGGTACATATGAAAATCGGAGTTTCATGGCATCCTGGGCAGAGGAACTGAAGTTATAAGGCTAAACGTGATGTGCGTCTCAGGCAAAGGAACAAAGGGAAATGGCGTCTGCTCCAGAAATACGAGAAGTAATGAAACTGGCAGAGCGGAGGAAGTGATCGGACCTAAGCAGGATAGAGGAGCTTGGATGCAGCACCAGTCTTTTCATGCTGCGCAGACCTGAGCAATAAAAGAAGCCCATGCAGACCCGGTGCTGTGGAGGACCGCTCGAGCAGAAGGGGAGAAAACGCACACGGAGCCCTAGCAAAGCAAAGAGGCGTACAACACAAAGGAGCGAATACCATTTAGCTGCTCAATGCAAATGATCAGAGGCCCGCGGAACAGCTGTTAGGAGAGCCGTGAACCTACAACTGAATGCAGCAATTATAGTTTAATATCTTAGCAATTATCGGCCGAGGAGGGGCACCCGGTTGAGGCCTCTTAGCCGGGGCTCTGTGCGCACTTTCCACCGTGAACCCCTGGGTGAGCCCCACCACGTGTATGTTGTTCCGCAGTGCTTGCCTCTCCGCCTCTTGCGCTCTGCTTTGCAGATTGTGCACTTGTTGTTGCAACATAGTGCTCTCCTTGGTGTTGGTCGTGCTAGTATCTGCGTTGGCTTTTACTTTACTTTCGAGTCCACTTGTACGCTCTGCCAGCACTCTTACAATGAGGAGGATTTCAGTCTTACTGTTTTTTGAATACTATAAGAAACTATATGCAGATATTGCAGAGGGCGAAGAAAGAGACATACAATGAGCATTAACAGAGATTACTCTTCCTAAGCTTGGGACGGCAGAGAGAGAGAACCTAGAGGCCACAATGACATTGGAAGAGCTAGAACAAGTGATTAAGTTACTGACTACTAAGAAGGCCTCAGGGGCAGATGGACTCCTGAATGAGTTTTATGAAGCTTATAGGGCTGAAACACTCCCCCCGCTGCTGGCAATGTTGAATGAAACATTTAACACGAGCACACATTTCCTGTGTCCCTACGAGAAGCGATCATCATTCTGCTCGTTAAACCCAACAAACCGGACACGGAATGTGGGTCCTATGGACCGGTCTTGATGCTCAACCTAGATAGTAAGATACTCACAGCAGTCATGGCGAATAGGTTGAGAGCAGTCATAAACAAACATATACACTCTGACCAAACGGGGTATGTCCCATGCAGAAGTATATCTGACAATTTAAGGAAACTCCATCAAGTTATAGAACAGACACAGGGAAGTTCCCAGGAGGTGGCAATAATCTTGCTAGATGCAGTGCAAGCCTTTGACACGGTCAAGTGGCCTTGGCTGATGGCTGTACTAGAGGAATATGTTATTGGGCCCGCAAATTTAAAGTGGGTCCAATTACTATATGACAAACCACTAGCTCGAGTCAGAACGGGAACAACCATATCAGAACAGTGGCAGTTGGGCAGAGGTACCAGACAGGGATGTCTGTGATCCCCAATGCTTTTTATTTTGACACTTGAACCCCTGGCAGTGTACTTGAGGCAGCAATATGGAGGCGTAGGTATCAGCACTAACAGTGGGCAACATTTGATATCAATGTACGCAGATGACATGTGCCTGTACCTGAAGTACCCTGAGGAGAACCTTCAGTGTATTTTGGAGGTTATGGAATGATACGCAATGCTGTCCAGCATAACAGTGAAACCAAAAAAGTCAAGCATATTCCCCCTGGGTAAATATGTAGGAATACCACAACATAAGATGCCGGTACTACAGATAAGATGGGAAACTGAGACGTTCAGATATTTGGGAATAGATGTATATCACAACACTGAAGCAGAATACCGAAAGAGCAGTGTCAAAAATTGAAAACCGCATGATATTTTGGGCCAAGCTACCCTTAACAATGATGGGTAGAGTGGCACTGTTAAAGATGGTATTACTACCCAGGTTGTTACACTACTTTGCAAATATACTATATATGATACCCAAACGATTCTTCACTAAGGTACAGAGCATATGCAGGGGTTTAATATGTCATAACTCCAGAAAAGGGATAGCGTTATGGAAATTACAGAACCCGTATGAACAAGGGGGCATCAGATTGCCCAATATTGTGGTATACTACCTGGCTAGCCAACTCCAATACGTGGCAAGGTGGCTATCAGAGGATCCCACACCAGAATCCAAACTGTTGAGGACCGAACGCACCCCTTATTTCTTGAACGAATGGATGTGGTTGCCAAAATTGCAACGAGGAAGTAGATTACTGGACCTGGGGGGGAAAGATGTGGCGTAGAGTCTGCCAGTTAATGGAGAACTCGTACCCGTGGACCCTACAGATACCGCTAGTGGCACTGGAATGAGTGGATGATCAAATGAGGACTATCAGGGGGAAGTGGGAACCGACAGGCATAGTGACCATGGCAGGATGGGAAGGTGAAAGAGTTTGATGCCTTGGTGGAAGACACTGGATTACATCAAGGACAATACATCACATAAGCTAGGCTGGTGAAGATGATAAAAGATACATGGCCCGATGCAGTGTTAGCTCGAAAGCCTGAGGCAGCCATAGAAACATTTTATGACATATGAGATGGGGGCCATGAGGTCTCCCGGATATACAAGATGTTGATGTCTAAGGTGGGGAAAGAAGTAACCCAGACGAGGCTAGACTGGGAGGAGGAGGTGGGGATACCATAAGAAGGTATCAAGGAACGGGAGGTTGCAGCAGGTGAAGATATACGTCACCCATAGAGCATACCTGACCCCCAAGAAGATAGCCAAGTTTAAAAATGCTGGAACACAGACATGTCCAAAATTTGGGGAGGTAGATGCAGGAATGACACATATGTTCTGGGCATGCCCCGAAATAAGGACATTCTGGGAGGAGGTGGCCCACCTAATGGCAAGAAAATAGTTACATTTAGACGTGAACTCCCCATGGGCATGCATGTTGGGGGGGGTTCCCCAGGCCGAGTAAACTTAAGCGTCTGAGAAAACTTAAAGACTTGGCATACATACTGGCTAAACGCAGAATAGCAATGAGTTGGAAGGCAAGTAGGAGACAGAGAGTAGAGGCTTGGTGGTACGATCTTCAGAAATGGGTGAATGCCGAAAGCACGGTGTGGGATGAGGCAGCAAATAGAGGTGGGGAGGAAGAATCCAATATGTTGAGTGCCTGGAAACAAATAGTGGCGACACTGTCCGGATTTCACCAAGCAAGCCAGGAGGAATGTGGCCCTCCAGGAGGGGGAGAAGGAGGAACGCCCGTAGAAATGCAATGAGGAAGTTTGAAATGGTTGGTAGGCTCGGGGGTAGGGGGTGGCCAAGGAGGGGGGGAGAAAATACAACATGGAACTGTACAAGAGAATTGACATGCATATGTATTGCTACACTGTATGTTGCACATGTTGGAAAATTAATAAAAATGTAATTAAAACAAGTAGAGAGCGAGATAGAAGAGAGGAAAGACCCCAGTCAGACCTGGGATGGTCGGTCACTGAGAAAGGAGGTCAACCAGGACAGGGCCTGATCAGTGATACCCAGTTTGTCACAGAGCCAATTGAGCAGGATGGCATGATTGACCGTGTCAAAAGCAGAGGATAGATTAAGGAGAATGAGGACAGAAGGATGAAGCAAGTCTTCACTGGTGTTCAGGAGAACAGGTTGAGTAACCTGCAGCCATGCCTGTTGGAAATGTACTGCCCCATGCACAGAATAACCAGCACCTGGGACTGTGGCCATGCCCTAATGTGGATTCTCTCTCACACACATTCCATAGATCATCTGGCATGCATGCAGACACAGTAACAGTGCAACATGTGCATTCAGCATTATTTATTCTGAATATATCATGCAATATTATCCAAATTACAATATTCCTACCTCACAATAAAGATACCACAAATAACATAATATGGTTCATTGCATCCCAAAAACATCATGTCAATAATGTAATATTAATTAGTTCAAATGTATAAATACATCTAGCTATGAATAGTTAACCAACGTATTGTTACTTGCTAGCACCAATAATATTATAATACGAACAAAATCCTGTTATGTGAGAATGGCCATGAACTTATAGATCTTCTCTCTTGCAGATCTTCTCTCTCTTGACTCGCCAAGTTTAAACAAAGGGGATTGCCCATTTTCAGCCTATATGTATCTAACCTGTAGTGCGGAAAGTGCTGTAGTGCCAGGATAGAACATTCTTTACCATGCATACCTTCCCTTTCGAGACTGCATTGTAATGCCTCCTTGCAAAACTGTAAAGCGTACCCCCAAATTATAGGGCTTTGATAGATTCTCTTCAGATCTTTACACCCTTGACCCAAGATAAAGAAATGTACAATATACTCCCTTACTCATTTGCTGAGTGTGAACAGGTCGTTCGAACCATGTGTCCTCCATTTGCTTGTGTAGGTCACAAGAGCCAATTGTGAAAACAGAAATTTTGTATAAAGGTATCAAGCTTTTCGGACTATTGTCATATTTAGGTATATCTCAAAGTCGACTTCATGTTTTACCTCTTGATAGAGCAGTAAGAATGTGTTTGTAGTCTTTTTGGATAGCTTCTGGTTTTTTCTTAAGGACTTGAAACCATTGTATCACAACTTACCAGAGCTATAGTGATATTTATTCTGGATTTTAACACAGTAGCCTCCATATAAATGTAGATGAGACTATGAGCTCTCGTGCTAATCTCTGACATTACCTTAGTCAAAATAGCTGGGGGGATTTGAAAATGTCCATCTAGAATTCAATGAGAGACACTGCCATTTGATCCAATGTGTATTCTGCCCCCAACTGATATTGATGCCCTTGATTTCATATGTATTTATGAATCCTGAAGATGTTATGTAGAAATGAAACTTAGGTGGCCTCTCCACTGGGTACCTAATACGCATTTACTGTTGTTCTCTGAAATGTGGTA
Organism: Ambystoma mexicanum; assembly: GCF_040938575.1. Lineage (NCBI taxonomy): Eukaryota > Metazoa > Chordata > Amphibia > Caudata > Ambystomatidae > Ambystoma > Ambystoma mexicanum. The sequence goes on along the minus strand of NC_090933.1, from coordinate 737,812,563 downwards.
AACTAGGGTTTTTCTCCCCTCGCAGGATTCTCAAACTTAGGTGGCCTCTCCACTGGGTACCTAATACGCATTTACTGTTGTTTTTCTGAAATGCGGTAAACTTGGGCTTGTCACTCACTTCCTGTCCTCGTGCTCTCGTCTCGTCTGTCTTCCCCCCCCACTCCCTCCTATTCCATGGTGCTCTCTATTTCACCTATCTAACTGCTTCTCTATTGACTATCCTGCTCTCATCACTAAATCTGGTAGGAAAAAGTTTAAAAAGGACATCCTGGTCTCCAACCCAGGCCTCCCTATTGCTGACACCTACACTAGTCCCTGCTCCAAGGAAACTCTCACTGACATCCTCTTTTTCGTGCCTTCACCTGACCTATGGACCCTTCATATGGTCTCTGTGCTCTCTCCTTTCTCCTCTTCTCCCATTAATGGTGGCACCCGTTGGGATGTCCTCTTGGCCCCCTTCCACTCCTCTAAGCCCATCATTAATGTCTACGCTAATGGGACCGTCTTGGTCCAAGGCCCTCAGGCCAACCTTCACCTCTTTGATAGACGCTTCCCACGCCTCATCAACTACCTTTCCTCTCCTGCTGCCCCCCCTCCTCTGTCCTCGGCTACCTTGCCTCTACCCTCCCTCCATGCCCCCTCTCTTGCTCCTTCTTCACCTCCTTCTTCTTCACCTCCAGAGGGCGTACCTCTGATCTGTACCCCTCCCCGGAAGTCCTTCAAGGATGGCAACCATCTCCACATTGCCACTCTTAACTCTCGCTCTGCCACCAAACATTCCTCTGATATCTGTCGCCTTCTTGAGGAACTGGAGCTTGACATCCTCGGTCTCACTGGGGCATGGTTCACGGCCAGCTCTGTCACCAGCTTTGACACACTCCTACCTGACGGTTACAAGATCTTCTCCGTGCCCAGGCCCAACCGTTCAGGGGGGGTGTGGCCTTTATCTTCCCTGAGTGGATTCCTGCCACTGTCACTCCTACGCAGACCTACTCCTCTTTTGAATGTCTTGTCTGCCGACTCGCTCTCTCTCCTAGCCATTCCCTTACTGTGGCTACTATCTATCGGCCACCTGGTCAAATTTCCTCCTTCCTCTCCGAGTGGGCTGACCTCTCCTCCTCACTCCTGTCCTCAACCACTCAACTCCTCTTTCTTGGTGACTTCAACATCCACCTGGATGCCTCCTGTCCCCCCTCTGGACTCTTTCGTGACCTCTGCGACTCTCTCTCACTCTCTATTCTCCCGTCTGGGCCTACTCATTCTGCAGGGCACACTCTTGATGCTCTGATCTCTTCTGACCTTCCCCTCTCCGTCCCTCTCTCCACTCCTCTCTCTTGGAGTGATCACTTTCTCCTATCCTCCCACCTCACCCTCCCTACCCCACAGGCAAAGCCACCCTCATCACTGCCACCCACCTTCTCGGTCATCCGACCCATGAAGCGCGTGTCAGTTGAGGCTTTCGCTGACACCTTCTCGCCCCCCCTCCCCCTTCGGCTGACTCCCACCCTGACACAGCCCTCTCCACGCTCCACTCTGCTATATCTGATACTCTTGATATCCTTGCCCCTGTCATGAGAATCCACCTGAAGCACAAAGCCAAATGTAACTCCTGGTATGACTCGGATCTCGTCACCCTAAAACGCAAGTGCAGGGTGGCAGAGAGGAAATGGCGTGCTTCATGTTCATCCTCTGACAAACTGGCCTGCCGCCTGCTCCAAAGGCAATACTGTCTCTCTGTTCTCACCAAGAAGAGAGCCCTTATCCAAGCCCGCATCTCTGCGGCATCTAACAATTCGGCCGAACTCTTTAAAATCTGCAAGGAGCTTGCCAACCCTGCTGCAGTCTCTACCTCTCCTGTCCCCTCCCAGGCCCTCTGCACTGCACTGGCCTCTCAGTTCATCTCTAAAACTCAGGACATCCTGTCCTCACCATCCTCCTATCACCTCCCTCCCTCTCTTCCCGGCTCTTCCTCCGGCCCTTCTGCAGCCACCCCTCCTCCCTCCTTCTCTGCCTTTCCCCTTTTCTCTGATGACAAGGTTTCCAGACAAGTCCGATCAATGAAAGTCTCGTCTAAACAGGTTCACCCCTGTTCCTCCAAAACTATCAAGGACCACATTGACTCCCTGGCTCCTGCCCTGGCTGACTTTTGCAACCACTGCTTCGCCTCTGAAGTCTTCCCATCCCCCCTTAAGCACTCCCTTGTGCACCCTCTTCTAAAGAAACCCTCTTCCGACCTCTCCTGCCCGACTAACTATCACCCAATCTCCATCACTCCCTTCCTGGGCAAGCTCCTGGAGAAACTGGCCATCTCCCAGCTTAACCTCCATGCTGAATCTGTTGGTAGTCTTCATGACCATCAATCTGGCTTCAGAGCTGCCAGAAGCACGGAAACTGCTCTCCTGAACATCCGTGAGGACCTGCTCTCGAACTTCGACCCCAACACTGCGTGTGTTCTCATTCTGCTCGAACTCTCTTCTGCCTTTGACACTGTCAACCATGCCATCCTGCTTAACCGTCTCCGTGATAACCTGGGTATCACTGGTCAGGCTCTGGCGTGGCTGACCTCTTTCCTTTCCAATCGACCCTCCCAGGTCCAACTGGGGTCCTTCCTCTCTGACATCTTTTTCTCTACCTGTGGTGTCCCCCAGGGATCTAATCTTTCTCCCTGGCTTTTCAACCAGTATCTGTCACTCCTTGCCCACTGCATCGCCGCTCTCTGCCCCAACTTTCAGTGCTATGCGGACGATACCAAGCTCATTTTCAGGCTACCCTCGGCCTCCTCCTCTCCTTCCCTCATCTCTGACTGTCTGTCTGCTATCCATGAATGGTGTGCCACCAATGACCTCTGCCTTAATGCCAGTAAGACTGAAATTTTACTCATTGGCACACCCACTCCCTCCTTCCCTGCAGCTCTCTGGCCAGCCTCTCTTGGCCCTCTTCCTGCTCCTACCTGCAAGGCAAAAAACCAAGGGGTCATCTTCAACTCCACACTCTCCCTCTCTCCTCATATATCTGACGTCTCTAAGAAGTCACACTACCAGCTGCACCTCCTCAAAGGTATTCTTCCCTTCCTCTCCTTCCCCCAGAAGCTCACTGTCTCCCGAGCCCTGGTCCTCTCGAAGCTGGACTACTGTAACAGCCTCTATCTTAATCTGCCTGCCTCCACTCTCCGCCCTCTGCAACTCATCTAGAACAGGACTGCGAGACTTGTCCTTGACCTCAAGCCCAGGGACCTTATCTCTTCAGGACTGACATCTCTACACTGGCTCCCAGTGGCTGCGAGGATTAAGTTAAAAACCCTCTGCATTGTCCACAAAGCCCTCTTGGGCCTGGGGCCTAAATACCTTCAACTCTCTCTTCCTAAATATCTTCCTTCCCGAGCCCTTCACTCATCCGTCTCCAACTCCCTCAGGGTCAGCTGCTTCTCGAAGCAACAAGCTGGGGGTAGATCTCTCTCTGCGGCAGGGGCCTCCCTCTGGCCTTCCTGCCTCCCTGAAACTTGAGGAGAACCATCTCCGGTTCCGGAAGCACCTCAAAACCTTCCTCTTTGCTGCTGCTTTCTCTCTCCCTCTCCCCTGCTAAATTATTCACTGAAACTGCACTGAATCTGCAACTGGGCCACTCTCTCCGACCTCGGTCCTTGGCCCAGCCACTCTCCACTTGCACTGCCTCCCTGGCAACCCCTGCACTGCGGGACTGTCTCTGTATCCCTACAGTCCCCCCTCCCCAGCACTTGTCTGCACTTACCTTGCACTTGCCACCAGCTGGCCCTATTATTTATGTTTTATTCTACTTACCCTGTACTGCACTTCCCCCCTCCCCTTCCCCTTGCACTTTTCCCTCTCCCCTACCCCTGCACTTGCGCAATCTAAATGACACCTGGCCTAGTAGGATAGTTGTCTGTCTTCCCCTTGTTCCCCCTCCCTGCCTCGTCGCGCCTTGAAACACTTGTGTATAGGCGCGTTACAAATGCCATATCATATCATATCATATCATTGCTAGCTACGGGCATACAGGCCACTGTCACACGTCCAAATATTCATGTTGCAGAAACTATAGTTTCCAGCAAATTAGACTTGTATCCTGCCATTTCTAACCTTGGGAATGAACGACCAAAATGAATATCGAACAGCAGGAGACCACAATTACTTTGCTCTGTTCAACATTTCTCCTGGTTAACATGAAGAATCCATGATGATAATGATGCAAACAGGAGATACCGGTAGTTGAGACGTTTCTCCAGTTTTTGTCTCCCCTGGAACATTTGAAAGATCAATATTGGTCTGTGGTTTTGGATCTGGTAATTTGTGTAAAGAAACAGATAGATAAAAAAGCAATCTAATGGGTCATTAAGGAGTGCAAGTTTTTTAAAGAAAAAACAAGTTTTTATTATATGCAAAACCAGCCAGGAGCGTCAGTCAGCTACATAGAATTGAAATCTGAAAGCTTGCTCAACATGCCCATTTCAGTTACATGTTTTATAGCGGAAAACCTCAAAATCTACTTATACAACATTTATCAAATACAAGTCAAACCCACGTTTCCTTTTTAGCTCCTACACAAGAATCTAAACATCACCTATATTTTACTATGCCATTGGTTGATGACCTATCTGTGAGGACATGCATATAAGTCCATGTGAATGACCTAATTTTGCGATCAGCATACAATGCTTTGTTCTTATTAGCCAATTATATTCAGGTAACTTTTTGCAACAATGGATTGTCTTATTGACCAAAACAATTTGAGATAACCTGCAATGTGCATTTATTTGTTTTAAGTATTGTTCACTTATTAGGCACTTTTACAGGAATAAAATACTGTTTCAAAGCGCCCCCACGGCAACTGGGAGGGGAGAGAGGAAGATAGACAGTGTAACTACAACAATGTTAAATAATTAAGTACAACACAATAAGAAGAGACAATGGAGAGGGGAAGACAAACCTACTATGCCTTGTGAGTGTTCAGAACGTGCAAGTGCAGAGGGGAGAGAGGTATGGGATAGGTGCTGTGGTGCTCATGGAGAGCAGCAGGTGAAGTGCTATGAAGAAGGTAAGTGCAACCTCCAGTGGTGGAGGGTGAGCTGAGGCAAGTGCTGAGGAATAGACAGCAGCTGGGATGATAGATGTGGGAGGTAAGGGCCCCGAGGATGCATAAGGGCACTGCACACCAGTCAAGCTACTGTGCGATTAGCAGGGGAGAGAGGTGGGAAGGAAGAGGTAAAGAGGAAGGTCTTGAGGCTTTTCCAGAACTTAAGGAGGTCTTGCTCAAGCTGAAGAAGGAGGAGGAGACTTCCAAAGAAGGGAGCCTGCTGAAGAAAGTGATAGACATCCTGCACTCTGTTTAGCAAACCGCTGCACACGCAAGGAGTTTTTGCCAGAGGAACGCAGGTGTCTACCTGGGGAGTATTCGGTCAGAAGGAGTTGCAGATAGATTAGTCCCCAGGCCCAGACAGTCTTGTGGGTGATGCAGAGGGATTTCAATTCAATCCGTGCTGCGATCGGGAGCCAGTGAAGACTTTGCAGGGCAGTAGTGATGTGGTTCCTGGGCTTGAGGCTAAGGATACGTCTTGCTGCCCTATTCTGGACTATCTGGAGGGGTCGCAGAGTGGATGAAGGTAGATTAAGGAGGAGGCTATTGCAATAGTCAAATCTAGAGAGAACCAGATCCGGGGTAACATTGAGTCTCTGGGGGAAGGTGAGTAAAGGTAGAATTTCTTTCAGAAGGAAAAGCTGTAAGTGGGACTTCTTGCAATGTCCTGCATATGAGGGAGGAAAGAGGCAGAGGAGTCAAAGATGACTCTGAGGTTTCTTGCTTCCGAACAGGGAGCATGAGAGAGTCCATGGAAGAAGGCCAGAGTTAAGGGAGCAAGTGGGGTGCCGGGGACTAAATAGGGATGATCTCTGTTCTGCTGGTGGTGAGGTAAAAATCATTAGAAGTAAACCAGGCCTGGATGGTTGAGAGGCAGTCAGGGATGAAGGAAGGTGCAAGGGCGTCTGAACAAAGTTTGAAGAAGAGTTGTGTGTCATCAACGTAGCATTGGAAGTTGGAGGAGGAGGAGGAAATTAGACATGCCAGCAGAGTAAGGTAGATGTTAGAGACCCAAGGTGAAAGAATGGAGCCCTGGGGAATGCCACAGGTGGAGGAGGAAGTAGGGGAGGAGAAGGTACCCAGTATGACATTGGAAGAGCGGTCAGTGAGGAAGGAGGTAAGCCAGTTCAGTGCCCACTTCAAGATGCCCCTCAAAACAGACCAATCATGGAACTAATGTGAACAGTGAAGTCAATACCTGTGATAACAAATGGGCATGATACTACTTTCTCGTGAGACTAGACAACTTGGCAATCCCAAACGACTCCTTGACCTTGCTGCTGTACTCTTTGACATCTTTTGCAATTCCCATCTTGAAACATGCTGCTTTTCTAGTGTGCATCCTTCCATATCTCTTTTGTGAACCAGTTGGCTTTATAAAAAACACATCCGAGGCACTGCTCTTGGGGATTAATTTCTTGCATTTATTTTCTTTGATTTAGCTTTACACCTGCAGTTCCAATGAGCCTGCCATTTCTCAATGGGGGCAGGGCAGTATAACCACAGCCTAGTTCATTATTATGGCAATATCTAAACACTATGGGCCTCATTACGAGTCTGGCAGTAACCCTGCCGGTGATACCAGTGGGTTGCCAGCAGACCCGTAAAAAATTACTGGTGCCTGACTTCCTGGTAACACAAGGGTATTACGATTGCGGCGGCCCGGGAAGTCAGGCGCCGGTAATTTTGTAAGTCTCCATTCCCATTGGACTCCATTGAAATGGTGACCACAGAAGAACCAGCATTGTTAACAATGGTGCCGGTGCTTGCGTGAAACTCTGCTTGCGGGTGACGTTCTACCCGCCAGGTCTGACCCTGGCGGGTGGGATGGCACACACCCACATAGTCATACTGTACTGGTCCGGTAACAATGGTGCCGGTAGCATTGTTATAATGAGGCCTTATGTCTTGTTCTCACCAGTCTACACTTTGCACCTGCTACACTAGTCTAATCATCAGGAGATAATGCATTCCATTCTCAGCTTGTGTGGAATGCGCATCCTTGCACCATTAACTACTATCTGGGCAGTGCGCCCCCTCCCTCCAGAGACCTTGGCTGTCTAAAACACTTGCTGAGGGGAATCAAGAATAAAATCCAATTAAATGAACAAAACAGAAGCTCTAAAATGCAGACCCATTTTCTAACAGAAGCTGCATCCCCTAATGGGGCCTAATTGGAGATGGCGGATCTCTTGCTAACACAGCCGACAGCCCTTATGTTACTAAACATCAACATCTATCCTACTAAATATTACACTACGTGGCACCTCAGTCACCCTTTAAACAGAATAATATGAATAGCAATATTGTTGCAGCTCCTTCTTTCACTGATGCTCTCTAAAGTGTGTTGAAGCTAACCACAAATAGCACGTGCGCAGAAATGCTAAATCAAATGGCCAAAATGCTGACACTAAATAACCAGCTCTCTATGCTAATAATATTTTTACGCAATCTGAAACTCCTCCCATGGTTGATGCATTGCACTTGCATTCCAGCAATACACTTTCCCCACAAAGTCATCTGGAATGCCATATGCCTTTGCATTGAACTATTTTTTGCCATTGTGAAATTCATCCACATCATGGGACATTGAGGCTAGTCTTGTCTGATCACACTGTCTTCTCTGAAGCTGTGTTCCTCTATTCTTTCTTTAAAGTGGGCTATGTTGCCCATATCTTTGGGATGCATTATAAAATGATATGCATCGATAATCCTGTAGCTTTTTGTTTCACTAGAATTTCATTCAATGTATTCACAATCAATGATAGCATTGTAACACCTGTTTTCCAAATGTACTCTTTGACCTACTGCTACATGCTTTAGATTTATACTGTACTTTTAATAGGTACAGATGTAATAACCTTTGTGTTCATTATATAATTACACCTGCCTGTATAATGTAGATTAACGCCCATAAGCGCCCAGCCTCATGTCTAAGATGATTTCTGCTTCAGAAACCAGCATAGCCATTACCTTAAGGACTCTAGCAGGACTAAGGAACCTCCCTGAAGGCCGGACTAGACTTCTACCCACAAGGAAGCCATGGTTGGAATCCCTCCCTCACTAAAATGTTCTTATATTGCCTCCCATATTTTTTCCAGCTTTCCTAGCAATAGAACCTGGCCAATCGTGGCCGTTCGAAGATTGGCTTTGCATGTTGTGTTTTCTTGGGCATGGTTTCCGCATGCCTTGGCTCACCATGACACTGTGGAAGCCATGGACATGCTTTGTGCCCTTAAGCACTGTGCGCACAAGCACAAGAATAAACACATGCACACATGCGTAGGGTTTTGGTAACCATGACATAAATGAGCAAACCGAACAATTTGAGGTTTATTTGCTCAGTTTTCAGGGGGATTTCGAACATACAACACCTCGCAAATGTTGTTGGGGGCCTAGGAAAGTAAGTAGAATGGCTTTGTTGTCTGTGTCTTTTTGGGCATGGCTTCAACATGCCAAGGACAACAGTGCAAGGTGTGAGTGAATTTGAGACATATCCTCTGGTGCAGCAAAAACCTCTTCACCAGTAATCTCTCCTTCCGGCGCTGTGCCCCACGGAATACATTTGAATCACACATAAATGTGGAGTAATTGTACACAAGGCTCCTCCACTTTTTGCTTCTTGTGCCTTCAAGAGCATCTTATCTATCTGTCACCCTCATCACAACTATCTACCTGACTTTTCTCCTCCCTACCACTACTGAATGTTCTAGCATTCTCTTTTGCCTCTCGGACACGCCATAAACTGTGGCAGGAGGTGCTATAAAATGCAAGATAACATATTATAACTTACGGTTGGATAATGATAGTAGCCCAATTAGGCTCCTTTGGCTCAGAGCATACATATAACAGATTTGGGCAAAGTAATTTTGTATTTAATATGACGTGTGACTCAAGCACTTTTTCAGATTTGCAGAAATGTTGGCCGTTTCACAAAATTGCACAAAACCTTCCCAAACAATTAAGTTATGTTATGTTAGGAAAACACGTAGAGCGAACATTCACCCTAAGGTATCATGGCGCTAGAATACTAAGGATGGACCAGCCCATTGTTCTAAAAGAGGAGGTTTTTTAAAAGATGACAAAATTGCAGGTGGTTCTGAATACTCTGCAGGGCTCTAGGCAGATTGTTCCAAAGAGTTCCTGCTACCACGAAAAACACCCTACCTCCAACCCATGTTTCTGAAAAGTGGGAATGACCACAGGATTGGCGGTCCCAGGTCACAGCAGACGGGTAGGGATGTAAGGTTGAAATTTAGCCTGCAAGTATTCTGCCCCTTGAAGATAGAAGGGATGATGGACCAGGCAAAGGGCTGTGAAATTAACCCTTTTGACCACTGGCAGCCAATGCAAAGAGGGATGGACTGGACTGAAATGAGCACCATAGGGAGCCTGTGGCCACCCAGGTGGCCATTATAAACCTGTGGCCACCCTAGCGGCCATTATAAACCCATTTTTTAATTTCTTTGGAAAGTGTCATACAATTTTGACCATAGCATGAAAGGTATAAGAGTGGTCCCAATAATGGCATGCAAATGATCATCACTTTGGTGAAAATCTGTCAAACATTTTTTTTCTGAAATATCCCTAAAATGTAGATAAAAATGACCAAAATCCAAATAGTGATATTTTGAATTTGCGGTTCAATTTGCATACATGCACTATGTTTTCAAAGGCCTTTGTTGGCACTTTTTCATCTATAGGCCCGGTGGTGTCCACAGATATCAGTAAACAACTGTCTGAATTGCTACTTGATGGAGAGCCATTCTGATTGGACTGTGACAGCTTGGACATATTTAATTGTTGCCAGCACATTATGCATCCGGTCCACAAAATCTGTGGGGTAACCGTTTCAGAATGGTATACTCAAGCTCTCCGGAGTTCCCCAGCCTTTTGCAGAGTCAGTGATGGCCCACTGATCCTGTCCACATCAAGTGTATGCAGAGCGGCCCAAATCCTGGTCCCTGGGATCCTGTCTTGATTTACAGACCTGGCGACAAATCTATAGAGCCAGAGCTAGGTGTTTGTTTGCCCAGTGTGACCTGAAATGTGCCTGATCTAGATATGTGTTGCCCTTCTGAAGAAAGTTATGGCCAGGGGGCTCTAACCAAGGTCTGAATTGTGCCTTAGGGGGCCAGTGTACCCAACTTTGTGAAGGGTCTGTGTTGGCACATTGAGATGACGTGCTCCCGCAGGCCTGGACCTATTCTGAGCAAAATCGAGTGTACCCATATTGGGGCTCGTGGGCGATCCGCCGTGTCTGATCCAGGTTTGTTGGACTCCAGACTCAGCTTAAGGCCCATGGGCTCCAAGCAGTGTCTGAACTAGGTCTGTGTAGCATACAGAGCTGGCTTGGGTGATGTGGTATCTGAACAAGGTTTGAGCTGGGTCTGTGTATTCATGTTGGCCCTACATCACAAGGGGTGTCATAAACCATTCAAGAAGCAATGAAAAAATCAAAATAACCTGTTCTATGTGGTGTGCGCCACTAGGAGGGTCGTGATTACGCATTTGCTCATAGACATCTTTATTGACCTCTTCTCAGCCAATCAGAGTGCTTAGATTTCAGTCAATGGCCCTCATTACGACCCTTGCGGAAAGCGACTGACCGGAGCGCCACAGCGTAAATAGCGTTTCCGCCATTGTACGAAGGAGCAAAGTGCGGCCCATTCCGACCCATCGGGCACGAGCACCACGCCACGGCGGAAGTGCAAAGTCCGCGATGGCGGAAATGACCCCAAAACGGCCCACACCGCTGCCGTACGGCGCCCTAGGTGCAATACCGCCACCCCACTTAGCGGTCACCGCAGTGTGCGCCTACCGGAAAGTACGGTGCCCGGAAATATATGGAAACGGAAGTTAAAACATGGGCCCGGAACGGGAAACATCCCGGCGTACACCTATAAAAACACCAAAACCACACAACCACTAAAATCACTACCCTGAAACACACCCCAACCCGTCAACCACCCTAGCGAAACCACGAAAAATGGGAAAAGTAGCGAAGAAAGCGTGCGACCGCAAGCGGCAGGTCCACTTCTCCCGTGAGGAACTCACCGTGCTAACAGAGACCCTCCAGGAGAATGCAGCCGTCGTCTTCTCCACGCAAATGACCAGGACGGCACTTGCAAACAAGAAGGCCATATGGGCTCTGGTGGCACAGCGGGTAAGTGCGGTGGGGACCGCACCCCGCACCCCACAGCAATGCCGCAAGCGATGGGACGACCTGCGGATACGCGTCCGCAGCATACTCTCTGCCAACCGCAACATTGCCACAGCCACCGGGGGAGGTCCTGAATCACCCATCAAGTTGACCCCCTGGGAAGAAATCTGTGCCTCCACCATCGGAATGGAGAGCATAGAGGGAGTCGGAGGGATGGAGAAAGGAGTGCAGACATCCGAAGATTCAGGTAGGTGGGCCAGATAAAACAATGCCAAATCCACAAAGTCCAACCATGTGAAGTACCATGCGTCCACATAGTGCAACAGAAACACATGTCCAGGAGAACGTCCACACACATCGGCCTGAAAGCGCACGTCAAAACCCACAATAAATACATAAATAATTAAAAACCCCTAATACACGCACTACACGTGCAGCAGGCACACCCTAACTGCAGGCTGCCAAACAACTGCACCCTCACTCCACACACAAATCAAAGCACCTCCAAGACCCCGACCCAAATCACCCTCAGGTACCACCCCAATGCATGTGATACAATGCCATTCCAATTCCCACTGACCCATCAATAACCCTCGCCCTCCTTTACTCCACCACAGGGTCCGATCCAAACGACGAGCTACAGGACACCCCTACCAGCACACCTGCAAAGAGGGCCAAGACCAACGGCCAGAGACCCTCCACCTCAGCTGCACGCATCAAGACACGGCAGCAGCACAAATCAGGTGGCAGCACAGAGGAGGGAACATCAACAGGCACCCCAGCAGCCAGCATGGCCACAACACCACCACCACAGGTCCCCCCAATGGATGCCACAGAAGGCACTGCCTCTGGTGGCAGCAGCACCATAGGTGACACCCCATTGATGGCAGCATGCTCGGACACAGAAGACGGGGATGTCGAGGTCAGATCCATCCATGACCTGTCCCAATCCCCCTGTCTGTCCCCTCCCGTACAACATGAGGATACCACGCAGGTGCAGCCACAAGACGACGACTGGCCATCCCCCACAAGCCCTGTGGCAAGGCAACATGAGGACAACAGCCCCTCTGTGACACCACCGCAAATGGCCATGGCCCAGCAGAGGCAACAGTCCCTCGACAAGTTAATCGTCCAACAGCAGCAAATGGCCACACTCCTCAAGGGCCATGCCGATGAATGTGGGGGCACCAAGGCAGACATAGAAACATCAACAGAGACACTTAGGGCAGAAATGGAGAGAGGTACAGAGACGCTAAGGGCACAAATTGAGAGTAGCACCGAGAGCCTGAGAGTCCAAATGGAGAGTAGCACCGAGAGCCTGAGAGTCCAAATGGAGAGTAGCACCGAGAGCCTGAGGGGGGAACTGCATGCGACGTCCAAAGACGTATGTGCCGAACTTGCCGCAGTGCGCCGTGTGCTCACTGAGCTCTCGCAAACCCTTAGGGACATGCATGGACGTGAGCAGGCAGACACATCATCCGTTGCAAGTTCCGTCCAGGGCAGCCCCCAACGTAGATCTGGAAGGAACCTGCGCTCCACAGGCAGGGGTGCCCCTGATACCCGCAGAGGGGGCATGCAATAGCGGCAGCCCACTGACAATGAGCATCTTTGGACACTGGTGTTCGGGTGGGAGGTAGGAGGGTGGAGGGGGTGTGTTGGGCTCACTTGGGTGGCGGGTCGATAGGGTGTTCAACATGATATCACATATGCCATAAAAAGTGCACGATCAACCAATGAGAAGTGTGGACATTGATCTTTGTGTACTAGGCCATCATAGGCGTACAGTCCATATTGTGCATGTCCCAGACACACGCAGTGCCACGAGTCCCGTGTCCATGCATCAGCCACCAGGCGTGAGTGCTAGAAGCATACATCAATGAGATGCTGACGAATGTCACGGCCCTCCGGTGCCTCGCAGACTCCATGAGGTGCTGCCACATCCCCACCCTCATCATGACCATCATCAGGTGCTTGCAGTTCTGCGTCAGGGGGCATGGGCACATTTCTACGTATGCACATGTTGTGGAGCATGACACATGCCATCACCATCTTTGCAACCTTCTCATGGCGGTACAGGAGTGCCCCGCCAGACCTGCTGAGGCAGCGGAAACGGGTCTTCAGTAGGCCGAATGCCTGTTCTATGACTACACGGGTACGTGAGTGGGCATGGTTGTAGTCCTCCTCATGCTGGTCCCGTGGGTTCCGGACTGGTGTGAGGAGCCATCTCTTCAGTGGATATCCAGCATCACCTGTATGTGGACGAGAAACGTATGATGTGGAATGCCATTGATACGTACGCACACACCCCCCCCCCCCCCCCTTCCTGGCAGGTCAATGCCAATTCACATACCCCACATCATCATGCATGTAATGAGACTCACCGAGTAGCCAGGATCTGTTCCCTGCGTGTCGTTCCATGTAGCGTGGTATTGTAGAGTTCCTCAAGACCATAGAATCATGGGTTGATCCAGGGAATCGGGCACAACAATGTGTAATGATCCTGTTGGAGTCACACACCATCTGTACATTCAGGGAATGAAATTGTTTTCGGTTGCGGTACTGGGCCTCCATGGCATGTGGGACGACCAATTCAACATGGGTGCAGTCGATGGCACCAATGCAACCCGGTATGCCGGCAAGTGCATGGAATCCCACTTTTGTGTTGGTAATTTCCTGCTCCGAGCGTGGTAGAGAGATGTAGTCGTCTGCGTGCTTCAGGAGGGCATCGAGCACTTGCAATAGTGTCCGTGAGAACAGTGGCTGAGAAATGCCATGCAACTGTCCGACTGTGTGCTGGTAGGTGCCTGTGGCCAGGAAGTGGAGTACAGACACCACCTTCAGTAGGGGTGGGATGGCGGTTGGGCTATCTATCATGCTGACAAGGTCAGCCTGTGTCATGTCCACAATGGCGGCTATGGTGTCCCGGTCCAGACGGTAGAGGGTGTGGATCTGCTCATCAGTGAGGTTGAACGGATGTGCTCGGAGGCGTTGAATTGCGGGCTGCCTGCGTGGTGGTAGTGGCTGTGCTGGTGGGCCTTGCTGGCCCTGCCTTGGCCTCCTCCTCCTCCTGCGTCTCCTCCGTGCGGCTGGTTGTAGTTGGTGTTCGTCTACTTCTTGGAGTCGGAGCACTTGCAGTGCTATCAGGTCCCCCAGGGCCAACATCGCGAGTCCTGCCGGTAGCATTTCGGTGTGGTTGTGGGAGGAGACTGGCTGTGCAATTTATGTGTTTTCAGGCTGTATGGCCTCCACCTGTGGTGATTGATTCCACCTGTGCAAACTGCTCTCCCCTTTGGCCGAGCACGTCCCGCGCACAACGCTGCAATTCGGGGAATTGTATCTTGCTATTGCAATCATGTATTAGTACCCGATGGCCGTGTAAGATTGGTTGATATGTTCATTCTGCTGTGGTCCCATTGTTTCACATACTATCTGTGCAGTCGCGAACAGACTTGTGAGGGGTCAGTGGGACGTAGTACTCGAGTAACGGTGGGCCCTCATGCATCACTGTACCGAGTTGCAACGACGGGCGGGGCGTCCCATTCGTGGGTGAAGGCAGTTGCCATTTTCACACACAGCCGCACTCGATGGGATGATTAGTGATTTCAAACGGCCACAGATGCCTTTTCGACGTGATGTTGCAAATGAGGAATTCGAAGGGCGGCGCTTTCGGTTTCCAGCTAGCGGCGAGGAGATGCCCACAGGTCTGACTGCAAATGTAACGTTCTATTGTTCTATGTCCTTGAGACAGGGCCCATGGCGAGGGAGCAATGATTGATATGAATAGTTTGGGATGCGCAATGGCTACGTGGGCGATGAGGCCGTCCGTTCCCAAATACATGTTACTTCACAACACTGGAATTACGGGCTGGGGCACTGTGGATTTAGCAGGCTGCATAACGCACAGACTCAATGGATGTTTCTAATGTCATGTGAGTAATTATTCAGGCATTTTGATCCCAGGATGAGGGAATGATGGATGGATGCATGGGCAGGTGATTTGATACAGAGTTAGCCATGTACAGGGCTTCTTGGGATCTATCCGCCTCCCCTACGCTATGTGATGCAGGGCTGCCATAGTGGGACCATCGTCCATCTGGCCTTGTTGAGCCCTCCCTGTCTCGAGGCGCCCTCAGACACTCGTTTGCGATGGTGTTTGCACCTCGATATAGATGGTTATGAGTCGCAAGTGGTTTTGGGGTGGTGATGTTCCTTTGGAGTGGGCTAGCATGCATATGGCTGTGGATTTCGTGTGATCATTGAAGTGAGTTGTTGGTATGTAGTTCTGATGGCCATTCTGTTCTTTTTCTTTTCTTTTGGTTGACAGGTATCTCCTCCCCTTTTGCCACTGCCATCTGTATGCCACTCCTGCAGATGGATTTTACTCCCGACACCTGCTGCTTCGTGTTAATCAGTGGAGCAGCATTACGATCTTATGGGACGATCGCCAATGGGCCACATGCCCTTACGCAGTACTGGTGGCTCGGAGCAACATTTCGGCCTTTCAGCTGGACTAGTGCCTCCCCATTGGGACGGCCCTGCGGTTCTGTGCGCTTCCATGTTGCCTTATCGGACGTGAATGTGGCTCTGTGTACCATGGGGGAACAGGGCGACACACAGGTAGTGGCTGGTCATTTCTTGCGGAAGCAGCCCACAATGGTGATTGGTGTTTTGGATTTCATGGCCTGATGGCTGTATGTGCTTGGTGATTTTGATGTGCATAAATATCTATTCTGATTTGGCCCGTGTAGCGTTTTTCTTTGCAAGTGATGTGGCATATGCCTATTTGGGGGGCGATGTATTGTGAGGAGATCTGCATTGGGTTCCAGCTTCGGGGTTTCGTTGCGTGGTACTGTGCTGTGCGCGTTTGCCTACGAAGCCCAGTGAGGTCAGGGATGGGGGCTGCCAATATGCCAGTTTGAATGTTGTCATGCTCAGGGGCGGGGGATTGGGTTTTGTGTAACAGATGCCGGTCAGCCAGGTGGACTGGTTGAATGATGTGGTTTTCGGTATATTGCTGGTCACAGGTGCCTGTGTTTGCGTGCGTTTCTTGGTGGGGGACTGTGGTCATGTCCATTGGGATGGCTTCTGTATTCGTGCCATCTGTGCCCTGCAGCTCCCATTGGCCCCTGTTGTGTTTCTTTTGTTCGTTGGCATGCATGGGTGACTTGTACATTTCAATGGTTGCATTGTGGCTTCATTGCACCTACGGGGAGTTGTACTTTGTGGGCAGGGAGCGGTGTACAGGCACTCAGTGGGGCCGTTTACGGTTGATTCGCGATGCCGTACTTCTCGCCATGGCGGAATGGTACATTCCGCCATGCCTGATGGCGTTAGGTACATGTCCGCTAGGGTCGGAATTGGCGTACCGTTGCACCATGGTGGTGTTTGCGGTTTGGCATGGCGCGCGCGCGCGTGCTTGGTGCAGTTAGCGTTGGCGTTCACTACGGTGTCGCTAATGGCTTCGTACTTTGCGGTGACGGGTCATAGTCGCACCGAGCGCTATTCGATGGCGGTATTGCATTTCCGCCATCGTTTTTCGATTTCCGCCAGGGTCGTAATGAGGGCCAATAACTACTGCTGTTAACTGCATTCTGAACATTCTGTTTTCAGAAGCAGACAGAAGAAAAAGAATGCAAATCTCAGGCATTTCTTTTCTTTTCAACAAGACGCTTCCTCTTGGGCCGGACCTTTTGTGGCTGCAACATGCTAATTAACACACAAAAGAGAATGATAAGGCTTGTGGAAAATGCTTTCACTTTCGTATAGAAAAAACATTTATTTTACATGACACTTATGCATTCTCAAGTTAAAGCTGTGCCTGTTCAACCAAGTTGCAATTAAACTGCTTAACCTGAACAAAACCATGTTATTTAAACACTCCAAAATAAAACCACATTTAATTTACTTAATCAGTTTGTCTATTTACTTTACTCACTCTTAAAGCACCATGTTTTACTTCAGCACGAAATCATCAAAATGTGTATTGCTTGCTACTACCACCATGTTCTAATAGCCTATGGAATAATGACCCTTCCCCAAATTATGGCCCTCAGGCCATAACTTGTTGGCAGGACATTATCCGCAATAATGACCCCTCCCTCAGTCTATAAAGCTATAATAGCTCTTTGTGACTCACAGAGGGATGAATAGCCTTTAGCATATCCATCTTATCCTACCCACAAGGGCACAAAGGCAGTCAAGCTTCAAACTGTTGTGTTTCTTTAATATTGGGTTTCATCAGTGAGACGCAGTTCACTTCCTAGTCACAGGAAGCAAGAGGTCTGCATCCAGATTGTCCTTTCACATTAAGGTTGCGACTCCTCGAGAAACCTCAAACAAGAATGAAGTAAAGCTGAATCAGCTTGTCTTATGAGCTGTGTGCCAGTCAGGAGGATCATATTTTAGCTCTCCCTACCATTAAAGAAGAAAATATCTGTTTGCATATCAGCCTTATCACTCCTACAAGGGCAATCCAGCATCGAAATTTCAGGCAATCTTCTCTGAACAAGAGTTGAAACAGGAACACAGACAGTGAGGTGCAGCAGACTATCTTTGTAATAATGGTTCTTAAAACGTGCAAATAAGGGACTGTATTGAAAATTCAAATTGAATTCCTACTGTTTTGGTAGTATTGAATTGAAACTCATATCAGATGCCACATGAAAGGTTTTCCAAAAAGACATGATTTACAAAGCGCTTGGACATTTTCAGATTGAGCAAACTTTAAAAGCAAATAACTGCAACTCATCCTTGAAGTTATGTGCTTCAGAAAAGATAATACATTCTGGTCATAGCTGAAATCACTGGCAAAGAAACAAATGCTGGCTCTTCAGTTGTATTTAATAGAGCATTAGTGTAGGAATGTTCAGTCCACACATTTCGTTCCACTGCCATCGAAATGAGAGCTCAATAAGCAACGCAGAATGCTAAGAATGTGTTCTATTTAGCAAACTGTGCTCATTCCAGAGTCATTTTGTAGCCCTATCCCACAGGGGACATCTTTTCTATTTGCACCATCCTGCTGCTGCTGTCGTAACCAGCTACCCCATCCTGCCTGGAGGTGGAGATAACGCATGTGGTGTACAAGAATTAAAAAATGTGGGGCACCAAATACAGACCTACTTCAATGTTCAAGAAGTGATCTGGTTCTCGTAAGACAATGGTGCAGAGGTTCACAGTTTAGACTCTTTTAAGTCCTGGACAACTTTCACAGGGAGCTGATTTTATTGGACTGTTTTTCAGTATTTAGTTGTTTTAAAGCACAAGAAAACCTTGCAACGAATCTCAGGAGTTTAAGACACAGAAGGAGGAAATTGACACGGCCATCGTCATAGCACTGCTCATCGCTTGATCATCTTTGTCAAATCTGTTTTGGTTTATTGTTCAGACATTGGGCCTCATCACGAGTTTGGCGGTAACCCTTAAATACGGCAGTAGCTGCCAGATTTAAGGGTCCGCCGAGTCAGGGCTTCGGCTGATTTCCCCCCAGCTCTTAGCTCCGCCGAAATTTCGCGCTCATGGAGAATGAGCCCAATGGGTAATGGGCATTCCCGAATGGGCTCAATGTGGAATGGGGATTTCCAATTCTGCCAAACCCGTGATCTGGCGCTAATAGCACCGGTGGGTTTGGCGGTAGGGCAGATAATGCCGGCGCTTACCGCCCAACTCGTGATGAGGCCCATTGTCTGAGAAAATGGCATTTGGGGTTCCATATTCTCACACTTTTACAGGGTTTTACCTAACATCTAGAAGGTGGAATATGCTACAGATATTTCCGGTATTTTATTTGTTACCAAAGCACTGCTCACATATATTCTCCGTCTGACTAATTAGTGAACAGAGCTAAGGTGCAAAGCTTCTAGCCTGCCGAGGCATGCCTTAAAAATAAAATAGCATGGAAGTTGATCGTTCTCCAATACTCAATCCAACAAACCGAGTTACTTTTTTCAAAAGAATACATCTTCCGTTTGCCTTGTTGTTCTGCACTTGTATGCATAGTGATTCATATTCTGACCCCCAACTGCTCAAGCACTAACCCCAGAGATGAGCAACACTACTGTCCGGAAATGCCATGGGGCCCAGGTTACAGGTCTAAGCCAAACAAGGGGCTTTACATCCTGAGAGACATTCTCATTTGTCACTTTTTAAGGGCAACTAGTTGAAAGTTCCCACATGTAATATGAAATTGGAAAGTCAAGTCATTATTGTGTCTGAATTTGTGTATATGGGGCAAACATTGTGACTTTGAAACATCAGGGGGGTAATGTACAACTTTGCGTTGGGGTAAAGAGAGCAGAAGAAGGACACACAATCCAAGAGATTCGAACACTGAGAATTTTATGTTTCTCTTTCACTGTACGCACCATTCAAATATAGAAGCACAATGACCACACAGCTACTCCAATGAGGTTACAGATTTTAACTTACATTCTGGAACCCCAGGAGACATCAGGTCAGTACAGGCAACACCAGAGAGAAGAACTAGCATTTGAGGTAGTGGACAAGGCAATTAAAAACTTGGCCCATCCTCTTGATCCCAAAGCAGCCCGAGGTACAAGCAGGGTTCGTAACGGATTCCAGTCCTTGCATGATTACAAACCTCAGATCAGACCCTCACTGGAAGAGCCAATACATTACAAAAGTACTAACTGCTAGTGGATCATTTTGGGTTGCAAGAGAAGGAGGCTCAGTTTTGTAGAAGACAGATTCTTCTACATCTTCCACTGTCCACTTTCTTGATCCTTCAACCCCACTCACCATCTTACCCTTCCTTCAATATGCTCTGGCCTGGTTCAGTTCTTATAGTCCAGCCAGTCCTGTTGTATTGCTAATGCTGGCTCCCATTGCCTTTAACTGTCACTGCTCTAATGGATCCTGTAAGAGGATTCAATTCAACACTACAGCTAAGTCAACGCCTAGTCTATAATACTGAATGAAAACCCTTATTGATATATCTTTAGGTCCAGTTCATGCGTTCTGGATGACTACCCCTATATAACACCCCTCTCTTGGAATCCCCCTGACCCCACTGAGCCAAGAAGTAGTTCTGTTTTGCAAGTTAAAAGGGTTTATTTGATAATTTAAACAATAGATATATATATGACACTTTATAATAAATTAATAATTGAATATCACACTTAATCTGATATGATAACAACGGAGAATCTGGCACTAGCACACTTCTTTATAATCACTAATGAGTTAACATGAAATGGATAAGATAGCACACTGGTAAATAGGAACAAAAGAAGAAGGTGGTAAAGAATGCTTTAAGTAAGCTCAGGTGGATGCAATATTCAATGAATGCAGTACAGAAAATACTCAATATGATTTCACCCAAACAATGTAATCACTTTTCTCTGGCTATTCACTCCCCCCCTCTTTATGCAATGCAAGGAAATGGGAGGAAAACACACAGTTCTCAGAAATGCAATCAAATGTGATTCAGTTCACCGCAGCAAGCTTAGACAACAGAAGTTTAAAACACAGGCAAAATGCTTTGATATGTGCTGGCAATTCAGTGAAAAGTATGCTAAAATGCTTTTAATTCCCTTTCAGAGGTTCAGGGTGAGTGATATCTAGTTAATATTAGCTCAGGCTCACTCTTGCAATGATTCAGGGATAGTTTTTATGGGGCAAACGATTTTCTGGCAAATGGAAGGCAAGCAGCAGCTGATTTTACATGTGGAGAAATGTGCAAATCGCGGTAAAATTCGCGAATGCGTGTTCCGCGATTGCGGTAAAACTATAAGGGGTAGGAATGTGGTTCTTGGTGCGATTCAAAGCTAAGATTCTAAGCTTTCAAATGAAAGTTACTGCAAGTCTCTAGCACAAACGGTCGCGGAGATATGAGCGATTAAATAAAGGTCGTTTTTCAGATTTGAAATTTTAAAGTTCAAAAAGACAAGTGCAGCTTGCAACTAGAAAATGACAAGTGACAGCTTTGCAAATGACAGGTGACAGTTAGGAGACAGTTCTACTTAGATTAAACTAGATTGAATTATATTATTTAACTAGGAGATTGGTTCTGCACAGTTTTCTAGGTACTCACACTATATTCTTGAGTGAAATGGGCCTCGCCATGGATCTGGTCAGGTTTTAAACTCGCCTCTGGTCTCTGCACTTCACAGTGATCTGGGTCAGCTCTCTCTGGTTCTCTGGTCTGGGTCTCTAGTTCTGGATAGATTGAAGTCTCTAGTTTGGCTCTCTGGAGGTTTGATGGAGGTAAAGTATGGATTTTTCCGGCAGAGCTTCCAGCGGCAGATGGATTTGAAAGTCCCTATCTGTCCTGTCTGTCTGCTTTTATGTGTTTAGAATGTGGGTGTGTTCTAGCATCACTGACCCTACCTCTCTCTCGGCTTCTAATTGGTCAAACTTCCATTTCTCATTTGATTGGGGAAGGAAGTGTGTGTCAGCGTGATGTCATTTTATGGCTTGCAGAGAGTCCACTCCTCCTGTCAACTTACACACAAATCTAGATTTGAAACAAATACATATTTGCAGAGGTACATATTGTTTTAAAATCATATGCACCCATCATGCATTACAGGAGGTATACCCTGTTCAAACTCTGCTCTTCCTGGGAGCTTGCATTCAGAAATGGCAATATTTTGCACTTTTTAACTGGTTTGCAATTCCGGACATTCCCCCAAATTTACACACATGTGCGCAGGGAGTATGGACATTAACTGATGAAGTTTCAGATTTTTAACATGCATACATTTAGAGTAAGATCCACTTTTCTGCTGACACCCCCCTGAACATACCACCGGTTCTAAAAACCTCTTAAACTGTGGGCAGAAAAATCACAAGAATTATGGTATCATTTATAAAATTTTCACATGTCCGCTCTATGAATGATCCAACTTTTTAAAGTTATGTTCTGGCTCCAAAGGGGTGTGGTTTCCTCTAAGCACAAGGTAGAAATACTGGTTTATCCAGTTCTGCCAAGCCAGCTTCTCTCACAGGCAGTGCCCCTCCCAGCTTCTGCCAAGAGGAAGCTACATTTTACGACCGCTGTAATAAAACCTTTGCATGAGTCAAGACAGGCTTTGTTCAGAGCTCCTGTAGAGCACAGGTAATTCAATTATCAGATAGATGGCATATCCTTAGTGTGAGCAGCAAAAGGGCAGCTAGGCCTGGGAACACAGCTGTGACTCAAGTTTCACTCCTGATGGGGGTAGTTGCCAGGCAGAATTCAGTTCCTTAAGCCAGGTTTCAGATAAAATGTCACTTTTTGTTCCCCAGTTTCTGCATTCAAATAAAACTAAACATTTTCACATATGCAGCTAGAATGCTGATTCTAAGTGCAAAACTATGACATTTCAACAGTTACAAAGGCATGTGACACCAAACATAGGTCACTCATTTAATCTAAACATTTCGATTTTAGTGTCTTTAAATCCAGTGCAACTTAAACTGCTGACTCCATAGCTCAGCCAGTTTTGTTATAAGCATTGTTCTGGGCTCTTCATTTCCCAGATTTTGTAGGCACACAAAACTCCATTCTGCCAAATGTCTGCTGGTGTTCAGTGAATATTTTGCACAGGTTGCAATGTTTGAAAATAGGCATTTTGAGCCTGCCTTCAGAGAACACAGGGTGGTTTTAAAACGCCGGCTTTTGGATAGTGGTGAGTACTGGTACTGCACCCATTTTTGGGATTTAAGAAAATGAATTCCCAACAGTTATGGGTTTGCTTTTGGCAATTAGCATTGCCATTCCCAATGGTTTCAGACTACTGTGCGGGTAGTCCAATGGTGGTTTTAAAGCGCTTTGAAGCTAACCGGCGCTACTGTTTTTCCTTTGGCAACCCATTTCCCTCATGGCAACCCGGCCTTTCATTCTCGCACTGGTGGGTGGCAAGTGAGGCAACCATTTTGGTGTGCGCACAAACTGCGCAGCTTTCCTGGATTTCGGCGCACATGTGGGTTTTCCGCCATCTTGACTTTTCTAAGCCCACAGCACCAAATGTTGTAGCATGATAGCTTAAACGTGGGTCAGGACACCCAACAAGCCCCTCCACGCGACTGCACTTTGAATTTGAGTCGATGGGGAGTCGCGTGCCCAAGGGTTTTGACCCACGCACCGGTCTGTCCGCATAATCTTCTTCCTACTCTGTAGATGGCACAGTTCATCATCTTCTTCTCCATCCGGTACTGATCGATCGGTTCTCCTCGCCGGTCCTGATGGGAGTATTGGGCGGTCCACTGGGCCCATTGGATCTTCGTTCCTGGTCTCCGGATCGCCCTCCTTGGCCCTTCTCCAGGTTTTCTTTCTCCTAGGACGACAAAGGAAGAGCGGCAATACCTACTCATAGACGTTTTTCCACCACTGTTGAGATAGTGGGGCAGCATATGCATTTCATCATAACGAAACATTACATTCTTATTTTGAAAAAAAAACAGTATAACTAAGAGACAGTTTCATGCAAATCACAATATTTTAGAGACTAGATGTGGTATGTTTTATGATTGGAACAGAATTAGTCTGAGACAGTACCCGCTAGGATTCCAGAGGATTCCTCCAGTTGTTGCAGAGCGTGCCTGGGATGGCAACACTTCAACTGGTTTATGTGTACCCACTTGTCTTCCCCCTCTGCCAAAGGACCTTTGGGGATGTGGATTTTGTAGGCCACAGGGGAGATTTTGTCGATGATCTCAAAGGGTCCCTTCCATGTAGGCAAAAATTTGCGCTGCTTGGCCTGGTTCCTTTGGAAGTTGTATAGATAGACCCGGTCTCCCACCTGATATTCCTTCCTGGAAGTTTTCAGGTCATAATGGGTCTTCATGCTATCAGCTGATCTTTCTAGATTCCGCTGAGCGTAAGCAAAAGCATGTTGGAGGTGTTTCCTTAAATTCTCCACATACTCATGAGTAGTGGAGGCATTTATCAGTGTCTGCTCTTGGGTCCTGTAGAGCAAATGCTGAGGAAGCACCATCTTGCGCCCAGTCATCAACTCAAATGGTGACATTTTGGTTGCAGATGAAGGGGTAGATCTGATGGCCATTAGGACCAGAGGTAATCGGATATCCCAACTTGGCCCAGAATCTGCCACAAACTTTTTTAAGATGCTCACAATTGTCCAGTTATATCTCTCTACTGCCCCAGAAGAAGCTGGTCTATAAGCAATATGCAGCTTTCTCTTGACCCCCAGTATCTCCCACATCTTTGTCATTACTTCACTGGTGAAGTGGCTACCTCTGTCTGACTCAATCCTTTGAGGTAGACCAAAACGGGAAATGATGTGGTTAATCATAAAGGCAGCTGCATTTTCTGCCTTGCAATTTGGGGCTGGGAGACATTCCACCCACTTGGTAAACAAGCATGTCACAGTCAACATGTACTTATTCCCCCTAGCCGAGCGAATCACGGGGCCTACAAAGTCGATTTGTAAATCTGACCATGGCAGTGTCATCCCCCTCTTTTGAAGAGGCGCACGGTGCGTGAGGGATGATGGCTGAAATTGTGCACACACAAGACACCCCTTCAAGTATTGGTCGAGGTCCTGCCCCATGTGTGGCCAGTATGCAACCTCTCTTAAGATTTCCAATGTTGTGTGAAACCCCCTATGACCGGCGGTGGCCGCATCATGGGCGTGACTTAACATCAGGCTTCGGAATGAGGTAGGAACCACCCACTGATCGTGGCCAGCTTTGGATTTCCTTACCAACAAACCGTCTTGGATTCGGAACATTTTTGGACATTTCATCAACACTCTTAGGTCCTCTTTCCCAATGTAATCGGTATCCGTCAGGGGAAAGTTCTCAGGGTCCTCAAGGTGCTGGTAAAATTTACCAATTATTGGATCCCCCTTCTGAGCGGTAATCAAATCAGCATCAGGGGTCTCCTTACTCCATTGTGCAATTGAAAGGTCGTTGTGAGCATTTGTCTGGGACCTAGTGATGGCAGTGACCTGGATTTCCCCCAACAGGGACTCAATCTCAATTAGATCCCCTTGGATGGCCCCGGTTTTGGCCAGCTGATCAGCTAAGTCATTTCCAGTTTTGTCTGGTCCCTCTACTTTGGAATGACCCTTGATCTTTTTCCAATAGATGGTCATCTCATTCGAGGTGACCAGATCATCAATGTTTTGGATCAACTTCCCATGTTTCAAGGGTTTGTTGTTAGCACATAACATGCCTCTGGTTTTCCAATTAACCAGGTGCTCCACGAACCCGTTCCGTACATAATCCGAATCTGTGATTATGACCAGTTCGTGGAGTTGATGCTGGACAGCAGTGAGGATGGCCTGATGCACAGCCATCAATTCTGCCACCTGACTACTTCGGGGACCAATTTTGTATCCAGCGGAGGGTTCTGGGGACTCATTCACCCATGCATTCCCTACGCCGGCCACCAGTTCTTTCTCCCCGTTGTTGTCCACATGGTAAGAGCATCCATCCACATACACAGTGGGCATTCCCTCACACTTGTCTTCTTCAAAGACTTTGTGGGGGGAATTAAGGTATGCCTCCATGTTGTCCTTTATTTTTAGACTTTCGTCCTCGAGACAGTTTTCTCTGGCACAATCATGCAAGTCAGCCAGACCTTGCGCGAGGGGACTCTTCTTGTTTTGGCCATATCTGACCTCCACAGGAAAGCCTTGCATTGACAGAATCCAGGAAGTAATTCGGGAATTACTCACATTTCCGGCCCGGATTCTGTCACTTTGGAGATATTGCAGAGGCTGGTGTGGAGTCTCCACTATGATGTGCTCCCCCTGGATAAACGGGCGGTAATTCTTCAATGCCCACACCGTCGCCAGGAGTGCCTTCTCACAATCGTTGAATTTCTCCTCCACAGAGGATAAAGTTTTGCTCGCATATGAGATTACTTTATTGACCTTGTCATGCTTTTGGTATAATACTGCCGTCAAGCACGTATTAGAGAACCCCGTCTCCAGGAAGAACTCCTTGTTTCTGACAGGGTAAGCTAGGCAAGGCGCTTGTGAGAGGCTTCTTTTGAGTTGTTTTACTGCCTCGGTTTGTTCTGGACCCCATTCCCACTTGACCCCCCCCTTCAGGAGATGAATCAGGGGTCTGGTGATCTCTGCGTAGCCCTCAATGAACTTTCTGCTGTAATTAGTCAGTCCAAGGAGGCTCCTTAGTTCCCGCAGAGTTGTGGGGTCTTTCAGTTTCTGAAGTGCTTCCACTTTCTTTTCCTGGGGACAGAGCCCCTGAGGAGTAATCTCATGCCCCAAGAAATTAACACGGGTTCTACACCACTGTGCTTTCTGAAAGGAAAGTTTTGCTCCGGTGGCTCTCAACTGGGTCAGAACATAACGGATCTCCGCTATGTGTTCCTCCACAGATGAACTTTTGATGAGGACATCATCTACATAAGCCAGGTTACCCCTTGCACCCAGGTCGGGCATGGCCTTATGTAGGAAAATATTGAACTCATTACCGGAGTTAAGGTATCCGAAGGGCGTCCGGGTCCATGTATACTGTTGGCCCCCAAAGGTGAAAGCCAGTTTGTATTGGTCCTCCCTACTGACAGTTAGGTCCAGTACCCATTGGTCAGGTCTATTGCACTGAATACCTGTGACCCCTGGATCTGGGCCAGCCCTTGGTCAATGTAGGGCAGTGGCCATCGGGAAGTATGGACCCGTTTGTTGAGCTCCCTAAGGTCAGCGCAGAGTCTCCACTGGCCGTTTGGCTTCAATATTCCCAGCACCGGATTATTGAAGGTGCTGTGGACTGGACGGATTATTCCCCGGGACTCAAGGTTCTTAATTATTTCAGCAAGGGACTCCATGGATGCGAGAGGCAAACGATATTGCTTCACAAACACTGGAGTCATGCCAGGGTCCGTGGGGATTGTTGTTGTGTGGATGTCGGTGCGACCACAGTCATATGAGTCTACCGCAAAGAGATCTTGGAAATCCAAGAAAACTTGTTTCAACTTTTGCTTTTGTTCCAGAGTCACACAGGCATCAGCTAGATTGACTCTCTCTTCCACCATCTGCCCGAAGCCTGGAAAGACTTCTGGTTTGGCTATCTCCGTGGCCTCCTCCAGCTGGGTGGAGAAGTCCCTGGTCAGAGTGCTGATTTGGACCGGAGGCTTCAGGTGGGCAAGGCAGCCTTCATGAACCTGGAAAATCACCTCATCCCTCCTGAATTCACAAGTCACATCTTCCTTACCATAAGGGCAGGAAGTGTACACCAGGAAGTTCCCCCCATGCCGGGTAAAAATCCTGTCTGGTGTTGTATTGTCCTCACTGTCACTGTCAAAACAGTCCTTGGGGATTGGTCCTAACAGTTCATTTCTAAGATCAATGGAGAAATGTCGGTCATCAACCGCCATTCCAATAATGGTGCCTGCGGCTAGAGTAATACTCTTTAAGTCGCTGTTATCCACCTCTATTGGAATGGTGTCATGTTCTATGTTGACTAATGGTGTTGGGTTTACCCCCAACCCTTGCTGTTGGAGAGAAGCATTTAGATGTATGTAAGCATCAGGGTTTTTCAAATGTTGTCCTCTTTTCCTGTTCCTGACCTTGGAAGAAAAACGCTGCAACACTATGGCTTCAGCAAAAGACTGTGTTTGCCAACACACTGTGTATGGTGCTTCGGAAGAACCGGCCTGTGTCAACAAAATCTTTACAACCAGGCCTGTAGGACGGGCGCATACACCTGAGCCCTCTCAAAGCACCAAAGCTCACTTGCCACTGCAGCCAAAAAACAATAGAAGATTGCAAATAGCCTCCGCAGCCAATAAAAACTCGTCTAACCATCGCAAACAAGGCTGCCTATCAGGAAATGCCGCGTCGCTTCATCAAGTGCTCCTAGAACGCATAGACTCAACTGACGATTTAATTCTAAATCGGCACAACGTTCTGTGGCTATGCCACCTGGTACCGACCCTCAGAAACATTGAATCTGAGGATCTCAAAATTGTGGAATTTATAAATGACAACAAAAATGATGCCGTGGTACTACACTTACAATCGAAGCTGATAGCTGACACCTTTCTTCAAGCAGGTCCGGTTCTCATGTCTTTGGGCTTCGACATATCCCTAGCACCAACGCACGTCAAAGAAAACCCGATGCAAGATGACTTCACTCTACACAATATGGACGCAAAAAACCAAGTGCCTAAATCTCTGACAAGGACTGCTGCAACATTAACACCTTCTGCACCGCTCACCACCGATCCAGAAAATTCACTTGCAGCAAGAAGCAGAGATTGCCTCAAGATTACAATACAAGGAGCGGCTCAAGTGAAGACCAATGGGGTACTAACTACCCAATGCTCGACCGAGGCGTTGGACGATAATGATTGGTCGTGGGTCGCTGCCTCGATAAGCTCAAAGAAATCACGTTAACGCCAGGACCCTAAGGACTGTTTGACACACACTCTAGGCTCCTGGAACACTAGGGGCTTTAGCCACTTGTTCAACGTCTCGTGGTCAGACGGGCTGGATATTATCTGTCTACAGGAGACATGGATATGTGAAAGTCCTATTATGGAAGACTTCGAAATTGCATGTAATCCTGCCATTAAGCAGAAAAAAGGAAGACCTATGGCTGGGCTTGTGGTTGCCGTCAGGATCGCCTCAGGCTACAGAATCACGAGTTGTGTAAACATCTCTCCCTTCATTCAGGTGGTCATGGTCAGCTTGGCGGATGCCGAACATGTAATGGCTTCTAACCTTTGTATTATTAATACCTATTGGAACCACAAGGCCATTGAGGCTAAACACTTCATTGATGAGATAACATCAGTCATTGACGACCTTATAGTGAAAGAGCCCACACAAGACATAATCATCTGTGGCGACCTCAATATTGACTGCATTAGCCATTTAAACACTTCCGGTCATAAAAAGATCGTAAATAAGCGTGAACAAGAAGTAACAACGCAATGGCTGATGGAAATGGATCTTCGAGAGATGACGTCTCTTAACGGGCAAACGACCGGAGACATACCAGCGGCCCCTACATGGAGAAGAGGAGAGTCAAAATCAACATTGGATTACATTTTAGTATCTAGTAACCTTCATAAGAAAATCAGCAGCCTCGTGGTAGAGTATATGACCCACAGTGACCACGATATGGTAACCCTGACGTTCTCTGCGGAAGCCTATACATGCCAAGCCCTTTGGCCTCACGCTGTCAGGATTGGATCTGGCCGCATTCGGCTAAACCTGGACTCTAATGACATGAATCAGATTGTGTCGTCCCTTAAAGCATCGGGAATGGTAGAGTATGCACATACCCTGACTCAATACCACGAAGTGAAGAACAAAACAAGACATACTCAATCTACAGGAAAACACAAATTTGATCTTGCGGTTCTCCAACGTAAAAGGCTCTTTCGTCGTGAACTGAGACATATAGGGAACTCAAAGTCCAGTGACTCCACCACCCAAATACGTAAGATCAAACAGGGATACAAGAACTGGTTGAAGTCACATAAATCGATCATGCTCCAGAATGACGCTGAGCTCATGTTGTCCAGGATGAAGAGTGTAAACTCAGCCGATTACTGGCGACTCATTAATGATAACCTGTCTCCACAACATGCCCTCCAGGCAAACCTAGTCTTAGAGGCCGAATGGGTAGATTTCTACTCCGACCTCTTTCAGAAGACGAAACACTCCATCGTCTGGGTTTCGCCAAACTTAACACAATGGGACATCGTCTTTGATTTCGACGACATCGTGAGAGTCATAAAGAACTTGCATGCCTCTAGGGCCCCTGGCCCGGATGGGCTCACGAACTTTACGCTCAAACAGCATCCAGAAGAATGGGCAGCGTTCTGTGAGACGTTATTTAACAGGATCCTCAAGAGTCGTAAGACCCCGGCCTCATGGAAATCGGCTGTGATTATACCCATCTTCAAAAAAGGTGACCGCAGAAACCCCAAAAATTATAGACCTATTGCCCTACTTGACGTCCTAGGGAAAGTGTATGCCTCTCTCCTCCAGCAACAACTTCTCGAATGGTGCACCAAGTCTAATCGGTTTGACCCAAGACAGACTGGCTTCGTCAAGGGCGTGGGGTGCGGTGTCAACTTACTCCTATTAAATCTATTGAAAATGGAAGCCCTTCGAGTAAACTCAAAGGTCTACCTTGCATTAGTTGACCTATCGCAGGCATTCGACAGCATCAACAGAGAATTACTTTGGGAAAAGATGAGCAAGTGGAATTGTCCACCAAGCCTGTTAGCTGCCATTGTGGAACTCCATACAGACACCTCTATTAAAATTAGATTAGACCCAAAGGGAACGTTAACAGCTCCTATTGAGACATCAAGAGGTGTCAAACAAGGTTGTCCTCTGGCGGCAACAATCTTTAACTTGTTCATCTCTGATCTCAAAGACTCCATGATTGGCTTAGCTACGTTCCCACCCAAAATCTACGGCTCGCATATTGACTACTTAGTCTACGCGGATGACATCATTCTCCTGGATTCCACACCGATAGGTCTCCAACGTAAACTCATCGCTGTGGAAAAATACCTGACAGAAAACTGCCTAAATATCAACAAAGGCAAATGTGAAATCATGATATTCGAGAACCTGCGTGGAGTAAAAAATAACAAGAAAAAATTCACTTGGTACTTGAGTAAAGATCCAATCACGCTCGTGCCAAATACAACATATCTAGGCATGAGACTAAGCGCAAGCAGAAATGATGCGCCCTGGCTGGAATCTGTAAAAAGCAAATGTCGGACGCTGGCTTGCCAAGCGTCATTAATTAACAAAAGATTTGGCAAATTCTCTTTAAAGCCCACGATAAACTTCTTTCAGCAGAAAGTAGTTCCGTCCCTGATCTATGGTGGTGAAAACGCGTTTGGATGTGGGAACGAAATATGGAACTCATTGGAAAACATCTTTTGGTCCAAAGTTCTACACCTACCTAAAGGGACCTCAACATCATGTGTAAGGTACGAGCTTGGATATATTTCGATGCAAGCCAGGGTTGCTTGGAACCTCCTAAGTCTGTTCAGAAAAACTAAATTGTCCAATCCAAAGCCACAAATTGAAATTCTTCATAATTCAGACCTCAAGAAAACATCCACTATTTTGTCTCAATGGAATGAGCTGTGCTATGATGTCTTGATTAACTATGACATCTCAATCCAAATGCTAATAGAAAACCCTGATGCTGCGAAAGTGAAATTATGGAGAAATGATTGGATACACACTTGTAAACAAAGATCGACTTCGCGCACAACCCGGGAAGTTCCTCCTGAGGCAAGAGCGTATGGCACCATTCCGACCTACTTGTCTTGTTTCCCGGACGCATGGTCGAGAAAGCTATACCTACAGTTTAGGTTGAATGTTCTTCCGACCAAAGAGTATCTTTGTTTTTGGAACCTGGCATTGGCTCCGGACCCCATGTGTCGTCTGTGTAAAACTGAACATGAAACACTCAAGCACCTGACGATCAATTGTCCTGGTCTAGTGAAAGAAAGGAACATCCTTTTCGGGCCTGTGACAAAGAACTATCAGTGCCTGTCCAGGGACGACTGGTGGAAAGCCATGTTTGTAGAAACTAAAAGACCACTGCTATACGCATTAGTCATCTTTCTTCGAACTGTGAAAAATCGATTGGACAGTCTCGCGGTATCTTAGCTGGAGGAGTCATTCGACACACAACTTGACAATCTTGTACACAGACCCGAGGCTACGCAAATGAAATAATGAGATGTGGCCTCATGCTGGTTGTAAAAATCCTAAATGTGTTTTGCTTTTTTCCTCTTTTTTTTTAAAGGTTTAAAAATAAACCATATAAAATAAAAAAAAAAAAAAAAAAAAAAAAAATGTTGTCCTCTTTTAACTTTCACTTCCAGGGAGAATTGTCGGGTCCTTTCTGGGATGGTGACTTCCTCTTTAATCTGAATTTCAACTGCATAAGGTAGCAATTGAGCTGACCTAAATGCTTTTTCTGGATCATCAAAGCCCATGGGATTATCTGCTAATCGGGACCAAGCTTTGAAGTTTATTAGGTCCAAACTAATGGCAAAGCGATTGAGAATGTCACTGCCTAAGTAAAAGGCGGCAGGGACGTCTCGCACGACCCAACAATTATGGACAATGCTCTTGTTGCCAATGGAGATTTTGAGCATACACCTGCTTGGCAGGAGATGTTTGGAATTAGGTGCTTCCAGGTCCATTTCCCATTTGTCTATCAGTTTGAAGGTGGGAATGGCTGGATCTTTTGGGAGTTGGCGGAACATGGCTTCGCTGATGAAGCTCTTACCGTTGTTAACACACACTCGAGCGAGAACAGAGTCCTTCCCATCATTTAACTGGACAGGGATGAACAACTGCTCTCCAATTTGCTGAATATCAGCCAGGCTCTGAGCTGATTTCACATCTTTCTGGACTATAGGAGTGGGAGTTTCTGATTGTGGATTAGTAAAGAATTTCAGAGTGTTTCCTTCCAGCGTGGAATACCACCTTAAACTGGAAGGAAGGTTGATTTTCAGAAACAGAGAGGACCCCCCATCACCAGTCTGTTGTCCTACTGCTATTACTGTCACGTCTGGAATTTGGCTATTCTGGAAGTGAAATTCTACTTGGTCAGATTTTTGTTCAACCATGTGGCATGTGCCGTTTAAACTAACATGGTTGACACTCTGTTTTAATTTTATTGGTCGGCTAGTCTGGGTCCAGAGGACCTTGTTTACACAATCTATTAGGGGTGACAACCTTCTCAGGAGGTCATTCCCTAGTAAACAAGGGGTGCCCTCCGGGGTCACAACTATGACCGGGTGTTTCAACTTATGTCGCCCAATTTTAATGTCCAAGTCTGCAGTCCCCTCAACGGGAATTTCCTTCCCGTCAAAGTTCTGTAGTTGTCCCGGAAGAGAGGTGAGAGGAATTTGGTAATTCTCTCCCCTTCCTGCATTCAGTTCGTCAAAGGCCCTTCTGGACAGAAGGGTAGCTTGAGATCCAGTGTCCACCAGTGCCGAGATTGTACCCTGCCCCTGTACTTGTACCGGGGCATAATATCTTCCCTCCTTCCCCTCAAGGGGGCACAGGTAATGTACATTTTTGGACAACTGGTGGGCTAACTTTCTGGTTTTGGACATTGCTAGCGAAGAGATTTGGGCAGAATTCTGTGGAGAGTCTTGGGAATCTGAAAGAAAAATTTGGCAACTGGAGATCAGAGCCATTGTGGGTACCCCTGGTTCCAGTTCTGGGCCGCCCCCCCCCCTTTTTGGAGGCAGTCCCCAGTATGGGTTTGAACCCGGGGATTTTCTTGCTGTTGGTTCTGGGATGAGATGGTGGGCGGCGGTAGCTCAGTCTCCACATCTCCCCAGTCTGGATTTGCATCCCTAGGGACCCATTTTTCTTTGGGAGGAGTTCCCCCCTCTCTGAAGGAGAAGATCCTTTTCCCAGGATCCTCTGAGGATCCCTCTCCCTCAAATTGGAAGATCTGTACCTCCTCCTCAAACTGAGTCTGTTTGGGTCTTTTGTTTCTCCTACCCCCCCTCTGCTCCTTAGGAGGCAGACTTTCAGGGGCAAGAGATTTTGTTTCCGGTTCCTGGGTTTCCATGGGCTGTTTACAAGTGAGGAAGGAAGCTTCCTCCAAGGCTTTACACCCCCCTTCCCCTTGTGCCTCCTCCCTGGGAACCGGTGAGTTATCGGGGTGCTGCCCCCGTCATTGTTCTGGAGCACCAGGTCCAGAGTTGGGTGCGTTCTGCGCCGGCACGCCCATCTGAGGGTTCTGCTGAGCCCTCAGTATGTGACCCAGATCCCGCGCCATGTTTTGAACCTGGCGCTCTAACTGGGAAACCCGCTCAGGCTGATACGGGGCCCTGTTTTCCCCCCTAGGCTGATCCCGGGAAGGGTAGCTGTCCCTCCTCTGGTAATACCCCGGGTTGGGAAGATTTGGGTACCCCTCCACCCTTGGCCTCCCCTCTCCCGGATTCAGTGGTCTGGGCTCAGGGAATTGGGGAAAGAAGGATGGATGATTTTGGGGTTGGAAGTCGGGTGGATATCTGGGGAAAAAGTTCTGCCCAGGGTTTGGTAAATTTCTGCCCTCCTGTGGGAAGTTTGGAGGGAAGTTCCCTGGGTTAGGTGCTTGGCTGGATCCCCCCCCTTGGGCTGGAGGAGTCCACACATAACCCAGGATGGGTCTGTTTCCCTTGTAACGGGGACTTACATAATCAGGAGAGCGAGGGACCCCATTTGTGGGGCTGCCTCCCTGGCTCCCTGTCTGTGACTGGCCCGAGGACCTTCTGGGCCTAGCATTATAAGGTGCATGTAGGTTTTTAGGCCCCCCTATCTCCAAATCCAAAACAGGGGTGACCTTTACCTCTGCCACCTTGGCAGCAGCAGGGGTGCTGTTGGCTTTGGGGTTTTTCTGGGCATTACTTTTGCTATCTACCGGTTTCTGCACCTCATAGATCCGGGTAGCCTGTTCAATGACCCAGTCTAAAGATCTTTTCTCGTGAAAATCCCTCACGAGCTGGGTCATGATATATTTGGGCAAGGCATGGAAAAACGTATTAATAAACTCTCTACTATCTGTGCGCACCCTTCTGGTGGTTTGCGCAAAAGCACGTTTCAGTTCTTGCACAAATTCTTGTGGGGCCTGATCCTCCCCACATTGCAAATTGTAGGCTGCCTTGCGAGCCTCTTGAGGATTTCTGTGAACAGAAAAATGTTTCAAGATGGCCGCCTTATAGGTGGACCATCTTAAATGATTTTGGTCCTCCAGCCCCGCAAAGAAACTGGAGTATTCCGGGGAGAAGGTCCACTTTACATATTGAATACAGCTTTGGCTGTCATTCAAATGGAAAGTCTCCATCATTTGTTCAAACAACTCTAAGTGCTCCCAAACAGAATACTTAGCGTTCTTATGGTAAGGCGTGATGACGCTCCTGATCGCCTTAATCTGCTTTAAGGGGTCCTTAAGCAAGGCCCTTTTTGCCTTATTGGCCTTTTTGGTTCGGGTAACCCTTGTCCATTCGTCCTCGGATTCAGAGGCACTGCTCCCAGAGGTTCCCGTCTGTTCTTCCAGGTTTTCCCGGATTCTGCGAGCCTGGGAATGGCTGGCAGAATGTGGGGACCTGGTCTCCTGTGTCCTTCGCAGTTCAAAGGAGTCTTCAGATTCCTCCTTGCTGCCAGGATTTGATGGGTACCCCCTCCACTGACCTAACTGGGCAGAGGTTTTCAGGATGCCCTTAATGGGCCTACTCTCCTGGGGTTCCCCATTGAACTGTACTGTACTTGGGTGCCCATACCCGGATGCCCACCCCTCCATTCCTGAGTGGTACTGGCCTATGAGCC
Organism: Ambystoma mexicanum; assembly: GCF_040938575.1. Classification (NCBI taxonomy): domain Eukaryota; kingdom Metazoa; phylum Chordata; class Amphibia; order Caudata; family Ambystomatidae; genus Ambystoma; species Ambystoma mexicanum. The sequence goes on along the minus strand of NC_090933.1, from coordinate 737,777,055 downwards.
CCATACTCTTAGCTGGATAGTAATCTGCCATCCCTGTGGCCCTGTGCTCATGTGCGCCAGGGGACATGGGGGTGGTAGAGTCCAGGGACTGAGAGGTATGAGGGCCTCCTGAGGTTATGCTCCGGAGTTTCCATTTCCCAGCGAACCTCATCTCTATCCGCCCCTGCTCCCTGTTGCAATGCAAGAGCCTGCATTTGTGCTTTCAGTTCCTCTGTTAAGGTCTTACTCGACTCTATCAGTCTCTCCTGCATCGCTACCTGTTGCTGGAGCCTCTCATTGTGCTGGCAAAGAGCCTCATTTTCCCTCTGTGCTTCCTGGTTGGTCCTGGAGAACTGGGCCAGTCTTTGCTGCAGGAGGTTTATCTCCTGAGCTGTGTCCCTATTGGCCTGCTCCTTTCTTGCCAGAGCCTCTTCCACCCTCCTGGTGTGCTCTGACAAGTTCTGGTTTTCTTTTTGGAGGTCACCCAGCCCCTGGAGGGCCAGGTGATTTTCTTCCATTTTCCTTTTTAAATGGCAGACTTCCTGGCCTATGGCGTCTCTTTCCTGACTAAGAGCCTGCATTTGTGCCGCCAGGTCGTCCCTCTGCCTTTGGAAGGCACCAGCTTTCTGGCGCTCCTGGTCAAACTCTGTCTGGGTATCCAGGTCTTTCAAAATCAGTTTATTGCTCTCTGCCTTCTCTCTATCTAGGTGGCTTTGCAGGGTGACTACCTGCTCAGCACATGCCCTATTGAAGTCTAGCTGTTGCTCCAGCTTTTTCTGGCTTTGCAGTAGGGAGTCCAAACCTTCTTGGTGTTCCTTCTGCAAGGCCAGAAATCTGGTATCCTGGTCTGTCTTTTCCTGTTGTAGGATGCCCATATCCTCTTTTATTTTAATGATGTACTGCCTACTATCATCTTCTGACTCCTGGCTCCTCTGCAGCCTCTGCTCAGAAGAGACCAGGTCAGATTGGACCTTCTCTAACACCATCTGTTGCCTATTTGCCAGATTTTGGCTTTCAGCACATCTATCCTGCATGTCTCCCATATATAGGTACAGGTATGCTGCTATCCTGGCAATCTTATTGTGTTCCTCTTTGGCTTTAGGAGCCATATATAGTTCACTCAGGGCCACATGTAATGGACCCTGATCTCTCCATAAGTCTGACCCTGTTTCAGTGACCTGTCGCGTGATGGCCTGCAACCAGGCATCCTGGCCCTGTTCGGTCCATTCACCTCTCACAAATAGCTTATGCAAGAGGTGCTCTCTGGCTATTTTCATGTCTACTAAGGTCGTCATTCTAGAGATTGGTCTCTGTCCTGATTTACAGAAGTTTGTATTTTATTTTTGCAATCCAATTTCTTGCTAGACTTTTCCCAGGGTGAGGGACTTGGTGAGAGAGATTTCAAAATGTCTGCTTTGCCTCACCCCCTTTTGAATTCCCCTGTGGGATCAATGCTACCATCAGTGAAAACAGTGTGTGCTTGCTGCTTCCGTCTTTTTAAACCAGTAAGGTTTTCTAACCTGCTCACATGTGGACTGTCTGTTGGTGTGGGTTTGTGTTATGTTCATCACAGGAGTTGGATGTTCTGCGCTTCTCAGATTCTGATACCCACTTTGTTTCTGCAGCTCACTCTCGATTTTCTTGATTGCCGCCCAGGAATTTCTGGGAGATGTGGGTCTAAAATTCAAACACAAGAAATCTAGCAAGCAGGCACAGAGGCTGCTAGGCATTTTGGATGGGACATTGGTACTAATGTTTCCATGTATTTTCACGCGTTCTGAGAAGTCAGTAAATGGGGTTTCTCTCAACTTCCTCAACTCTAATCTCCACTAGCTCTGGCAATGCCCTGGTAGGCTGCACACCCCAGATGGAGAGGGGTCCCTGCAATCCTTTGGCAGGATCTGGACGCTGATCCTGTCACACTTGTAACATACTTCCTAGTAAAAATATAAATTTCGAACTACAACTTATACCCTTTTAATCCATCTTGGTTCCAGACGGAATGCTGTGACAGTAATTACAATAAGTCAGAACCCTGAACTCCATATACACATCTATAAGTCAGACAAGTAGATTGTGTGACTGTACTACCAAATGCACCTGAAAGGGTACTCAAAATCTCAAAATGGTAAAGAAAACTATGTTATATCAGCCGTCTCCCCTTTTTTTCTCATCTCTCTCTCTTTTCACTTCTCCTCTTTCACAGGATTCACATATTTAAATCATTTGATGGATTCAACTGCAAACAGTTTGGACCCTTCAAACCCTTTACCCCCACTGGTGCAGGGGAGCTGGCCTGGCAGGTGCAAGCTCCTGTGGGCCCAAACAAAAACAATCTTCTCCCCCAAATTAAAATCCTTTGGCTGGCTTACATTCACCTCTCCTGGTTCGTCATGGAGGTTCTTTGTTGTCTGCCTACTGAGTGCCACAGAGTGTCTGACCTCTATTACAGTCCGGTTCTGCCCAGAAGGTGTTTTCTCTATGATTGGATGAGGCAAGTGTTGGCTCTTATCTACTGCAACACAGCCGAATCTGAATCTAGCATGGATCTACTCCCCGCCATCTGGATTATCATCAATTTCTGTCATATCAACTCTCCCTCACCAGTTGTTCACTGGTGGGACTGCATGTTTGTTTGTTTTATTCGTATTTATATAGTGCACAACAGCCACGATGTCCTCGGGCTGTTGTGCGCTATATAAATACGAATAAAACAAACAAACATGGGAGTCAGGTGGCCTGGTAAAGTGGTTAGGACCGCGCTTGCCAACTGCAAACCACTTGGCAGAAAAGCCCTCCTCACAAAGGTTGTCAAATAAGTGCAGTCAACAGAAGTAAAGGCTTGATGGGTTTCTGAATATGCTGAATGGCGCTGTGGCCGTGACAGGGGATTTTCAGGAAGGACAGATCTCAGTTTCACGCGCAACCGCATTCATTAAAGGGCCTGCTTGGGTGCACTGTAATGCCAAATAGCAACAGCTCCTATTTCCCGCCTGAACCTCATTACGTGACTTTAGTGCAGGTGATCAATGAGCAGTGCCAAGAGTGTCTGTGTAGCCCGGAATGTGGGGAGAGTGACATATTCCTGATTTTCCCTGAGAATCAGACATTCCATGTCACGAGTTGCTGTGATCATTAAAGCTTAAGCATTATATTATCACTTTATCTATTATTTGTCACATTATAATGTAGGTGTATCTCACACAAAACAACCCACAGTGGCTACATTCCACTTAATGAATTCCACTTCCCTTGCAAGGAGCTGCTCTATCACACTCTGTAATTCCTGATTTCATGACAGGGTTACATGGGCCAGAGTATAACTGAACCTACTTACAGCCCAATAAGCCTGTGTGCACTGTGGACATAGCATGGATCTATAAGCCCTTTTGAATGACAGAGGGCCTCATTATACGGTAGGTGGTAGGGGTTTACCGGTACCGGTAAACCCCTACCGCCTTACTACGAGTTCCCTTTGCGGGACCTGACTTTAACGGCTGGTTTTACCAGCCGTTAAAGTTGGGTGCCGCAAAGGGACCTCGGAGCTAATTACGGTACCGCAATTTGCGGTACCGTAATTAGCACCTTCCCCATTCCCATTATGCCCTATGGGGGCAAAAATGGGAATGGGGAAGACCCTTGGTGAATGGGGAATTACCGCCCCCACTCACCTTGGAGTAGGGCGGTAATTCCGCCATCCACCAAGGCGGACACGGTAAGATACCGCGTCAACCATGGCGCTAATAGCGCCATGGTTAACGCCTACCGTGTAATGAGGCTCAGAGTCTTCTTGAATGGAAAGGAGACGACAAGTGCTGAAATGATAAACTACATCTTGCACCGCTCTACCAACTGCATTAGCAATATTTTAGGGCCAAAATAGTGTTGATGTGTGTCAATGAAATGTCAATTTTGGGTGACAAAAATGTCATTCTCCACTACAATAGAAGGATACAAGTTTGCATTTGGCCGGTTCGTACTGAAATCTGTGATGTGTAGGTTATTCACAAAGTTCTGCATCAGTAACAATAGCCTTTAAGTAGGCAGCTGTCTACCTAGAGTCTGAATGTGTCATGTATAGGCAGTACAACGATCTACGGAGCAAGCCTTATAATTAATGATGTTTCAACCAGCACAGAAAACCCAGAAAACCACAGAAAACTCTTTAGTGGGTGCATTCATCGTCTGACTGACTATACTGAGGTCTGAATCTATGAACTAGAGCATGCAACCTTCAGTGCATAAACAGGTGTATTAGAGGGAATAACAATTTAGTGGGTGAGAGCTGTTGCATGGTAGTTATGTGGCAAAGAAAAAACAACAAGGGTTTCATAGACCCACACTGTGCCCAATTCGTGTTCCCTCTAGCCAATGAGCTATGGCCGCATTGACATGTGCGTGTGTTATATGCAGGGGTGGGGGATTCACTGTCAGCAAGCTGGTATATTACTCTTTTATTAGGTTCCAAAATGTTATTTAATGCTGTAAGATAACATAGTCAAGCACATTTAAGATTGCTTCTAAATAAAAGGTGTTGTTATATTTGTCTTTAAGCTATCACATAGATGGTCATGCAAATGGTTAATAACCATTATCGTGTATGCTACATCACATGACAGGAGATTACCAGGTGTCTCACAGAGCCATCTTAATTCATGTGTCTGATATATATTTATCAGGATGGCCATGGTTGAGTGTATGGTCTCTGGCTCTGATATCCACATGCATGAGTATACTGATGACACATTGTTGTACATGTAGCTAATATCCAGCAGTGATATTCAACATCTGCAGAACTGCCTCCAGTGGGATGAGACATGTATGGCTGCACATGTTCTGAAATTGAACACTACAAAGACTGAGTTGCTTTGTTGGCGAATGCCAACTCTATAGGTTCTATTCTTTCATAGCTTTCTGATGCTTTTGTTCCTGATGCAACTTCTTGCATTGCCCCAACTTCTAAAATCTTGGTATTCAATTTGGATCTCTCTCTTTCTTCTAACCCTCAAATTAATGGTAAGGTAAGCTTATTCAGTTGTGAAAGTTGTCAAACGTTTCTTCTTGTGTTGTAATTAGTGGATCTGCTGAAATGTTGGGTTTGTTATGTTCAAGACCCTTAATTAGGATGATAGGTTTAATGTCTTTACTGTGTCTAATTGGGGTGTTGGGTCCTATGGATTGTTCCACGAGTGGGGCCACCTTTGTTAAAAATGCAAACGGAATGTATAGGTAATGATCTCAGGAAAGTTAACCTGAGAGCAAACAGTGACAATGTTCTCATTATAAACAGACCATAACAATGTTCTCATTGCAAAGAATTACATAAATGGTGTGATAAGCACAGTGGGTGTGATCATTAATAATGTGTGTAAGCTCTAGAGCACCACAGTTAGCTATACATTACCTAGTGGTAGGATAGTCCTCTTGTTCAAGCCTGATGTTAAAATCTATGGACATTGTGAGGCATTGATGAGCACAGGGGAAGATCACTAATTACTTTTTATTCACTTTGAAAGCTATTACACCATCTGTTTCTTCTCACGTTCATCTTTTAGCACAGTCTTTGTTTGTGTCCCACATTGGCATGACATTCTGAATGTGTTGGCCTTCCCCAGGCTACTCTACGTCAAAAAAGAAAAAAAAGAAAATAGTGGTTTACTCTAATTATGTCTATTGTGGTTGATTATGAATGTTTCATGACTCTGAGGCAGGAAATATTTAAATGTTTTAGATTTTTACATTTCTGTTGTAAGTGTGCCATATGCAACTGTATACTTTTTTCCATTGTTCAGCTCTCAGTAGCAACTTGTGCACAGTACACTCTCTAAATGAATATGAAAATAAATATATTAATATTATGAGAACATACACGTGGCTTTAAATCTCATTGTGTAACTTGTGCTTTTGCAAATGCTGGTAAACTGAAGATGTAACCCCTTTTCATGCTTGTTGTGCCATGGTTGAAACTTCCTAGCTTAGATGGTGCGTGATTTGAAATGACACCATTTCATTCATTAGGTGAGTGGAGAAGTCAAAACAACATCACAGAAGGGTTTCAGGCTTAGTAAGAAAACAACAGGCCTGGCCCTTGTTACCCAATGCAGAATAAGCTTCACTTTTAAATGCTGCCAAAAGGCTTTGGGTTAGCCAATTATTACAGAATTACCAGAGACAGCTACAGGTTATGCCACATATACCAGCAACCCTTCTTTGGCCCACTGTGTTCTGAGTACAGCTGTTATGGATAACCAGAACAATCAGAGATCTGTGACAATAGTAGGAGAGTGAAGAGAACACTGATAGCGTGATGCTCCTGTCAACAGATAATTAACAATGTGCCACAAAAAAACAACTAACCAAAACATGTATCGGACTATTTACACATGTATGCGGGAATGTGTGGTTTGGAAATACTCATGAGAGACTCTGCTCTGACTGGCTAGGGCGTTGGAGCCCCCTGGGCAAGGCTTCTGTGTAAAGGTAAAGCAGGGTGGGGTCTATGATTTCTCTGAGTCCACCCCTTGTATCATAAGAAGTAGAACAAGGGACCTATGTTTTCATATCCTGTGGACTGCTATTCTGCAAACAGAAATGTGCATACATCCAAGAACCCTTCTAGGAATATGAAGGTTACAAGGCAGCCCTTTTCCTCAGCTGACATTCTCTGATCCTACCACACTATGTGCCCGATAATCGAGAGAGCGAAAGAGATAGAGAGAGAGATTGAGAAAGAGGGAGAGTGAGAGAGTTCAAATATGGGGGAGGAAGAGTGTTCAGCCAACACTAGCAATTAACTCTCAGCCTGGTGTCCAAGCTGAAATCCACATTCATCCTCACCAACAGCGTGCAGAAACATTTCATTTCCAACATGCATTTATGTCCACACTCTGACAAACTGGCCTGCCGCCTGCTCCAAAGGCAATACCGTCTCTCTGTTCTCACCAAGAAGAGAGCCCTTATCCAAGCCCGCATCTCTGCGGCATCTAACAACTCGGCTGAACTCTTTAAAATCTGCAAGGAGCTTGCCAACCCTGCTGCAGTCTCTACCTCTCCTGTCCCCTCCCAGGCCCTCTGCACCGCACTGGCCTCCCACTTCATCTCTAAAACTCAGGACATCCTGCCTCACTCTCCTCCTATCACCTCCCCCCCTCTCTTCCCTGCTCTTCCTCTGGCCCTTCTGCAGCCACCCCTCCTCCCTCCTTCTCTGCCTTTCCCCTTTTTTCTGCTGACGAGGTTTCCAGACAAGTCCGATCTATGAAAGTCTCGTCTAAACAGATTCACCCCTGTTCCTCCAAAACTATCAAGGACCACATCGCTCCCTGGCTCCTGCCCTGGCTGACTTTTGCAACCACTCCTTCGCCTATGGAGTCTTCCCATCCCCCCTCAAGCACTCCCTTGTGCACCCTCTCCTTAAGAAACCCTCTGCCGACCCCTCCTGTCCGGCTAACTATCGCCCATTCTCCATCACTCCCTTCCTGGGCAAGCTGCTGGAGAAACTGGCCATCTCCCAGCTTAACCTCCATGCTGAAGCTGTTGATAGTCTCCATGACCATCAATCCGGCTTCAGAGCGGCCAGAAGCACGGAAACTGCTCTCCTGAACATCCGTGAGGACCTGCTCTTGAACCTCGACTCCAACACTCCGTGTGTTCTCATTCTGCTCGATCTCTCTTCTGCCTTTGACACTGTCAACCATGCCATCCTGCTCAACCGTCTCCGTGATAACCTGGGTATTACTGGTCAGGCTCTGGCATGGCTGACCTCTTTCCTTTCCAATCGACCCTCCCAGGTCCAACTTGGGTCCTTCTTCTCTGACATCTTTTTCTCCACCTGTGGCGTTCCCCAGGGATCTAATCTCTCTCCCTGGCTGTTCAACCAGTATCTGGCACTCCTTGCCCACCGCATCGCCACCCTCTGCCCCAACTTTCAGTGCTATGCGGATGATACCCAGCTCATTTTCAGACTACCCTCGGCCTCCTCCTCTCCCTCCCTCATCTCTGACTGTCTGTCTGCTATCCAGGAATGGTGTGCTGCCAATGACCTCTGCCTTAATGCTAGTAAGACTGAGATCCTACTCATCGGCACACCCACTCCCTCCTTCCCTGCAGCTCTCTGGCCGGCCTCTCTTGGCCCTCTTCCTGCTCCTACCTGCAAGGCAAAAAACCTTGGGGTCATCTTCGACTCCACACTCTCCATCTCTCCTCATATATCTGACGTCTCTAAGAAGTCACATTACCAGCTGCACCTCCTCAGAGGTATTCTTCCCTTCCTCTCCTTTCCCCCAGAAGCTCACTGTCTCCCGAGCCCTGGTTCTCTCAAAGCTGGACTACTGTAACAGCCTCTATCTTAATCTGCCTGCCTCCACTCTCTGCCCTCTGCAACTCACCCAGAACAGAACTGCAAGACTTGTCCTTGGCCTCAAGCCCAGGGACCGTATCTCTCCAGGACTGAAATCTCTACACTGGCTCCCAGTGGCTTCGAGGATTAAGTTCAAAACCCTCTGCATTGTCCACAAGGCCTTCTGGGGCCTGGGGCCTAAATACCTTCAACTCTCTCTTCCTAAATATCTTCCTTCCCGAGCCCTACGCTCATCCGTCTCCAACTCCCTCAGGGTCAGCCGCTTCTCGAAGCAACGAGCTGGGGGTAGATCTCTCTCCGCGGCAGGGGCCTCCCTCTGGAACAGCCTTCCTGCCTCCCTGAAACTTGAGGAGAACCATCTCCGGTTCCCGAAGCACCTCAAAACCTTCCTCTTCACTTCTGCTTTCTCTCTCCCTCTCCCCTGCTAAATTCTTCACCTAAACTGCACTGATTCTGCAACTGGGCCACTCTCACCAACCTCGGTCCTGGGCCCAGTCACTCTTCACTTGCACTGCCTCCCTGGCAACCTCTGCACTGCGGGACTGTCTCTGTATCCCTACAGCCCCCCCCCCCAGCACTTGTCTGCACTTACCTTGCACTTGCCACCAGCTGGCCCTATTTATTTATTATTTTATTTCTATTCTATTTATTTGTACTGCACTCCCCACTCTCCCCCTTCCCCTTGCACTTTTTCCCTTCCCCCTACCCCTGCACTTGCGCGGTCTGAATGACACCTGGCCTAGTAGGATCATTGTCTGTCTTCCCCTTGTTCCCCCCTCCCTGCCTCGTCGCGCCTTGAAACACTTGTGTATAGGCGCGTTACAAATGCCATATCATATCATATCATATCATATCATATCATATCACACACTAATTTAAACTTGAACAGAGCAAGCTATAACAATTAGGTGTCTTTAGACTGACCTGAGTAAGCAGTGATGTCTCCTCCACTATTTCGCCTGAGGTTCGTAGCAGATAGACATAGCCCACAAAGTCTCCTATGAGCCCTATGGCAACAGGGCAACAAGGGGTCTCTTGTGGTCCAAGCCCAAAGGGAAAAACCCTTGAAGGGGAAAAAGCCTTGTCCAAGATGGTTCGTTGGAGATTGCAGTAGGTTTCCACAGTGGATGCAATAGTTAGAATCCACAGGAAAGTAGCCTCCCTATGGAGGGAGATGGATGGTGAGGAATGACACGCCAAGGAAGTCAGGCGGCTCGGAAGAGAGAGCCAGAACCTAGGGAAGCAGGAATCTGTCCAAAAGGAGAGCCGAGAGCAAGGAGAATGAGAATACCAGGAAGGAAAGCAAGTAGCACATGAAGCACAAGCAGAACCGGGGCTTGGAGTGTTGAGGGAGTCATTGTGAGAAAAGAGGTAAGGTAACAGGTAAGAAGGGAGAATAAACAGCGTCAGTGCTCAAAGATGTTGAAGCAAAGCAAGGCGCTCACCTTTCTGCAGCATTATATTTTGGCTCTGTGAGGTAGTGCGCGTGAATCCCTTGAGTCATCTTGGAAAACACTGAAAGGTTGTCAGAGTTCTTGCCGATCAACCAAAGTCGATATCATCTTGAATGGTGTAGAATTTTAAGGGGATGTCACCTTCTCCATTGTTGCTAGATGGAGCAAGTGCTGGCTGAGGCCCTGCCACAAGTATCCACTCACAACAGCCAGCCTCTTCCTGCATCCACTACATTGAACAACACACCAACCAGCTTCTAGCCATTACATTCACACAATCTGAAAAATGGCCTCTGGACACTTTATGGCATGAATCATCTCAATTATCCTGCGATTTAACCCTGCAGCACTCGGAATAACATAGGTTGTTTCAGTACCGATAGTCCAATCCACACTAAAATGCAGTTTATCCGATTTAAGTTGTAGCAGCATTTTACCCAAAGTAAAATAGCGCTGCCCAATTACACTATTAACCACCCCATTCTCTCTCTTTCCAGACTCAAAATGCCAAGAGTTCATGCAAATGGCAGGGAATACCCAATATAAGGCCCACTTACATAACATAACATAACATAACATAACATAACATAACATAACATAACATAACATAACATAACACACAGGGTGTCCTAAGACCTCTGCATCTACAAGAAGGCAAATTAGAACGCTGTGCAACCCTAATTATATAGCTCCCACTTACCCAGATGTAGACCAGTAAAGGTAGAAGGAAGACGCATACACTGCAGAAATGTAAAAACATAGAAAAATAACTTGGAATTCTAAAATGTATCTTTGTTACACATCACCATCACTGGAGAGATCCTTGAAACGTTTGGCTACAGTATGACAAGTCGATTATGTCATTTCACGATAATGTCATGTTAAGTCAGTTTGATGAATCTATTGCAACAAATACAAAGAGAATGTTTGAGAAAGGTTTCCTGACTACCTGCCCAGATGGCAATAATGAAAAAGAGTCAGGGAAACGTCATCAGAAAAAAGGGAAAGAAAAAAGAAAGAAGGAAAAAAGACAGTGGGGGTCATTACGACCCTGGCATTAAGGGTTTAACGGCGCGGTAAAAGGTGTCGGCGCCGTTAAACCCTTAACACCTGATTATGAGGTCCCTTTGCGGGACCCGACCTTAACGGCTGGTTTTGCCGCAAAGGGACCTCGGTGCTAATTACGGTACCGCAATTTGCGGTACCGTACTTAGCGCCTTCCCCAGTCCCATTGAGCCCTATGGGGCGAAAATGGGAATGGGGAAGGGCCATGGTGAAATGGGGAAATACAGCCCCGCCAACCTTGGAATGGGGCGGTATTTCCCCAATCCTCCATGGCGGACTTGTTACAACACCGGCACCAACCATGGTGCTAATAGCACCATGTTTTAGCGCCGGGGTTGTAATGAGGGCCAGTGAGAAGTTAAAGCGGCAGGTGCTTGAAGGTTAAGGATGAGGAAAGGTGAGGGGTTAGAGCATGAGACACACCTATTGAAAAAAGGGGGACAATTGTGGGGGGGCATTTGGGACACAATTCAAGATTCATAAATGTATATACTGACCACTGAAATGCATACTGACATGTACATTTCATGTATTGAGGTGCATATATTAGATACTGAAAGATATACACTGTACACTGAGAGACAGATATTCTATACTAGATGTACATTCTGTTTATTTACACACATGCTTTATATATTGAAATAGATACACTGCATGCTGAGATACATTCATTGTACACTGAGAGGTATATGTTATATAGTGAAATTCATATATGATATAAAGAAGTATGTATGCATATGCACTCTACAATGAATTACATACATGGTATATTGCAACATGTATACAGTATTTTGAGATGACTACATTATCTATTGAAATATATACTCTGTATACTGAGATACATTCATTATATGCTAATATATCGTAAATATATATATATGTGTGTGTGTATACAGTATACTGAGATGTATACATTGTATATTGACACATATACACTGTACAATGAGACATGTTAATTGTACATTGAGACACATATATTGTATATTGAGCTACATACATTACCTATTGAAAGGCATACACTGTATGCTGAGATATATGCAATGTATGGTGAGATGTATACACAGTATATTGTGCTGCATATATTGTATATTTAAATGCATATTGAAATGTATACATTGCAAAGTGACCAATATCTTAAATAATGGGATGTGCATGCTATATTCTAATAACTTGTATACACAACATGCTGACATGCACACATGATATAAGAATTTGCTTATGCTATATGCTGACATACATGTTATATTGTAATGCATCTACAATATAATAAAACGGCATACTGTAAACTGAAATCCGTGTATCTGCATGTCAAAACATATATATTTATCATTCAAATATGTAGGCTATTCATTAAAATGTATATACTGCATGTTGACACATATACATGATATGTTGAGAATCTTTGTACACTGTAGTGGGAAGCTTGCATATAGTGTGGTGAAACTGCTTGCACATGAACTCTTTTCTTATACACACAAGACTGAAAATGTCATATGGTTTACAGTCCTGCCCACTGGAGGGGGTGGCCCGTTCTTCTCTCACTAGTTTCACTTTCCACAAGTTCTGTGGAGCGACTAGGCCTTCAAAGGCTGGAGAAGCTTGGAAAGATATTTCCTGACTGACAGTTTTTTGAAAGTCTGACTCTTAGCCTGCTAGCCTAGCCTGCTTTGTGGTGAGTGTCTGTATATATTTTGTGTTGGTTTTGGGGACAGGAGAAATGGTTGCCAGCATAGCAGTATGCTACTGTAAATATTCAGCAGCGGACACAGGGCTTAAGATCTGTTTCTCTGCGGGCACAACGTGCTTGTTTATTTGTCATTATTACTGTTGTTTCTTAGCAAGCAATGGGCCTTACAGTACACATATTTGAACCATACAAATACTAATGTTGTATAGTAAGATGCTGCATCTCCAAACTTAGGTAATAAGATATGATCAAGTCTTCATGCATAGTCCCTACATGATATACCTCTGTATACAGTTTTTGGACCGTGTTTCCTTGGCCACCTCTAAAAGATGCCATCCAGGAAATGCTGCACTCATCAACTGTGCCTTGAGAGGAGGACAATCCGCATGCCGTGCAGCGTGAATTCAACAAAGAAGTGAGGGAGCAGTTTAGTGGATTTGTGGGGCTGGGGAATGAGGGAAGGGGTGGAGGTGGTCATGGAAGGGGGATGAGCTAGAACAGAAGGGGGAGTAGTGTACGAGGGCTTCGGTTGGGGCTGGCCAACAAAGAGGTGGTGACTGGGTGGGACAGGAGGGGCGCATTTGGGACTCTTTTTTAAGTGGTCTCCAATGGGAGGCTAAAGGCATAGAACCATTCCTTCATATAGAACATTAACAATTCCATTCACGTTCTGTTAGAGACTCTAGTATATGAAATATACATCACACCCACTTAGCAAACTCTGATCCTTTCATTCTCTGCTTAGAGTATTTTACCATACCAAACCCCATGCAAAACTCATCGGACCTTAGTACAAAAGTGACTCCTACCTTTTTCACGTGATATTTCCTCGAACCTTACATTATTTAGAAGTGAGGTAAATTGACCCTGCTCTTTTTCATAACCACCTTTACCCCTATCCTTCATTAAACTCGTCTCCCCCTTCCCTTTCTCTGTTCTCTCACTTGTGTGACATAAATTACCCTTTGTCATTCTAGTATGTTTTTCAACTTAAATATGGCTTACACTGAATCTTTTATTTCTTGCGAAAATCAGAGAAAACATTTGAAATTTCAAAAAAGGAAAGAGCAAATTGAGATTCTGAAACAGAAACAATAATTTACTATGCGTCTGATTTGCAAAGTATTTTTCAATGGGATTGCACCATGGTAAAACGTTTTTGTAAATCAGACCCTGTGTTTTCGAAATGGAATGGCTGTATTCTAATGCCAGCCGCCTTCATGGGTGACATCTTCCAGGGCTTACAAGTATAACCTTGACACTTATATATGATTTAACTCTTTCTTTGACCTACAGAGGTCTTAACATATGGCTAGCCAAACTGTCAATCTCTAGATGCGTTGCCCTACAACTCTCATTAGCCCCACTCAACACAGTCAGCAGTGAAGGATCATGGACGTTGTAGGTAAAAACATCTGAAAGTGCTGCCAAGTGCAGTTGTCTGCTGGAGTCAGTGAGACGGATATTGGAGGATCTGCGTGCTGTGGAGGGGCAGAGCATTACCAGCTGGATTGTGCTTATTAATGAGCTTATATGCAAAGCTCACAAAGTGCTGTAAAGTGCAGTTGTCTGTAGTTTGAGCAGGGAAGCGGAGCAATGGAATCAACTTGAACTACTTTTGGTACACATTTATTATTTTTTGGGGGTTAACGTCTAATCCTATTCCCCCATTTTGAAAATAAAACATGTAATTTCTACGAAGCAAACCGTTTGACAAAAGGGTGGTTCCAAAGTGGTGGGTCTAAAGGGGTGGGTCCACCTTATGATTCAACTCCTATCCCCTCCAATCAAGGGCTGATCCCCCTGCGCTGCCAATTGCTTCCTGCCGGTCGGGAGGAATGGGCCGGGAGCCCAAAGGTTCTCTCTTGAGGAACTAAGCCTCTGTTAATTGTTTGTTGGCAGGGGATGGATAACTCATGGGGGGGATTTTTTTTCAAACAACGGTCCCTACATAACATTGGTGTCCCAAGGACCTTTTCACATCCCACAATTTGTATTAGAATCGGTATTTCGTTTGGAAGAACAGACGAGGCTTAATCAATGGAATATGCTCTTCTATTACCTCCTTGTGTATGACATTTTCAAGTGATATTGCACTTGTTGATTTTTTGAATACCTCTAGAATGGATATTGTAGCCACCAACATGTCCTCTAGAATTGTGAGTGACATTATTGTGGCCAGTGACATTATAGGTGTTTTGACTTAAGGAGAGTAAGCATGGTAAATTATCGTCAGTATGTGGGACAAGACGGAAATTTATCCACAAAGTGTCCATTATTCCCGTTATTAGAAATGTTGTGCAAGGAACATCCTCAGATCGTAAGGTGGCCTTTTTAGAGACACCTTGCCAACAGGATTCCTTAACATACAACTGGTCTTGACTGGCCTCTTCATTAAGTTCTTTCAATGTTAACAGCTCGATCAAAAGGCCCGGCTTTTAGCGAGTACTCAACAATTAGTGAAAGGTCCTGGAGCTCAAGAGGATACTCTCAACCTCTGAAAGACCCTACTATCTGTGCGAAATTAACAAGTTTTGATATCATCATGCTTCAGGAAAAATGTTTATGAGATAAAGTAATGTTGGATGGATATTTATCAATAGCGCAATCTGTACTATATGGTTCAAAGGATAGACCTCAAAATGGCCTGCTTGTCACTGTCAACTAATGTTGGGCCTCGAATGTGGCTATTTCTGATGGCACAAATCCAGGGCTCTTAGCGATCCATATCAACATTAAGGGAGTTTCATCCACTGTTCTACTAATTAATTTGTATTTTAATGATGCACAGATGATGCACAGATCACTTTAAAAATGACTATGGGCCTCATTACAACCCAGGCGGTAAGTTCCCTACTTTACCACCATGGTGTAAACTATGTTTACACCATGGTGGATGGCGGATTTACCGCCCCATTCCAAGGTGAGTGGGGCGGTAAATCCCCATTCCCCATTTACCCTTCCCCATTCCCATTGTTGCCCCATAGGGCATAATGGGAGTGGGGAAGGCGCTAATTACGGCACCGTAAATTACGGTGCCGTAATTAGCACCAAGGCGGGTTAGCGCCTTGCATTTTAACGCCTGCTGTAATGAGACCCTATGACTATGAATGAGTTAGCAATTATCTTAACCAAATGGCATGATTTCTCAAATGATTTTATATTGATTGCAGGGGATTTTAATTCAGATCCTTTAGGGAAAGTCTTTACTGGAGATGTAGTAAATAGCTCTGACAACGACTACACATTGAAAGTCTGCATTGGAGCTAAGCATTGAGTGACTTTTTTAATACATGGAATTTACCTTGGATGCTTGGGAAATTCCTGTATTCATTATATCTTTGTTTCCAAGGGGCTTTTCCAATTATACTGCCATTTTTCAGTTCAGGGGGGAGCCCCGAGTGACCACCACATGCTCTGTGCTGTTTTTGTTGGAGTGCCCATGATCCTAAGGTCTTGCATTTTACAGCTGGTAGAAAAGTGAGCAGACACAGTTGATTGTTGTCGGGGCGTAGGTTGGAGATGATGAACAACTTAAAATTTCTGGGATTTATGAACTCAGCTCAGCATAATAAAAAGTCCCTCGTGAACAAACTAAACAGCTCATTTTAGAAAAATTGGCAAATGTTCAATCTTGCAAGTGATTACATTTTACAAAGTGAAAGTTGTGCTATCTTTAAACTTTTTCTTGGAGATATATCACAAATTGCTTGATTTTGATTGAACTGCATTGGGGTTGTTTTGGGAAAAAATGTGTTATCGTTGCCTAAGGGAACTCAAATGGTGTGAGACCTGTGCAGATTTATTAAAATATAAGGCGCTTTGTCGATGTAGCAGACTTCATACTTGGCACACTTTCCTTCACCAAAGCACAGGTCTGCCGTGCTGAGATTCTGATTGAACCTCCTGCACATTAGAGAGAACATACGTTTTTGGGATTGCTCTAACCCATTGACCCAACTATGTAGCTATTGCTCAAAACACATGGAAAATATTAAACATCTGTTTTTGTTTTGTGATGTCCTTTTCGAATTTAAGACTCTTTTGCTTTGGTAGAGTCATCAGTAATCTCATATGTGAACCCTGGATATCCCTATGGGAAAGGATCTATAGTTGTCATTCCATTGCACTCTTTATTTCCCTATTACATTTTTTATGTAGGATCAATATGAGTTGTTTATAAATGATAAGTTTTTTACCTCTAGGTTTTGAAGGTGAGGATAATGTATTTTTAATCTTAAACTGTTTGTGTATGCTGCTTTATATTTTATGTTTTTGTGATGATGTATGGGGTTATTTGTGTAAGTTTTGATTTCAAACCAAGAAGACACCACTAAACAAATAAATAATTCATCTGGTCATTGAAAAGTTGCATTTGACAATGACATGATGACCTTCTGAGTAGGAGCCTGGTTGCACTCACTCATTGCCCTTTGCCCTGCGTTGGACAATTGCCCCCTCTCCATTCGAATTTGAGTCAAAGTATAGCACGTGTTCACATGGCGGCCACATTAGGGTTTATCCAAAGGGCTAAAACATCATAATCATGCCTATTAAGTCGAGTTTGTACCTAAATTGAATTTGTGTGTTCGGTGGTATCTATTTTTCTCACCAGATAAAATGTAATAGTAATTTTGAATACGCAAAAAGAGCATCAGTGAATCCAACTACTCTCGTATTCCTCTCTTCCAGATATCGAGTATCTGCCGGGCAGCAGTTCACGCTGGTGTTGTTCGCAATAATGGAGGTTACATTGATATCATGCCGGTAGATAAAAGAAAGCACTACACTGGTTCATTCCAAAACGGAGTCCTTTCAGAAAGGTACAGACGTAGAACTACGGTGATTGTATACTCCTGGGAAATGCATTCTCGGCTATGTTGTGTCAGTGCATGAATAGATGAATAGGCTAACATGAGTGCTTTCCCAGGCTGTGCTATTTCTTATTGTGCCGCTGCTGTAGAAACAGTGCCAGAGCTGCCTGTCGCCTGTAATCCTCTAAACCATAACCCCAACAAGCTGCTTATTACAGAAAAGGCGCTCTTGTGTATTACTTGCGCTACACATTATCGAATACTGATACATGCGGCTCCTGTCTCGCAGGATTTGATAGATTAGTGAAATTATTGTAGGCGACTAATGGGACAGTGCTACCAGGTATCTGCAAACTCTGTGGCCCTGAAACATTTGCACTAAATAGAAGGCAAGTAATTGTAGCAAAGCTACAGTGGTGAGGCAATATTTCTTTTTTTTTTTTGCAATTCACACAACAAATGAAAACATCACCTCTGCTTCCTTAAATCAATGACTTTTCAACCCTTGGAATGCTCTCACGAAGTAAGGTCACATACACATCATCATTGCACAAGATCCTGCTTTCCTCACAAAATGTACTTTTCCTGCCGTGCTGCCAGGTGCCACATCAGTGTGAATTGGACACGGAGTATGACCCACTGCCCTGCACACATTTGTTTCACCAATGTGTGATGCCTGCAGTTGACACGGCAGTGACGAGGCACCTCAGGGAAGTAACGGCATGCATGGCCATTTCACGAAATGCAGTGTACAGCAGCTGCCATTTTGTGCCATGCCGTCAGCACATGTAAGCTATGAAGTGAATGCTTCACAAACCAGTCTCATGTTTTTTCACTGAATTTGTTAATAATATTATTTTATTTGTACTTATATTTGTCCATATAATGAAAGGCAGTCCAACAATCAATGGATTGACAACAATTTCAGCCCAAAACAGAAGAATTAAACCATAGATGCAAGAAGATGACTTTTAAGAGTAGTGTGAAATAGAGAGTAAGAAGAGATACGTTCTATATGTAATGGAAGAGCATTGCAGTATTTAGGGGCCAGAAGCTCAACAGAAGCTCATTGGCTATCCTTCGAAGGTCATCTTCAATTATGGTTCACTTGCTTTACTTTTAAATGTGTCCATGGGCTTGCACCGGGTTATCTTTGCTCTTTGATTTCTATGTATACTCCCTTTCGTTCTCTCCCCTATCAATCACAATTTCTTCTTTCTGTTCTAAAGCCCCCGTGTGCTTCATTATAAACATATTGAGTAGACCCGATGGTTTAAGGAAAATACAGACCTTACAAACTATATCAATCAACGCTTGGTAATTATACTGGTTGTGATAACACATTCCCCATGATATTCCACCTGCCTCAGTCAAATTTTAACTGGCCATAAGATATGATACTTGGAATACTTATGTACACTTGTATTTGCCAATATAAAGCCTTGAAAAAGACTGCATAATCTTGAAACACGTATTGGCTTGGTTAGGGCACTATACACCTTTTTTAGCTAAATATTCAATTCTAATAACAACGGTGAGATCAGCACAGTATCTTTAGTGTTCTCACAATTTATCCGCTAGGCATAGCTATGTATTTTCTACCCTGTGGCCCTGAAAGCCCTGAAAGCCCCAGCATAGGAGGGGAAGCACACCCGCCTAGGACCAAAGCGTCAAAAGGAAGCACAGAACGGGGCCACATATGTGGCTCCAGAACCATAAACTCTTTATTTTCCGGTGCGTGAGTAGATTGGGGAAGCTGACGCTGTTTTAACATCCTCTCAGACTACCACAGTGTGGCAGCTCCTGCCTTTAGCAACTCCATACATAACACCCAGCCTAGAAAACAACAAGCCGATTGGCATAATAATGGTGATGCATTAGACCGCAAAGAAACATTTCTGTGATTCTGTCAGATCTCAATATCTAACCTAGCAAGTTGCAGATCCTGACATTTCTGAATTCAAGAATGAGTTGGGCCCACCCTTGAAGCTTTTCATGGCTCAGACGAAAGACAGCATGTCCCACATTCAGTAGGATACCAATGCCATAAGGTCTGGAACTGGAAAATATGATGTGTGGTTCAAAGTTATGTGAAACAGGATAACCCGGCATGCGCGGTAGAGAGCTTCAAAATTCATAAGATGGTATTTGACATTGCCCAACTTTGGTTTAATGTTTTAAACAGATACAGGCCCAATAACCTTAGCATATAATATAGATTTTAAAGAAGGAGAAGATGTGGTCATAGTCTTGGTTCTTGGTTCCTTCACCAATTACTAACACTTCCTGTGATAATTGGATTCTGTCCTACATGGGTAAAAGGATGAGTAGAGGATAAAGTACCTACTCAACCCTCACATGTCTGCAAGCCAAGAACCAACACAATCATAAAAGGTAAAACAGCCACAGTTAAGGGATATACCTTGTTTGTTTGTTGTGGTAGATGAGCCAAAGGAAGGCTATACGCGCAAGAGGGTGTGAATGTGGTTCAGTAACAACCCAAACAGCAAAGTATAACAATCTAAAATAAAGGAATGTCCAGTCAATGTTCTATAAAAATATATATACTCTAATTAAACACACCATGCACAATAATACCTAAATAGAAAAAACTAAATAAAACCCACCCGGAGGAAAGAACACAGAATAAGCAAAGATATCAAGATGCAGCACCCTTGAGTAATGAATCAGGGGTGTAAGTAAAAGAATAACCTCAATGTTCTTTAAAAGGATATGTTCTTGGATGCAGCATGGATAAAAGTGACCTAACCACTCTCGAGGGCCCATAAATGAGCCAAGGGAGGGAGTTAGCATTCAATTGTACCTTGCTAGGTTTCTTGGTGGTCCAGCTACGCCACATCAGGTTTCTTGGCACTGTGCAGGCAATTTGAAGATTGGGGGAGTGATAAGGGCAGCAATTGAGGGTCTTGGTGGTACAAATGTGCCAAATGGTTCTTCAAACATGGCTCCAAGCAGTTAATCAGCAGGAAACTCTAGGATCCCAGCTGTCTTAACTCTCAGAGGGGCTCAGAGACAAGATTGGTCATTTCCCTGTGCTTCTGAACATGGGGGTGGATGACACACAGCTGCAGGGATCCTTCAACACAATGAATTCCATCGGTACCGCTAGGTACTTCTGTGGTTGGCAGAGAGGCAGGTCTTACTCCAGCAGCAGATCACACCTCAGGTTGTTGTGAGTCCCACTCCAGTGCCCCTCTGGAACCCAAACATGGGAGGCTGACACACAACTACAAGGGTCAGTCAACACGATGAGGTACAGGGTACTGCTGTGACTGGCAGAGAGGCAGGCATTGTTCCAGCAGCAGGTTCACCCCAATGATCCCTGTGGATGGTTAGGAGGCAGATTTTGTATGCCTTGGAAAACCTGCTTTCACCTCACAACTGGAAGGACTCTGGGAAGGTCTTCTCTCCCAACAGGGTCCAAATGAAATCTTATTCAATGGTTGGGCTCTAAAAGAAAATTCAAAGATGATTCAAAGAAGTGGTGTGAGAACCCTTATTTTAAAGGTAAAAGCCCACAGGTGATTCGACTAAAGCTAGCCTGCCTTAGTGGTCCAATCCCTGTTCTTAAAATAAATTGGCTTTGTCCTTCTGACATCACACCTAAAGTGCATTGCTCTATATGAAGTGTAAGACAGGATAGAGGGAGAGAGAGATAGAGAGAGATTGAGAGGCAGAAAGAAACCACATGGTGAAAGTCTTCCCCAACTGTACAGAGCTATCTTGTCTACACTACCCACCCCCATTCCCACTAGGATCAAAGGCTTTTAGAAATGCAGCACCCCGTTGAGAGGTTACTCCCTTTGAATGGGTGTGTTCCTTTGATGCCAGGGTCCAGGACAGCTGCCTGTTGTGTGTCTGTCTCTGGAGGAGATCCGTACCTACCCTCACAAATAAATCAAAGAGGAGGCATGAGCATTCAGGTCCCTGTGTCTGGCAGGACTAGCCTGTCTGGGCAGAATAAACATCATGTGTCACAGCTGAGATGGCGCACAGGAGCTGACACATGTGTGATATCAAACTAGATGGGGATGCAATGATTAAAAGTAGGGTCATGCACTGTGCCTTAACTCAGGCATGGCTTATTTTAGAGTTCACTCTGCCACCAGCAGGGGCTACTTATGATCATCACAGTTTTGGTACATGGCTGCATACCTTAAATGCTGCCCCTGCACTGCAGAGACTTGGCTGACACTGCAGCTGTCAAATGGGCAACTGTGACCTCTGAACCTGCTCTGAGCCACTGGTAGAGCAGGTGCTGCAGATCAGGATACTGATTGAGCAGGGCACAAGTACACACTATGGTTTTGGCAAGCATCTTATGAAAGGGCAATCTGATAATCAGATTGCCCTTTCAGAGATTAGATTGCCTGCATTATTTTACTAAGTAATACAAATCACAAATGACGGAGCTTTCACACCCTTGCCAGATGGCAATTCATCACACCCCCATGACATATTACCTAGATATTCTACAAGCCCATCAGCTGAGCTAGTAAAAGGCGAAATGGGACCATAAAAAAACTAGCAACACAAGATCAGGATATTCTATGAGTTTCCAAAGCAAAAGGACCCTGAATTGCCAAAGCAGCATGACCTATATCAATCAAGACTATGCCGAAGGCACAGTGGAAAAAAGGAAGAGGTTCCTAGCCATGCAACTCATACTACATTCATTGACTATCAAGTTTGGGTTGCTAGGCACACATACACATGATGAATACTGTATGGTGACAACAGAGCCTATTAGGCAGTAAAGGTGTATCTCAAACTTGTGTACAGCATGACAGTTGATATGCGGTGCAGGTTTGTTCTTATAACTGTTATCTTGGAGCACCATACTCCCTCCCTTTCCCCTAAAGTCCCTTTACTTTTGCCTGCCTGGAGTAGCATACATATCAGTGCTGCAATTGGATATCCAATTATCCTTTCTTGTAAATTCGTGTTGGGAACAAATTACAATTGCCTCATGTCAAAATGTTATAGTATTTTTTGGTCTACATTTGTCCATGTTGATGATTGTACCAATGTTTCGTACGTATGAGAATGGGCTTTGTTAAACTATTCACATGGAATGTACGAGGATTATCAAACCCTGTAAAGGGCACTGAGCTCTTTTCTGAATTGAACAAATGTGGTTAATGTACTGCAATGCTACATGAAACACCACTTAACCTTAAAGAATCCATCAAGTTACAAAGAGACCAAGGGCTTCATTTACAAAGCGTTTTTCAATGGGATTTTGCATTGGAAAACACTGTTGTAAATCAGGCTCTGCGTCTCTTCATCTGCTCTTGCTCTGGTATTTGAGTGGGAAAAAATGAGTCTGAAAACTCTTATGCAATCCCAGGGTGCCAAATTAGCATGCACTGTAGTTGATCCAGCAAACAGATGGGTCTAGGCACAGATTGAAATTCAAACGCAAAATATTGTATGGGTTAATGTTATTGTCCCCAGAGGATGAGCTTAGCCTCTGGGTTGACCTATACAAGGGGCTAGTCACTTATGCAGGATACCCCATGATTGCTGCTCGTATTAAGGTGCAAATGTTTTATGAAACTGCCTCTTTGTGTTTAGTAAGCCTATTTTAATTAAACATAATTTCCACAAAACCTATAGTTTTAAGCACACACTGGGTCTTTTTCTTCATTAACATGTTTAAATAAATGGTAACATCCTCTGCAGGGTCTTGAAAACATGTCATCGTCTGGGAAGTGTGGTGAGTCACAAAAAGGACACATACTCTCAAATAGCATGATGTTTGATATTGTATTAAAGTAACATTATATGCCTATATATCCCTATCACGATGGGTGATCCCTACCTTTGTTATCAGCTAGGGTGCTTGTTTGTCAGTCATGAGTGTCCCAAATAAATAAATCAGCTGTCCAAAGCTATCCTAACTGACCCTACTACTTTTGAAAACTAGCTTAGGTCGGGAGAATGACCTCCTTCTCCTGAGGGTACCTCTACTACCAGTCTTTAATATCCAATCCGGGAATAGTCTCCTGTGACTTCTCTGATCAGTTTTTGACATTCCTCATTTGCGTTATTGAGCTTCCCTGTTCTCTGGAGTTCCATTTTGGGGTTTCTTTACTAGATTTGTGTTCATGACCTTGGGCCTCAATGTATTCTTCGCAGGTGGTGTTACTTTGATATTCTTTCTCTCTGATACAATAACAGTTCCACCTAGCTTCATCAATTAGGCGTTGTATCTGGCTCAATTGCCTAATTCCTCTTTACACTGGTTCATCCCTTTCTTTCCTTCTTTTATTCTTGTGTTCTTTCTTTCTTACTTTCTTTTTTCTTTCATTCTTTCTTTCTTTCCTTCTTTCTTTTGTACAAAATGAAGAGTGATCTACCCCTTTTCCCCATCGTATTTTTGTGTATTGGTTTTCTCTCCCTCTGTTCAGCTTTTCTGCAATTGTATCTCTTTCTTTCTTTCTTTCTTTCTTTCTTTCTCTCTCTCTTTCTTTCTTTCTTTCTTTCTTTCTTTCTTTCTTTCTTTCTTTCTTTCTTTCTTTCTTTTTTGCTTTTTTTCTTTCTTTCTTTCTTTCTTTCTTGATCTTTTTCTTGTACAGGAGGATGAGTTTTCTTCCCCTTTTCCAAGGGTATTTTTATGTATTGGTTTTCTTTCACAATGTTCAGCTTTTCAACAATCCTTTGTCTTAATTCAAAATTTTTACAGCTACTTTGTTTCAAAGTCAACTTCGTTTCGTAGCTTCTACTATGACAAGTAAACTGTGTGATGTAATGATTCCCTTTGATCCTCCAGGGCTTCCCGTTCTCCCCCTTGCCTTCATTGTTGCAGGGGAATGTATTCAGAAGCCATCTTGCTCTGTAGTTTGCTCTTCATTGTTGAGCTACTGGCACCTTCTCTTCTTTGGCGTCCGTATCCTCTCCTCTTTCCGTTTTGTTACGGTGTTGCAGCATTCGGCTGCTCGCCTGCACACATCATGGCATTCCCACGCTGCTGGTATCAGCATCATTATGCAGACCAGCTGTCCACCATGTACTTCCCTCAGTGGCATCACCACAACCTCTTCTTGGGGTTCTGCCTTGTGGGGTTCCAATGCTGCGGGTCCGCCACAAGTCTGGCGTTCCATTCAGGAGTTTACAGCTACGATCTAGTGGTGCGTACACCAATGTAAAATCAATATTAGGAACGCTTACTGCATGTTACTTCATGAATCTTGTGTGTCTTTGGGTGCTAGGGAGAAAATGCAGATCTGGCACAATAAGCTGCTACTGTGTACCAAGAAAGTAGTAGTGTCCTAAATTGACAGACGCTCCCATCTCCTGCACACCATTGATGCTGAGAAAACTCAGTCAAAACTTTTGAAAAGTCATAAACAGTTCTAATACAATTCGATACAATAAAGATGCTTTATACTTTCCTGACATGTGTCAATATGTAATTTGTAATACAAAAGTAATAATAAGAAACAAAACTATGAGCTCTACGCTTTTTCGGGAAGTATTTTCCTTTGTCAGCTGCAGCAAATCTTAATCATGAATTTGTGTCAATTTATCTTCATACTTCGTACAAGTTCCAAATGATTATTTGTATGAGATTGGCTCAACGCATTACGAATTCAGCTAAATGATTGCACATTGACAGCTGAGCTGTGAAATTCTTCAAAGAGTGGTGCTTTCAGTGATTTTTTGCACGTGGTAGGAAGGATGACTCCACCTAGTATCATACATATGCAAGTTAAAAACAGGTTTTGGGTTACAATGTGTTATATAGAGCTGACCATGTCAATTTCAGTTCAATCCAGGTCTGAGTGCATAGGGAAATATACAATAGGATATATACATATATGTGATAGACACAAGATACACGGATATTGACATCATGTCTCATTTACTCTACAACCCAATAATGTTAGGCTGTCTCTCTTGTATCTAATTCAGTCTCTTGAGGGTAGTTATGTACACCACTACTGACAATACACTGAGTATTCATTTACAAGTGCATGTCTATCATAGAGAGGTGTCTTGGTTATGACATATGTCATCTTCAAGGAACAACTAGGTGTTTATATTATAGGAAGGGTGTTAATGAAAATTCCTCATTCATTGCCATTGGTTCAAGTGAGTCTAGGTAATGTATCCCAAACATTTCTCTGTGCATAAGGAGCTTGCTTGGGTTACCTCCTCTTGCTGGAGTTCTGACCACTTCAAGGATCACATATTTGAGTTGAGCTATTGCATGTCTTTTCTCATTAAAGTGTCTCGCTACCGGGGGTTTCTGAATCTTAGTTCTGATGTTTGGCTTGTGCTCAGCCAGTCTTTCTTTTATTTTCCTTGTTGTTTGTCCTACATAGGACTGGCCACAAGGACAGATAAGACCATAAATAACATGTTTCGTATCACAGGAAGCATAAGGTTTAAGGCTTATTTTCTGTCGAGTGCGCGGGTGTCTCAAATGATCGCCTTTTTGTACAATGATGCAGTGACTGTAGTTTTGGCATGGAAAGGTGCCCTGCTTCGGTGCATTTAGAAACTGTTGTTTCGGGGGGTCTACTCTCTCTGCCTTCACTAGGTTGTCTCTTAAATTCCATCCTCTCATGTAGGCTACCATGGTCATGGGAATAGTTTAGACAATTGTGTCTGGAGAATTTATTATTTTTAGACTTGAATCGGGCTTTCCTGGTCTGTAGGGCAGTCTTATTTTTAGATTGCATGGGGACAGGTTCAGGGTAAGCTCTGGATCTGAATATGTTCATCAATGTATCTGCTGCTTCTGTGAATTCGTTATTATTAGATACAATCCTTCTCCCTCTTAGAAACTGACTTAGAGGCAGGTCGTTTTTCAAATGTAGGGGGTGGTAACTAGTGCAGTGTAATGTGTTGACATCAGGGGTTTTGCAGTAAATGGATGTACTCAAAATTATGCCCCTAGGAGTGACTTCCACATCTAGGAAATGTACACTGGGGGATCCAACCTCTATCCTTCGTTCTGCTGTTCCCAGCGAGTTTGAAACTTGCGCACTCCCTGGTTGCATTTGTCTCCAGGTGTTATGCCGGATGGGGCCTCCTCCAACATGTGTATGCGATCGACTGTCCCATTGTCCTCTTCTCATCCTCCTTCCTTGGGATTCTGCGATGATTCCATCACTTCTCCCCAAGGGGAGCCCTTTTCCATGAGATTAGGGATGGGTGGCTGCTACCTAGTTGTCCCACTACCAGTGTTTTAATGCAGAAGGAACTCATGGGGATGACCCCCCCTCTGAGGACAAGGACGAGCACCTAGGTACAGCCCATTGAATAATGTCCCTCCCCAACATTCATTCGCCCTCCCCATTGTTCAGAGCCATTTTTTTGATAGTAAACGTATGTATTGTTATAGCACAGGAGATAAAGCTAATTCCAAAAGTACTAGACTGAGGAAGCGCACAGGAGACATGACAGTAACTGGCTGTGTTAGTACTGGTACGAGGTGGACCTGTAATTTATCAACAGAGACAAAGGGCTTTTATAATGTGCATGGGAGGAACTGGATACAAGTTATAAAAAGTAATAAAGGACTATCAAATGTCTCAAGCTCAGCCGTGTCACACGTGGACGTGTCAGACCCTGCCGAGTCTGGCAGCAGGTATGGATGCATACCAGCGCTAGAGATCCAGGTGCTGCCAAAAGACTTGAGGGAAGAGGACACTGGTGCCATGGGCGTTCTCCACGAGTTCTGCAGTAGCGTACCCGGGCAGAAGTCTGAGCAGGACCGCAGGGCTGCAGAACAGATGGCAAGTACTGCTCCGCCAACTGAGCAATGGCAGTGAACCAGCAGAGCCGGAGAGAAGACCCATAGTTCCAGGAAGTCCCACTGATTTACCATGATCCGACAGAAGGTAATGGGAGGTACGGGAGACACAGAGGGGACACGGGATATAAGGGAGGCTGGTTCACAAAGCTCTCTCTTGCCTCAATAGTGGGGGCCCCGATACTATGTATAGTCAGAGAAGGGTAAATACTGAGAGTATTAGAGGAAATCTTCCTCCTCACAGTGGGAAAGAGAGAGCCTCTGACCACAAGAAAAGGGGAACTGAGCAAACAAGGAGAACTTCCTCATCAAAGGGAGTCATTCTCTTGGTCCCAAACTATTGTGCTGAAGATGCCAGGGGAAGGGAGTTATTCCCCCTGGCTTTGTGAACTGTGCCACGCAATACCAGGAGAAGGGAGTCATTCTCCTGGTCCTGAAATGGGAGTTGTGCTGGGGGTTTTAAACTGTATAGATCTACACCAGGAGAAGGGAGCCAGTGGAGGTGGAATTGTATAAGGGCTGTGTGAAACCCACAAGCCAGGGAAAGAGAGTCATTCTCCCTTGCATTTATGTTACAAGAGAACATTCTTTTGGAGGCTATTCGAGCAGCAGGAGAAGGGAGCCATTCTCCTGAACAATGAACTTTATGTTAGTGTATCTTTTAAATGCAGTGTGATGCATAGAAATAGGTTGCGACACAGGACGGCGGAGTTTAATTTGACTGAAATTCTGACTGACACTTTAGTAATAGTTTTGAGGCAGGCAGCAAGGACCTCGTTAAACAAATAATAGTCTATGGCTACCACCATGCCACCTTTGTGTCAGCTTCCTTCTTTGACACCCTTATAATTCACACTTTTGCACATCCTCATCCCAGTGATAGAGGCAATCTGATTTAAAGAGACATGATCCTTTTGCATCAGCTAAGATATCCATTAATAGTTTCTTTGTCCCAGATCGGATACTTTATGGTTTCCGGCATGTTGAAACATCCCATGTAGGCCATGGTATGTATAGCTTGAGGGAGTTCTTCATGGGAACGGGAGTCCTTGTGCTGAGATTGAGAGTCTCTCCTGGTGAGGTCCATCTTGCCTCTACCCCTAGGGAGGGTATTGCGGAGTGAGCTCACCACCATGGCCTCACAGGTGGGGGGGCTCCAGCTTGGGGAGAAGGGATACATTTCTTTGATTTGTGACAGAAGCGATTGAGTGTGTTAAAAAATACTCTAGAGGCAAACACTTGATTGTGGTTCTACTGTTAGATGGGTGCACACATGGGATACACATTGATTTGTATTGTACATTTATTACATGCACCACCACAAACTAAGCTGTAAGGCGTCATGAAAGAGCGCAACTGGTAATTAAAGAGATGCATAGAGCAAAGAAGTGGGGCAGTAAGGGAAAGATACCAAAGATCAGATGGATCAACATAGATTTAACCCTTATATAAAAGATAACATGTCTGTCTAACCACAGTTCTCCAATGAGAGGGGTTTCCAGAGATGCAGACCCTGAACTGCAAAGCTTCTATCATCTCTCATCTTAAAATTAGAATAAAGGTCTAGCAGGCGATCAGGCATTCAATCCCCAGCATTGTTTACCATCTGGGACCAGATTACAGAACGTTTGCACTATTTCTGAAAACACTGGAACATATAAAAAAAAACATTGCACCATGACAAGTGCAGTTTGGCCATGTATAAACACAAGGGCAAAAATTGCACTTGTGCAAAAAGATACATTTTTGATGCATGTTTGTACCAGCGCATCGTTTGCCCTAGTGCTAATACTGTTCTGTTTTAGCACTTGGGCGAACTTTGCCTTTGTGCAAAAATGCAGTGGAGACCTAAAAAGTGGCCCCAGAATTACCAGAAATATGAATTCTGTATGAAAAGGCATGAAAGGCTGACTGGCGTTGGACTATAGGTAAGGTTACATTTGTTACTCTGTTAGCAGACAATTTAAAGTGCTGGCGAATTATTCACCAATATGGATGTTTTGGAAAATTGTATTCACTTCGTGACCAGTGCAATTATGACATTTCCACTGAATGGGAGCTCAAGCAAAACTGCATGGTACAGGACCATGTATTTTTAAGTAATCTGGCCCAGTACCAAATGGCAAATGTGCAACAGTGTCCTTTTTATTTTTTATATAAGCCAGACAATTGTCCCCATTACTTGAGGCTGGATGGGAATTTTGAGAAATGTTTATTTAATTGTATCTTCAAATATCCTAATCATGGTGAGCATGTCACCCCTCTCTTCCGATTTACTTTTTCCAAATTCAAGCCAAAGTAAAGAGCTTGGACCCAAACCAAATGCAGGAAAAAAAATAGCCTGTGTTTACAGTAGTTTTCATTTCTTGTGCAACGGAAGAGCAGGTAATGCTGCCAGGGGCTCAACTAGACTAAACTTTGGAGGGTGGACATGCCCTTCAGATGTTGGGGCCTCCTTCAGAGACTGCATGGGGCTTGAACAAACTTAATTATGCAGCTGTGTTCTACGCCAAGGCATGTTAGTGGGAACTAGTGTTGACTTGCAAGCAAATTGTACACTTTAGTGCATAGCAGACCACTGACGCTGCCTCTTAACAAAATAGGATTGCACATTTGTATTGGCACTTGTCAGTACAGTAATTCTGTGGTTGGGAAGGATCAAACTATTTGCACAGGACCACACACTTTGCATAAGCAGTGAAGCCAGGATTTAAACATAGCAATTTAGGCAATTTACCAAATTACTTCCAAGCTCTAGTTAACACAAATATGTGTTTGGCTTTCAAGAATCACAATAGTAAAGCCGCTTTGGTAACCTGGGGTGCTAATAGCGTTAGCACTCTGTTCTACTTGATGGAACGGGGGGAGGGTAACGTCCCGCTGCCCTCCTAATAGGCCCTCGCAGGCTGCCGGGCCATTACCCCCAGTTCCAGTCCTTGGAACAGGGTGCTAACGCTATATTATAAAGGTGTGAAGGCAGAAGGGTATCTTTGTAGCTGCATTTGCCCCACACTGAATCAAAGTCCCACAATGCAAGCCCACTTTTCTTTTCATCCTAAACTAGTAGACCTTTCGATATAAACTCAACTTTACAAAAGTAGCTTCATTAAGTGAGCCACTTTCTTTCTGTTGGCATTCATGACCAAATGTGGTGTTTAGGGTTTCTAACTTCTTTACAGGTTCTAGTGAGACTCTTCCGCTGAAGCTTCAATGTCGACAACAGCCATAACTATTCCCTTCACCTTGGAAACCAGATCCTTAAGGAATGCTGTGAAGATGAGTTATCTCCTGCTCCGCTTACCCTTCCAAGCACTGCCCTGACATGCAAGTGCTAACATGAAGAAAACACACACCTGTGCGACTCTCCCGTCCCATGCACAACCAATTTGTGTTGTGATTACAACCAAAACTTCAAATATTAATATATTACCTTCAAATGAGCAACTCTCATACTAAAAGTTTTTTTTATATATAAAATGTGTATTTATGGAAGCAACAATTCATTATATGAAATACCTTATGCCATGACAAAGTTATTTTTTTCAATTTTTCATAACAAAGTTTTGCCAATTGTTACCAACCATAGGTCTATAACACAAATCAAGGAATTGTATCAAATGTATCAACAATTTTCAAATTCACATTTTTTTTTACATTGGTAGAACATTTTTACTTTAAGGAGTTCTACCCATCCCCCTAAGTATCTGGTTCCATAGGGGAATGTTTGTAGAGATGAAAAGTCAATCCTAATAATTTCTATATGCGTTTAGGGCTCCTTTCCCCCTTCTTCAGGAGTTGCCTAGTCAATTTCCTGATATCTACAACAAATAACCAATGATAAATGTTTTAGTAATATTTCACACTGATATTTCTTTTTAATATTCTATCAATGATTATATACTATACAATCACCTATATGTGCTTCATCCATATGTCTTTTCCACTGTTATAAATCATCTGTTGGCAATCTCCACAGGAGATAGTTCATAATCCCTAAGTAGAGACCCAAAAAAGGGGAGTTAAAACCTATCTGGCCCATAGTAACGGGTGATATCCCATACTCCAGCCCCTCTTAATTTAGAATTTTAAATTCAGGCGAGTGCATTTTTACTTTTATAAATGATCAAGGAGTTCTCATCCTTTATTTCTGATGCTTGTTAATCTGCTTAGAATCACATGCTGTGCATATGGTCCAACATCCAGTGGTAACCGCAGTATTGCATCTTGTCTTTCAGGGACTGAAAGGGGACGTCGGCATTGGCGTGTCTGTAACACTATCCCTATCGTGACGTGTAGTGTACCCAAAATCCTGCACACGCTGAGGTCCCTCAGATTGTTTTTTCCGCCCAGATAACTGGTCGCCCTATAGCGGAGCTCTAACATAAGAGACATTGTTTATCTTAACCGACTTGTCGGTTATTCCCCCTTTAAGTCACTTCGACGGCAGGAACAACTTCAATGAAGACTGTGGGGGATTTGTCTATGGCAGTGGATTTTAGTGCCTAAAATCCGGCAGCTGAAGCATCCACAGGGCCGGGCCCTCTGGCCGGCCTTCACAGTAGGGAGAGTGTGGTCGGGGTGGCCATATCTTCGTTATGTCTTTCCTCTTTCCCCCTCTTTGCCCTCTAGGTCTGGTCATCTTTGTTTACACCATTCGCTATGGAATGGACTCCATTTAGGTTCTGCCCTAAGTGTAGGGTCAGATACCCGTGGAAAGATGAGCAGAGAACGTGTAATTCTTGTCTCCCCCTTAGATCACGACGAGAAGCCGTGTGCGGCTTGTAAACTCCTACAGCCTAAGTCCCTTAAGGAGCGCCGTGTAAAGCTGTGGCCGTGTACGGTATGTTGCGGCGGAACCCTCTTCTCCCACCGCCACACCCGCCAAAAGTGATGGGGGCACCTCCGATGACCAA
Source organism: Ambystoma mexicanum (assembly GCF_040938575.1). Taxonomy (NCBI): domain Eukaryota; kingdom Metazoa; phylum Chordata; class Amphibia; order Caudata; family Ambystomatidae; genus Ambystoma; species Ambystoma mexicanum. The sequence goes on along the minus strand of NC_090933.1, from coordinate 737,745,000 downwards.
ACATCTGTTGCGGATGTTATAGACCTCGAGGCCACATACATCCCCGACCCTAGTCTCGCTTCAGGGACAACACCTGGCAACAGGGGCGTACAAAAAATGCATCACACTAAACACACAACCCCTCCACCTATTTCGACGGGTACGTCGGAAAAGGTGAAAGCGCCAGCAGGGTCGTCGAATATTTCGGCAGATTCCTCTGATCGTACATATCAGCAGCCTTCCCCGCATCCGAAGCAGCATTTTGCGACTGGGCATTCCAAACCAAACAAGGGAGCTACCCCTAAATCAAGTTTACATGTCGAAGCGCAGACATTCGACGCTCTGGCGGTCTCTAAAGGCCTGGTAGGCCCAAAATCTATGACTAGGCCTTAAGGTGAGAAACCTACCGCTAGGCCCTCTAACGCCGTGGTAGGTGGTAAATCTACCGATAGACCTTTGGACCCACTAACTCACACCGATTCAGTGGTGATTGAACAGAGTATCGCAAGAATGACTTCGGTGGTTGGGTTGATACCTACTCCATCGAAAAACATGGGGCAGGCCGCAGGCAACTCTATAGATACGCCATGGTGCCTCGACTCTCGCGAAACCTATGAGGGCAGTCAGGAGCCTCTTTTCCAGCACCAGGAGTGACAAATTTTGACCCCAACGGGCGGAAAATGATGCTTTTCCACCCCTAGGCCCTTCTGGTTCCTCTAAGTGGACAAGGGAGAAATTTGAAGGGTGCATGGATTGTCTTGAAAAGTTTTTTTGAACATCCTTCCCGAAAACATCTTGTGGAGAACCTAATTTTAAATCGGCTTCACGTTTCCAAGAAGATCAGCCCTCGGTCCCTGTCCTTCATGAAAACATCGTCCAGATGGACACTTATCAGGACATTTACAGTGAAGAAGAAGACCCTTCCTTCCTACAGGGCTACAATGAGGACCAGGCAGATGCCACGGACAATTGGGAAGAATCCCAGCAAGTGGAGACAGACCCATGGACGCTCCCCCAAGATCAGGACACTGATGTTCTGTGCCTGGATTCTCCTCGTCCACCCCGGCTCACCAGGCCTCACCTGTAGATGACCAAATGGCCTTCAGTGCCATTTTAAGGAAGGCAGCAGATCACTTCCAAAATCACTACTCAAGAAGCGGTACCCAAGCAGGACTCTGTGGAGGACATTCTCAAGGAGAAACCCCCCTCAAGCCAGGCCATTCCCCTCCTTAATTCTGTTAAAAAAAGATTGGCCCCATCCCTGGTGTCGCCAGCTCAGACCCGGGCAGTGAACCCAAGAGTGGAAAAGCTTTTTCGGCCAGCTCCTTTGGACCCTCAATACATTAAAAGGCACGCCACTCCGGACTTCTTGGTAGTGACTACCACACAGAAACGGGCAGGAGTACCCCTTGCTATGGGGGAGGCACCTCCGGATAAAGAATCCAAGAGGTTGTATGCCTTAGGTAAGCGGGTTACCTCGGCTGCTGCGTATACCATACACATAGCGAATAACACTACGCTGCTCGCGAGTTATGCAGATGCTCAATGGGTCCTAGTACAGGAAGGTCTCCAGGAAGTCCCAAAACCCGTCAGGTCCAGGCTTCTCACCATTGTGGCCGAAGGCAGGCAGGTAAACCAGAATGTAATAAAGAACACTCTGGACACTGCTGAGACAGCGGGCAGGTCTCTGGCCCAGGACACTTTACTTAAGCGGCACATTTGGCTTCGTAACTCAGGTTTCAAGCCTGAGACACAGGCCGCTCTCATCAACAAACCCATTGAAGAAACTAACCTCTTCGGAAAGGCGGTCGATGAGGCCCTGGAAACGGCCAAGAAAGAGCATGAGACTTGTAAGTCCCTGCAACAGATTACTCAAAAACCTTCCCCCCCAAAGGCAAGGTAATTCTCGTCGGTCCTTTTGAGGGCAGTCCCGTGCAAGTCAGAACAACTATATCACGGGAAATTGTAATGCTAAACAAACACCAGGAAACCCTGCATACTACCCACCAAGGGGTCAGCGATGCGGCAAAGCCAGAGGTAGAGGCCCCAATCCTAGAGGAGCCACAGCCTCTGGTCAGAAATGACCATCAGATCCAGGTCCCCTCCCATGTCACCCTGGTTGGGGGGCGCTTAACATCTTTCCTCACGGCATGGGAGGGGATAACTTCAGACCAGTGGGTCATAAAGACGGTTGCCCACGGGTACTGCATGGAATTTGCCCTACCTCCACAGTTCAGACCACCGTGCTCACGCCGCCTCTCACCAGACCATCTGGTCAAGAGGTGGAAGCGCTGCTGGGAAAGGACGCCATAGAAGCTGTCCTATTCTTCAGGTAAACAATGGTATTTATTCAGTGTACTTCCTTGTACCGAAGAAGGACCGCACCATGCGCCCCGATCTAGAACTGCGCCCAGCGAACAAGTTCATAAAACCTCAAAGGTTTCACATGGTAATGCTACAGGAGGTGATCCCACTGTTGAAACAGGGGGACTACATGGCAACATTGGACATGAAAGATGCATACTTTCATATTTCAATGTTGCCAGTGCACAGTAAATATGTAAGATTCATTATAGAGGAAAGGCATTACCTATTCAAAGTGCTCTCCTTTGGCATCGCCTCCACGCCAAGGGAGACGATGCCAAAGGTCTTCCCCTTACCTTGATGACTAGCTCCTAACAGGGGAATCTTACGAAACATGTTTTTTGAAGACCATAGACCTTCTGTTCAGTCTGGGTTTCTCTATCAATGAGAAAGAATTCAGTCCCCAGTCAAATAAAACTATTTCTGGGAGCTCTAATCCGGACAAAAGATGGCCTTGTCTTCCCCTCCAATGAGAGGGTTCAGAACATGCTTTTTCAGATCACTCAATATGTAGCCAGCCGAGAGGTGACGGTGCGCAAAGGCATGCGTTTGCTAGGAAGGATGGCGTCATGCATATACTTGGTTCCCCACGCGCGGCTGTGCATGTGTCCCATGCAAGAGTGGCTCAACAGCTCGTGGTGTCAGGCCAGTGGACAATGGGAAGATCTGGTACTTGTCTCGCCAGCCCTCATTCTCTCTCTGCAATGGTGGTCAAGGGAAAACCTCTTGAAGGGAAAAACCTTCACCACCCCTGCAGTGGAAGCCACTCTCACAACAGACGCATCTCTCACGGGGTAGGGGACTCACTTGCTTCAGCAGACAGCGCATGGAGTGTGGTCTCCACAAGTAGTGTCCAACCATATACATTTACTGGAGCTATTAGCAGTGTTCAAGGCATTAAAGGCCTTTCAGATGCAACTACAAGGGAAGACAGTGCTGATTCTAACAGACAGCACTACAGCCATGTATTACCTGAACAAACAGGGTAGCACTCAATCTCCAGGGCTATCCAAGCTGTCCCAAAACATTTGGATGTGGGCTCTCAAACACAAGATGTTTCTGTTGTCCCAACATGTTCCAGGGGAACTCAATCTTCTGGCAGACGTGCTCAGCTGTGGTTTCCCTCTGCCCATAGAATACGAATGGCATCTGCACAAAGACATTGTGTCCAACGTCTTCGCAGAATGGGGCTTCCCAGAGATCTACCTATTCGTGACTCAGGAGAACGCCCAATGCCAAGACTATGCCTCCAGGTACCACCAGAACCACTCCAAGGGGAACGGTCTCTGGATAACATGGTCAGGGAAATTTGTCTACGCTTTTCCCCCAACTCCCCTTCTAAACAAGATAGTGCACAAGATGCACAAGGAACCAGTCACCATGATACTGGTGGCCCCCATGTGGGCCTGCCAACCCTGGTTCGCTCATCTAATGTAAATGTCCCTCTCCCCACCAATAAGACTATCCTGCCCATACAACATGTTTTCTTAGAACAGGGGGGAAACCCTACACCCATGCCCACAAACTCTGAATTTAGCAGCCTGGCTCCTGAGGTCATAGAGTTTGGACACCTACAGCTTCCTCAGCGGTGCATGGACATACTCAGGGAAGCTAGAAAACCTAACTCTCGTTATTGCTATGCCAGTAAATGGAAATGTTTTGTCATCTGGTGTACTACTAAAGGCATCAATCCCATCTTTTGCTCACCCACACACATTGTGCTGTACCAAACACAGGGTTGGTCTTCAATTCCCTAAAGGTTCATCTGGCTGCTTTTTCAACCTATGCCACATCACAACAAAAGATTTCATGGTGGAAGATACCAGTGATTAAGGCCTTTATGGAAGGGGTTAAGAGGATTTATCCTCCCATTTCTCACCCAGCTCCTGGATGGGATCTAAATGTGGTTTTAACCAGGCTCATGGGATATTTCTTTGAGCCAATGCATAAAGCAAGTCTAAAAGACCTTACTTATATGACAACCTTTCTAGTGGCTATCACTTCTATCAGAAGGGTTAGTGAACTACAGGCCCTTTCTGTTCTAGACCCCTTTGTTACAGTCCACATGGATAAGGTAGTTCTGCGCACTCATCCCAGATTTGCGCCCAAATTCATCCCTAAGTACCATGTGAACTAATCGATTGAACTACCTACCTTTTCCCAGAATCCCACTAGCATGGCTGAAAGAAGCCTACACACACTAGATGTCTGCAGTGCAGTCATGTTCTACCTGGAAAGAACGAAACCACTGAGGAAAACAAACCAATTTTTCATTTCAGTGGCAGCTGGTGGAGAGGGGGGAGATCCTGTCTCTAAATCAGCTATTTCAAGGTGGATTGTTAAATGCATCACACTATGTAACACTCTTGCTAAGAGAGAACTGCCCTTCAAGCCTAGAGCACATTCTACTTGGGGCACTGGGGCTCCCATAGCATTCATCGCAAATGTTCCCCTAGAGTCCATTTGCAAAGTGGCAACCTGGAGTACTGTACACACCTTTACAAAACACTATCGCCTAAACACTCATTCTAGGTCTGATTCTCAGGTTGGACAGGCAGTACTAAGACATCTTTTCCCTACTGTTCCTTCTCACAACGCACCTCCAACTCCGGGTACTGCTCGCTAGTCTACACACAGCATGTGGTTCTAACTGTAAGTAATTGCAATCCAGCACACACTATAGATTCAATATTCTGAACAATATACCACTCGTATAACACCCTTCTCCTGAGACCACCCCGGTCACACTGAACCAGGAATCAGGCTAGTCTGAAAAGGTAAATATTTATTTATGTATTTAAAATTGAATCACAATATATTTTAATAGGTAAACAACAATCACCAATGGGGTGACAGAACACTGAGTAATATCTTTAATACACTAGGAATCAAGTAATGAGCACAGAAACAAATGCAGCACAAAAAAGAATACTTTTATGCTGGTTTGGAACAGAAAGCACTATGGTTAGAGGTTCTCGCTGCAACACCCCTCAACCCCCCAGTAGGCAATGTAAATAGATCGGAGGAGAGAGCAGGTATTCAGGAATAGCACAAACCAAACAGAATATCAGTTCCACCTCCCCGCTTCAAACACAAGAGAAAAATAGAATTGACTTTTCAGCTGTCCGATTGCTTTGAAATTGTCTTTGGAATTGGCTGAGCAAAAACACTAAATGTGGTCAAAATACTTATATTGTTATAAATTCCTATGGGAGCCGCTTTGCACAGTTGCACACAATCACAAGCAATGATGTAGTGCAAAGAAAACATTTGAAATCTCAAAGTCCAATTGGGAAACAAATTAAAGCTATTTCACACGTGTAAAATTTCTCAGAATGTAAAATTGCGGCAAACTTTTCCTTATGCGATATTCACTATAACGGGAGAATTTCACTGTTTTGCAATGTGGTTGTGGGTTTGTTTCTATAACATACACTGAGGGAGTTATAGAGGGTTTAGTGAGAGGCGTTTTTGCAAAATAGGCGCGAGAATGGAAAACAGGAATGCACTTTGAAATTGAAAGATGGGTTTGATTACACTATGTTATGACTACAAAAAAGAGGATGCCACACATGAATCTCCACAGTTACGTGGTCGGCGTAACCCTTCATATGGTGGATACTCAATTTCTATCTGGGATTCACTTTAGTTACTTAAAAACACTAATGACTTATGATTTTATAAAACAAATGAGAGAAAATCAGTGCAAGAACGGTTCTGACAATACTATGATTCTGAATAAAAAGTGGGATGGGTTTGAGATTGGGATCATACAATGCAGATCTATTAGGGTCACTTTTCCTCCTATTAATACTCACAGAATAACTTATTAAATTGGACCATCAGTTCTGGTCATGGATTGGATCTGGTCTAGGAAGAACAGCACATCAGGCACGGGATCGGATCAGCTAGGCCAGTCACCGGATTTGCACAGGTTCTGTCCTTCTTATTTGTGGATCTTTCAATCAGCTGGATATCGAGTTCCTCAAGCAAGCCTTGTGGTAGCAAGCCAGAGAATTTCTGGATATTAGTTCAAAAGGCCTTCTCACACCACAGCGCTTCAATGGGTTGCAAGAATATATTTGAGGATTAGGCCTTCCAGAAAGTCAATACTTCTCTACTCCTTGCAAGAGTCTTGGCATCTGGATCTGGAAGGATGTTAAAGCTGGATGTAGAATGCCAGTTGTCTCCATTTATCCTTTAGAAGGACATCACAAAATGGGTGTATGGGCCGGTTTAGCTAAGCTTGCCCCTGTGAGCTGGGATTGGATCAAAACTTCATCTCCTACTCGCATTTGAGTGATTGGATCAAGGCCGGATGATATCACATTTTATGGTTTGCTTTACAGTTCTTAAAGACCTCCCTTTAGCTACTAGTCTCAAAATCGGATTTTATACTAAATACACATTTCTACATTGGTCTCTTTTACACAAATCACACACAAAGATGCCATATTTTATGTAGTATTTGTTCCTCAAAATCCTGTGGCTGTGGGGTCTTGTCTTAACTTTCTGCAGAATTGTGTCCTTTTTGCTTTGAACACAATTTCCAAACTTTATGCAAATTTCCACAAATGTGTGTGTTAAAAGTTAATTGCTGGTCCAAATATTGTTGACTCTGTTGTAGAGAATCCAATCTTTCTTGACACTCTTTTTGCAGTGTCTGTACCTGGGCATCTTGATCTGCATTCTTTTTCAGTAAGAGTGCCAGATCTTCTTGGAGTTTGGTGGCATACTGCCTAGCCTCTGTTTCAGATTATAGGATTAATACATTTCACATAAAACCACATATATTGCCATTCCTGTCCAGAACATGTTACACGGTTCTGCCGCCTCTTTATACGTGCAGCCAAAAATTAGACTAACAGATATGGTATATTTTTCACCATTTTGAATCACAAGTTATGAGTCTTTAAAAATTGTTCTTTGTTCATGCTTAACAGCAAATGCTACACCCCTTTTTCTCCCCCTTGCATCCAAGAGCACCCCCCTCCCTGTTTGTTCCTTCCAGGAGCCATTTACAATGTTCTCACAGCAACGTTTCCTGGGCTGAAGGGCCTGCTATTGTTCATTCTCTTTGTGTAGACAAAAGTCTGTGTTACCCCACAATTATCATCTCCCCGTGAGTTTCAGCTGAGGCGATATCCCTCCCCCTGGGAGAAACCTCTATGTCTACTTCCAAAGGGTTGCAGCTCTGCCGAGCTAATTTATTCTTAATTAAAGATTCAGAAAAAACCAAACTTGTTACATCAAACATAAATACATTACTTTCTTAGCTTTCACTCTGTGGGATAAAAAGCAACTGAGATCTGTATTCTTTTTAGCCACAATCCTTTTTATACTTGCTGATCCGCCAGACTTTTTAGTTTAGATCACTTTAAAGTTTCATCAGTAACTCATCTGACACCTGTCATTCAGGTAGTCCAGGGTACTGCACCCAGATTTTGACAGGGGCTGTCAGTTTACAGACAATCCGTTTTTTCTGAAGAATGTTTTGCTCTTCACATTAGGACTTTGTATGTTTGCAATGCTTCCTAAAATTACATGAATTTTTGCACCGAGCAATATTTTGGATGTTGAAAAGTGTTGTTTTATAGGCATTTTGGAGTTTTTAGCACAAAGCAAATGCCATTTATAGGCACATTTCGGGAGTTTCATTTGCAAAGCGCTGCTTCTTCTCTACACTCTGTTTGCTGGTCATGGAGCCCACTGGCACATTCTCTGCAGTGTGTGCTTTATTCCACCACCCATGCACCATGGGTGTCCAGTTATGCATCCATCTTTTTGTGTGTTTGAGAATGCCATTTTTTGTAGGTTTTAGGCACGCACAAGAGTTTTGCCGCCATTGTTGCATTTCCTTGCACCATACTATCAGAGTGATGCCGCATAGCATAGCGGAGTGGGTCAATACATCCCACATAAGCAGATTAACAAGCATCAAAAGCCATGCATTACTTACCGTAATAGCATTTCTGATGATAGTATCTGCTTAGATTCATATTCGCCCTCCCGACCTCCCCGCTCGGCTGGAAGGAACATTGACTTCTTACTACTTTCTCTCTTCATGTACTCACTCACAATAGCCTTGGGCAGAAAGACCTCGGCGCGTGAGTGCTTTTGGGTACACTACACATCACGATAGGGATAGTGTTACAGACACACCTATGTTGACGTCCCCGAAAGACAAGATGCAATACTATGCAGTTACCACTGGATGTCGGACCATATGCACAGCATGTGAATCTAAGCAGATACAATCATCAGAAATGCTATTACGGTAAGTAATGCATGTCATATTCCGTAGAGCTGTGAGCTTTTCCCACATCTTATTGTGTCTTCAAAGCTATCTGTTGGTCACTCTTGCTGAGAGTCTGTGCCTCGGATATTGGTCATCTACAAATTATTACGGTAAGCATGTAACCTGTAAGAGGATTCAATTCAGCACTACAGCTAAGTTAACGCCTAGTCTAGAATACTGAATGAAAACCCTTATTGATATATCTTTAGGTCCAGTTCATGCGTTCTGGATGACTACCCCTATATAACACCCCTCTCTTGGAATCCCCCTGACCCCACTGAGCCAAGAAGTAGTTCTGTTTTGCAAGTTTAAAAGGTTTATTTGATAATTTAAACAATAGATATATATCACCCTTTATAGTAAATTAATAATTGAATATCACACTTAATCTGATATGATAAAGATTAACAATGGAGAATCTGGCACTAGCACACTTCTTATAATCACTAATGAGTTGACCTGAAATGGATAAGGTAGCACACTGGTAAATAGGAACAAAAGAAGAAGGTGGTACAAAATGCTTTATAGAGTTCAAATGGATGCAATATTCAATGAATGCAGTACAGAAAATACTCAATATGATTTCAACCAAACAATGTAATCACTTTTCTCTGGCAATCCCCTCCCCCCCTTGATGCAAGGCAAGGAAATGGAAGGAAACACACAGTTCTCAGAAATGCAATCAAACGTGATTAAGTTCACCCCAGCAAGCTTAGACTACAGAAGTTTGAAAACACAGGCAAATGCTTTGATATGTGCTAGCAATGGATGAGAAATATGCTGGAAATGTTTTTAATTCCCTTTCAGAGGTTCAGGGTGAGTGGTATCTAGTTAATATTAGTCCAGGCTCACACTAGCAATGATGCAGGGATAGTTAGCAGGTTAAACGAATTTCTGGCAAATGGAAAGCAAACAGCAGCAGTTTTTACATGTGAAGAAATTGCAAATCGCGTTAAAATTCGCGGATGCGTGTTCCGCGATTGCGGTAAAACTATAAGGGGTAGGAATGCGGTTCTAGGTGCGATTCAAAGCTAAGATTCTAAGCTTTCAAATAAAAGTTATTGCAAGTCTCTAGCACAAACGGTTGCGGAGATATGAGCGATTTTGTGAAGGTCGTTTTTCAGATTTGAAATTTTAAAGTTCAAAAAGACAAGTGCAGCTTGCGACTAGGAAATGACAGGTGACAGCTAGGAGGCAGTTCTACTTAGGTTAAATAGATTGAATTATATTATTTTAACTAAGAGATTGGTTCTGCACAGTTTTCTAGGTACTCACACTATATTCTTGAGTGAAATGGGCCTCGTCACGGATCTGGTCAGGGTTTTGGACTGGACTCTGGTCACTCTCTCTGCTGGTCTGGGTCTCTCTGGTCTGGTCTCTTAGTACAGCACTGCTTTCTCTCTGGTCTCTAGTTCTGGATAGATTGAAGTCTCTAGTTTGGCTCTCTGGAGGTTTGATGGAGGTAAGTATGGATTTTTCCGGCAGAGCGTCCCGCTGCAGATGGATTTGGAAGGCCTCTATCTGTCCTGTCTGTCTGCTTTTATGTGTTTAGAATGTGGGTGTGTTCTAGCATCACTGACCCTACCTCTCTCTCAGCTTCTAATTGGTCAAACTTTCATTCGTCCCCTGATTGGCGAACTAAGTTGTGTCAGAGTGATGTCAGCCATTTATGATCTCTTGAAGAACCTCCCTTATCATCTGTGCACCCAAATCTATATATGATCAAAATACATACTTCAGAGTTACACAGTTGTTTGAAATTACATACCCATGTCACCTATCACATGAGGTATACTCTGTCCCAAATCTGCTGTTTCTAGGAGCTTGCATTCACAAATGGCAACTTCTAGCACTTTTTAATGTGCTAAACAACATTGGATCTTCATTAAATTTTATACAACTGTTCCTCACATATCTACCCACATACCAATGCATTTTCGTTTGTCTAGCTGAAACAGGGAGTCTGTAATATTAATAAACAATGGGGTTTTGCCCCAGAACATCACACAAATTCGAGTTTAGTCTTGAATTAAAGGTACATTTTTTAAATTAAAGCTCTCAAAGTTATACATTTCTGTCATTTGATTACAAAGAGTTATCAGTGTTTTTGTAAAATATATATTTTACTTCCAATTCAGTCCTCAGAGTGTTGAGGTCCGCCTCCAAGACTTGGGTGGGTCAGTCCTCTGGGCAGGCAGGGCTTTGTTGACATTACACAGTCAAAATCAACATATTCCTTTCAGAGGAAAGGGTCCTTTGTGTGGTCTCTGGGAAGCTCCCAGCCAGTCTGCCTTCTATCAATCAAGAGGTCATGTGAGATTCTAACTCCTGGTGTGAAGCTCTTGAGGTGAGAGGGTTTCCCAGGCTTCAGGCCTCTGGGAACAGCATGTGGCTAATTTTTAATTAAAATGCAGCCTTTGAAGTCAGCTAAGTCAAATCCCTTTGTCAGCTACTGCACTCAGTTCTCCTGTCAGAGTTTAGACCGCCAGCTCCCCCTTGAGGATTTTGTTGGGACTGCATGCAATTTTGGGATTTTCTTGGATTAATGCATTCTAAACAGGAATGGTTCTTACATGGTAGTAAATCCTTGCTTAACATTGTTTTGATGGGGCTCCTTATAGTAAGATGGTTATGTGGAACCCCACAAAAAGGGTTGAATCTTTAAAGTGGTCCAATGAGTCACGATTTCAGCAACTTTTTGACATCAGTAACAGTGGATTTTGTTAACAAAGACCTTTCTTTACACTGGTGGGTGGCAAGTTAAGTAACCATTTTGGTGTGCGCACAACTGCGCAGCTCTCCTGGATTCTGGGATGAAATGATGGGCGGCGACAGCGCATCCCCATCTTTACCCACTCCAATTATTTATTTTTGTTCTGGGGCAAAATGATGGGCAGCGACAGCTTAATCCCCATATTTACCCCGTCTAATGATTCCACATGGGTCAAAACCCTCCACAAACCCCCCCGCCCGACTGCGCTTTGACTTGAGTCGAGGGGGAGTCGGTTGCAAGGGAGGTTTTGAACCCTGGCGCTGGTATGTCCACATTATCTTCTTCCAATTCTGTAGATGGCACAGTTCAGCATCTTTTCCTCCATCTGGTACTGATCGATCAGTTCTCCTCGCCGGTCCTGATGGGAAGATTGGGCGGTACCCCAAGCCCATTGCGTCTCTGCTCCCGGTCTCCGGATCGTCCTCCTTGGCCCGTCTCCAGGTCTTCTTTCTCCTAGGACGACAAAGGAAGAGCGGCAATACCTACTCATAGACGTTTTTCCACCACTGTTGAGATAGTGGGGCAGCATATGCATTTCATCATCACGAAACATTACATTCTTATTTTGAAAAAGAAAACAGTATAACTAAGAGACAGTTTCATACAAATCACAGTATGTTAGAGACTAGATGTGGTATGTTTTATGATTGGAACAGAATTAGTCTGAGACAGTACCCGCTAGGATTCCAGAGGATTCCTCCAGTTGTTGCAGAGTGTGCCTGGGATGGCAACACTTTAGTTGGTTAATGTGGACCCACTTGTCTTCCCCCTCTGCCGAAGGACCTTTGGGAATGTGGATTTTGTAGGCCACAGGGGAGATCTTGTCGATGATCTCAAAGGGTCCCTTCCATGTAGGCAAAAATTTGCGCTGCTTGGCCTGGTTCCTTTGGAAGTTGTATAGATAGACCCGGTCTCCCACCTGATATTCCTTCCTGGAAGTTTTCAGGTCATAATGGGTCTTCATGCTATCAGCTGATCTTTCTAGATTCCGCTGAGCATAAGCAAAAGCATGTTGGAGGTGTTTCCTTAAATTCTCCACATACTCATGAGTAGTGGAGGCATTTATCAGTGTCTGCTCTTGGGTCCTATAGAGCAAATGCTGAGGAAGCACCATCTTGCGCCCAGTCATCAACTCAAATGGTGACATTTTGGTTGCAGATGAAGGGGTAGATCTGATGGCCATTAGGACCAGAGGTAATCGGATATCCCAACTTGGCCCAGAATCTGCCACAAACTTCTTTAATATGCTCACAATTGTCCGGTTATATCTCTCTACTGCCCCAGAAGAAGCTGGCCGATAAGCAATATGCAACTTCCTTTTGACCCCCAGTATCTCCCACATCTTTGTCATTACTTCACTGGTGAAGTGGCTACCTCTGTCTGACTCAATCCTTTGAGGTAGACCAAAACGGGAAAAGATGTGGTTAATCATCAAGGCAGCTGCAGTTTCTGCCTTGCAATTTGGGGCTGGGAGACATTCCACCCACTTGGTAAACAAGCATGTGACGGTCAACATGTACTTATTCCCCCTAGCCGAGCGAACCACGGGGCCTACAAAGTCGATTTGTAAATCTGACCATGGCAGTGTCATCCCCCGCTTTTGTAAAGGTGCCCGGTGTGTGAGGGATGTCGGCTGAAATTGTGCACACACAAGACACCCCTTCAAGTATTGGTCGAGGTCCTGCCCCATGTGTGGCCAGTATGCAACCTCTCTTAAGATTTCCAATGTTGTGTGAAACCCCCTATGACCGGCAGTGGCCGCATCATGGGCGTGACTTAACATCAGGCTTCGGAATGAGGTAGGAACCACCCACTGATCGTGGCCAGCTTTGGATTTCCTTACCAGCAAACCGTCTTGGATCCGGAACATTTTTGGACATTTCATCAACACTCTTAGGTCCTCTTTCCCAATGTAATCGGTATCCGTCAGGGGGAAATTTCTCAGGGTCCTCAAGGTGCTGGTAAAATTTACCAATAATTGGATCCCCCTTCTGAGCGGTAATCAAATCAGCATCAGGGGTCTCCTTACTCCATTGTGCAATTGAAAGGTCGTTGTGAGCATTTGTCTGGGACCTAGTGATAGCAGTGACCTGGATTTCCCCCAACAGGGACTCAATCTCAATTAGATCCCCTTGGATGGCCCCGGTTTTGGCCAGCTGATCAGCTAAGTCATTTCCAGTTTTGTCTGGTCCCTCTACTTTGGAATGACCCTTAATCTTTTTCCAATAGATGGTCATCCCATTCGAGGTGACCAGATCATCAATGTTTTGGATCAACTTCCCATGTTTCAAGGGTTTGTTGTTAGCACATAACATGCCTCTGGTTTTCCAATTAACCAGGTGCTCCACGAACCTGTTCCGTACATAATCCGAATCTGTGATTATGACCAGTTTGTGGAGTTGATGCTGGACAGCAGTGAGGATGGCCTGATGCACAGCCATCAATTCTGCCACCTGACTACTTCGGGGACCAATTTTGTATCCAGCGGAGGGTTCTGGGGACTCATTCACCCATGCATTCCCTACGCCAGCCACCAGTTCTTTCTCCCCGTTGTTGTCAACATGGTAAGAGCATCCATCCACATACACAGTGGGCATTCCCTCACACTTGTCTTCTTCAAAGACTTTGTGTGGGGAATTAAGGTATGCCTCCATGTTGTCCTTGATTTTCAGACTTTCGTCCTCGAGACAGTTTTCTCTGGCACAATCATGCAAGTCAGCCAGACCTTGCGCGAGGGGACTCTTCTTGTTTTGGCCATATCTGACCTCCACAGGAAAGCCTTGCATTGACAGAATCCAGGAAGTAATTCGGGAATTACTCACATTTCCGGCCCGGATTCTGTCACTTTGGAGATATTGCAGAGGCTGGTGTGGAGTCTCCACTATGATGTGTTCCCCCTGGATAAACGGGCGGTAATTCTTCAATGCCCACACCGTTGCCAGGAGTGCCTTCTCACAATCGTTGAATTTTTCCTCCACAGAGGATAAAGTTTTGCTCGCATAGGAGATTACTTTATTGACCTTGTCATGCTTTTGGTATAATACTGCCGTCAAGCACGTATCAGAGAACCCCGTCTCCAGGAAGAACTCCTTGTTTCTGACAGGGTAAGCTAGGCAAGGCGCTTGTGAGAGGCTTCTTTTGAGTTGTTTTACCGCCTCGGCTTGTTCTGGACCCCATTCCCACTTGACCCCCCCCTTCAGGAGATGAATCAGGGGTCTGGTGATCTCTGCGTAGCCCTCAATGAACTTTCTGCTGTAATTAGTCAGTCCAAGGAGGCTCCTTAGTTCCCGCAGAGTTGTGGGGTCTTTTAGTTTCTGAAGTGCTTCCACTTTCTTTTCCTGGGGACAGAGACCCTGAGGAGTAATCTCATGCCCCAAGAAATTAACACGGGTTCTACACCACTGTGCTTTCTGAAAGGAAAGTTTTGCTCCGGCGGCCCTCAACTGTGTCAGAACATAACGGATCTCCGCTATGTGTTCCTCAACAGTTGAGCTTTTGATGAGGACATCATCTACATAAGCCAGGTTACCCCTTGCACCCAAGTCGGGCATGGCCTTGTGTAGAAAAATGTTGAATTCATTGCCGGAGTTGAGGTATCCGAAGGGAGTCCGGGTCCATGTGTACTGCTGGCCCCCAAAGGTAAAAGCCAGCTTGTATTGGTCCTCCCTACTGACAGGCACAGTCCAGTATCCATTGGTCAGGTCTATTGCAGTGAATACCTGTGACCCCTGAATCTGGGCCAGCCCTTGGTCAATGTAGGGCAGAGGCCATCGGGAAGTATGGACCCGTTTGTTGAGCTCCCTGAGGTCGGCGCAGAGTCTCCACTGGCCGTTTGGCTTCAATATTCCCAGCACCGGATTATTGAAGGTGCTGTGGACTGGACGGATTATTCCCCGGGACTCAAGGTTCTTAATTATTTCAGTAAGGGACTCCATTGATGCGAGAGGCAATCGATATTGCTTCACAAACACAGGAGTCATGCCAGGGTCCGTGGGGATTGTTGTGGTGTGGATGTCGGTGCGACCACAGTCATATGAGTCTACCGCAAAGAGATCTTGGAAATCCAAGAAAACTTGTTTCAACTTTTGCCTTTGTTCCAGAGTCACACAGGCATCAGCTAGGTTGACTCTCTCTTCCACCATCTGCCTGAAGCCTGGAAAGACTTCTGGTATGGCTATCTCAGCGGCCTCCTCCAGCTGGGTGGAGAAGTCCCTGGTCAGAGTGCTGATTTGGACTGGAGGCTTCAGGTGGGAAAGGCAGCCCTCATGGACCTGGAAAATCACCTCATCCCTCCTGAAATCACAAGTCACATCTTCCTTACCATAGGGGCAGGAAGTGTACACCAGGAAGTTCCCCCCATGCCGGGTAAAAATCCTGTCTGGTGTTGTATTGTCATCACTGTCACTGTCAAAGCAGTCCTTGGGGATTGGTCCTAACAGTTCATTTAATAAGTCGATGGAAAAATGTCGGTCATCAACCGCCATTCCAATAATGGTGCCCGCGGCTAGAGTAATACTCTTTAAGTCGCTGTTATCCACCTCTATTGGAATGGTGTCATGTTCTATGTTGACTAATGGTGTTGGGTTTACCCCCAACCCTTGCTGTTGGAGAGAAGCATTTAGATGTATGTAAGCATCAGGGTTTTTCAACTCTTGTCCCCTTTTAACTTTCACTTCCAGGGAGAATTGTCGGGTCCTTTCTGGGATGGTGACTTCCTCTTTAACCTGAATTTCAACTGCATAAGGTAGCAATTGAGCTGACCTAAATGCTTTTTCTGGATCATCAAAGCCCATGGGATTATCCGCTAATCGGGACCAAGCTTTGAAGTTTATTAGGTCCAAACTAATGGCAAAGCGATTGAGAATGTCACTGCCTAGGTAAAAGGCGGCAGGGACGTCTCGCACGACCCAACAATTGTGGACTATGCTCTTGTTGCCAATGGAGATTTTGAGCATACACCTGCTTGGCAGGAGATGTTTGGAATTAGGTGCTTCCAGGTCCATTTCCCATTTGTCTATCAGTTTGAAGGTGGGAATGGCTGGATCTTTTGGGAGTTGGCGGAACATGGCTTCGCTGATGAAGCTCTTCCCATTGTTCACACACACTCGAGCGAGAACAGAGTCCTTCCCATCATTTAACTGAACAGGGATGAACAACTGCTCTCCAATTTGCTGAATATCAGCCAGGCTTTGAGCTGATTTCACATCTTTCTGGACTATAGGAGTGGGAGTTTCAGATTGTGGATTGGTATAGAATTTCAGAGTGTTTCCTTCCAGCGTGGAATACCACCTTAGACTGGAAGGAAGGTTGATTTTCAGAAATAGAGAGGACCCCCCATCACCAGTCTGTTGTCCTACTGCTATTACTGTCACGTCTGGAATTTGGCTATTCTGGAAGTGAAATTCTACTTGGTCAGATTTTTGTTCAACCATGTGGCATGTGCCGTTTAAACTAACATGGTTGACACTCTGTTTTAATTTTATTGGTCGGCTAGTCTGGGTCCAGAGGACCTTGTTTACACAATCTATTAGGGGTGACAACCTTCTCAGGAGGTCATTCCCTAGTAAACAAGGGGTGCCCTCTGGGGTCACAACTATGACCGGGTGTTTCAACTTATGTCGCCCAATTTTAATGTCCAAATCTGCAGTCCCCTCAACGGGAATTTCCTTCCCGTCAAAGTTCTGGAGTTGTCCAGGAAGTGAGGTGAGAGGAATTTGGTACTTCTCTCCCCTTCCTGCATTCAGTTCAACAAAGGCCCTTCTGGACAGAAGGGTAGCTTGAGATCCAGTGTCCACCAGTGCCGAGATTGTACCCTGCCCCTGTACTTGTACCGGGGCATAATATCTTCCCTCCTTCTCCTCAAGGGGGCACAGATAATGCACATTTTTGGACAACTGGTGGGCTAATTTTCTGGTTTTGGACATCGCGAGAAAAGAATTTTGGGCAGAATTCTGTGGAGAGCCTTGGGAATCTGAAAGAAAAAGTTGGCAACTGGAAATCAGAGCCATTGTGGGTTCCCCTGGTTCCGGTTCTGGGCCGCCCCCCCCTTTTTGGAGGCAGTCCCCAGGATGGGTTTGAACCAGGGGATTTTCTTGCTGTTGGTTCTGGGATGAGATGGTGGGCGGCGGTAGCTCAGTCTCCACATCTCCCCAGTCTGGATTTGCATCCCTAGGGACCCATTTTTCTTTGGGAGGAGTTCCCCCCTCTCTGAAGGAGAAGATCCTTTTCCCAGGATCCTCTGAGGATCCCTCTCCCTCAAATTGGAAGATCTGTACCTCCTCCTCAAACTGAGTCTGTTTGGGTCTTTTGTTTCTCCTACCCCCCTCTGCTCCTTAGGAGGCAGACTTTCAGGGGCAAGAGATTTTGTTTCCGGTTCCTGGGTTTCCAGGGGCTGTTTACAAGTAAGGAAGGAAGCTTCCTCCAAGGCTTTACACCCCCCTTCCCCTTGTGCCTCCTCCCTGGGAACCGGTGAGTTATCGGGGTGCTGCCCCCGTCATTGTTCTGGAGCACCAGGTCCAGAGTTGGGTGCGTTCTGCGCCGGCACGCCCATCTGAGGGTTCTGCTGAGCCCTCAGTATGTGACCCAGGTCCCGCGCCATGTTTTGAACCTGGCGCTCTAACTGGGAAACCCGCTCAGGCTGATACGGGGCCCTGTTTTCTCCCCTGGGCTGATCCCGGGAAGGGTAGCTGTCCCTCCTCTGGTAATACCCCGGGTTGGGAAGATTTGGGTACCCCTCCACCCTTGGCCTCCCCTCTCCCGGATTCAGTGGTCTGGGCTCAGGGAATTGGGGAAAGAAGGATGGATGGTTTTGGGGCTGAAAGTCGGGTGGATATCTGGGGAAAAAGTTCTGCCCAGGGTTTGGTAAATTTCTGCCCTCCTGTGGGAAGTTTGGAGGGAAGTTCCCTGGGTTAGGTGCTTGTCTGGATCCCCCCCCTTGGGCTGGAGGAGTCCACACATAACCCAGGATGGGTCTGTTACCTTTGTAGCGAGGACTTACATAGTCAGGAGAGCGAGGGACCCCATTTGTGGGGCTGCCTCCCTGGCTCCCTGTCTGTGACTGGCCCGAGGACCTTCTGGGCCTAGCATTATTAGGTGCAGGTAGGTTTTTAGGCCCCCCCATCTCCAGATCCAAAACGGGGGTAACCTTTACCTCTGCCACCTTGACAGCAGCAGGGGTGCTGTTGGCTTTGGGGTTTTTCTGGGCATTGCTTTTATTTTCTATGGGCTTCTGCACCTCATAGATCCGGGTAGCCTGTTCAATGACCCAGTCTAAAGATCTTTTCTCATGAAAATCTCTCACGAGCTGGGTCATCATATATTTGGGCAAGGCATGGAAAAATGTATTGACAAACTCTCTACTATCTGTGCGCACCCTTCTGGTGGTTTGCGCAAAAGCACGCTTTAACTCCTGCACAAATTCTCGTGGGGCCTGATCCTCCCCACATTGCAAATTGTAGGCCGCCTTGCGAGCCTCTTGAGGATTTCTGTGAACAGAAAAATGTTTCAGGATGGCCGCCTTATATGTGGACCATCTTAAATGATTTTGGTCCTCCAGCCCCGCAAAGAAACTGGAGTATTCCGGGGAGAATGTCCACTTTACATATTGAATACAGCTTTGGCTGTCCTTCAAATGGAAAGTCTCCATCATTTGTTCAAACAACTCTAAGTGCTCCCAAACAGAATACTTAGCGTTCTTATGGTAAGGCGTGATGACGCTCCTGATTGCCTTAATCTGCTTTAAGGGGTCCTTAAGCAAGGCCCTTTTTGCCTTATTGGCCTTTTTGGTTCGGGTAACCCTTGTCCATTCTTCCTCGGACTCAGAGGCACTGCTCCCAGAGGTTCCCGTCTGTTCTTCCAGGTTTTCCCGGATTCTGCGAGCCTGGGAATGGCTGGCAGAATGTGGGGACCTGGTCTCCTGTGTCCTGCGCAGTTCAGAGGAGTCTTCAGATTCCTCCTTGCTGCCAGGATTTGATGGGTACCCCCTCCACTGACCTAACTGGGCAGAGGTTTTCAGGATGCCCTTAATGGGCCTACTCTCCTGGGGTTCCCCATTGAACTGTACTGTACTTGGGTGCCCATACCCGGACGCCCACCCCTCCATTCCTGAGTGGTACTGGCCTATGAGCCCCATACTCTTAGCTGGATAGTAATCTGCCATCCCTGTGGCCCTGTGCTCATGTGCGCCAGGGGACATGGGGGTGGCAGAGTCCAGGGACTGAGAGGTATGAGGGCCTCTGGTACTAGGGCTCCTGAGGTTATGCTCCGGAGTTTCCATTTCCCAGCGAACCTCATCTCTATCCGCCCCTGCTCCCTGTTGCAATGCAAGAGTCTGCATTTGTGCTTTCAGTTCCTCTGTTAAGGCCTTACTCGACTCTATCAGTCTCTCCTGCATCGCTACCTGCTGTTGGAGCCTATCATTGTGCTGGCAGAGAGCCTCATTTTCCCTCTGTGCTTCCTGGTTGGTCCTGGAGAACTGGGCCAGTCTTTGCTGCAGGAGGGTTACCTCCTGAGCTGTGTCCCTATTGGCCTGCTCCTTTCTTGCTAGAGCATCCTCCACCCTCCTGGTGTGCTCTAGCAAGTTCTGGTGTTCTTTTTGGAGGTCACCCAGTCCCTGGTGGGCCAGGTGATTTTCTTCCATTTTTCTTTTTAAATGGCAGACTTCCTGGCCTAAGGCGTCTCTTTCCTGACTAAGAGCCTGCATTTGTGCCGCCAGGTCGTCCCTTTGCCGTTGAAGGGCACCAGCTTTTTGGCGCTCCTCATCAAACTCTGCCTGGGTATCCAGGTCTTTCAGAATTAGTTTGTTGCTCTCTGCCTTCTCTCTATCTAGGTGACTTTGCAGGGTGACCACCTGCTCAGCACATGCCCTATTGAAGTCTAGCTGTTGCTCCAGCTTTTTCTGGCTTTGCAGTAGGGAGTCCAAACCTTCTTGGTGTTCCTTCTGCAAGGCCAGAAATCTGGTATCCTGTTCTGACTTTTCCTTTTGCAGCACATCCATATCCTCCTTTATTTTAGTGATGTACAGTCTGCTGTCATTTTCTGACTCCTGGCTCCTCTGCAGCCTCTGCTCAGAAGAGACCAGGTCAGATTGGACCTTCTCTAACACCATCTGTTGCCTATTTGCCAGATTTTGGCTTTCAGCACATCTATCCTGCATGTCCCCCATATATAGGTACAGGTATGCTGCTATCCTGGCAATCTTATTGTGTTCCTCTTTGGCTTTAGGAGCCATATATAGTTCACTCAGGGCCACATGTAATGGACCCTGATCTCTATATATATCTGACCCTGTTTCAGTGACCTGTTGTGTGATTGCCTGCAACCACGCATCCTGGCCCTGTTCGGTCCATTCACCTCTCACAAATAGCTTATGCAAGAGGTGCTCTCTGGCCATTTTCATGTCTACTAAGGTCGTCATTCTAGCGATTGGTCTCTGTCCTGACTTACAGAAGTTAGTATTTTAGTTTTGCAGAACAGAACTTTTCTTGGAGTGTCCCTTTTGAGGAATGCTTCACAGCGTAATGCAGCGTGGTGATCCGACTGGATGTATGTATCCCGTCAGTTAGCACACTGTATTAAGCTGCACAAGTGGTAAATCTAACCCAACGTCTCGGCTCGAGCCCCCACTTTGTAAGAGGATTCAATTCAGCACTACAGCTAAGTTAACGCCTAGTCTAGAATACTGAATGAAAACCCTTATTGATATATCTTTAGGTCCAGTTCATGCGTTCTGGATGACTACCCCTATATAACACCCCTCTCTTGGAATCCCCCTGACCCCACTGAGCCAAGAAGTAGTTCTGTTTTGCAAGTTTAAAAGGTTTATTTGATAATTTAAACAATAGATATATATCACCCTTTAGAGTAAATTAATAATTGAATATCACACTTAATCTGATATGATAAAGATTAACAATGGAGAATCTGGCACTAGCACACTTCTTATAATCACTAATGAGTTGACCTGAAATGGATAAGGTAGCACACTGGTAAATAGGAACAAAAGAAGAAGGTGGTACAAAATGCTTTATAGAGTTCAAATGGATGCAATATTCAATGAATGCAGTACAGAAAATACTCAATATGATTTCAACCAAACAATGTAATCACTTTTCTCTGGCAATCCCCTCCCCCCCTTGATGCAAGGCAAGGAAATGGAAGGAAACACACAGTTCTCAGAAATGCAATCAAACGTGATTAAGTTCACCCCAGCAAGCTTAGACTACAGAAGTTTGAAAACACAGGCAAATGCTTTGATATGTGCTAGCAATGGATGAGAAATATGCTGGAAATGTTTTTAATTCCCTTTCAGAGGTTCAGGGTGAGTGGTATCTAGTTAATATTAGTCCAGGCTCACACTAGCAATGATGCAGGGATAGTTAGCAGGTTAAACGAATTTCTGGCAAATGGAAAGCAAACAGCAGCAGTTTTTACATGTGAAGAAATTGCAAATCGCGGTAAAATTCGCGGATGCGTGTTCCGCGATTGCGGTAAAACTATAAGGGGTAGGAATGCGGTTCTAGGTGCGATTCAAAGCTAAGATTCTAAGCTTTCAAATAAAAGTTATTGCAAGTCTCTAGCACAAACGGTTGCGGAGATATGAGCGATTTTGTGAAGGTCGTTTTTCAGATTTGAAATTTTAAAGTTCAAAAAGACAAGTGCAGCTTGCGACTAGGAAATGACAGGTGACAGCTAGGAGGCAGTTCTACTTAGGTTAAATAGATTGAATTATATTATTTTAACTAAGAGATTGGTTCTGCACAGTTTTCTAGGTACTCACACTATATTCTTGAGTGAAATGGGCCTCGTCACGGATCTGGTCAGGGTTTTGGACTGGACTCTGGTCACTCTCTCTGCTGGTCTGGGTCTCTCTGGTCTGGTCTCTTAGTACAGCACTGCTTTCTCTCTGGTCTCTAGTTCTGGATAGATTGAAGTCTCTAGTTTGGCTCTCTGGAGGTTTGATGGAGGTAAGTATGGATTTTTCCGGCAGAGCGTCCCGCTGCAGATGGATTTGGAAGGCCTCTATCTGTCCTGTCTGTCTGCTTTTACTTTTATGTGTTTAGAATGTGGGTGTGTTCTAGCATCACTGACCCTACCTCTCTCTCAGCTTCTAATTGGTCATACTTTCATTCGTCCCCTGATTGGCGAACTAAGTTGTGTCAGAGTGATGTCAGCCATTTATGATCTCTTGAAGAACCTCCCTTATCATCTGTGCACCCAAATCTATATATGATCAAAATACATACTTCAGAGTTACACAGTTGTTTGAAATTACATACCCATGTCACCTATCACATGAGGTATACTCTGTCCCAAATCTGCTGTTTCTAGGAGCTTGCATTCACAAATGGCAACTTCTAGCACTTTTTAATGTGCTAAACAACATTGGATCTTCATTAAATTTTATACAACTGTTCCTCACATATCTACCCACATACCAATGCATTTTCGTTTGTCTAGCTGAAACAGGGAGTCTGTAATATTAATAAACAATGGGGTTTTGCCCCAGAACATCACACAAATTCGAGTTTAGTCTTGAATTAAAGGTACATTTTTTAAATTAAAGCTCTCAAAGTTATACATTTCTGTCATTTGATTACAAAGAGTTATCAGTGTTTTTGTAAAATATATATTTTACTTCCAATTCAGTCCTCAGAGTGTTGAGGTCCGCCTCCAAGACTTGGGTGGGTCAGTCCTCTGGGCAGGCAGGGCTTTGTTGACATTACACAGTCAAAATCAACATATTCCTTTCAGAGGAAAGGGTCCTTTGTGTGGTCTCTGGGAAGCTCCCAGCCAGTCTGCCTTCTATCAATCAAGAGGTCATGTGAGATTCTAACTCCTGGTGTGAAGCTCTTGAGGTGAGAGGGTTTCCCAGGCTTCAGGCCTCTGGGAACAGCATGTGGCTAATTTTTAATTAAAATGCAGCCTTTGAAGTCAGCTAAGTCAAATCCCTTTGTCAGCTACTGCACTCAGTTCTCCTGTCAGAGTTTAGACCGCCAGCTCCCCCTTGAGGATTTTGTTGGGACTGCATGCAATTTTGGGATTTTCTTGGATTAATGCATTCTAAACAGGAATGGTTCTTACATGGTAGTAAATCCTTGCTTAACATTGTTTTGATGGGGCTCCTTATAGTAAGATGGTTATGTGGAACCCCACAAAAAGGGTTGAATCTTTAAAGTGGTCCAATGAGTCACGATTTCAGCAACTTTTTGACATCAGTAACAGTGGATTTTGTTAACAAAGACCTTTCTTTACACTGGTGGGTGGCAAGTTAAGTAACCATTTTGGTGTGCGCACAACTGCGCAGCTCTCCTGGATTCTGGGATGAAATGATGGGCGGCGACAGCGCATCCCCATCTTTACCCACTCCAATTATTTATTTTTGTTCTCGGGCAAAATGATGGGCAGCGACAGCTTAATCCCCATATTTACCCCGTCTAATGATTCCACATGGGTCAAAACCCTCCACAAACCTTAAATTTAGTTAATGGCAGTACATCTCGGATAGAGGATACTTGCCCTATTTGATGGGGATTACAAGGCATTATCGTATGTCTACAGGCACAGACTCTCAGCAAGAGTTCACCTATTTCATTGTATCTCAACCCTCCTTAACCAATTTGCTGGGGGTAGTTAAACCAGATAGTTGTGAATTTGTTCTTTGACACATATAGGAACACCTCTCATGTTAAATGATTTACTTGTGTTTAACTGCTTACTTGTGGCTCAACCCTCCTTAACCAACTTGCCAGGGATCGTTAAACCAGATAGTTGTGACTTGGTTCTTCGTCATATATACAAACAACTCGCAAATTCACCAATTTCATTGCTGCTCAACCCGCCTTAACCAATTTGTTAATCCCAATTTGTGAAGATAATACACATGCTGCAAAACCAGTGATTGTTTACGTCAAACAGCAGGTTGTTTTGGCAATAACAAACTTCAATGTGCCTTTTATTCAACCCACCACGATTTAGGCTGCAGCTAGCAAACCAATGGCTAAGGCCGAATGTACCCATTAACAAATAATATAGATGTTTTTTGGAAGAAAACATTTCTTAAAAAGTGTCAACGTATTCTCAAGGATATGTATACTTGTTGCCTTGTTCGCTGTAAACCTCACACACAGTATGTACCAGGGACTGACAATCAGTCATTGCAATTTAAGTCCCGCTCAACACTTCAACCGTTATTGGATTTTTGTCCCACCCACTATCGGTTAGTGGGGTTCTGCACTTGCTTTTTCCGCTGCTAATTTGTTACCCACAAGCGAGTCAGATATCAGTGTTCTAGCTCTGTACATTGCTGGTCACCTGAGCCATGCTTTTCTATGGTAAGAGTTCCTCTCACGTACAGGCTCTGACGTGCCGTCATGATCTTACAATACCTTTTTCTGTCATGATTGGTCTTCCTCAATTGCTCTTTTCATGTTTTTTGTCATTCTTTTGTGATACTGAATGAATGCTGCCTGTAAGCTTTTGCTTTCATTCTTGTGTATTTTTTCTCACAGTGCACATTTTGGCTAAGAAACCTTGTTTGGTTGTTTTTCCTTTGCAGTTTACAGAATCCACCAGGAAGTAAAGCCTTCAGAGTCTTTGCGGTCATTTGATTTGACAAGTGGAAGAAAGGCCGTATCTGCAAGCAGCCAAGAGAATGCATTATACCTCCTTTAGTTTGTATAAAGATGTAACAATATTGTACAAAAGATATCAACTCATTTCAGAAATACATACACACCAGCAATTTCATGTACATCATAATGGGTCCATTATGAAAAAAGAGACACATTCATTTCAAATGCAATCATGAAGCTATAACCTTTTTTTAAAATCCTGCCTTAAATGTTGCTATATTTTCTTAGCAGTTACTCCTCCGCAATTCATCCAAATATCTTCTGTATCAAATCATGCTCTTGTTTGATGTGTACTTTCTGCCAATGATAAACGACCTACAGGCCTCTGGATTACTAAGAAAAGCCACAATGGCCCCATATTCTCAAAACATGTTCCCTGCTTGTGGATGCAAACTACAGACATGTTGGGTGATTAATTAGTCTAAAATAGTCAAAATCACTTATGCAAATACCTTTGGCATGCAAAGTGGCACTCTGCCAAATGTACTCTCTGTGGCTATGCCAGGGTGTAGATAGTGCACCCCAGAATTATAGCTGGCCCACAGATAGATGAACTCTGAGAAGCACCTTCTCTTAAATCTGGTCTAGCCTTGGAGAAGAGAACCCTTTCAGACCCCTTGCAGTCTTGCACCGCTGGAAATGGAAATTCTCATGCACAGCATTAGCACTACTGTTGCTTTGTTGCATTTCTATTCCTGAAAAAGAGGGAACAATATCAAACTATATGTTTAGATAAGAGGAATTTTTCACAGCCTATTACGCACCCTACACCCAAGTGGGTGAATGGCTACGTTTTTTGTTTTAGTTGTTGGTTATTATGTAGCACAACCTAGACAAAAAAGTTGCATCTGAGCGCTGTACACAAATGTCAGTAAAACATAATAGTCATTTCTTCAATAAACATTAATAACATTAATGATGTCCTACACTAACAATACACTTAATCGTCCTCACTAATAAAACTGTCATACAAACTAGATACAATAGCCAGTGATGGGAAATTCTAATAAGCAAAATGACTGGTCTATGCAATTAATTAACACGCTTTTTTCCGCAGTCACGCTTTCACTAACACCAGTCCTGCACCAAAGGGAGGGCATTGAGTCAATAACTATCTAAGTTTCAGGTGTGCGACTTTTAGATTTGCAAGAGGCAGCTGCACTCAGAGCCTGCTATCTTCTGCTCCCAAGCTAATTTGCGAATAATACGTCCTGCATGAAGACACGCGTGGCCTCATCCTGTGGCCTGCAGATTTTGTGAATTGGGCAGCTGTGTATTTTTGGTCACGCATGGTATGGAGGAAAATATAAGGAACTTTATTCGTCAATGGTCTTACACCATTTGGCAACTTACCTGAAACTGCGCTCTTACTGTGTATGCGACTTGACACCAACATTCTCGGCCTCTTCGTAAACCTTTACATAATTGTGGAATCTGCATTAATTACTGATTAGTCGCCCAAGCAGAGCCCAATTCATATGGGGTTGATGATAGGCTAACTGACATGGCGATTGTCAATTCCACTGTTTAAACATGTCAAGAAAACTAAACGCGGACGCAGCCAGCGTGTGCTCAAAAGTCAGGGAAAGTTCCAACAGGATGGCCAAAACAAAGAGCTCTCTCTCCCATCATGCACCAGTGTAGGGCATCGTGCAGCGTGGATCTGGGCGCCCAGGCGGCGTCAGCTGCAGGCGCAAATACAGGCGGCGAGTCAGCAGAAATGCACCTGCCTTCCCATGTCTGGGCCTCGTCTGTCTCACGGGTTGGACTTTTCACCACTGCTCCTCGGATACAGTGCTCGCTACAGTGATACCTTAAACGCTTGAACAAAGCAATACAAACCCCTAACCCCAATTGAATCTCGTATGTACTATCTCTACTTACCAATGTTTTTTTAAACGAGCGGCTTTAAAAAAAAAAAAAATCTGGCAATATTGTGCATACTATATAGTAAAGAACATTGATTACTTGGGCCTGTTCTTGCAGTTATAGGCCTAGACAAATGCAATTCTACGTATAAAAAAGGTAGCATGATATATGAAGTGTATTGTTGACAGGGCCGGGCTACAAGAAGGCAGTTCTATGCAGCGTGTTAAGTGTCACCAGAGCAGCACTCAGGATATCAATGCAGCCCTAAAACCAGGGTGTGTGTAAAACCCGGAACATGCCGGAACGGTACCCTAATATATAAAACAGCAGCAAAACTCACCTGAAAATGATGCAAACACACATGAAGAACATTTCGAAATGAGAAAGGTGCACCAATATGCTGTCATTAACCCATTACTGCCCAAAATCTACATTTTATCACAAAAAAGTACCCGGAACGGGCCGGAACCGGGTACTTTTTTGTGTGAAAATGTAGATTTTGGGCAGTAATGGGTTAATGACAGCACATTGTTCAACCTTCCCCATTTCTAAAATGTTCTTCATGTGTGTTTGCATCATTTTCAGGTGAGTTTTGCTGCGTTTTATATATTAGGGTACCGTTCTGGCCTGTTCCGGGTTTTACACCATTCCCTAAAACCACCAAAGATGGCTTCATTGTAAGGGGGGGCGGAGGTGGGGCAAATGACACTTTCCTCGACGTGGACTGAATCCTTACACTGCACTGTTGCTAGTGCAGCACCCAATTGCTTTCTGGTCTAGTTAATGTTCACTATTCCAGAGGGTCATGTGAAGCATGGAGGAGTCACTGCACAGCTGTTGATGCCAGTCTTTGGCAAAGCTGAATGCTTCTGAGCCCAGTAGCGTCAGCGCTGCAGATAACACACCAAGGTCATCATAATCTTCGTGCCTTTCACCCGCCACCACTTCCAGTCCCGGAAGGAATCTGCTGCACTGGAGCCGCACACATGCATGTGTTTCACTCCAGAAATTCAAACTGAAATCGCAAGCCAAGCACCACAAGGGATGGGACTTGCTTACCGGTGGCTTGCAGAACCACATTGCATTAGCTGCTGATGTTGTGCAACATGTTGTAATAACCCTGTTGGCTGCGGTAAAAATACATATACTTGCAGTCATCAAAAGCCTGAGCATGGATCCTTCATGGCCCATCCTCTCAATATTAGTTTGATGTTCATTGGAACCGCAACACAGGTCTTGTCACGCTGCTCTCTCTGCTACACTGTTGCAGTGAGACCAATAAGAATCAAGGGTGGGTATTGCATACCTAGCTCCTGCAAGCTCAATAGGGATGCAATTGCAAAATAATGCATCAGATAATGCACTTCCTGTCTAAGAGTAGGTGCCTCCTTCACATTGTGTTTCTTTTGCCTAGATCTACAGACTGCACAATTGTGACTTATTGTGATGGCCAGGTCCACACACATGCATGTGAATCTGCTTCCGTGTCTTTCGGCACATAGGCCACACTGTTGCAGCACACTAAAGGCTAAAGTGTGTTTTATACAAAACAAGATTTGGAAAAATGCTCTGGCGCAAGCAATCTACCCTGAGCAGATGAACTGTCTTTGGTCCTTTTAAATGCGTGCATTCTGGAAATGGTGCTTTTTGGGGGGTACTTCCTTAACGCTCATGCTGCAGAGGCCTTCCAAAGCATCCGGAAGGCAAGAATTTGGAAGGAGGCGATGGAGGAAGAGGCAAAGCAGGGAGTACAACCCGTACCATTGCAGGCTGTAGACGGAGCATCAATACTTTGCCGCCCATCCACCCATGCGGTTGAGAGTTGGGCGAGAGTTTTCAAGGGTTGAGACTTGGGTGTGCCCACTACAGCGAGCAACACCCTGCTATGTCAACGAGCAAAGGGAGAGGTGGCTGCTGGCTTGAGGCACCTGTCTTTGCAAGTAGGGTAGGAATGACTGGACACATATCCAGCGGGGCACCCATGCACATCTTTAGACACAAAGCTCACAGAGTGTAGGTGATATGATTCAGTTCTTTTTATGCCAAAGATGACTAGCGCTGCATGATTTTGATCTCTGTGTAATTTGATCATTGTCTTGGCAAACCGACCAGTGGAGGTACCATTCCCAGGGTGCAAACTTGACAACGACCACGGGTGTCACTAGAGGCAGAACCTCAAAGGGAAGTAAATCTGTGTAATCGAAATGTGATCTGCACACATGTGCTCATATATCTACCCTTGCGCCTATTCAGCAAATGCACCTCCATATAGCAACCATTTCTTGTCTAGCTAGCAGGACCCACGCAGAACTGCGCATGCTCCCTGGTAGAGCACTGAATCCATCACTGCCTACATCAGTGACTGACATAATCTCAAGTAATTGACTACATTTCAAAGAGATACAGAGCAACTGTCTCAGGACCTTATTTACAAAGCGTTTTTCAAAAGGGGTTTCTGAGGTCTGAAGCAATGATCAGAAACGTGCAGGTTGCTCTACAGTTATACACATTCCCACGGATGAAAGGGCATGACTCTACGCATTCCCCGGGATGAAAGGGCATGACTCTCTGGTAATGGTGAGTGGTCAAATAAATGCTCCAAAGTTCAGTGTAATTGCAGATTTAAGTGCATTATACTAATTTGGAGAACTCTATTATTGGTCCACGCATGTGTTTCGAGGTACATCAGTTTTTTTATCATTATTAAATTAAGCCAGCTGTTCGTTTGCTGAGAGTTTTTCAAAATAGGGGAACCCCACAAATCCTGCCTTTTTCCTAATCCACCTTTTCCCTTGTTCAATTTATTTTTCTTTAGGGTGTATGAGATAAGCAATACTTTGAAAGGAATTACTTTAGACCAGTGCAAGGACATTCTGATGCCTTTGCAACGAGATAAGACATGTCCGGATGCACGCCTACAAAATGGCAACACCCCGGGTGTGGTTGTTTACCCATTTAGAACTGTATGCAATATGTCCATAAGTGATGCATATGCCTGCCGTGTGAAAAATAAAATAGGTATTTCACAATGGATGCTGATACAAACTGCAAGAGAGTGCAAGAGAGTGCAATGTGTTTTGGGTATGGAAGGGACTTGCCTCTCATTCATTTCAAGTGCACCTGCCGCTAGAATATCAGACCTTTTTTATAGTAAGAACTATGAACAGGCCTGCATAAACACTGGCCCCTGCTCTATAGCAAGAACTATGAACAGGCCTGTATAAACACTGGCCTCTTCTTCATAGCAAGAACTATGCAAGAACTATGATCTGGGCACTGAAACATTGACACCTTTCTGATTACAGGTAACTAGTGAAAGTCTGTGTTAGAATTATGCAGATTGCAGAGCATACTGATTCAAAGTTGCCAGATTATTATTTTTTTAAATGACAGGTGGAACAATTCCGTGATGAATAACTTGTATATGTTAAGGTCGCTTGTAGATGTGCACCCTAGCACAAAATGGACTGTCCCCACACATTTCGCATCGTGATTCTGTATTTACACTGGGTCGTCAAACATTGCTTAACGGTGTGTACTGTACAAAGAAGGTCATTGGATGCTGCTAATTCATGACATTGAATGACATTGTTACATCACAGTTTGAGATGGAGCGCAAGGGGTTTCGAATGTTAAATTATGAAGTTGCTGTTCATAAACTAGAAGTGGATGTGAGGGTGAGCAAGAAGCGAGTTGTGTGTGCTCGTGAGAACATTAAGCGGTTAGATGGTAGCGCTCCTTAATTTGCCTCCCTGGCAGTGATTCCTGCAGGACAGGAAGTATGTATAGTTTAGTGGTATATAGTCTAATAAAGTTAAATTCATTCATTTACTGCATCGCCATTTTCTATTAGTTTCGTATATGGTGAGTGTCCTTCTGCATTCTTTGTCCTATGGTAAAATGTATGATCAACATGTAATGACATTATTATGTGTTTCCATGAGAAGCGTATTGTATTTTAAAAACTGGAAAAACTCCATCATTTTCAGAATCTTTTTTTCTGCTCCTATGTCTTGACAAATGTACAACTTGTGAAGTTAGCAAACAATGTCAGCAGGGTTCTTTTGTATCAATTTTCAATAAAATATATTGTAAGTGATGTCGAGCGCTTCATGTTTTTTTTGCAATTCAATTCTACTCATTGTTGATAACAAATCTCTTCATCTGAATGTGTCACACATGAAATATGGGTAATAATCGTTCTTATGATAAACCACACAGGGACACCATTGACAGGACACTTTTCTCCCAAATAATTGTATTGCGTGATCAAAACGGCACATGATAGAGTAGTAAGCACACAATTCAGATGAATTCAATAGTGTGTACATATCACAAACGCCTGTTGCTGTTAATAGTGCCAAACCCATTATCAAGCGTAATCCTATCTTGCATGAATGTTGCACTAGTCCCAAGTTTACATGGAACCTGCACTGTATTTATATGCATCCTTCCCTTTACCCCTACCCACCACATACTAGAAAGATAACACATTTAACCCTCCCCATTGCATACCTCAATACCATCAGTCTGACTATTAAAACACCCAGTACAAAAAACCCAGACAATACAAAAATACAGAATGCAAATATTAACTCGAGATCACCCTCTGCATGAGGCCCAATTATTATTTACAGTGGTTCAACGCGTTCAAGAACCACACTCATGATTGCCTCTGTTGGGCAATCATGAACATATGTTTGTAATTACTTGTGATGTTATCACAACCATACATCAAATTCGTTGCAGACAACCATTATATATCAGCAACCAGGCTTCTGCGATTCTCTGTTCCCCCAAGAAAAGCTGGACTTTGTTTTCTGAGAGATCACATTTCAGATCCTATCAAGTTCAACAGAGTGTAAGTTTCTTAAGGCCATTGATTGGATCGGGAGATGTTTCCCACTTCCAAGCTCACTTTTGTCCCCAGATTCCAGTCACCAATCTATTTTCCAGATATATGCCCTCAGTGGGTTTCAGACGGGTCAAGCATGAAAACATTTTGGGCTCAAAGAAATGTGCTTCTGAAGGATCTTGTCAATGTTATCAAATATTCAATGCCACCATTTCGCCTCAACAGAGCAGCTCATAATACTGTGTATGTAGTTTGCTCAAATTTGATTGCACCTCCTGCAGCTATCAATTCACATGCAAACCTACCTAGACCTTTTCCTTGTGGCCCAGTACATCCTTCTCAAGATCTTTTTCTGTGTAAGGATCAGGGGCAAATTAGAAACTACTGTTTGAATGTGGGGTCTCTTTAACATCTTTCACATGAATGGCAGGCATTTAAACACTGAAACAAAAACGGCCTGGCTTTTGCTTTTGTTTTTCAATTAAAGTTAAAGAGCCATGTGGAAAGGGGCCTACCTGCCATTACCGATGGATAAGCAGCAGCTTAATTCATAAAAGAAGGAGGAATCAAAGACCCGTGTGACATGGAAAACAGGATTTTTAAACATTGAAAGCAAAAACGGCCTGCACATGTGTATGCAAATATAAAGGGCTTTAAAGAGCCAACGTGGAAAAAAATATCACTGCTCTCAGAAAAATTTCAGGAAAGCAAAACTTGATGCGTGTGTTTTCAGAAGCAAAGTATAGTATGTTTCACCTATACAACTGCAGTGACATTTGAAGAGCCACTTTGTCTTCAAGGGAAACCTGCTTCTGGTTGTGGTCAAAACTTCACAAAGGAAAACTCCCACTTCCAGCCTGGATGTCACATCTCCCATTGATGACCCCCACAATAAAATTTGCTGCTGAAGGTGATGAAAGCCCAGTGTCCTCCAGACCTGCTGGCTATGGAATCAGGGGCTTCATAGAAATGCACCCTTGGCTGGAGCACAACTAATATGTGTGAAAATGGGGCCACTCACTTCAAAGAGCAAACTACCAACTTCAAAGAGACTCATAAAAAGCCTCTGGTCAAAGGCTGGCCCAGGCAGACAGATGGCTGTGCTGGATGAAGCAGACCTCCCATTTGCTCAACATGAACATTCACAATTAATTTAAAAGGACTATTATCATGTAGGCCTATTACGTAGCAAAAATACTGTGGATACATTTCATTTTTGTAACATTTTTAATGTTATTTCCAGGCAATTTTGGGGATTTGAAATGCATCTTCCTGTGACTCTGGGAACTGTAATGGCCAGTTGGACTAGGTTTCTGGTTGATCTGAACATGTTCCAAATGTGAGAGTTGGTTAAAAGGTGGAAAATGAAATTAGGGATTTGCTTAAATACTTACATCTTCATAACTGTTGTGCTTTTTATGGAAACAGCAGAAATGTGCCACATGGCCATTCTACATCATACGGATTTGGTTGCCGGCTTATCTAATTATCCATGATCAGCTAAAACATAAAATATGTTTAGTATAGCAGTTGCTAGTAAAATTATGAAGTTGTGATACATAACTAGTTTTTGCCAAAAAGTTGATAAGAGAACAAAGGGCTGATTACAAATAGCAATTGACGTATGTTGCTCCAAACCACTAACCCAATCCTGACTTGGAAGCAGGGTTGCAAGGAGAGAGAGGAGTAGTACCTTTCCAATCCTAGTGGCAGGGATCATTGCAGGGTACTTCCCCAAGATTGTAAATTTGATGATTTCATTTCTGCTACATAAGCAAAACAAAAGAGTTGATGGCTTGAAGGTTTAGAATAAATCTTGACCTCTGGCATTGCTCTGGGCAACCCTCCAGACCATCGTTCTTCGCCTGCCAAGCCATTACAAAAGGGGAAAAACCATATGCAAATCAGGCTTGGTCCCACCCCCAAAGGGGTAGTCCAGCCCGAACTGCTAGGTCACATCCCTTTTGCACGAGACCACAAGCATCCCCAGACATGTTTCAGCCTTGTTGGGCGTCATCAGTGAGGAGTAGCTTGGGTCTCTAGGCCAAGCAGGCAAGGGACCCACGTCTGGGCATACCCTTCCCACTCGGGGTGACAATAACAAAACAAAAGAGTTGATGGCAGGAAGGTTTAGAATAAATCTTGACCTCTGGCATTGCTCTGGGCAACCCTCCAGACCATCGTTCTTCGCCTGCCAAGCCATTACAAAAGGGGAAAAACCATATGCAAATCAGGCTTGGTCCCACCCCCAAAGGGGTAGTCCAGCCGAACTGCTAGGTCACATCCCTTTTGCACAAGACCACAAGCATCCCCAGACATGTTTCAGCCTTGTTGGGCGTCATCAGTGAGGAGTAGCTTGGGTCTCTAGGCCCAGCAGGCAAGGGACCCACGTCTGGGCATACCCTTCCCACTCGGGGTGACAATAGCAAAACAAAAGAGTTGATGGCTGGAAGGTTTAGAATAAATCTTGACCTCTGGCATTGCTCTGGGCAACCCTCCAGACCATCGTTCTTCGCCTGCCAAGCCATTACAAAAGGGGAAAAACCATATGCAAATCAGGCTTGGTCCCACCCCCAAAGGGGTAGTCCAGCCCGAACTGCTAGGTCACATCCCTTTTGCACGAGACCACAAGCATCCCCAGACATGTTTCAGCCTTGTTGGGCGTCATCAATGAGGAGTAGCTTGGGTCTCTAGGCCCAGCAGGCAAGGGACCCACGTCTGGGCATACCCTTCCCACTCGGGGTGACAATAGCAAAACAAAAGAGTTGATGGCTGGAAGGTTTAGAATAAATCTTGACCTCTGGCATTGCTCTGGGCAACCCTCCAGACCATCGTTCTTCGCCTGCCAAGCCATTACAAAAGGGGAAAAACCATATGCAAATCAGGCTTGGTCCCACCCCCAAAGGGATAGTCCAGCCCGAACTGCTAGGTCACATCCCTTTTGCACGAGACCACAAGCATCCCCAGACATGTTTCAGCCTTGTTGGGCGTCATCAGTGAGGAGTAGCTTGGGTCTCTAGGCCCAGCAGGCAAGGGACCCACGTCTGGGCATACCCTTCCCACTCGGGGTGACAATAGCAAAACAAAAGAGTTGATGGCTGGAAGGTTTAGAATAAATCTTGACCTCTGGCATTGCTCTGGGCAACCCTCCAGACCATCGTTCTTCGCCTGCCAAGCCATTACAAAAGGGGAAAAACCATATGCAAATCAGGCTTGGTCCCACCCCCAAAGGGGTAGTCCAGCCCGAACTGCTAGGTCACATCCCTTTTGCACGAGACCACAAGCATCCCCAGACATGTTTCAGCCTTGTTGGGCGTCATCAGTGAGGAGTAGCTTGGGTCTCTAGGCCCAGCAGGCAAGGGACCCACGTCTGGGCATACCCTTCCCACTCGGGGTGACAATAGCAAAACAAAAGAGTTGATGGCTGGAAGGTTTAGAATAAATCCTGACCTCTGGCATTGCTCTGGGCTCTGGCAGGCGAAGAACGATGGTCTGGAGGGTTGCCCCGAGCAATGCCAGTGGTTAAGATTCAGTCTAAACCTTCCAGCCATCACCTCTTTGTTTTTGCTTTGTCACCCCGAGTGGGACGGGTATGCCCAGACGTGGGTCCCGTGCCTGCTGGGCCTAGAGACCCAAGCTACTCCTCACTGATGAGCCCCAACAAGGACGAAACATGTTTGGGGATGCTTGTGGTCTCGTGCAGAAGGGAAGTGACCTAGCAGTTCGGGCTGGACTGCCCCTTTTGGGGTGGGGCCATGCCTGATTTGCATATGGTCTTTCCCCTTCTGTAATGGCATGGCAAGCGAAGAACGATGGTCTGGAGGGTTGCCCCGAGCAATGCCAGTGGTTAAGATTCAGTCTAAACCTTCCAGCCATCACCACTTTGTTTTTGCTTTGTCACCCCGAGTGGGATGGGTATGCCCAGACGTGGGTCCCGTGCCTGCTGGGCCTAGAGACCCAAGCTACTCCTCACTGATGAGCCCCAACAAGGACGAAACATGTTTGGGGATGCTTGTGGTCTCGTGCAGAAGGGATGTGACCTAGCAGTTCGGGCTGGACTGCCCCTTTTGGGGTGGGGCCATGCCTGATTTGCATATGGTCTTTCCCCTTCTGTAATGGCTTGGCAGGCGAAGAACGATGGTCTGGAGGGTTGCCCCGAGCAATGCCAGTGGTTAAGATTCAGTCTAAACCTTCCAGCCATCACCTCTTTGTTTTTGCTTTGTCACCCCGAGTGGGACGGGTATGCCGAGACGTGGGTCCCGTGCCTGCTGGGCCTAGAGACCCAAGCTACTCCTCACTGATGAGCCCCAACAAGGACGAAACATGTTTGGGGATGCTTGTGGTCTCGTGCAGAAGGGATGTGACCTAGCAGTTCGGGCTGGACTGCCCCTTTTGGGGTGGGGCCATGCCTGATTTGCATATGGTCTTTCCCCTTCTGTAATGGCTTGGCAGGCGAAGAACGATGGTCTGGAGGGTTGCCCCGAGCAATGCCAGTGGTTAAGATTCAGTCTAAACCTTCCAGCCATCACCTCTTTGTTTTTGCTACATAAGGCGGCCTGCACTAGGTCTGGGGACACACACAAAAAACGGGTGACAGAAAAAGGAGAAAGACAGGAAGGCTTCTGAAACTTACCATCTGGCAGCTGTAAGGAGACACCAGAGGGGATTGCTTAGAGTGCATCTGGGTGGAGCTCTCTAATTTTTAGGAAGCTGACTTGGTCCTGTGGTGGAGAGTGGGAGGCCATCTTTGAGAGTGGAGTGACCAGACTCCTGCCCTATCTTTCCAGAATGTCCTGAAATGCAGCTGGCGTTCCTGAAACCTTAAACAGAGGCTTGCTATGTAAGTAGAACTAAGCCCTGGAAAACCAAAAGGTAGGGGGAGTCTGCTTGCCCTGAATCCTTTCCCTTTATGGTGGGTGGGAAGGCAAAACTGTGTAGATCCTTAGCCTATATAACCAAATATATTAAATTAATTAATTCCCCATTTGGCAGAACACTACGGGGTGAATTTTGTTAAAATTCAAAATAAACAAAGCTCACTTCCTAGTGTGCACTGACAACTATAGCCTATAATTTAATTAGATAATCCTTGGTGTCCAGCTGGCCCTGACTTCTATAAGGTAGAGGAGTGCCTTTGTTCTTAAATCAGTCCAACCTTTTTATCCATCTTCCCCAACAAAGGCCTTTCTGTAAGGGGGGTCTGAAATCTAAAATTCCCCAAAGCATTCATATTTTTCTGTCTGACTTCCCAACCAAAGATGGGGGGGAGGGGTCTAAAAAACAAAGCAACAAATCACTGTGTGTTTACTTTAAACCAAACTTTTGGTGTGAAATAATTTTATTGGTCAGTGTAATTACTTTTGAAGTGTGATTTACAGAAAGGGAATAATTGTGTATGTGTTCTTTTTAACTCGCTTTTGTGATTTATTTATGCTGAGAGAAGTTGATTATGCTGTGTCACGGATAAAGTGGTGTTTTTGATATTTTTGTTCTAATTTCTATTACTGTTAATTTAAATAAATACCAATACATTTCCCGTACAAGGGCCTGGTTCTTGGCTCATATTTAGCTCAGGGCAGATGAATCCAAGGGGCATGATATGGGTCTGAAATAGGGCTAACAAAATAGAATATGTTGAACAGTTTGTTGAATAACCACTTGAGTGGGGAGGGAAGGGACTCCTTGTGTTGAGGGTGGCTTCTCAATACACCGTTACAAAGTGGGGGCTCGTGGTCAGGATTTACTTCCTATTTCGGACCCATGACAAGTACAGTGTGACAGTCTGTTCAATTTGATGCAATTGCATTAAGGTGGAGGGAAAGTCATCTTTGCTTTGTTAAAGTGCCCCTAGTACTTGACCCCTGAGTTCCTTGGAGGTGTATAGGTATACAATTAAGAGTGTCTAAGAATGGGGGGGTGCTGTTGCGCACGACCAAGATGGCTGCTTGATTTCGGAGCTCCTGCTCCACCTCAATATCCTGAATGAATACATCCGTATTGAGGCTGTCTGAGAGGCTGGGAAACTGCGCTGCCGAGGGCCTGAGAACTCAGGCACAGCAGGTGAAAATCCTGTTCGAAAACGGCTTGATTCCACCAAATTACGGCCGTGTGAAGATTGGCCATCGCCTGGCACTGTGGCGATCCGGTGGTTAGAACTGAGCGCATTCACCCGATTGCCGGGGCTGTGGATGTGCAACAGGCCACAGGTGGGAGGAGCCTGCTGTGGCAGTTTCGCACCTGGGCCGTGATTGAGCGTGGACTGACGAGAGCGGCGAGGACGGCGGCCCCAGTCTTCTGCTTGGGTCTTCTTTGCTGGACGGTTACAGCGACGCGTGGGCTGCGGAGAGCAGACAATCAGATTAGGAAGAGTGTCCCTCTACCCCCCTGGTTCGGCTTTCGGATAGGATCGGGGGCGGAACCTGGTCGGTGGCGTGAGCGCCGTGCTCGATTGCCTGGACCTGCTCCTCTCAAGGTACCCGGGGGCAAGCAGGCGGGAACATCGTGTGTACGCCCGGCTCTTTTGGACCTTGCTCCCTCGCCCTGGCCGTGGCTTTACTGGCCGAAATAGCTCGGGAATCACTCGGTGCCACTCTGGGGGGCTGACATTGCTGCCGAGTGAGAGGCTTTCTGGGCATTGTGACGGCGGGACCTGCCGAATGTGGAACTGTGTAGCAGTATGCTGCGAGACGCGTTGAACCCCCCGGGGACTCGCGCATTCCAACCAGCCCTCGGACATCACGGGGCACACTTGAGGAGCACGTTACAACCATAAAAAAATAAAATAAAAAAATAAAAACTAAAAAACAACTGCCACGGACTGCATATCCTATGTCCAACATGACATGCCTAGACAACGTACCTCCCAACTAACTGGATAAACACGGGTGACAGCCCCTGGGCCCTCTACTCCCGGTCCCCCGGGGAAAACACCTGCATGACACACTAGCTCCGTGCACAGGACTACGAGAAAGATTGAAAATAACACGTTGACAGGTTGGATACGTGGGAGGGAACAGTCCATCCGTATTAACGCTCCCTAGTTCACTGCAACAAGCAGCGAACCACAGATACATCTAAGTTTCAGTTCCACTTGAACAGGCTACGTTCTGGTAGACGGTGTGGTGCCGCCTCAAATTAACACCCTTGCCGAGGATAGTCGCACATTGTTCTTCGCTGACATGGCGGAACCGCACACGTCAGGCAAGTCATCCAAGACCCCTGGTGGCAAAAAGAAGGGCCCAATGGATACCTACACTAACACTCAGAGCCAAACTACATCAGTGGACATGCTCCCGGCACCCGTTGTGACTGAGGAACATGGTCTGGGGGAACCGGATAATAAGCTGGCAACGCTGGTACAAAATGGGTTCTTGGCAGTGAATGTAAAGCTGGACGAAATAGTGGCGACCATAGGCTCCATGAGGGCCAGAATTGCCAAAGAGAGCGCTTGGATCACAGAAACTGAAAATAGGATATCCGTCAATGAAGACACTATTGCTCTCCATAGCCAAGATATATCCCAGATTAAAGAAATGGTCAGTAAATTACAAAACAAATTTGAAGACCTCGAATCCCGATCGAGAAGAAACAACGTACGAGTGGTCGGTGTGGCGGAATCCTTTGGGAAAAATCAAATGGAGAAGAAATTGGAAGAGCTGATCAGATCCCTGTTTGGTCCGAATGCATTTTCAGAACATTTGCTGGTTGAAAGGGCACATTGCACACTGGCACCTGTCCCTAAGCCTGGTGCACCTAAACGTACGATAATTGCTCACCTCTTGAATTACAGAGATAGAGACACAATCCTTCGACTGGCTAGGGAGGCTGGCACGCTACAATTTGAGGAGAGTCGAATACACATCTACCCAGACTTCTCCTTTGCGGTTCAGGCGAGCAGGCGCTCAAACGAATCAGTAAAGAAACTCCTGAAGGCACGCCAGATCACGTACGCCCTGATATTCCCAGCAAAAATGAGGATTCAACACGCTGGGAGAGCGCATTTTTTGAGAACCCTGCTGAGGCCTTGGCATACATAGAATCCTCTGCTCAGAACAATAGACCCCGTCCAACTGATTGAGATAAGTGTTCTTGCACAGATTTGTCTGGGCTGTCTCAGACCTTTGGCTTCTGGCCCATAGGTGTCTAGTGCTACAGATGGCCTCACAATTTATGAATAGGTGGAGCGTTGGGGAACCAGAATTGTCGGTCATGTGAGGCAACATGTCCACCCTGGAATGCTCCACAAGTTACAGAGGGAACATCGTCAAATTGGGGGTGACGATGAGGGAGGGGGTGGGTTGAAGGGAATTGGACAAGTTGTTGTTGTTGCACAGCCTTGCAGTCTGAAATGGGCAGCGGGTCTAATGTTGTGGATCCCAGGCCTGGCAAGGGAAGGAGAGAGGCATGTTGTTGGTTAATGGTTAAACAAGTGGTCTCTGAGGTTAAGACGCGATACGTGTTCCACAAGAGGTACATTATTGAGATGTGTGTTACTATCCGTACAATTTTCTGTAAACATGGGTTGCGGTCTGAGGGTGAAGCTACTGTCATGGAATGTTAGGGGTCTAAAAAATCGGTCTAAAACTAGAAAGGTGGGGAATTACATTGCCAGAC
The DNA here is from genome assembly GCF_040938575.1 of Ambystoma mexicanum. Classification (NCBI taxonomy): domain Eukaryota; kingdom Metazoa; phylum Chordata; class Amphibia; order Caudata; family Ambystomatidae; genus Ambystoma; species Ambystoma mexicanum. The sequence continues at coordinate 737,704,618 of NC_090933.1, read as the reverse complement.
GTGGTGCTCAGATTTTCATGCTACAGGAAACACATACTATGGATGCCAATAATGAATACATAATTCCTGGCTGGGGCAAGTCGAGGTTCTACACAAGTTATTCGTCCCAGCCCAGAGGGGTCATCACCTTGATACACCCAGTTTTGGGATTCAAGCTGGAAGGTCAGAAAATTGACCCCCTTGGCAGGTATGTCCTTGTTTGGGGTGAGGTCACAGGTCAGCAAATGCTACTGGTTAATATGTATGTTCCTAACAATAATGACCCAGCCTTTTATACCGGTATATACCAGCTAATCGCTTCCATTGATGTGTCCACCATACTGTGGGGGGGATTTCAATGTTGCTCTTGATCCCGGATTGGACAGTTCCAGTACGATCATAAGACAGCCTAGTAAAACTGCCCTTACTCTGCAACATATCCTACTTCAACTCTCCCTTGGAGACGCCAGGCGGGTGCTCCACCCAGACGATAGGGCATACACATAATACTCTTCGGTGCATGATTCGCAGTCCAGAATTGATTACTGGTTTGTCTCCCCCGCGGTAATCACTGTGGTGCAGACATGCAAGATACTTCCCCGCACACTGTCTGACCATTCCCCAGTAGTAGTGGTTGAGGTTGATTTTCATGGCTGTCCCAGACCTGCTCAAAGATGGAGAATGCCGGAGGGCTGCTATGTGATGCTGGTGTGGTGGAGGGACTACATATTGAAATTGCAGAGTTCCCGGACAGGAACATAGGCTCTGTTGACAGATACTCCACGGTATGGGAATCCCTTAAGGTGTGGATCAGGGTACCCTATTATCGAAATCAGTGGGACTCCTCAAAGGGGACCGTGCTGAACTAACCCAAACTGAACTCACACTGGGGAAACTGGAGGAGGTTTATACTCATACTCAAGACAAGGCAACGCTAGCTGATATGCAGTCGCATCTACAAGAGTTTGGTAAGATGGCCCCTAGGGAGGTGCAATATATGGCTGCCCCGATCCATGCCCGTAGGTACGTAGAGGGAAACAAGGCTGGCAGGACTCTGTCTAATTTATTGAAGCAGGATAGACAACCCAACCGGATCACGAGCATACAGACACCACACGGGGAGGTCCTTCTGGGGGAAAAGGAGATCAATAATGAGTTTACTAAATTCTATCAGCAATTACATAGTAACAAGGATACCAAAACAACTACCGAAATTAAAACATACCTAGAAACCTTACGGTTGCCTACACTCCCTGATGAGACACGACTGGCCATGGACCAGCCTGTCACGGCTGAGGAGATCGCCGATGCGATTAAAGACCTGGCATCCAACAGGGCTCCAGGGTCCGACGGAATAGGGGTGGGATTTTACAAAGAATTCCACGAACAGCTAGTCCCAGTACTGTTACAGGTATGGGAGGAATCACTTCAGAGCAAAACACTGCCCCCTACGATGAGGGAAGCCATAATAACTGTACCCCCTAAACCCCGCCACCCGCCACAGGGCATATCGTCCTATAGGCCACTCTCCTTGATAAACACCGATGCCAAGATATTTGCAAAAGTGTTGGCCAATAGGCTTCTGCCAGAGGTCCCGAAGCTTGTACACCGCGACCAAAACAGCTTTTTCCCCGCTAGGTCCACGGCCCTCAATCTTCGCAGACTTTTTGGTATCATGGCCCAAATCGACCAGGTGAGGAGAGCTGTGGCCATATCCCTAGATGCCGAAAAGGCCTTCGATTCGGTTTCATGGGCTTATCTGCTAGCGGTACTGGAGGCATTTGGTATCGCCCTAATTTCATTACATATGTTAAACTATTATACACGAATCCCGGGGCCTGAGTGCTGACCAATCAAACTATTTCTGACCTATTCCTACTGGGAAGCGGCACCAGGCAAGGTTGCCCATTCTCACCCACACTGTTTGCATTAACGATAGAGCCGATGGCGATTGCGGTCAGGCTTAGACACTCAGACAGGGGTATAAATTTGAAAGGGGCCACTCAGCTGATATCTCTGTGTGTGGACAATACCCTTCTATATGTTTGCGAGCTGGAAAACAATATCGCTCCCATTATGGCAGAGATTCAGGAATTAACGGCCCACTCAGGATACCACTCACCAGGTGAGCGTAACAGAACGCAAAACCTCTTCGAATCTCTGCCTGGGTGTTATGGAAGCTTCTGAAACTGACCAGTTGGCCCGATTACTGGGAGATTTACGGGCTGAAGTTCATGTCTCAAGACAGAAAACCAGTGCCCTAAGGAGAGATCTAATTGTGAACCGGGAGCAGACAGATGAACTAACAAGGCAAATGCTCCAGGCACAGGCAGGCCAGGTTCCACTGCTGGGGTATGCCCCTCCTGCCCTGCCTCCACAGCCCACGCCAGTACAGGTGGTTCTTCCAGGGGGGGTTCACCTGGCCCCACCAGAACGCTTCACAGGAAATCCGAATAAGTACGCCATCTTTATGAATCAATGTCAACTACATTTCTTGTGCAGACCTGGGGCATTCCCCAATGATCAAGCGAGAGTGGCATTTGTACTCTCATATTTGGGAGGTAGTGCAGCGGACTGGTCAGTACCCTTGGCAAACCAGGATGATCCTTTGCTTTGAGACTTCAGAGGTTTCCAGCGTGAAATGGAGAAACTATTTGCACGGCATACTCAAGGGCGGGCTCTGGACAATGAACTGTTATCACTACGGCAGGGTAATCAAGACTTACTAACATATATCACTTCCTTCAATTGTCGGATAGCACAAACTAACTGGCCAGTGGAGAAAAGAACTACGCTCTTTTAATGAGGCTTGCAAGGGAAACTTAAGGACGTATTAGCCCAAGTAGTAAATCCCCCAGAAAGATGTGCTGAATACATCGACCTGACAGTGCAGCTTGGATCACAGATTGCAGGATCAGAAGATGGATCGGGCCAAGGCCGAGGGGCGGTCGGTCTACGTGCGAACCCATGAGAATCAAACCAAATCACACAATCAGTCCGAGCCAATGCAAATCGGAGGCTTACAGAGCCCACTCATCAAGGCAGAAAGGGAGAAAAGGAAACAGCAGCAGCTTTGTTTGTACTATCTCAGAGAATGCCCGGTGAAACCACCCAGGAAAGCAGTTGGAGCAACTGACAAGGGTGAAGAACAAGAACAGGACTCAGGAAACTCCAACGCCCGGCGAGTGTAGGGGTCCACTTGTCGAGCGGTGAAAAGGAACCTATCCAGACCTCACATCTAGCCATCCCTGTGCTGGTCGTAAACCACAAGCAACTGTCGAAAATACATGCCTTGGAGGCATACATTGACAGTGGGGCTGTGGGAAATTACATGGACCAAGATCTGGCTACCCAGATAGGCTTTCCTCTCTGACAGAAGCAGGTTTCGGAAAACATCACAGCATTTGATGGATCTAAGCTATCATTCGGCCCAGTGACGCATTACACAGGGAATGTCACGCTTCTGTGTCAGGATGGTCACCAAGAGGACATCACCTTCGATCTCATCAGCGTTCCTCAGTTCCAGATGATATTTGGAATGCCCTGGCAGGAGACCCACAATCCCAGGATCGATTGGCGTAATCAAGTTCTGACCTTTCTCCAAGACTGTGCCAACACCTGTTATTGCAAGGGATTCTCATTAAAAGGTTTTACCAACCCAGGTTCGTCGACGAAAGAAACCATACTGGGCCTCACTAGTTCACTACCACCTGAATACCTGGATTACCAAGATGTCTTTCAAAAAGAACAAGCAAACACCCTACCCCGGCACAGACCGTATGACTGCCAAATTGATCTGCTACCTGGAGCTCAAGTTCCCTGCAGCCGGATTTACGCCTTAACAGAACAGGAAAACCAGCATCTAAAAACCTACCTCAATAAGTATCTGGCAAATGGCTTCATTCGTCCGTTCAAGTCCCCTGCATCCTTGCCCCTCTTTTTTGTGCCTAAAAAGGAGGGAGACCTGAGAACTTGCATTGACTACAGAGCACTTTACCAGATCACAGTAAAAAAACGGTAGCCATTACCGCTTATCCCTGAGCTCTTGGATCAAGTCAAAAACGCTCATATATATACAAAACTACAATTACGAGGGGCCTACCATCTAGTAAGAGCTAAAAAGAGAGATGAGTGGAAGACGTCCTTTTGCACGAAATATAGCTTTTATGAATATCAGGTTATGCCCTTTGGACTATGTAATGCCCCTCCGGTGTTCCAGTTTTTCATGATTGACGTAATGACGCGCTCAGTGAACTGTTGGTCGTCTGCGCTCTTGTCTATATTGATGACATTCTTATCGATTCGACCACCAAGGAGGACCACGTCAACCATGTCCGGGCAGTTTTGGAAAAACTGCGGCAACACCGGCTACATGCCAAATTGGAGAAATGCTTTTTTCATGTGACAGAGGTAGAATTCCTTGGCTTTATTCTCACATCACAGGGCATACGCATGGACATGCGCAAGGAAGACACTATCCTTAACTGGCCCTCACCGACATCCATAAAGGGAGTACAGAGTGTACTCAGGTTCGCCAACTTTTATCGTCGGTTTATTCCGGGGTTCTCCCAGATCGTCCACCCAATCACCTTTTTACTATGAAAAAATAAACAATTGAATTGGTCCGCACAGGCAGAGAAAGCCTTCCAGGAGCTAAAACAAGCATTTAACACAGCACCAATTCTACAGCATCCTCGACCAGAACTACCATACATGGTCAAAACTGATGCTTCCAACATAGCAATTGGAGCAGTTCTGTCACAGCGAGACCCCTAAACAGGTCAGTTGAATCCTGTGGCATTCTGGTCTCGCACATCCCACGGGTACCACGGTTTGGGAGAAGGGGTCTGGAAGGAGATCAGGCGCACAGGCTGGCATATTCACGCCCCCTATTCTCCACGCAGGAGCAGTCCCAAGCAGCATCACCAGTCACCAAATAAGCACAGAGGGCAAAGTCAGACCCGAGCGACCTCACCCCCGGGAGGGCTGCAACTGTGCCCCAATGCCTCCACAGAGACCAGGTGAGCGTAACAGTGGGTGAACACCAACAGTAGGGCATTCATAACTACATATTTCCATGCTCTCCCTAAATACATAGTGACTCAGTTGGTGCATGACTTTAACAAGCATAGGACCCTGGATTGGGTGATTGAACAGGCCACCAGGATTTATGAGGCCCAAAAGCCTGCTGAAAGTAAAAATACCACCAAAACCCCCAAACCATCTAACTCTCCTGCTGCTGCAAAGGTGGCAGAGGTACAAACTACCCCTATATTGGATCTGGAGATGGGGAGGCCTAAAAGTAACCCTCCTGCCAACAAGCAAATAGAAACCAGAAGGGACTCCCCCCCAACCAGGCCCAATCGAATGGTAGTCAGTTGGGAGCCCAGAACAATGATACCTCTGACCCTGCCACCTATATCAGTCCTAGGTACAAGGGTACTAAACCAATTCTGGGGTAAGTATACTCAGCCCCGGCCCAAGGGGGGGGTGGGACTAACCAGGTAAGTACTGCCCCAGGAAACTTCCCACCAAACTTCCCTTAGGAGAGAACTATCACTCCACCTCCCAATCTTAATTGTTCCCCCCAATATACCCAAACCAGAACTTCCAAAACAATCCTCTTTCTCCCCGGTTCCAGAACAATAGATCCCTGAACCAGGGAGAAGGGTTATTCAGGATGGAAAATTAGGGGAATTTCCAGTACCCGAGCTACTCTGGGAGAAGAGACAGTTACCTCTTTCAGGAGCAGCAGAGGTATGACTTGAGACCTCCCTACCACCCAGATAAGGTCTTGCAACTGGAATGACAGGTCCAGCAAATTACCAATGATCTGGGGTGCATGCTGAGGGCTCAATCCAACCCTCAACCTAACCCTGCTTCCCAGAAATCCCCAACACCCAGGTCTGATGCTGCAGTGGGGAAATGACGGGAGGAAACTGCCGACAAACCACAGATTCTGGAGGAGGGGGTTTGGGTGGAGCAGAGACGCCAAGCCCTTGACAAAGCTTCCTTTCTCACACAAACAGAACCCCTAAAGACCTCTCAGCCTGAAAGAGTCTCTTCCACCCCAACATGTTAGAACCCAAAGAGCAAAGGGTAAGTAGGAGAGGCACAGAAGAACCCACTGTGTGGAGGAAATTTGCATTGTCACCTTTGAAAGAGAAGAATCCCTGGAAGATTCAGATAAGCAGACCTTCTCTTTTAAAAATGGGGGCAGACCTCCCAAAGAAAAATGGGTCCCAAAGGACCCTGAGTGGTACAGGGTAAGTATGAAGACTGACCCAGAACTAGAAACTATTCAACCCCAAAAATGTGAGCCAAAAAGAAGTGAAACAAAGGGGGTGTCCTTTCTTGAAACAGGTTATGAGAAAGAACTGTTGGCAGGTAATGGGGGACAGCCAAGGAGCCAGGGAAAAGAAGGATTCACCAACAAATCCCATTGTGAGTTGCAATTTTTTATTTTACAGTTTACCAAACTCCGATGCACAAAACTGCCCAAGATCACACTGTGTCAGAGTTCAATATTAAGGAAATGACCACCGGCTGTCAAATAACTCACACTTTCTTTGCACCTTGACAATTTTATGCACGGGTTAAGGTACAAGGTCAGTATGAATTATCAGCTCTGGTGGATACTGGATCCCAAGCCACCCTCCTGTTAAAAAGGGCCTTTGACCAACTAAACTCAGGATGGGGGGAAGGCCACAAAATTCCACTCACAGCACATCCCACTCTCACAGCACACTCCAAAATTTCGACGAGAATGATATTTCCGTAAAAGCGACTGTGGATCTGGATATTAACATTGGACAGCACTGGCTGAAACATCCATTGAGTGTTGTGACTCCAGAGGGCACAACTTGTTCACCGGGAAACGATCGCCTGAGAGGGATATCACCTCTGACCAACTGTGTAAACAAGGTACTCTAGACTCAGACTAACTGCCCCATCAAATTAAAAATGATTACCAATTATGTAAGCCTGAATGGTACCTCTCACGTAATTGATCAACGCTCTGAGAATGAAGAGTTCCATTTAAAAAATAACCAAGCCCCAGACATCACAGTCATCTATTTAGGAGAACCAACTGGTGATGGGAACCCTTCTCCATTCTTGAAAATCAACTTTCCTCCCAGTTTTAAGTGGCAATCCACACTGGAAGGGAACACCGTAACATTTTACACCAGTCCAAAATCAGAAGACACCTTGAGTCCAGCAAAACCATCAGGGAAAAATCTGCTCAAAGTCTGACTGACATTCAGAAAAAGGGCGAGCAGTGGTTTTTGCCCATTCAGTTAAATGAGGGCGAGGAGCCAGTGCTCGCCAGAGTATACCCGAATAATGGAAGGAGCTTCACCAGTGAAGAATTATTCAGGAAACTCCCAAAAGATCAGGCCATTCCCACATTTAAATTGATTGACAAATGGGAAGTAGGTCTGGAAACCCCAAATTCCAAACATCTTCTGCCTAGCAGGTGTATGCTACAGATTCCCATTGGCAATAAAAGTATAGACCATAATTGTTGGGTCGTGAGAGATGTCCCTTCCACCTTTTATCTGGGAAGTGACATTCTGAACCGATTTGCAATCAATTTATACCTAATTAATAATAAAGCCTGGTCCAGACTGGGGAGGAACCCCGTGGGCTTTGACAATGAACTGTTAGGTCCTTTTTTAAATGAAGGAGCGGGTCATTACGTGGATTGGGGTGCAGAATAGCTCTCACACCAATAACCAGACTGACTCAGGATGTTGGCAAACAAAAGCTGTTTTATTATCAATTGTCTAAAACAGGGAGTACAACGGACATCAACGGACATCTCACATCATAATCTCGAAGCATCACACAAAAAAACATCCTTATATGGCGAACACTCATCATAAGTGATGTCATACTATGTTGCAAACTAAGAAAACTTATTTGGGATTGTGATAGGTCTACGGGGAACATCTAGGTATACATTCTGCAGGAAATTGGATTGTGAATGGGTCTGTATAATCTAGTGGACAACTTATGCCCACCCCTTGTGAAAGCCATCCTCAATATTTGTTAGATACACTACACACTGTTGCCTCTTAAACTATAGGGCTCTTCAATACATGGCCCTCTGTAATTGGTTGGCACGCTTTTACCCTTCTGGAATATTTGACCCGCTACCAGCATGTAGGCTGGTACCCCAGGTGCTTATAGGTGGACTTGACCATGCCTCCCACCCAATTAGCCCACCATCCATCATCACTCATGCTGTCTGACATTCAAATTGTATTTGAACTTGGCCTTGCAAAGTATCACTAAGCCTGTGAATAGAAGGGACTGTGAGCACATTCTTATCTTCAAGTCTCGATGCAGCTTGCCCCTTTTCTATTTCCATCCATCCCATGTGGCTGGAGACTGTGTTTGACCTCCTTTTCTCCTATTGAATAATATTGAATGAATAAAACTTGGTACTCATAATGTTTCCGTCGCTCCTTAACAGGAGCTCACCTTTTTTCTCATGTTCTTTGTATCTCCTTGAATAGATAACCAGTTCTTGGCTGCCCCACCACTTTTCACTGGGCCAGACAGCCTTCTAGATCCTTCCATGATTTTCAGCAGTGTTTCTCTGCTGCGCCACACTTTCAGCCCTTCTCTTTCACAGGTCCTAGCTTACTAAAGTTGCAACATCGAATAGCCAGACGCTATACATATATATATATATATATATATATATATATATATATTCAGTGAAAAAACTTTGTTAAAGGGACGTTATGGTTCCAAGTAAAACCAAAAAACCCTTGAAATTCGCCAGTTATGGTAAGCTAAGCAACCGTAACTCGCGCCACCACGGTGCACTGCTAAGACTAACACCCAGGACATCAAAGATGACATCACAAATGTCATTGATGACATCACTGATGACATCACATGTCTGGCTCACTCTTTTTTCTTTTGCTGACATATCTAGGCCACATGGTTTTTCTTCAGTAACAGTCAGAAACTAAAAATGTTATTTTATTTGTAGACGTATCCTTCAAGTAGGTTCTTACAGTAATTCCCTTAGAGTCAAGTCACATCATATGAAACATATACGTAGGGGAAGACACAAACTTGAAAGACAGCAATCCTTTTTGTGCTATCTAACTGCTCAAAGATTCTACAACAACTAATCAGATAAATGAATACCACTAAATTAGACCAAAAAATACACAGTTAGAATACGCCAATTGGTATCTAACTGTCCCAAAATTTAACAATATCCAAATAGATAAATCAATACCACTAAAATATATCAAAAAAATAGACAGTTAGGATACGCCAATTGGTATCTAACTGCTCCAAAATTTTATAATATCAAAACAAATAAATAATATGTTACTGCTCCAAAAAAAATACAACAATCCAAAGTATAAAGCATTAGCCAGAAACAACAAGTGAACACTGAAAACAAACACACAAATAAACTGTAGCATAACAGAAAAAGGATTTTCTTTTCTCCCACAGACCCAATGATTTTAGCAACAAATACAGAAACTGAGCAAATTGCACAGTACTCTGATTTGTAATCTACTAAATATGAGGGTCAAAAAAAAAAAAGTATATTGATTATACAATGTAATAAGTCATTACAAAATACTAATACTAACATGCTATTTTCTTTTATCACAGAAATGAACAAGAAATAGATGGACTCCGGTTACTAGACCAAACAGTAAGTATACAATAATAAGGAGAACCATAGCAGCATATCACATCCATAGTATCTAATACATTTGTTCCTTATACATTTGTTTTTCACCCAAAGTTATAAGCAAATATGAATGTGATATGCTGTGGTGGTTGTTGCCAGGGCATAGAGTCTTGGGTGCATGGCCAAATGGCCATGCACCCAAGACTCTATGCCCTGGCAACAACCACTGCAGCATATCACATCCATAGAGTGAAACATTTCAACTTTGGTCTATGGAAACTTTTAATGTCCGCGGACATTATGAGTGTTCTTAGAACACTTTCAACTTGCCAGCGAACAATACGGACAGCGTTTTCAGGACACCCCCTACGAACATTTCAGAACAACGCGATAGTTCTTAGAACACTTTCAACTTGACAACGAACAATACGGACAGTGTCCTCAGAACACCCCCATTTCGTTTATTTGCGAACATTTCAGGACACCATGAGTGTTCCAAGAACACATTCAACTTGACAGAGAACAATACGGACAGCGTCCTCAGAACACCCCCATTTTGTTTATTTGTGAACATTTCAGGACACCGCGAGTGTTATTAGAACACATTCAACTTGACAACGAACAATACGGACAGTGTCCTCAGAACACCCCCATTTCGTTTATTTGCGAACATTTCACGACACCATGAGTGTTCTAAGAACACATTCAACTTGACAGAGAACAATACGGACAGCGTCCTCAGGACACCCCCATTTTGTTTATTTGCGAACATTTTAGGACACTGCAAGTGTTCTTAGAACACATTCAACTTGCCAGCGAAAAATACGGACTACGCCTTCAGGACACCCCCTACGAACATTCCAGGACACCGGGAGTGTTCTTAGAAACGACTTCAGAACACCCCCATTTTGTTTATTTGCGAACATTTCAGGACACCGCAAGTGTTCTTAGAACACATTCAACTTGCCAGCGAACAATACGGACTACACCTTCAGGACACCCCCTACGAACATTCCAGGACACCGGGAGTGTTCTTAGAAGCGTCTTCAGAACACCACCATCTTGTTTATTTGCGAACATTTCAGGACACCGCGAGGGTTCTTAGAACACATTCAACTTGACAACGAACAATACGGACAGTGTCCTCAGAACACCCCCATTTCATTTATTTGCAAACATTTCAGGACACCATGAGTGTTCTAAGAACACATTCAACTTGACAGAGAACAATACGGACAGCGTCCTCAGGACACCCCCATTTTGTTTTTTTGCGAACATTTCAGGACACTGCGAGTGTTCTTAGAACACATTCAACTTGCCAGCGAACAATACGGACTACGCCTTCAGGACACCCCCTACGAACATTCCAGGACACCGGGAGTGTTTTTAGAAACATCTTCAGAACACCCCCATTTTGTTTATTTGCGAACATTTCAGGACACCACGAGTGTTCTTAGAACACATTCAACTTGACAGAGAACAATATGGACAGCGTCCTCAGGACACCCCCTACGAACATTCCCCGGACACTGCGAGTGTTCTTAGAAGCGTCTTCAGAACACCACCATGTTGTTTATTTGCGAACATTTCAGGACACCGCGAGTGTTCTTAGAACACATTCAACTTGACAACGAACAATACGGACAGTGTCCTCAGAACACCCCCATTTTGTTTATTTGCGAACATTTCAGGACACCATGAGTGTTCTAAGAACACATTCAACTTGACAGAGAACAATACGGACAGCGTCCTCAGGACACCCCCATTTTGTTTATTTGCGAACATTTCAGGACACTGCGAGTGTTCTTAGAACACATTCAACTTGCCAGCGAACAATACGGACTACGCCTTCAGGACACCCCCTACGAACATTCCAGGACACCGGGAGTGTTCTTAGAAACGTCTTCAGAACACCCCATTTTGTTTATTTGCGAACATTTCAGGACACCGCGAGTGTTCTTATAACACATTCAACTTGACAGAGCACAATACGGACAGCGTCTTCAGGACACCCCCTACGAACATTCCTCGGACACCGTGAGTGTTCTTAGAAGCGTCTTCAGAACACCACCATCTTGTTTATTTGCGAACATTTGAGGACACCGCAAGTGTTCTTAGAACACATTCAACTTGACAGAGAACAATACGGACAGCGTCCTCAGGACACCCCCATTTTGTTTATTTGCGAACATTTCAGGACACTGCGAGTGTTCTTAGAACACATTCAACTTGCCAGCGAACAATACGGACTACGCCTTCAGGACACCCCCTACGAACATTCCAGGACACCGGGAGTGTTTTTAGAAACATCTTCAGAACACCCCCATTTTGTTTATTTGCGAACATTTCAGGACACCACGAGTGTTCTTAGAACACATTCAACTTGACAGAGAACAATATGGACAGCGTCCTCAGGACACCCCCTACGAACATTCCCCGGACACTGCGAGTGTTCTTAGAAGCGTCTTCAGAACACCACCATGTTGTTTATTTGCGAACATTTCAGGACACCGCGAGTGTTCTTAGAACACATTCAACTTGACAACGAACAATACGGACAGTGTCCTCAGAACACCCCCATTTTGTTTATTTGCGAACATTTCAGGACACCATGAGTGTTCTAAGAACACATTCAACTTGACAGAGAACAATACGGACAGCGTCCTCAGGACACCCCCATTTTGTTTATTTGCGAACATTTCAGGACACTGCGAGTGTTCTTAGAACACATTCAACTTGCCAGCGAACAATACGGACTACGCCTTCAGGACACCCCCTACGAACATTCCAGGACACCGGGAGTGTTCTTAGAAACGTCTTCAGAACACCCCATTTTGTTTATTTGCGAACATTTCAGGACACCGCGAGTGTTCTTATAACACATTCAACTTGACAGAGCACAATACGGACAGCGTCTTCAGGACACCCCCTACGAACATTCCTCGGACACCGTGAGTGTTCTTAGAAGCGTCTTCAGAACACCACCATCTTGTTTATTTGCGAACATTTGAGGACACCGCAAGTGTTCTTAGAACACATTCAACTTGACAGAGAACAATACGGACAGCGTCCTCAGGACACCCCCATTTTGTTTATTTGCGAACATTTCAGGACACTGCAAGTGTTCTTAGAACACATTCAACTTGTCAGCCAAAACCCCCATTCATATTTGCGAACATTTCAGGACACAGCGAGTGTTCGACAACGTCTTCAGAACACCCCCATTTTGTGTATTTGCGAACAATTCAGGACACTGCGAGTGTTCTTAGAACATATTCAACTTGACAACAAACAATACGGACAGTGTGCTCAGGACACCCCCATTTTGTTTATTTGCGAACATTTCAAGACACTGCGAGGGTTCTTAGAACACATTCAACTTGACAACGAACAATACGGACAGCGTCCTCAGGACACCCCCATTTTGTTTATTTGCGAACATTTCAGGACACTGCGAGTGTTCTTAGAACAGTTTCAGTTTGCTTGCGAACAAAACGGACACATATTGAGTCCTCAGAACACCCCCCATTCAGTTTATTTAGAAAATTTCAGAACACCTGTGATGTCCGCAGACAAATCGAACACAAAAAGAACGTCTAACACATAAAAAACACAACTTTCATCCTATTTCATTCACTCCCACCCTCCCCAAACACTCCTACACACCAACACACTCTACTAAATACAAATTTTAAACAAAGTTCCACCGCGCTGTCCGCGGACGACCGCAAATCCAAGATGGCAGGCGCTACCGAAAATCTGACGGGCTTCACGCTCCACGCCGTCCAATCAGCGAACACGTTGCATGTCCGCGAACATCACGCAAGCCGATTGGCCAATCATGACACTGTCCGCGGAGCGAACAGGGAAGTGTGTCCGTGGACCAAACACAGATATCACTAATTTTTCACCAAATTTGCAAAAGCACAATTTCGGGACCAAGCCGCTGCTCCTGGTCCAAATTTGGTGAAAATCCATCCAGCGGTTTGGGCTGTAGACGCAAGCAAAATCTTTTTCCCATTCAGTCTATGGGGAAAAAAAAAGTTTTGGGACCCCCCCTATAACTTTGCCCCCCCTGGACGAATCCTCACCAAACTTTGCACAAAAAATTCAGAGTGACCCAAATACTTTTCATGTAATATATATATGTTGGCAGCACCACCTGCAGTGTATTCACTACGTATAGCCAGCCTTCATGATTACTTAGTCTACTTGTGTTGCAGCATCTGTACAGTTATAAAACGACTTCTTATATTTTCAACAGTTTTCTGCATACGTGCAATCTTCATTTCCCACATAAACTGTCATTTGATTATTATCTAGCCAGCCTTCATGATTACTTAGTCTACTTGTGTTGCAGCATCTGTACAGTTATAAAGCGACTTTTTATATTTTCAACAGTTTTCTGCGTACGTGCAATCTTCATTTCCAACATAAACTGTCATTTGATTATTATCTTGTTATCAGTTGCCACACAATCTGTGCATTTTCTTCTGTGATCATCCTTCTCAGTGCGTCACTCTCATTTCTTGTGATGTCACCAACCTCTTGCATTCACTGCTTCACACTTCTTCAGGGACCTCCCCAAAGAGGCTACATTTTATAGGGCCTTCACAATGGATACCTTGTCTCGAAGATCTTTCGCAGTATTGATATCATTATCGACGCTGTGCATGTCGCCATTTCTTGTTTCCAAAATATAGGGAAAATAGGGGCGGGATTTCCAGTAGAGACATTTGGCTCCTCCTCTACAACAACATTGAAAAAGCATTCCGGTCCGCTTGATTGGTGCCTTATGCAGTCGAAGAAGAGTGCGAGAAGAGGTTACCATCCCAGGGCAGGTGCATATATAAATCTAAATTCCTATCTCCAACAACAAGGTTTACATTTAAATCCGACACCTCTAGTAGACCTAGAACACAACACCATTTGAATATTGGTTGATAACAGCGACCATCGAAGTATCACTTTTGGGTGCAGACACCTTTATTAGAATGGCAGTTGATGCCCAACATTATTCTATTGATTTAGGTAATGAAATCATGGGACCAATCCCAAAGAACTTTTTTGACATCAGCGACAGTATTCCTCCAGAAAATATTTTTACTAGGCATGGGGCGAATTTCCTGGTGTACTCTTCCAGCCCCAAGAGTGTGGAAGAGGTGACCTGTGACATTAGGAGGGAGGAGGTAGTGTTCAGATTCATGAACCACTACCTCAAGTCTCCTGTCTAGGTCAACATCATCGAAAGAGGTCTCTCCACCCAACCGGAGGATCCTGCTGAAATAGCCAATCCTGAGGTCTTTCCAGGTTTCAAGCAGATGCTCAAGGAAAGGATCAATCTTGCTGATGCCTGTGAAACCGAGGAGCAAAGACAAAAGCTAAAACAGGTCTTCCTAGAATTCCAAGCTATCTTTTAAGTGGACTCATTTGAATGTGGACGCACATCCATTCATTCAAGCACCATTCCCATGCACCCCGAGATGGCTCCCGTATTTGTGAAACAATACTGGTTACCTCTCGCATCCATAGAGTCACTCACAGAGATTATTAAGAATTTAGAATCCCGTGGGATAATTTGTCCGATCCATAGTACCTTCAACAACCCGATACTGGGGATCCTGAAATCAAACGGCCAAGCCAGATCCAAGGGTCAAAGGTGTACAGCGCCATTGACTTCACCAATGGTTACTGGACAGTTCCTGAGAGTAGGGAAGACCAGTAAAAGCTTGCCTTTACTTTTTGAGGCCGCAGTACACGTGGACCCGAACCCTGTTTGGATACATAAACTCTGGCAATAAGTTCAATATCTTCCTAGATAAGGCTTTGCTGGATTTGGGTGAAAGGGGAATCCTGGCCTATGTGGATGATGTTTTCATCAAGAGCTCAACTGTGGAGGATCATATAGCTGAAATCCACTATGTTCTTACACAGTTGTAGAAGGCTGGAACAAAACTGTCCTTTCAGAAGGCACAGTGGTGTAAGACCTGAGTGAACTTTTTAGGGCATGAGAACACACCTGAGGGACTTTATCCACAGGCAAAGAAGGCGGAAGCCTTATTAAAATTAGAAGACCCTACCACACTGCAAGAATTAAGAAGCCTTCTTGGACTTACTATACTTTACTATAGTCAAATGTTAATTGAAGACTACGCAGAGGTCCCTCGGCCCTTGGTCCATATATTAAAGGCCGCAGTCAAGTGAGAGTGGGGTCCAGAACAATCTGAGGCAGTTAAACAACTGAAAAGAAGCCTTTCCCAGGCTCTCTGTTTGGCTTAACCCATAAAGAACAAGGAGTTCTTCTTGGAGACAGGTGTCTCAGATACTTGCCTAACAGCGGTATTGTACCAAAAGCATGATGAGGTCAACAACGTCATCTACTATGCGAGCAAGACTTTGTCCTCTGTGGAGGAAAAATTCAATGACTGCGAGAAGGCACTCCTGGGAACTGTGTGGGCGCTAAAAAATTACTACCCATTCATACAGGATGAGCACACCATTGTCGAGACTCCGCACCAACCCCTGCAGTATCTACAAAGTGACAGAATCCGGGCAGGGAATATTAGTAATTCCAGAATTACTTCCTGGATTCTGTCCATGCAAGGCTTTCCTGTGGAGGTCATATATGGCTGAAACAAGAAGAGTCCCCTAACGCAAGGGTTGGAAGACTTGCATGATTGTGCTTAAGAACACTGTCTCGTCTCGAGGACGAAAGTCTAATGACCAGCAACAACATGTAGGTGTACTTAACTTCCCCACACAAGGTCTACGAAGAAGACACGTGACCGGGGATACCCACAGTTTATGTGCTCGTAGCATGTTGAAAGCAACAAGGAAAAAGAACTGGTGGCTGGCATTGGGAATGCCTGGGTGAATGATACCCAGGA
The DNA here is from genome assembly GCF_040938575.1 of Ambystoma mexicanum. Taxonomy (NCBI): domain Eukaryota; kingdom Metazoa; phylum Chordata; class Amphibia; order Caudata; family Ambystomatidae; genus Ambystoma; species Ambystoma mexicanum. Next base: position 737,688,079 of record NC_090933.1, on the reverse strand, counting down.
ACCCTGTACTGGTTATAAAATAGGACCCAAAATAGTCAGGTTGCAGTGAAGTGGTCATAATCACTGACTCTGATTATGTCAGGAATGGGTTTGTGGAGCACCTGATTAACTGGAAGACTCAAGGCATGCTTTGTGCCAACAACAAACCCCTAAAGCATGCCAAACTGGTCCAGTCAGTAGACAATCTGGTGACCTCCAGTGGGATGACCATCTATTGGAAGAAGACAAGAGGTCATTCCAAGAAAGAGGGACGAGAGAAGACTGGGAATGACCTGGCGGATCAGCTGCCTAAAACCAGAGTTCTGCTGGGGGATTTCATAGAAACGGAATCCCTGCTGAGTGAAATCCAAATGGCAGCTGTCACCAGGTCACAAACTAGGGCTAACAGTGAACTCTCAACAGCCCAGTGGAGTAAAGATACCTCCATTGCAGATTTGATCACTGCACAGAAAGAGTACCCGATCATTGGGAAATGTTATCAACACATTGAAGCCCCCACAAGCTTTCCTCTAACAGAGTTGGATTATGCCTGTAAAGAGGATCTCCGGGTGTTGATGAAGTTTTCCAAGATGTTCCAGATCTAAGACGGTTTGTTGGTAAGGAGAGCCATATCTGGCTGTGACCAGTGGGTGGTACATTCCTCATTCCGATGTCGGATATTGAACCACGTCCATGACGTAGCTACTGGCAGTTATAGGGGGTTTCATACAACATTGGAAATCTTGTGCGAGATTGCCAACTAGACACACATGGGCTGGGACCTCTACACGTACCTAAAGGGGTGTCTTGTGTGTGCTCAATTCCATCCAACCCAGTTCTCCCACAAACAGAGCTCCCGTACAAAAAAGGATAATGACACTGCCTTGGTCAGATTTGCAAGTCGATTTCATCAGGCCAGTGATTCGTTCCTCTAGAGGAAACAAGTAAATGTCTGTGACATGCTTGTTCACAAAGTGGGTTGAATGTCTACCAGCCCTGAAATGTAATGTAGAGACAGCTGCTGGCCTAATGATCAACCACCTTTTCTCTTGTTTTGGCCTCCCACAAAAGATTGAGTCAGACAGAGGAAGCCATTTTACCAGTGAAGTGATGATGAAGATGTAGGAGATTCCAGGAGTGTAAAGAAAACTCCTCATTTCCTAAAACCCACCCTCAAGAGGGGGGTGGAGAGATACAACAAAACAATTGTCAGTATCTTAAAGAAGTTTGTGGCAGACTTGGGACATCCGATTGCCGCTTGTCCTGATGGCTATTTGGTCTACATCATCTTCTGCAACAAAGATGTCTCCATTTGAGGTCATGACCAGATACCAAAATGGTGTTACCACAGCATCTGCTCTCTAGGACTCAGGAGCAGACCCTGATAAATGCGTCCACTACTCATGAGTACATTGAACATTTAAGGAAACACCTACAGCATGCTTTTGCTTATGCTCAACGCAATTTAGAAAAGTTGCTGAAGGAATGAAGACCTACTATGATCTAAATACCATCAAGAAAGAGTATGAAATAGGTGACAAGGTTTACCTGTACAATTTTCAAAGGAATCAGGTCAAAGCATGGAATTTCTCCCATCATGGGGTGGTGCCTTTGAAATTGTAGATAAAATATCACCTGTTGCTTACAACATCTGTATCCCAAAAGGAGAACTGACAGAAGAAAAATGGGCCCATATCAATCAGTTGAAAAGCTGTCATTCCAGACATGATTTACCACTGGTTGATTAGCCAAATGAAAGTCATGCAGAGGAACCATCTGAAGAATGAAAAGGAAGGATGAAACATTGTATATATATATATATATATATATATATATATATATATATATATATATATATATTACATGGCCACAGTAGTGGCCATGTAGTTATGGTTAAGTTGCTGTTTCCATAGGAAGAGCACTTTTTGGGCGGCTTATAACTTCGCTCTCCCTGGACGGATCCTCACCAAACTTTGCAAAAAAAAGTATATGGGTCACTCTGAATTTTTTTGCAAAGTTTGGTGAGGATTCGTCCGCGGGGGCAAAGTTATAGGGGGGTCCCAAAACCTTTTTTTTTCCCATAGACTGAATGGGAAAAAACTTTGCGCACTGCCACAGGCCAAACCGCTGGACGTATTTACACCAAATTTGCGGCAGGAGCGGGGGGGCTTGGTCCCGAAAGCGTGCTTTTGCAAATTTGGCATAAATCCGTCCAGTAGTTTTTTATAAAATGACCAAAACGTAAGGCAAAAAAATTAGTGATATCTGTGTTCGCTTCGCGGACGGACTTCCCTGTTCGCTCCGCGGACAGCACCCCGATTGGCCCATGGCCTTGCGTCATGTCCGCGGACATGTGACGTGTTCGCTGATTGGACGGCGAGGGGCGTGGTGCGCGTCAGATTTTCTGTGGCACCCGCCATCTTGTATTCGCCGTCGATCGTTCAGCGCGGTGAAACGTGGATAAAAAATTGTATTTAGTGCCGTGTGTTGGTGTGTAAGAGTGTTTGGGGAGGGTGGGGGAGTATGAGATAGGTTGAATGTTTTGTTTTTTTATGTGCTAGACGTTTTTGTTGCTTTTGATTTGTCCGCGGAGAACACAGCTGTTCTGACATTTTGTAAATAAACTAAATGGTGGGGTGTTTAGAGGACAGAGTATGTGTCATTTTTGTTCGCAAGGAAGGTAAAAATGAACTATGAACACTCGCGGTGTACTTAATTGTTCGTAAATACAGAAACTGGGGGTGTCCTCAGGACTCTGTCCGTATTGTAATCTGTCTAGTTGAATGTGTTCTAAGAACACTCGCGGTGTCCCGAAATGGTTGCAATTACATAAAATGGGGGTGTTCTGAGAACGTTGTTTGTATTGTTCATTGTCAGGGTGAAAGTGTTTTAAGACCACTCCTTTTGTCCGCTAATAGTACAATTTCCTATGGGCATCAACCGACTTTTTGTCCACTAAGGAAACGATAAATCCGGCTGGTGTGCGCCGACATTATGTGATAATCCTATGACTGACGCTATTGACCTGGCTGACTTGCTTTTGCAACACTAAATCATATCTCCCGCCCCTAAGCCTGATATTATCAAAGCATTCATATTCCCCGCCTCTCTCCGTGACGTTACAGGGTGCGTCATCAAACGCGCCCAGTCCTCTGCAGTCCTAAGTGACTTTACACAGAACCCGGAAGACAACACATATTATGTCACAACACAGCGCGCCACAATTCGGAATATGAAACAGTGATTTAAAAGCAAACAGCAAGATTGTAAATTTTGTAAAGTACATTTAATTGACATCAAATGTTTAGAGAATATTCAGCAATTTGCATTTGTCTTTGTTGTCGATCCGCAAAAGTTCATGTTGAGGCACGCGATGTTCCTTTGCGGTACAGAGGGTGTTAGATCAGCTTACAACTCAGTGCGCCACAATTCGGAATATAAAACTGTGGTTTAAAAGTAAACAGCAGGATTGTACATTTGGTAAAGTACATTTATTTCACATGAAATGTTTAGTGAATATTCAGCGATTTGCTGATATGTCTCTGCTGTCGATCAGCAAAAGTTTATTTTGAGCCACGCGTTGTTCCTTTGCGGTAGATAGGCTGTTGGTTTATGATAAAAGCAGTAAATGGTCGCTCTGATAATCGGAAGGTTGCTCCAACAACGAGCCATTAGACCACCCTATTGGTTGGTATGTTGTTTGTAGCCGCTAGTACTGCGTAAGGGCATATTGGTCCTTGGCGATTGTCCCATAAAATGGTGAGGGTCATGAAGTTGCATATTTGGACCTGCACCTGGCAGTTGAAAACCCCATCCGCTGGAGTCTGCAAATCGTGACATAGGCAAAATGGGGCCACATACCTGTTTTAAAAAACATAAATTAGTCTCACCAGCCGATCTTCATTAAAAATCATCATTTTATTTATTAGGGCGTGAAACTATTTGCTATCAAAGATAGTGCAATGGAGTATTTTAATAATAAAATAATAATATTTTCCCATTCATGTAGCGCTAAGAACCGTGAGGTATCTAAGCGGTGCTTATTATTAACCACGGTGTGTGGTGCTCATTTATCGACCACGGAAGGATGAAAGGCTGAGTTTGGCCTTGCCGGGATTCGACCTTGCGTTAGCAAGGTGTGCACGGATGTCAAAGTTCTCACAATCTCTGTCTGTCAAGGTCAAAACACAATACAACCTTATAGTCCGCTTCGTGAGCCTCTCCGGGGCCCGAGAAAAAAATGGAAGCAGCTGACCTTCACTGTGAACGAGCATAAATTCTTACTTTGCAACATTCTGTGTAAAGCCATCTATGAGAAGTTGGTTTTTGCATGCCATGTTTGTATATTGTTTGCGTGATATTAAAAAAAGTTTGTTTAAGGGACGTTATGGTTCTAAGTACAGCCGAAAGACCTCTGAAAATCGCAAGTTATGGTGAGCTATGAAAAATAACTCGCGCCACCACCGTGCACTGCTAAGACTAACACCCAGGACATCAAAGATGACATCGCAAATGTCATTGATGAAATCACTGATGACATCACATGTGTATGTACTTTTCATGGAATTTGTGTACTAGGGATTTTTATTATAATGTTGCGAAAAAAGTGTCAAGGATATTACAATAAATATCATACCGTGATTAGTGCTTTGAACGATGCATTGATATAAATAGCATTGTATTATGGGTTTCTATCTAGTATACTGAGCTACTAATGGAGAAACATAGCATTGTGTGCAGAGTTCAAGATGAAAGTATAATATTTGTAATGTTAATATGTTGAATAATGAAATGATAATTGTCCTGAAATGTTCGAAAATTCACAAAATGGGGGTGTTCTGAAGACGTTATTCGTATTGTGTGATTGCTTAGCTGTATGCAATGAGGGAATGGCACAGAGAGTAAAGTGGATGCCGTTGGCGGACACCGCGGCTGTTCGTGGACAGGGCGTGCTACATCTGGGTTTTTCCAGGAAATCCAACATGGAAAGAAGACTGTACGGATCAGCCAATCAGATGTCGAGGTTGTGGATTTGTGTTGAAAGAGACTGTGTGTAGTGAAGATGGCAGAAGTGGAGAAAGTCAGGGTGTTGGTGCTTGGAGATATGTTTGTGCATGGTTTACAGCAGTATGCTCAATGCAGGCATGTTGCAAAGAACTTTCATGTGAAAGGAGTGGAGGTGGTGTGGAGCACTGTGCCTTATTGCAGTGTACAGGGAATTGTACGAGTTTGTGAGGATATGGCCACGATGAACAGTCCGCATGTGGTAGTTTTGCACTATGGTGCTTTCCATTTGGGCAACGTCAGTGCCCCTACTTTGTTGGCTGATTTGGAACGCTTGGTTCAAGCCGTAATGAAGATCCTTCCAAATGCAAAAGTATTTTTTTCTGGATTACTACCTAGGGCAATATGGGACAATAGTTCAGTTTTTTGTCCTCAGCAAAACATTGCTAGGTGTGTCATCAACCGAGGCATGTGTGCCTTCATGCTTAGAGCTGGTATGTTCTTCTGTAATAATGAGAATATTGATGCTAGTAATGCTGTTCATTTTAAAGAAGATGGCATTTCTTTATCTTTTACGGGAAATGCCTTTCTATTTTGGAATGTAAGGGTTGCTTTGGAGAAGGTTATGTGAAGATTTTAGGAGTAAAGTAAGAAAGAAAACAAGAAAAAAAATACAAAATAACAGGTGTCTGTCAAGCATCTGTAAAAAAAAAGAAAAAAAAAACGGCTCTTTTCAGAGCCAACTTCAAAGGGGAAATGGGGCACACTATTTAAATTTACATTCACCACGCTCAGATTTTCGATATGCCCGCGGATATGGCGGTAGTCCGCGGACATGAAAATCACTACGAGGAGGTTAGTATGTTCTATGTTACATGTATATGAAGTCAGGGATATTATGGTTAAGTTGTGCTACTAAAAACCTATGAAATTCAGTGAAAAAACTTTGTTAAAGGGACGTTATGGTAAATTGCGCTACTAAAAACCTATGAAATTCAGTAAAAAAACTTTGTTAAAGGGACGTTATGGTTAAGTTGCGCTACTAAAAACCTATGAAATTCAGTGAAAAAACTTTGTTAAAGGGACGTTATGGTTCAAAGTAAAACCGAAAAACCCCTGAAATTCGGCAGTTATGGTAACATAAGCAACCATAACTCGCGCCACCGTGCACTGCTAACACTAACACCCAGGACATCAAAGATGACATCACAAATGTCATTGATGACATCACTGATGACATCACATGGCTGGCTCTCCATTTTTATCCTTTGCTGACATATCGAAGCCACATAGTTTTCTTCAGTAACAGTCAGGAAGTAAAAATTGAAAAGGTACTATATTTGTAGACTTAGGGTCAAGTCACATCATATGAAACATATACATAGGGGAAGACACAGGCTTGAAAGAGAGCAATCCTTTCTGTGCATGAAGATAATCATTAGGGTTATCAGCACTTTCTCATAGTTTTATTTGTATTACTCTACCTTCCCTGTATATGCTCATATTTGTATACATTATATTCACTCTCCTTTCCTTTGGGTGCAGTCACATCATGTGATACACATACATATGGTAAGTAGCAGCTTTGAAACAGAGCAATAGTTTCTCTGCATAAAGACAATCAGTTAGGTTATGAACTCTTTCTGCTACTATTTCTGCTTTTTTGTTTACTTCACTGTCCCTGTATATACTCATATTTGTATGTGTTGTTGTCTCTTTGTGTTTTGTCTGTGATAATTATGTATTAAGTGGGTTTTATTATCTACTTATTTCACAGTACGCAAAACTCTAATAAGAAAGCAGTTATCATTTCAGTATTCAACATGGCAAGATTATGAATACGGCACCTTCATCATGTATGCTGCACACACTGCCTATGTTTCTGCATGAGTAGCTTAGTATACTGGATAGAACTTCATAATAGAATGCTATTTATATCAATGCATTACTTAATGCACTAATTAGCTCATGATATTTATCCCAATGATCCTTGACAGTTTTTGGTCAGCATTATAAGAATCCCTTGTACAGAGTTTTTATGAAAAGTAAATGAACATGTGATGTCATCAGTGATGTCATCAATGACATTTGTGATGTCATCTTTGATGTCCTGGGTGTAAGTTTTAGCAGTGCATGGTGGCACGAGTTATGGTTGCTTATGTTACCATAACTGCCGGATTTCAGGGGTTTTTCGGTTTTACTTTGAACCATAACGTCCCTTTAACAAAGTTTTTTCACTGAATTTCATAGGTTTTTAGTAGCGCAACTTAACCATAACGTCCCTTTAACAAAGTTTTTTTACTGAATTTCATAGGTTTATAGTAGCGCAACTTAACCATAACGTCCCTTTAACAAAGTTTTTCACTGAATATATATATATACATTACATGGCCACAGTAGTGGCCATGTAGTTATGGTTAAGTTGCTGTTTCCATAGGAAGAGCACTTTTTGGGTGGCTTATAACTTCGCTCTCTCTGGACGGATCCTCACCAAACTTTGCAAAAAAAGTATTTGGGTCACTCTGAATTTGGTGAGGATTTGTCCAGGGGGGGCAAAGTTATAGGGGGGTCCCAAAACTTTTTTTTTTCCCATAGACTGAATGGGAAACATTTTTTGCTCGCACCTACAGCCCAAACCGCTGGACGGATTTCCACCAAATTTGGACCAGGAGCAGCGGCTTGGTCCCGAAAGCGTGCTTTTGCAAAATTGGTGAAAATCCGTCCAGTAGTTTTTTTTTAAAATGACCAAAAAGTAGCTAAAAAAAAATAGTGATATCTGTGTTTGGTTCGCAGACACACTTCCCTGTTCACTCCGCGGACAGTGTCCTGATTGGCCAATCATCTTGCGTGATGTTCACAGACATGCAACGTGTTCGCTGATTGGACGGCGTGGAGCGTGAAGCGCATCAGATTTTTCGGTAGCGCCCGCCATCTTGGATTCGCGGACGTCCGCGGATAGCGCGGTGAAACTTTGTTCAAAATGTGTATTTTATAGAGTGTGTTGGTGTGTAGGAGTGTTTGGGAGGGTGGGAGTGTATGAGATAGGATGAAAGTTGTGTTTTTTATGTGTTAGACGTTCATTTTGTGTTCGATTTGTTTGCAGACATCACGGGTGTTCTGAAATGTTCTGAATAAACTGACTGGGGGGTGTTCTAAGGACTCAATATGTGTCTGTTTTGTTCGCAAGCAAAGTGAAACTGTTCTAAGAACACTCGCAGTGTCCGGGGAGTGTTCGTAGGGGGTGTCCTGAGGACGCTGTCCGTATTGTTCTCTGTCAAGTTGAATGTGTTCTAAGAACACCCGCGGTGTCCTGAAATGTTCGCAAATAAACAAAATGGGGGTGTTCTGAAGACGTTTTTGAGAACACTCCCGGTGTCCTGAAATGTTCGTAGGGGGTGTCCTGAGGACGCTGTCCGTATTGTTCTCTGTCAAGTTGAATGTGTTCTAAGAACACCCGCGGTGTCCTGAAATGTTCGCAAATAAACAAAATGGGGGTGTTCTGTAGACGCTTCTAAGAACACTCGCGGTGTCCGGGGAGTGTTCATAGGGGGTGTCCTGAGGACGCTGTCCGTATTGTTCTCTGTCAAGTTGAATGTGTCCTAAGAACACTCGCGGTGTACTGAAATTTTCGCAAATAAACAAAAAGGGGGGGGTTCTGAAGACGCTTCTAAGAACACTCGCGGTGTCCGGGGAGTGCTCGTAGGGGGTGTCCTGATGATGCTGTCCGTATTGTTCTCTGTCAAGTTGAATGTGTCCTAAGAACACTTGCGGTGTCCTGAAATGTTCGCAAATAAACAAAATGGGGGTGTTCTGAAGACGTTTTTGAGAACACTCCCGGTGTCCTGAAATGTTCGTAGGGGGTGTCCTGAGGACGCTGTCCGTATTGTTCTCTGTAAAGTTGAATGTGTTCTAAGAACACCCGCAGTGTCCTGAAATGTTCGCAAATAAACAAAATGGGGGTGTTCTAAAGACGCTTCCAAGAACACTCGCGGTGTCCGGGGAGTGTTCGTAGGGGGTGTCCTGAGGACGCTGTCCGTATTGTTCTCTGTGAAGTTGAATGTGTCCTAAGAACACTCGCGATGTCCTGAAATGTTCGCAAATAAACAAGATGGTGGTTTTCTGAAGACGCTTCTAAGAAAACTCCCGGTGCCCTGGAATGTTCGTAGGGGGTGTCCTGAGGACGCTGTCCGAATTGTTCTCTGTCAAGTTGAATGTGTTCTAAGAACACCCGCGGTGTTCTGAAATGTTCGCAAATAAACAAAATGGGGGTGTTCTGAAGACGCTTCTAAGAACACTCGCGGTGTCCGGGGAGTGTTCGTAGGGGGTGTCCTGAGGACTCTGTCCGTATTGTTCTCTGTCAAGTTGAATGTGTCCTAAGAACACTCGTGGTATCCTGAAATGTTCGCAAATAAACAAGATGGTGGTGTTCTGAAGACGCTTCTAAGAACACTTGCGGTGTCTGGGGAGTGTTCGTAGGGGGTGTCCTGAGGACGCTGTCCGAATTGTTCTCTGTCAAGTTGAATGTGTCCCAAGAACACTTGCGGTGTCCTGAAATGTTCGCAAATAAACAAGATGGTGGTGTTCTGAAGAAGCTTCTAAGAACACTCCCGGTGTCCTGGAATGTTAGTAGGGGGTGTCCTGAGGACGCTGTCCGTATTGTTCTCTGTCAAGTTGAATGTGTCCTAAGAACACTCGCGGTGTCCTGAAATGTTCGCAAATAAACAAGATGGTGGTGTTCTGAAGACGCTTCTAAGAACACTCACGGTGTCCGGGGAGTGTTCGTAGGGGGTGTCCTGAGGACGCTGTCCGTATTGTTCTCTGTCAAGTTGAATGTGTTCTAAGAACACCCGCAGTGTCCTGAAATGTTCGCAAATAAACAAAATGGGGGTGTTCTGAAGACGTTTTTGAGAACACTCCCGGTGTCCTGGAATGTTCGTAGGGGGTGTCCTTAGGACGCTGTCCGTATTGTTCTTTGTTAAGTTGAAAGTGTTCTAAGAACTATCGCGTTGTTCTGAAATGTTCCTAGGGGGTGTCCTGAAAATGGTGTCCGTATTGTTCGCTGGCAAGTTCAAAGTGTTCTAAGAACACTCACATTGTTCGCGGACATTAAAAGTTTCCCATAGATCGTAGTTGAAATGTTTGACTCTATGGATGTGATATGCTGCGGTGGTTGTTGCCAGGGCATAGAGTCTTGGGTGCATGGCCATTTGGCCATGCACCCAAGACTCTATGCCCTGGCAACAACCACCGCAGCATATCACATTCATATTTGCTTATAACTTTGGGTGAAAAACAAATGTATAAGGAACAAAGGTATTAGATACTATGGATGTGATATGCTGCTATGGTTGTCCTTATTATTGTATACTTACTGTTTGGTCTAGTAATGGGAGTCCATGTTTTTCTTCTTCATTTCTGTGATAAAAGAAAATAGCATGTTAGTATTAGTATTTTGTAATGACTTATTACATTGTATAAGCAATATACTTTTATTTTTTTTCGACCCTCATATTTAGTAGAGTACAAATCAGAGTACTGTGCAATTTTCTCAGTTTCTGTATTTGTTGCTAAAATCATTGGGTCTGTGGGAGAAAAAAAAATCCATGTTGGATTAAAAAAAAAAACCTTTTTCTGTTATGCTACAGTTTATTTGTTTGTTTGTTTTCAGTGTTCACTTGTTGTTTCTGGCTAATGCTTTATACTTTGCTTTGTTGTATTTTTTTTGGAGCAGTAACAGATTCTTCATTTGTTTTGATATTATAAAATTATGGAGCAGTTAGATACCAATTGGCGTATTCTAACTGACTATTTTTTTAATATATTTTAGTGGTTTTGATTTATCTATTTGGATATTGTTAAATTTTGGGACAGTTAGATACGCATTGGCGTATTCTAACTGTGTATTTTTTGGCCTAATTTAGTGGTATTCATTTATCTGATTAGTTGTTGTAGAATCTTTGAGCTGTTAGATAGCTTTTGGAGTATTCTAACAGTTTATATTATTTTAACACAAATGTATAATTTTGGGACCGTTAGATACCAATTGGCGTATTCTAACTGTGTATTTTTTGGTCTAATTTAGTGGTATTCATTTATCTGATTAGTTGTTGTAGAATCTTTGAGCAGTTAGATAGCCTTTGGAGTATTCTAACAATTTATATTTTTTTAACAGAAATTTACTTAAAGGTTTAAATACAGTTTATTTATCAAATTTTGGTTTTAAGAACATCAAATAAGCGTTTTTAAGATTTGCTGGTAATCTCTGCTTTAGAGTAATGGTACCATCATTACATTCAAACCATCCACATTTCTTTTTTATATATGCCGTGTAGTGCCCTGAATTGTTTGTGGCTCCTGCGTGGTAGATTATACCTATTGTTGTGAAGGTTTTCTTACCAAGTGATATTTGACTATGTGTGAATCCAGTCAGCTTGCAGTTGTTTTTGGTACCATCTGCATTGTAACATAGAAGCATTAGTATTACGTATTTACTATGTGTTTGTATTACTAACGTGGAGCGATTATCTGAATTGCACGTAGAGCATAATCTACCATGGTTTGCATTTTGTACAAGTTGCTGAAATGGAATGGATTCACAATTTGGTATTGATATAAATATATGAAGCGTTCATTGGGAATTTCTTCTTGTGTCACATTGTTGCACAGAATGCATGTATGTTTCCACATGTATGAAATCTGGAAGATTTCATTTATAGGTATGTTTTTGTTTTCCAGTACTAATAATAAGTACATTAGAAATTCTTGTGGATCTTCCTGTGAGTTTATAGTGAATTTCACCATTCCAGCACAGTAGTCCAATTGTCGTCTTATTCCAAAAACACTATATGTGTTGTCAGGATTGTTTGCTGCATTTCTGTGAAGTACTAACATTTGCAAACACAAAGGGTCTGTACTGTGTAAGTAAATGTTGTCAACAATTGGTGGTAATTGAAATAGAATATTCATTGCTACATTTGCATAGCAACTTACACCAACTATATTTGAGAATTTAAATGGTCCAGGTAGTTCTGTATCTAACTGCTTTTTTTGGAGTTTGTCTTCCTTCTTTAAAGAAGTACCTGGTTTACTTTCTCTAATTGATTCTTTTTTGTTGTGGTACTTGATGAAGTATTAGTTTCTTTTACTCTCTTTGGAGGATTTGCAGTGACGTCCTGTTGCATTTCTGTTTGATTTAGTTTTCTTTTACAACGTTTTAGTTTTTGTGGAACAGAATATGTGTTTAGATGGGGAGTGTATAGTAAGCGAAGTCTATTATATTCTAAAATGCAAGGAATATCAGCGTTTACTTTACTTGCATCAAAGTTGATTAGAAATAGACCGTCAAGTGTATGTAAGCGTGATAGTGCTACGTAGCTCATGCCTTCTTTAAAGACTGTGTTACCAATATCTATCATTGCTTTGTCTAGGGTAAGACCTTGTGATTTATGAATCGTGACTGCGTATGCAAGAGTTAGAGAAAATCGTTCTCTGCGTACATACATATCTTTGAAGAGAAGGAATCTAGCTGTTGAGCGTCCTATCCGTTTTACTTCTGAAAGTTTGTCAAAGAGTATATTGACAAACTGAATTTTGTTGTCACGTGGGTATGTTTGAAAGCCAACAACTGTACCTAGTGCTCCATTAACTAGTCCTTGGTCCACGTCAAGGTTACGTTTAAGCATTACTCTGCAATTTAAGGATGATTTTAACATCTTTTCTAAGCCTGCTGTGTTTGAGATTGATTTTTCTAAATTATTTAGTCTTGTTGTGGCTTGGTCACACCTGGGTAGTGTCATACCATGTACATCTAGTTTGTCTGTGGCGCTAATTTCCATTATTGGTTGCATTTCTTTACTTAACATTATTTCATTGAATTTGAGACAACTTGCAACAGTTGGCATTAATTCCATACAATTGACATTTTTGTGGGCTAATTGTTCCATAACATCTGTAGCACATGCATTATCGCCATAAAATGCATTAATGTGCCGGGTTTTCAATGTTGCTTCTGCTTCTTTAGAAAGTATACCAACTCTCAAACTTTTTAAAATGTTGGCATAAGTTAGATCTGCAGATTGGCACATGTTTTCTGTTAATTCTCTGTATTGGAAATGTTGCCAAAGGTTGACATTTCCAATGCTGCCAACAGTTTTACGGCAGAGTTTGTGCTCTAATGTTTTAAAAATAGGTTCACCTTTTACTGGTGTTAATTGAAGCAGATCTCCAAAAACAATAATGTGTTTTCCTGCAAGGAGCTCTTCATAGTCTGTTTTGAGTACTTCTTGTAATCTGAGGTGAATCAAAGCTAACATCAGGTTGGAGACCATGCTCACTTCACCTATTAGTAGCATTTTCATTTGTTTCAATACTCTGCGTAATTCTGCAGAAAGTTTGTAATAGTCTAATTTGTTCTGGTGTTCTACTGGTAATAGTAGTAATCGGTGTAATGTAACACCACCTATGTTGTAGGCAGCTAAACCTGTGGGGGCAGTGACAACAGCTGACAGTTTGTTGTTTGTCAATTGTTGAAGGAACTTACTAATGATTTTGATTAGGAATGTTTTGCCAGAACCAGCTTCACCACTGACGTACAGTAGTATAGGTTTATAATTATGGCAGTAACATTCTTTATTTTCATGTTTTACACCATGTGCAATTTGTTTTGTTACTTCTTGAAAAATGCTACTTTGCTCATTGTTTAGTTTTGATTGTAGTATAGTTAAGTCTTCCTTATCTTCATACTGACACATGGTGTTTTCTACTTCTATCATAGCTAATTCTGCCTCATTTGTTATTAGTGGTTCTCCCAGTGGTTCTTGGCTTCCTGTTACAGAAGGTTGACTACTGTCAGGAGTATCCTTATCTAGTTGGGCTTGGAGTTCTTCTTCATGTTGCTGTTCATTGTGCAACATTGTTTTGTACTGTGTAAAGTTTACATCAGTTATAGTGCTTTCTTTTGATTTGAAAGCATCCTCATATGAGTCATAGTTATCTAGTAATTGTTCTTCTTTTCTCCATGGTTTGAAGAGTTGTAGCAGGGACATGTAATATACTTCTTTATGTTGAGGAGTCTTCAATGACAATTTGATATGATTAATTAAATTTGGTTTAGTGAGTTTAACTAAGCTGCCTTCACAGTCTGTCACTCTATATTTACCTTTTTTTCATCAGGTTTCATATTATTTTTGTATGTGTACTTTTGGGCTATTTGGTATAGACACATGTTTTCCAAAGTATTACTTCTGTTTGGGTAGTATGTGTCCAATAAATTGTTTTTTAAAATGTCTTGGCTGTTGGCATCATGTTTGGCTATTGTTTCTATATCTTCATATGATTTTAGAACTCTTTTTATAGATTTAGCTGGACCAAGACTTAGCCATACTATATTTTCAGATTTACCATACAATGAAGTACCAGTTAAACGATCAGCTGCTTCATAAGATCCACATTCTCTATGGGTGAGCATTTTTATGCCCAAGCTGTATAATTTCTGAGATACTGTTTTATCTGATGACAGGTCATTCCAGAGGTCTTGGAGCTCTGTCTTTTCTGCTTTAGTTAAGTATGCTGTGACATATCGTGCAACTGCAGTAGAATTGTCTGCAATGTACTGCACATCTATGTTTGCATTCCATAAGTGGGCAATGATTGCATTATAATAATTGATATATTTTTCCTCTTCTTTTCTTTTTATGTAATATGTATTTTTAAGTGACTTACCTTTAACACTATGTCTAACTGAAGACATGAGGTTGTTTACTTGACCTGTATTTGTAACTTGTCTAGGGTAACCAAATCGGCATTTGGTGTAGTATTTGCCTTTGTTTTTGTATTTGCGACGACAATATTTTCCACATTTGTGTCTTTGAAATTGTAAAATTTGTGCATGTAGATCACTATTTGTGGCTTCTGATGGAATTTCACAAGTGACATATTTTTCAATAAACTGTAAAACAGTGGCATCACTGTCTTGACCCAATTTAGGAGCATCTTTAATCCATAAAAGCATGTGGATATGTGGTGCTCCTCTGGCTTGGTATTCTTTTCTCCAAAAGAAGTGTTGCACTTCTCCAAGGGGAGGAACAGTTTTATTACAAATAAAATGTAGCATAGCAATGAAGCGATGGTGAAAATATCTTGAAACATTAACAGGATCCAAAGAACAAAGTTCTCCAGGTGTTAGAATATCTATGTTTGTTTTGTTTTTATTTGATATGCGTAGGAAATCATGTAAATCTTCCCATGCATATTCTGCACAACTTAATGTAACAAACCAAGTGGGTGGGCCAAGGTTTCTGATCATACAACGTACATCTCCATGACGTCAAAACCAGTACTCTTTAGTACCACGCATATTTGCTAATAGATTTGTAATATTTGATTGTAAAACCTCATCATTTTGTTGCACTTTCTCTAATAATTGTGTAGCTGTCATATTTTGAAAGTGTGATCCTGATTTTAATATGTGTGCAACTCCGGTACATAAAGTTGCTAGTTCACTTTCAAAGAGTAGGTGGAATATGTATTCCACATTTTGTCTAAATCTGGGATCTTCAGAATACATCCGTAATGAGCGGTATTCTGAAGCTGATATTTGAATAGGTCTATCATCATACCTTCCTCCTTTGCGAGTAGAGGAAAAGCACGTGCTTCTATACTTTTTTCCCAAATACTGATTGGCGATCCTTTTGTTTGACGCATTTGGTAAGTTTCCAGTACATCTTGTACGGTGTCATTAAAGTGCAAAGGATGAATTGTATAATGGTCTAAAGTATTTGATATTGTAGCAGGATCTAGTAGCTCAAATTGACCAGCTTCTTGTGTTTCTTGAATTATTTCAGTTGTATCTTTCAAGTTTTCTTCAATATTAATTTCTTTGTAATATTCATTATTCTCTTTAAGATATTGGAAGGCTTGTCTAACTCTATATAAATCTACCAGCTGTTGCCATATTTTTTTGTCTTTTGTAGGTACTCCATTTACTAATATAATTAAAGATTGCTGCATTGGACATTGCACTCCTAGAGTATGCACATTTTCTTTTAGATTTAATGGTAAATAAACTACTTTTCCACGAATGCCTTTTACCAATTCAGAGGGAGGTAATTTTGCTGTTTTTGGTTGAAGGCGTATTATTGCTTGAAATGGGTGTACTGTTTGAATTATGATGCTCTCATATAAATTAAGTTGTTGTAGAGGTTTTGGTACTGGGTATAATTCCAAATTATTTGTGATAGAACGTGAAGGAGTTTGGTTGTTGTCAAGTTTTGTAGTGCAATAACTGCAAAGTATTAAGGGCTCAGTTATTTCATATTTGTTTTCTGCTACAAGGTAGAGACCTAATTGAAACCATTTAGAATCTTCATTGTCTTCTATTTTGTATGATAGGTGCACAGTTTTTGTGTTACTTTTATAAAAAATTCTACCGCAACATACACATACACGGTTTGGTACTTCAGCTGATGTACTTTTAAATTTTAGTATTTCTTTTTTGTATGTGTTTAGAAAAAGGTTGCCATGTGTAGAATTGTTGCTTAATTGGTTTAAAGCTATTTCATTCTGTAAATGGCTTTCACTTCCATATTTTTTCTGGATATAGTGAATTTCTTCAAGTAGGTCTTTTGCTGTACCATGTAGAAGGATGTTATTTAACTTTGCTAGTGCTAAAGCAGGACTTTTAGCATAGTACCGTTTATAGACTAGATTTCTTATAGTTGAATGATGTGTTGATATCCTTTTGATATCATGGAAAGTGGTTTTACAAGTAGATCCTGTAATGCAGGCCAATGAATGTCCTTGTAGTCCTGTGTACTTGCGTACTGGACAGGTATCTATATTTTGCAGTAATTTAATTTTGATTTTGTCTTTGCTTTTTACATATTTATTGAGGAATTGGCGTAAAGATTTGAAACATTGTTTGGGAATGTTACACATTGACGTGCATGGCCATTTGTACACTAGACGTTCTGATTCAGTTGAATGGAGGGGTAATTCTAAGTTTTCAGGGCATATTTTTGCAAGATGTACTTCTTGTTCCATTATGGTATTATTCACTTTTTCATAACCTCGACCACTGCTATGTATGGCAATTGTATTTGTTTGCTTTTGTTTGTACGCTTCTTCATTAAAATATGGTTCTGTGCTTGTAGTGTGATTCCATTCACCTCCGCTGATACTTAAGAAGTTCTTTCTGTTGATATTTCACTTATTGAGAAGTCTTTTTTGTAATTTAGTTATTAGTTTTGTTAGTGGTTTCATTTTGTTTAACAGTACAATAAATACATTTCTTTTGAGAAGAATTGCATTGTCCATCAATGCTTCTAAGATTAATTTCCTACGATAGGTTTTAAGCTTTGAACCTGATTTCTCTCCTGTTTTTATAAGATTTTGAATGACTTTGTGACGGTGTATTTTGGCTAAAATACTTTTCTTGGTATGCTTACTTTGCACTATATTAAAATTTGAAGAAGTAGTTTTATCTGTACTGATAGCTGATTTTCTGTTAATTGTTTTTTGGTTTGTTTTACATTTTGATAGAGGAAGCGAA